>NC_090646.1:24893734-26093734 GCF_040937935.1 Hyperolius riggenbachi | reverse complement strand
ACTGTGCAAAGTTTGAGAACTCAATCATTAACAGTGTAAGAATGGCTGCAGTTTAAAGCCAGTGTTTACCAATTTAAAAATAAAAAAGTCAGATACTCACCTAAGGAGAGGGAAGGCTCGGTCCTAATGAGCCTTTCCTCTCCTCTCCCGGTGCCCTCGGTGCTGCGCTGGCTCCCCCGTTCGCGTCTGCCGCCGGGCTTCCGAAGACGGGCCGCTCCATACTACGCACGCATCATAGAGGGCGCTCGCGCATGCGTAGTATGGAGCGGCCCGTCTTCGGGAGCCCAAGTGCTCCCGAAGGCTTCCGAAAGCTCCCTTCGGCTGCGGAAGTGGCAGTATTTGACCGAACTGGTCGAATACTGCCACGCAGGATCCTACGCGGGACCGGGCACCGGGAGAGGAGAGGGAAGGCTCATTAGGACCGAGCCTTTCCTCTCCTTAGGTGAGTATCTGACTTTTTTATTTTTAAGTTGGTAAACATTCACTTTAAATGTTCCAGTGACATTTGTATTTGTCTCCGCCCCATTTTTAGTTATGGGAATAAAAAGCATCCTATATGTTATCCCAGGTAATGTACTATGTGTGTGCCAAATTTCATTCAAATCCGTTCAGCCATTTTTGTGTGATCGAGTAACAAACATCCAAACATCCAAATATCCAAACATCCAAACATCCAAACTTTCCCATTTATTATATTAGTAGGATGGGAAAGTTCGGATGTTTGGATGTTTGTTACTCGATCACACAAAAATGGCTTATCAGATTTGAATGAAATTTGGCACACACATAGTACATTACCTGGAATAACATATAGGATACTTTTTATTCCCATAACCAAAAAGTGGGCGGAGACAAATACAAATTTCCCTGTGAAATGTAAACAGCAGCCATTCTTACACTGTTAATGGTAGGGTTCTCAAACTTTGCACAGTTTGTCACTGGGTGACTGGGATTAATATTTTCAAAAGTGGGTGGAGCCTACAAAAGCCAATCAAATTTCACCTATTGCTTTTCAAGGGGAATATTTACATTTCTGCCATTCTTGCACTGTTAATGGCACAAGCTTCAAACCTGATACAGTTGATCATTGGGTGACTGGGGTTCAAATTGAGAAAGGGGTGGAGCAACAAACAGCCAATCAGATTTATTTCATTCCAAATTATTGATGCCAAAGCTCACAAACTTGGTCATTAAGTAATTGTGTGTTAGGGTTAGAAAAAGTGGCTGTAGCGAACACCAGCCAAATACATAACCGGGGAAAACTGGGTCATCAGTGGGTGGAGACAACTGGGACATTACAGTTTTCAGCTCAGACATCTCAAAAAAATTAAAGCTATTGTAGTGTAGAGATGGGCCGAACCTCTGATTTTTGGTTCGCAAACTTCCGCAAAAGGTTCGGTTCGCGCGAACTTCCGCGAACCGCAATAGACTTCAATGGGGAGGCGAACTTTGAAAACTAGAAAAAATATATGCTAGCCAGAAAAGTGATGGAAAAGATGTTTCAAGGAGTCTAACACCTGGAGTGGGGCATGGCGGAGTGGGATGGACGCCAAATGTCCCGGGGAAAAATCTGGATTTGACGCAAAGCAGCGTTTTAAGGGCAGAAATCACATTGAATGCTAAATTGCAGGCCTAAAGTGCTTTCAAACATCTTGCATGTGTATACATCAATCAGGGAGTGTAATTAGTGTACTGCTTCACACTGACACACCAAACTCACTGTGTAACGCTGTTTGTGTTGTGATGGCCGTGCTGGACTGGTGCGCACCATGGCGAGATTGCTCTTCCTCACTCAGTGATGTCAGGTAATGTCTTGACTGCCTTATCAACTTTCGATGGTTCTTTCTTTACCATTGTTAAAGCTTAGCTTACTGTAACGATTGGTGTCAGCAAGTAACAGAGTTCTGATTATTTGGTGATCTGCAGAATCACCAATAATACAAATATAATAAACACAAGGTGAAGGATGTGACCTTAGTCACTATTTAATACACAGGGACAAGTGTTTGGTGCAAACAGTAAGTTACTGATAGATTCTTCACGGTAACCTCACCAGAGGAGCTGGAGGTATAGATAGCTGCACAGAGAGCTCCTCACCAGTGACAAGGGCTCTCTGGTGAGAGATAGAGAAGTCAGACAGATCGGGTTGGCAGAAGACGGGCAGATAGGTACAGAATCAGTAGGCAGAAACAGAATGAGGTATTCAGGCAAAGGTCAGCAACAAGATCAGATGGGCAGAGGTACAGTAACGTAAGGCAAAGAGTAGTCAGAACGAGCCAGAATCATACACAGATAAGTCAATACAGTATTCAAAAGTTATAATTACAGCTATCAAAGGTCTGAGCGCTAACACGAAGTATTCGCAACAGCAGACAAGTTGCAAGTGAAAGCGCTGTGTTTAATTAAGCTGAGGAGTCAGTGAAGCACGCCCCTAAAGCTCAGCCAATTAGCGGTGGCGAGCGTGCCCTCCTCCCCGCATAAAGGTCCTGTCAATGAGCATGCGCATGCGCTAATGCAACCTTATGTGTGGCAGAGATACCCATCCTTGGTGCTTGAGACGCCAGAGGTGTGGGGACACTTACAGACTGAGAAGCGGAGGCAGCTGCGGTGGTAGCGCTGTTCACCGCAGCTTTCTCGCTGCCATCCATTGTCACTTACATCTATTTTTTTTAAATTACATTTTCTACTTGCTGTTCAGTACCTGCAACGAGAATCTGTTAAGGAGGGCAAGTCTGCCATTGTCACCACAGGTAATGGCTGGGGAATCAAGGTTCGATTCCGGTCCGAAGTGGGAGCCTGAGACCCATGCTGTACCTGCCCTGACCGTGCTTTGCAGACCAGGCATCTGTGGTCAGATGGACCCTTGACCCAGCGGAAGACAAACCAACTTGAAAGCATTTGCCAAGAATGTTTCATGGAGGGCAAGTCTGCCATTCATTCAACTGTGCAGGGCCATGCAGAGGGTCCTTAAGAGGGGGGTGCTCAAATTTAAAAAAGGGGCCTGTCAATGCCTTCCTCCGCATGCCCCCTTCCTCGTTTCTGGCAAGGGGGGTATTGATTGTCATGCTGCTGAATGCAGATGATGGGTGCCATGTGGGTTCTGGGTGCTGGCACAGGGTGTCATGTGGATTCTGGCTGTATGGGTGTGTATCAACCATCATGTAGGTGTTGATTGCAGGTACTCAGTCCCTTGTGAGTTATGGGTGCATGTACTGGATGTCATATGTGAGTGCTTGGTGTGGGTGCTGGGCACCAAGTGGAGGCTTAGTGCAACTGGAACTACTGCAGATGAAACATGTGGGTGTTGAGTGCAGGTACTGGGTATCACATAGGTGCAAATACTTGGTGCCATGCCTGCACTGGGTGGTAGCTCTGGGTGGGTGTTGTGTGACACGTGGGTTCTGAGTGCAGGTACTTCGGGAGCTAGTACTGGTTATGTGAGTGGGTGCCATGTGGAGGCTGTGTGCAGGTGTGAGTAGTGAGTGACATGTCAGAGCTGGGTGCAAGTACTGTGCCATGCAGGTGTGAGTACTGGGTGCCAGCTATAGGGTGAATGGGTGCAGGTATTGGGTGTCATGTGGCTGTTTGATGCAAGTACTAAGTGCCATATTGAGGCCGGATGTGAGTATTGGGTGCAGGGTGCTTGGTGCAAGTACTGGGTGCTTGCTATAGTGGGGGTTACTGGTTGAGTGTAATGTGGGTGCTGAATATTGGTGGGATTGCTGTGGGTGCAGGGGGTGGGAGGTCACTGTGGATTCTGCTATGAATGGCATAGTTGCTGCTAGGGGAGGTCGAGGTCAGTGTGGTTGATGGGGGAAGGGTAGGTCACTGTGGGTGCTGGGGGAGAAGTAACTGTGGGTGCTGTGGAAAGTAGAGGTCAGTATGGGTGCTGGAGGAAAGGGAGGTCACTGTGGGTCCTTTGGGGGTGGGAGGTCACTATGGGTGCTGCTATGAATGGCATAGTTGCTGCTAAGGGAGGTAGAGGTCAGTGTGGGTGCTGGGGGAAGGGTAGGCCACTGTGGGTGCTGGGAGAAGTCAGTGTGGTTACTGGAGGAGGGAGTGGATGCTGGGTGTTGGGAGAGGTCGCTGTGGGCGCTGGCAATGGGAGAGGTCACTGTAGGTGCTGCTTTTGGGATGGGAGGTCCCTGTGGGTGCTGCAGGGGACAGGAGGGTAGCCACTGGGGGAGGGAAAAATCACTGTGGGTGCTGGGGAGGGATAGGTCAGTGTGGGTGCTGGGGTAGGCAGGATCACTGCTAGAGCTGGGGAGGGAGAGGTCACTGTGGGTGCTAGATGGAGGGAGAGGTCACTGTGGGTGCTGGGGGAGGGAGCGGTCACTATGGGTCCTAGGTGGAGGGAGAGATCACTGTGGGTGCTAGGTGGAGGGAGAGGTCACTGTGGGTGCTAGGTGGAGGGAGAGGTCACTGTGGGTGCTGGGGAGGGAGAGGTCACTATGGATCCCAGGTGGAGGGAGAGGTCACTGTGGGTGCTAGGTGGAGGGAGAGGTCACTGTGGGTGCTGGGTAAGAGATAGGTCACTGTGGGTGCTAAGTGGAGGGAGAGGTCACTGTGGGTGCTAGGTGGAGGGAGAGGTCACTGTGGGTGCTAGGTGGAGGGAGAGGTCACTGTGGGTGCTGGGGAGGGAGAGGTCACTGTGGGTGCTGGGGAGGGAGAGGTCACTATGGGTGCCAGGTGGATGGAGAGGTCACTGTGGGTGCTAGGTGGAGGGAGAGGTCACTGTGGGTGCTGGGGGAGGGAGAGGTCACTATGGGTCCCAGGTGGAGGGAGAGGTCACTATGGGTGATAGGTGGAGGGAGAGGTCACTGTGGGTGCTGGGGAGGGAGAGGTCACTATGGATCCCAGGTGGAGGGAGAGGTCACTGTGGGTGCTAGGTGGAGGGAGAGGTCACTGTGGGTGCTAGGTGGAGGGAGAGGTCACTGTGGGTGCTGGGGAGGGAGAGGTCACTGTGGGTGCTAGGTGGAGGGAGAGGTCACTGTGGGTGCTAGGTGGAGGGAGAGGTCACTGTGGGTGATGGGGGAGGGAGAGGTCACTGTGGGTGCTGGGGAGGGAGAGGTCACTATGGGTCCCAGGTGGAGGGAGAGGTCACTGTGGGTGCTGGGGAGGGAGAGGTCACTGTGGGTGCTGGGGGAGGGAGAGGTCACTATGGGTCCCAGGTGGAGGGAGAGGTCACTGTGGGTGATAGGTGGAGGGAGAGGTCACTGTGGGTGCTGGGTAAGAAAGAGGTCACTGTGGGTGCTAGGTGGAGGGAGAGGTCACTGTGGGTGTTAGGTGGAGGGAGAGGTCACTGTGGGTGCTAGGTGAAGGCAGATGTCACTGTGGGTACTGGGTAGGGAGAGGTCAGTATGGGTCCTAGGTGGAGGGAGAGGTCACTGTGAGTGCTACGGGAGGGAGTGGTCACTGGGTACTAGGTAGAGGGAGAGGTCACTATGGGTGCTGGGGGAGGTAGAGGTCAGTATGCCACACTAGGATTCCTGTCTGGGCCTCTTCACTCAAAGGTGTCCCAGGCAGGGGCGAAGCTTCCCATAGGTGGGCGGGGCTTATCACGACCGGGGGCGGGGCTTATTTTGTGCAGCGAGAGGGGCCTTTTTTGAAGATTTTAAAAAGGGGGTGCCTGGGCACCCAGAGCACCCCCCTGTGCACGTGCCTGCAACTGTGTGAAACTTTTGATGGTACTTTCTCAGTACCATGGTAATGGCCAGGGAATCCAGTTTCTATTCCGTTCCGGAATTGGAGCCTAAGAAACGGCTACCACCACACATCCAGGCAAGGAAGGCAGCAGGCATGGCATGCCTGCCCCGAGGTAGTGACCAAAAATAACAATACAGGAGGACTTTCGAGGCCCTGATGTAATGAATCAACTTTAAATCCTTTAACGAGAATCTGTTATGGAGGTCAATGATTCAATCATCACCCTCCTTTTACGAGAATCTGTTCTGGAGTGCAAGTCTGCCATCCATTCAAGTGAAAGATATGCACTGACTACCAGGTAGGGATGCTCGCTGGAATCCGCGGAATTCTTAATTCCGCGATTCCAGCCGGAATTAGGTCAATATCGATTCCGGCGGTCAGAACGGAATTACTAAACCTCTAAAACAGAATTCCGTGGAAAATTCTTTATTTCCGCGGAATTTTCCAAAATTAAAAGAAAATCTCTCAATCTCTCGCTCTCTCCAGGGAGGAGGGTCTCATCTTCCAGGGAATTCTACAATTTCAAAAGCAAGCTTACATACCATGGCTGGAAATTAAACCCAGGTCTCAGTGTGTGGTAGGCAACTGACTTACCCGCTATACCACCAACAACACTATATGCTGAAGCCAGCCTAGCATGTACCATTATGATCAATCCAAGAGAAAAAGTAGCATGTCAAAATCCAACTCACTGTGCCTGGGAATTGAACCTAAGTCTCAGTGTGTGGTAGGTAACTGACTTAACCGCTATACCACCAACAACACTGCATGCTCAAGCCAGCCTAGCATGTACCATTATGATCAATCCAAGAGAAAAAGTAGCATGTCAAAATCCAAATCACCGTGGCTGGGAATTGAACCTAGGCTGGGAATTGAACCCAGGTCTCAGTGTGTGGTAGGCAACTGACTTAACCGCTATACCACCTATACCACCAACAACACTACATGCTGAAGCCAGCCTAGCATGTACCATTGTGATATACCCAAGAGAAAAATGTGCTCTCTCTCTCTCTCTCTCTCTAGGACTTTATGCCATTGAACTGAATTTTCAGCTTAAAACCATCAACGGATATCGGCAGAATGTCACAAGCATTTTTGGAATTCCACCAGATTGAAAAAGCAATTCCGTTCCAAACGGAACGGAATGAGCAATTTCCGCCTAAAAATTCCGGGGAGAGAGAGAGAGAGAGATGAATCTACCTGGCTATCTGGGGTTCTCTTTGACTGTTGAACACAAAAGGCAAGGTCATGCCTGGCTACAAATCTTTAGGCAAGCTACTTTTTCTCTTGTATTGATGATAATGGTACATGCTAGGCTGGCTTCAGCATGTAGCATTGTTGGTGGAATAGGTGGTATAGTGGTTAAGTCAGTTGCCTACCACACACTGAGACCTGGGTTTAATGCCCAGCCTGGGATCAATTCCCAGCCATGGTATGTAAGCTTGCTCTTGAAATTGTAGAATTCCCTGGAAGATGAGACCCTCCTCCGGAGAGAGAGAGAGAGAATGAATTAACTTTTTTCCGACGGAATCCGGAATTTGCTACAAATCCGGCTGAATTTTCATAGCCACGGAATTTAACACTAACAGAATCCGTGATTTCCGGCGGAACGTAATTTGCTGGTTTCGATCATCCCTACTGCCAGGTATAATACAATGTGCAGTCACAGATGCAGTGACTGCAAACACAAAAAGCCGTTTGTGTAGAGACGGCCGTGCTGGACTGGTGCGCACCATGACGAGCGTGTAGGTGTGAGGAAACGCGAAAAAGCTGCCGCTAGCACTCAGAATAAGGCGGCTGATTCCGCGTTCAACATGGCAGCTGGCGCGCAGCGGGAGCGTGGAGAAACCACCGCATTCCCAGACAACAGGGCGGCGGATTCCACGTCCGACGCGGCAGGTTGCACGCATAGGCCTACTCCTATCAGTAATGCTGAATGTGCACGCACAGACAGCGGTGCGGCGGATTCCGCATCCAACACAGCAGAAACATTACAACACATGTCTGGTGTGGCTGGGACTGATAGTTCACACTGGTTCAGGAGGACGCGCGCACGCGCAGAGAGGCCGGGCCTTTATGACAGTCAGAAGGGGGTCAGCTGACCAAGCCGGTCAGCTGTCAAATTCAGCAGCTTTCATTGGTTCAGCACTTAGGGGAGGCGCTGGAGAGCGCTGGTGTATATATACTGGGTGCTGGTCATTTCTCTGGTGTCTGGCGTTGCGATCACTATGTTGTAGCACTCAGACCCTGTCAGTATCTGTGTTTATTAGACCAGTTTCTTAGGTGATGATGATCATGGAGCTCACACCTTAGTCTAGGAATTCTGTTATTATCTGTGTTATTATCTAGACCAGTTTCCAAAGTGTTGATGATCAAGGAACTCACACCTTAGTCTAGGAATTCTGTACCATCTGTATTATTATTATTATCTAGTCTAGTTCCAGGAGTGTTGAGAATCTAGGAGCTCACACTCAAGCCTAGGCATTGTTGATTATCTGTTATGACATTCTGCTTTCCTGACCATTCTTCTGATCTCTGATTCTGTACCTTTGTCATTCTGATACCCTGTTGCCAAGCTCTGCTGGTCTTAGGATTCTGCATCTGTATACTGTCTCTGTACTTTGTCTGTCCGTGTTTTAACGACCTGGCCTGTCCGACCTCGAGAACTCTCTCTCCTGTTCAGAGATAGTTCACAGATCTGTCAGTGACACTTCCACATTGGTGTCACTCATGTTCTGTCCTTCCCACTTTCTGCCTGGCTCCGCCCCTTGGGGAGCCTCAGGCCATTGGAAGGAATCTGTTCTCTGGGCAGTACCTCCTACTGCCTTGCACCCACTGTACGGGTGCTCTCCTCAAAGTATTACTGTTGCACCAAACACTCATATATTACTCAGGTGTCCAGAGGTTAGAGATATATCTGATTATCGGTGATACTGCAGATCATCTATAATCGGGTATATATCTGCATTATCGGTGATACTGCAGATCGCCGGTAATCAGATCCTCTCTGTTCCACCAATCGTTACAGTAGGTAATGGTGGCTTTACAGCCCATATGGTCGCCCGGCTGATGTAGCTGAATGACAGAACAGTGACTGTCCAGCTGATCAAATTTGGTCTGACCACAATGAAGCAACGACCTTATTATCTTTGGTCAACTCCTGAGACACTCATATAGCCGGCAGTCATTGCTTCATTGTGATACGCAAGCCCCTTCACCGCGGCAAGGTAATAATCATGAAGGGGGATGGGCACATGCCTTTTGTTTTGTTGTTGCAGCTGCCCGCAGTGCAGCCAGAAAAATTAGGCAGGTATGTAGACGCCCCAGAAAAATTATTATAGCCAGCGGCCTAAAAAATTCAGGAATCCGCCTGGAGTCCTGGACCCTGTTGGTGGTGGCAGAGAAGGCAGTCAAGCAGCCGGCGGGCAGATGTGCTGTGTGGGGAGCGACTTAGTCTTGGGGCAGGCAGCCAGTCACACGGCGTGCAGGCAGAGATGCTGTGTGTGGGGACTGACTTAGTCTTTTTGCGGGCAGTAGCTCTCCGGGATGATGCCTCATTCATTTTGATAAAGGTGAGTTACTGAACACTGTTGTGACTTAGGCGACTTCTCTTCTCAGCAACAATGCCTTCAGCTGCATTGAAGGTCCTTTCTGACAGGACGCTAGTGGCAGGGCATGACAGAAGTTGGATGGCAAATTGGGACAGCTCTGGCCACAGGTTAAGCTTGTGCACCCAGTATTCCAAGGGTTCATCATCGCTGCTCACAGTGTCTACATCCACACTTAAGGCCAGGTAGTCGGCTACCTGCCGGTCCAGGCGTTGGACTAAAGAATGTCTGCATGTCCGACATCACCATGAGATCACTGGAACGTCCTGCGTGGACATGGGAGGAGGATTACTGGCAGTGGTACCTTTATTGTGTTGTGCTGTGACATCACCCTTAAACGCATTGCAAAGCATAGTTGCCAGCTTGTTCTGCACGTGCTGCATCCTTTCCGCCTTCAGGTGAGTTGGTAACAGGTCCGCCACTTTGTGTCTGTACTGAGGGTCTAGTAGCGTGACCACCCAGTACAGGTTATTCCCCTTGAGTTTTTTTATACAGGGGGCCCTCAACAGGCTGGACAGCATGAAAGAAGCCATCTGCACAAAGTCGGATCCAGACATACTATCCATCTCCTCTTGCTCTTCCTGAGTGACGTTACGTAAGTCCTCTTCCTCCCCCCAGCCATGAACAATACCACGAGAACGTGGAGCAGCACAAACTCCCTGTGACAGCTGCTGTGGTTGTTCTTCTGCCGCCGCCTCTTCCTCCTCCACAGAAACACCTTCCTCATCATCCGAGTCTGACTCCTCTTCTTTCCCACACAACTCTCCTTCCTCCTCCTCCCCCCTTTGTGCTGCCGCAGGTGTTGAGGAAACATCTGGTTCAGATGAAAATTGCTCCCACGACTATTCTTGCCGTAACTTCCTGTTCATGCTCCTCCACAGCTTGATTCACCACTCTACGCACGGCACGCTCCAGGAAGTAAGCATAGGGGATCAAGTCGCTGATGGTGCCTTCAGTGCGGCTCACCAGGTTGGCCACCTCTTTAAACGGCTGCATGAGCCTGCATGCATTTCGTATCTGTGGCCAGTTCAGTGGCCAGAACATCCCCATCTTCCCAGATTGTGTCCTTCTACTGTAATTGTACTGGATGATGGCTTTCTCCTGGTCTAGCAGGCGAGAGAACATGAGCAGGGTAGAATTCCAGCGAGTCGGGCTATTGCATATCAAGCGTCTCTCCGGCAAGTTGTTTCTCCGCTGAATGTTCGCAAAGCATGCCATGGCCGTGTAAGACCGCCTGAAATGCCCATACAACTTCCTGGCCTGCTTTAGGGTGCCCTCTAAGCCTGGGTGCTTTGACACAAATCTTTGAATGACTAGATTCAACACAAGTGCCATGCAGGGTACATGTGTCAGCTTTTCCAAATTCAAAGCGGAAAGGAGATTGCTGCCGTTGTCACACACCACGTTGCCAATCTCCAGCTGGTGCGGGGTCAGCCAGTGCTCCACCTGTTTGTTAAGAGCAGCCAGGAAAGCTGGTCCAGTGTGACTCTCCGCTTTAAGGCAAGACATGTCTAAGATGGCGTGACACCGTCGTACCTGGCATGCAGCATTGGCTCTGGGGAGATGGGGTTGTGTATCGGGAGAGGAGATGGCAGCACCACTAGAGTTGAACTGCCACTCAGCCGAGGAGGAGGATGACAGCGAAGAGGATGTAGCAGGAGGAGTAGGAGGAGAGGAGGTGGCAAGAGGCCTGCCTGCAAGCCGTGGAGGTGTCACTAGTTGGTCCGCTGTACAGCCACGTATTTCCTGTTTGCCATCGTTCACTAGGTTGACCCAATGGGCTGTGTACGTAATGTAGTGACCCTGACCGTGCTTGGCAGACCAGGCATCCATGGTCAGGTGGACCCTTGACCCAACGCTGTTTTCCAGAGTTGACACCACTTGCCTCTGAACTTCACGGTACAGTTTGGGTATCGCCTTTCTAGAAAAATAACTGCGGCCTGGTATCTTCCACTGCAGTGTCCCAATGGCCACAAATTTACGGAAAGCCTCAGAGTCCACCAGCTTGTATGGTAATAGCTGGCGAGCTAATAGTTCCACCACGCCAGCTGTCAGACGGCGGGCAAGGGGGTAACTGGCAAAAATTGGCTTCTTCCGCTCAAACATTTCCTTCACGTACAGATGGCTGCTGTGGGCAGAGGAGCAGTAACCGCTCGAGGGCAGAGGCGGAGTGGAGGAGGGTGGATGTGAAGGTGCAAGGGAGAAAGCGGCTTAAGATGCTGCACCTGAAGGAGGAAGAGGAGAAGGAGGGTGGCTTTTCTTTTGTGTGGTTTTTCTCAGGTGTTCTTCCCATTGCTGTTTGTGCCTTATCTCCAGGTGCCTTCATAAGGCATTTGTCCCTACGTGAGTGTTGGCCTTTCCATGGCTCAATTTTTGGAGACAGAGAGAACAGATGGCTTTACTCCGATCTGAGGCAGACACAGTAAAAAATTTCCACACCGCTGAGCCCCCCTGGGGTGATGGCACTATGGTGGCCTCAGAGTCAGCAGCTGATGTCGAAGTGCATGTTGGCTGGCTGTCCATAGCTGGTGATACATGGCGCCGGACACTGCCCCCAGCTGTTTCTGAGGGCAAGCTACCCCTACTTCTTTCAGGAACTCGTCTCCTCCTACTCCTCTCTGACTCCCCCTCCGAACTGTCCCCCTGTTCATCTCTTCTATTGGGAACATACGTGGCATCCGTATAATCACCATCATAATTATCCTGCCCAGCTTTGCTTTCCTCAGACACCTCCAAAACTACACCAACAGCAGGTACTTCATCATCATCCTCCTCCTCCATTACGTCCATATTGTCGCCTAACTCACACATATCTGGTGGTGTAACTTGCTTAGCGCCTTCATATTGTTGTAGCAGTAGTGGGTGTGAATCAGTGATTTTACCACCAAATAACTCCTGCAAATTGTCAAATGCAGTGGATGTGGTTCTTGTAGTAGCGCTGGTGGCTGCGGGAGATGAGGTGTTCTGTGTTAAATAGTCAACCACGTCCTGACAATTTTGGGAGGTGATAGGACGTGCCTTCTTCTGTGCACTGTACTTTGGGCCAGGGCCGCATGAAATCACATCAACATGACCACGCACACACCTGCCAGGTGGCCTTCCTCTGGGTCTGCCGCTACCTCTTCCATGACCTGGTTTGTCCATTTTGTGAAGTGAAACGTATGCACTGATTTGATTAATACAATGTGAAGTCACACAGGTATAGCAGTTAACAGGTATGCAAGGAGTGGTATATCACACTGCGTGCACTCACGTAGGTAGGTGGATTCACTGAACCCAACAGCTAGGTAGGTATATGCAATAATGGGTATTACAATGTGCAGCTGCCTATCACACACACAGGTACAGTAGTCACTGAATGTGCTGGGCCTGGGCTGGCAGTGGCACTGCACACAGTATGAATTACAAAAGCTGTTGCTGCAACACAAGTGCAGTAATAATGGGTACTAGCCGACCCGCAGCATAGCATACGCCACATAAGAGGGTAGAGGGCAGGAAGGGGGTATTGGGCACAGCGGCGGGGAGGGGGTGTGACCCCCCCACTCACCTGGGTCCCCCATGTGCGCTCCCCTTCCTGCTTAAGCTCAGCAGGAACCCCCCCTCACCTGGGTCCCCCATGTGCACTCCCCCTCCAGCTTAAGCTGAGCAGATACCCCCCCCCCCTCACCTGGGTCCCCCATGTGCGCTCCCCTTCCTGCTTAAGCTCAGCAGGAACCCCCCCTCACCTGGGTCCCCCATGTGCACTCCCCCTCCAGCTTAAGCTCAGCAGGAACCCCCCTCCCCCTCACCTGTGTCCCCCATGTGCGCTCCCCCTCCTGCTTAAGCACAGTAGCAGCCGCCACTATTAGCAAGAGGCAGAGGGCAGGGATGACTCACCTCTTCCATGTTCCATCGTGTGTTCCACTGTCGTCACTTCCCGCCATGCCGCACACTGTATTGGTGGAATTTGCCTTTTTAAAACAGAAGGACATCTGCAATAATTCAGCTATAAGTGAACATTTGTGGTTACCCACAATGCACTGCTACTAAATATGCAAATTACCCATTTCCCCCCTTGGTAAGCCAAGCAAGCATCCAGAGCCGCTGGTGTACAGCAAGCATATAGCTTTAAATTTTACACAGTCATATCAAACCCACATGTAGACAGCCTGTTTCAGACTTTTGGTCCTCATCAATACATGGCAGGGATTGATACGGCTGTATGAGATAGAGCTTGGACCAGTACAACAGAGTACCCAAGCAGCTCAGGGTGACCCAAACCACTCGGAATGTATAGGGGGATAAAAGGGACCAAAAAGACCTCCTACTCAGTGGTGCTCACCGCCAGGTCGTGATCACGCTTACGCGTGGATTCATGACCATTTTGACGCATTCCGCCTCGGACACGCTAAGCCGTGAATAGATTTTCAACCACGAAAATCTGCTTCGGCTTCGCGTGAATGCGGACAGAAATACGCATTCACGCTCGTGAAACCCGGCGCTGAAGTCGTGGTTAGCGGAAATGCGTCAAACTTTACGTAAGTGACACATTGCAGGCCAATCAGAGGGCCCCAGCCAGGCCCTAGCAACCAATCACAGGAGGGGAGCTATGCCCTCCCCTCCCCTCCTGAATATAAAGCGGTGGCCATGTTGGAAAAGCTCTGTCCTTGCTAGACTGTGGTGCTGAGAGGATTATCTCCAGGCCATTGTTGTTTGAGCAAGTGCATTTATTGTGTTAAAAACAAAGCGTTTTTTTTGCTAACACTGCTCTTATACTGTATTTTATTATTATTATTTAGTATTTATATAGCGCCGACATATTACGCAGCGCTGTACAGTGTATATATATATATATATTGTCACTAACTGTCCCTCAAAGGAGCTCACAATCTAATCCCTACCATTGCCATATGTCTATATTATGTAGTGTAAGTACTGTAGTCTAGGGCCAATTTTTAGAGGTAGCCAATTAACTTATCTGTATGTTTTTGGAACGTGGGAGGAAACCGGAGTGCCCAGAGGAAACCCACACAGACACGGAGAGAACATACAAACTCTTTGCAGATAGTGCCCTGGCTGGGATTCGAACCGGGGACCCAGCGCTGCAAGGCAAGAGAGCTAACCACTACGCCACTAGTCAGTGAGTGATTGCTGTAGTTAGTTGTAGTCAGTGTAGTGTAGTGGGAGTGTGGGAGTCTAGTGATTATTTAACTGTGTGTAGTGCAGGCAGGTTCAGTGCTGCAGTGTAGTCTGTGTAGTGGGAGTGGGGATTATCTGTGTGTAGTGCAGGCAGGCAGGTTAGTGCAGCTGCAGTGTTCACTTGTATATTCCAGTGACAGTTATACACTTGTACTATTTGCAGGCAGCCAGTCACACCGCCGGCGCCGCCACTCTCTGCCAGTGCTGTTCATTCATTCTGTCAGTGACCTTGTGCCGTGCCCAGTGCCCACTGCTCGCTCGCTGGCATATAAGCATCTCATTACACAGTGTGACATCCTTGTGTGCCCACTGCATCCTTCAGTGACCTAGTTGTATATCCAGTGCCCACTGCTGTGCCCACTGCATCCTTCAGTGACCTAGTTGTATATCCAGTGCCCACTGTTGTGCCCACTGCATCCTTCAGTGACCTTGTACTGTGCCCACTGCATCCTTCAGTGACCTCCTCCTCCTGACTCAATCGCTTCCACCAATGTACTCTGTCTGCGTTCACACTGCCCGGGTCACCGGGTGCATTTAATTTTTTGGCCAGCACTATGACGCTGTGCTGCTACTACCACTACCAGTATGTTGCCGTGGTCCTTCTGTGCTGCTGAACTGACCACCCGCATAGTCCTTCTCCTGACTCAGTCGCTACCACCACTGCACTCTGCGTTCACACTGCCCGTGTCCACTGACAACTCTGCTGCGATGTCATTGCTAATTGCTGCAAAAAAAAAAAAAAAAAAAATTACAAAAACCTCTCTGGGGCCTTTTTGGCGTCAGCCACTCATCCTCCTCCAGCGGTACCTTCGCCGCCAAGGGCCATTGGAACTCGCCTTCACCTCTTTGATTGCTTAACGCATATATCCCTTTTTAAAACCACGTATTACCAATTAATAGCCCCATTTACAGTGGTGATTTGTCTTTAAAAGCCATTAAAAAAAAAAAAAATTGGGGGAATTTTTTATGTTGAAGTTATGTTGCCCCTTATCACCTCGATAATCCATGCAATTTGGGGGATTGTAGCATGTATGGGGGCATTGTTATTAACGTTAAAAGAAAATCCGCCTCTGGGCGGGAATCCACGCGTGATTACACCATTCACGGCAGAAAATCTGCGTGGTTGCGTAGACGCGGACGGAACCACGCGGATTGCCGAATTCGTGGATGAGGCACATCCGAGCATCCCTACTCCTACTAAAAAAAGCAAAGCTTGGTGTAATTTTCCTTCCTAAAACAGAAGGAAATATGCAATAATTTAGCTATAAGTGAACATTTGTGGTTACCCACAATGCACTGCTACTAAATATGCAAATAATTCCTTTTCACCCTTAGTAAGCCAAGCAAGCATCCAGAGCCGCTGGTATATAGCAAGCCTATAGCTTTAAATTTTACACAGCCATATCAAACTCACATGTAGACAGCCTGTTTCAGAGTTTTGGTCCTCATCTGTACATGGCAAGGATTGATACAGCTGAATGAGCTAGGGCTTGGACCAGTACAACAGAGTAACCAAGCAGCTCAGGGCGACCCAAACCACTCAGAAAGTATAGGTGGATAAAAGGGACCAAAAAGACCTCCTACTAAAAAAAATCAAAGCTCGGTGTAATTTGCCTTCTTAAAACAGAAGAAAATCTGCAATAATTCAGCTATAAGTGAACTTTTGTGATTGCCCACAATGCACCGCTACTAAATATGCAATTTATTCCTTTTCACCCTTAGTAAATCAAGCAAGCCTATAGCTTTAAGTTTTACACAGTCATATCAAACCCACATGTGACAGCCTATTTCATACATTTGGTCCTCATCAGTACATAGCAGGGATTGATATGGCTGTATGAGATAGGGCTTGGACCAGTACAACAGAGTAACCAAGCAGCTCAGGGTGACCCAAACTACTAAGAATGTATAGGAGGATAAAAGAGACCAAAAAGCCCTCCTACTAAAAAAAGCAAAGCTTGGTGTAATTTTCCTTCTTAAAACAGAAGCAAATCTGCAATAATTCAGCTATAAGTGAACATGTGTGGTTACCCACAATGCACTGCTACTGAATATGCAAATTATCCCTCTTTGCCCTTGGTTTGATATGACACTACTTCTTCTTCTTGCTTGGACCAGCCCCTTCTTCTTGCTTGGACCGGCCCTGGGGGCAGGGCGCTACTTCTTCTTCTTGATTGAAGGTTGAGGCACTTACTCTATTATATATATAGATTACACAATGTGCAGCTGATATAGTTAGTCACTGAATGTGCTGGGCCTGGGCTGGCAGTGACAATGCACACAGTATGAATTACAAAAGCTGTCGCCGCAACACATGTGCATTAATAATGGGTATTACACAATGTGCAGCTGACTGACACAGCTAGTTAGTGTCACTAGTCACTGACTCACTGTCTGATTGTGGTGGGTCTGGGCTGGCACAAACACAGTATGAATTATATCAAGGCTGTCTACAATGCAAAACAAGTGTCAGTGACACACAAGAACAGGATTAGCTCTCAAAAGAGCTGTTGTGGGGTGCTATTATAGCAATAAGAATCAGCCAGGAGCAAGCTAACAAGCCAAGAGCCTAACTAATCTTTCCTTAGGAGAAACAGTCTGCAGCACCTCGCCCTACTCTCACTATAGCAGGCACACGAGGGAGTGTAATGGCCGGCACTCCCTGTCTTATATACAGGGGGAGTGGCTCCAAGGCTGAGTGTAGCCTGAGTGGCTACAACGTGCCGGCTGACTGTGATGTAGAGGGTCAAAGTTGACCCTAATGGAGAATTATTGGGGCGAACCGAACTTCCGGGAAAATTCGCCTTCACTTGCGAAGGCGAACCACCCAAAGTTTGCCTGGAACCGTTTGCGTGTGAACCGTTTGGCCCATCTCTATTGTAGTGGTGCAATAGCTGGTGGCAGTGGCAGACTGGCAGCAGAAGATATAGTTCTGTGTGGACCCTGGTGGTGGTGGGTACCACAGACAGGAGCAGCAGGAGGAGTAGGTAGATGCAGCTATTGTAGTGGCATAATAGCTGGTGGCAGTGGCAGACTGGCAGTGGCAGCAGAAGATATAGTTCTGTGTGGACCCTGGTGGTGGTGTGGGTACCACAGAGAGGAGCAGCAGGAGGAGTAGGTAGATGCAGCTATTGTAGTGGCATAATAGCTGGTGGCAGTGGCAGCAGAAGATATAGTTCTGTGTGGACCCTGGTGGTAGTGGGTACCACAGACAGGAGCAGCAGGAGGAGTAGGTAGATGCAGCTATTGTAGTGGCATAATAGCCGCACTGAAGCACCTCTCGCACAGCACGCTGGAAGGGGGGCAAGCAAGGACTTCCAGGGCTTGCTGTGCCAGCGCGCTCCAAATATCCAGGTGCTTGACCCAGTAATCCAAGGGGTCCACAGGGGTGTCGCTGTCAAGCCCACTGTAGGACCCCATGTAGTCTGACACAATCCGGGTCAGGCACTGGTTCTGGCTTTGGGAGCCAGATGCCGCTGCAGGCACCTCCTTAGTCGGCAGCTGTACCGGCGTGGCGTAGATCACCTTTGTGAGAGACAGCAGGTTTGTTGGGCACTGGATGCAGGCACCTGCTGCTGTGCTGGCTGGACTGTGACAGCAGGGGGGTACAAGTCTCAGGGAAGGCTTCCTATAAGCACCAAACCAGGGACCACTGCAAGTCCCTCATTCGGTGCACAGGGTCTCCTCCTGCAGGCAGGAACTGATGCAGCTTCCTCTTCAGCCATAGGTCCAGCATCAGGGTGATCCAGATGTCCTCCCGAGCACGCATCTGCTTCACCCTTGGGTCACTGCGCAGGCACTGCAGCATGTGCGCTGCCATGGGGAAGAGAGCTGCTATCTCTGCTGACACATAATCATCCCCCCAGAGCCGACAGTGCTGTCCTCCTCCTCTGATTCCTGAGCCTTCTTCTGCTTTCTCCTCCCCTGCACCACTGTAGCTGCACTCCGCTATGCCTCCTCCTCATCAAGCTCAGGGACCTCCAACTCCAAGTCCTCCACCTCCTCCTCCTGCCGCACAGAGGTAGTCTGTAAAGGTTGCTGCTGCTGCTCCTGCTGGATCAAAGCTGTCTCTCCCACTTCCAGCAGAGCATAGAGGGCCTTATCCAGCATGCACACCATGGTCACCCACTTACACAGCGACGCATGGTCCCGGCTGACCATGCTGGTGGCCTCCAGGAAGGGTACCAGCACTAAGCACACCAGCTGCATTTTTCCCCACTCAGCACTGAGGATGATGTCCTGGAGGTGGGTGGTGCCGGTCCTGAACAAGATGGCATCGGCGGTGGCTTTGGCCAGGTACTGGTTTACAGCCTGCCTCTGTTCAACCAGGTGTTCCAACATGGCCAGGGTGGAATTCCGGCATGTTGAAACGTCTATGATGAGATGGTGCCGTGGCAGGTTGAACACCTTCCAGGGACGCTGAGGCACCACCCGAGTGGCGGAAATGACCCACCGTTTTCCTAGCCGATTTCAAAAGTGTGTCCATCCCCTGGTAGGTGCTCAGAAATTTCTGCACCACCAGGTTCAGGGCATGGACCAGACAGGGGATGTGGGTGAGGTCTCCCCGGTGGATGGCAGCTGTTAGAAACTATCTGTTTCTCTCTTTCTTTCATCCGGGACCAGCAACTTCTTAGAGTTGCACCTCACAGACTGTGAGTTAACTCAACTTATCACAGCACACAGCTTAGGAGATAGACTTTCTTAGGCTTCTTCAAAGTTCCAAGTTGTTTATTCAGTAAACAGATATACAGATACAGTTTGTTACATCTTAGCCGCCAAGCAGATTCTTCTTTAAGTCCATTTGCGTTACAAGCTCTTGATCACCTTCCTGTTGAAGGTAATCAGGTCATCTTCTGTCTAGACTATGTTACATCTAAACTATGTATACACAGCATACATTATATCAGCTTACAGAAATAAGGGAAAATAATTAGGGGTTCCAGTCAGCAGATAGAGAGCATGAAAGTAAGAGAGCCCTCCATTGGCAAATCATAAACTTTAATACTGACCAGGGAAGAGTTAACTGTGTCATCATCGGAACCATCTATAATTGGTTCAGATCCCTTCTGATGCCATGATACACACCTACTCAATTAATATTCTATGAGCCCCCTTGTCCCAGTTGCAGGAATGTTATATTTTGTAAATATGGCCTATGTTGATTGTTCCCGTAGTCCATTTGTCTGGGGCAGTGTAGGCCTGTGGCCTTCCTTCAGGAACATGTTCTCGGTATCTGCTTGCACCACGAGAAACTCTATTTAAAGGTATGCTCTGCGAACAAGCATTTTACCTAAAACTCAGTCCAAATAACTGAGGCCTACTTAAATTATAACAGCAGCAACCAGGTTGGCCCCAATGTCGGACACCACCTCTCCAACTCTCAGGCCTCTGTAGGTCAGCCAATTACTCTCCTGCTCTCAGAGTTTGTCCAGGATGTGGTCTGCCGTCAGTCTGTGCTTCCCCAGGCTGAGTGACCATCTCCAGCAGCGCTTGGCTGTGGCGGGCCTTCATACTGCTGCTGAGGTGGGGATGTTTGGCAGTGAGTTTGCTGGAGGGTGGAAGCGGATCAGAGGAACCTGCTACACTTCCCCTGACCCTGCTGCGGGGTGGCACCACCCACTGTATTGCTGCTTTGCCCGATGTTGCTGTCCCCTCCTCACCCCCTTCCACCAAACTGACCCAGTGTGTGGTGAAGGACAGATAGCGGCCTGTCCCGAACCGGCTGCTCCATGAGTCCATGGTCACATGGACCCGCTCATTCACCGCATGATCCAACCCACGTTTCACAGTGTTCTTCACGTGTTGGTGCAGTGCTGGGATGTCTGTGCGTCAAAAGTGGTGCCGGCTGGGGATAGACCAATCCGGTGCTGCGCACTGCAGGAGTGCATGCTTGTCGCTTCCCTCCTGCACAAACAAGTCCAGGAGGAGCTGGGAGAACATGGCCCATGCAAGCAGGCTGTTCAGCTGCCGGATGCGACGGCTGCCGGGAGGCTGAGCCCTGACCACAAAGGACTCAATCAGCAGGGTCTGGTGTCGCTCTTGGCTTGTATGGGAAGCCGAGGAGGGAGCGGAGGAGACCACTGAGGACTGGCTGCCTGAACAGGCCTCAGTGTTGGCAGGAGTGGCAAAGGGGGTTCTGGTGGTGCTTTTAGTCTGACCACTGCCAGCGCCAGCTTCCTTCAGCCTCTTCAACTCCTGATGCTCGTGGTAATGTTTTTTTTGCCAGGTGGTTGATGAAGCTGGAGGTGCCGTAGTTGGAGGGGTTACAACCTCTGCTCAGCTTCACCTGGCACACATTGCAAGTCACAAACTGGCTGTCCACTGAGGACAGATCAAATAACTGCCAGATTGGGAATAAAACATTTTACTTACGCCCTGAATGGGCTGCTGCTGATGTTTTTCTCCCTGTGGTGGTTGGGGCCTGGGGTTGAGTGGTGCAGCTGGTGGTAGCAGCAGAAGATGAAGCAGCAGGCTGTGGGTCCTGCATTCCATGCCCACTGCTGCTCCTGCCAATGTCAGCAATGCTGATCCTCCGTGCAAGACCCAATGACGCATCCTCCTCCTCAGAGTCAGAGCTGACATCCCCCTCCTGTGGATGGTAGTCATGGTCCTTCATCTCACCATCATTATCAACATCGTACTCCCCCTCCTCAAACAATTGCTGGGATGTTGATGACCCCCCAAACTCCTCTTCTGCTGACACATCAGGCAAGGACCCCTCCCCAACAATCACCGTTACCATCTGTGACTCCTCCACATACCCCATTGCACCCAGAATATCCTCTATAAAGTCAGTGGTAACAGCTCTGATTGCGCTCACGGTGCCTGGACTAAAGAGCGCGCTGACTGAGGGTAGGCTGCCCACTGGGGTCGACATGATGACCGACGAGTCCCAATGCACTGCTGCTGGGTGGCTGCTGCTGCTCCTGCGAACAGGAGTGGTGGTGGGGGTGGAGCTCTCTGTTGTAGAGCTGGTGGTGGCCAGCTCATCCACCATTAGCTGCATCACAGGCTCGGCATCTTTCTCCTCCAATTTGCGCCACCGACCCTGCTGAAAAATGGCTGCTACACGCTGCTGTGCCTCTGCAGCGTGACTCCCCCTAATAGCTGGGCGCCCAGTGCGTCCACGGCCAGTGGCTTGCGGCAGAATGGACACTGATGTGGCAACAGTGCCAGCAATGTTCCCTCTCTTCTTGGCCTTGCTGCCCTTCCTTCGGGTGCCAGTGCCAGCAGACATAGTACAAGTGTGTGTGATGATGTCACCAGATGGATGTGGGGTACTTGTACTTTATTGTAATCGGTGAAATCGGTGTTGGACTTTAATGAATCAGCAGCACAGAGTGACAGACAGCAGAGTAGAAGACAGTGCACACTAATGGTCTATCTGTCACACTGACACTGCTGCCCAGCACAGCAGCACCGCAGTAATCTGTAGTAAGATAACACAGTACTACTCTAACAACTAACTAGCACTGCAGTACTAAATAACTACACAATAACACAGTAATCCTATTCCCTAACCTATACTGTAGCTAAGGCTAATAGCACAGGCCTGACCTGTATGCACAAACAGTAGAGTTGGGCCGAACCTCCGATTTTAGGTTCGCGAACCGGGTTCGCGAACTTCCGCGGAAGGTTCGGTTCGCGTTAAAGTTCGCGAACCGCAATAGACTTCAATGGGGATGCGAACTTTGAAAAAAAAAATTTATGCTGGCCACAAAAGTGATGGAAAAGATGTTTCAAGGGGTCTAACACCTGGAGGGTAGTGTTGGGCGAACAGTGTTCGCCACTGTTCGGGTTCTGCAGAACATCACCCTGTTCGGGTGATGTTCGGGTTCGGCCGAACACCTGCTGGTGTTCGGCCAAACTGTTCGGCCATATGGCCGAACTAAGAGCGCATGGCCGAACGTTACCCGAACGTTCGGCTAGCGCTGTGATTGGCCGAACGGGTCACGTGTAGTGTTGGGCGAACATCTAGATGTTCGGGTTCGGGCCGAACATGGCCGAACTCCGAACATAATGGAAGTCAATGGGGACCCGAACTTTTGTGCTTTGTAACGCCTCCTTACATGCTACATACCCCAAATTTACAGGGTATGTGCACCTTGGGAGTGGGTACAAGAGGAAAAATTTTTTAGCAAAAAGAACTTATAGTTTTTGGGAAAATCGATTTTAAAGTTTCAAAGGGAAAACTGTCTTTTAAATGCGGGAAATGTCTGTTTTCTTTGCACAGGTAACATGCTTTTTGTCGGCATGCAGTCATAAATGTAATACATATAAGAGGTTCCAGGAAAAGGGACCGGTAACGCTAACCCAGCAGCAGCACACGTGATGGAACAAGAGGAGGGTGGCGCAGGAGGAGAAGGCCACGCTTTGAGACACAACAACCCAGGCCTTGCATGAGGACAAGAAGCGTGCGGATAGCAATTTGCATTTTGTCGCCATGCAGTCATAAATGTAATACAGATGAGAGGTTCAATAAACAGGGACCGGAAACGCTAACCCATCACAGATGTTCATTGTTCATGTTACTTGGTTGGGGTCCGGGAGTGTTGCGTAGTCGTTTCCAATCCAGGATTGATTCATTTTAATTTAAATCAGACGGTCTGCATTTTCTGTGGAGAGGCGGATACGCCGCCGATCTGTGACGATGCCTCCGGCAGCACTGAAACAGCGTTCCGACATAACGCTGGCTGCCGGGCAAGCCAGCACCTCTATTGCGTACATTGCCAGTTTGTGCCAGGTGTCTAGCTTCGATACCCAATAGTTGAAGGGTGCAGATGGATTGTTCAACACAGCTACGCCATCTGACATGTAGTCCTTGACCATCTTCTCCAGGCGATCGGTGTTGGAGGTGGATCTGCACGCTTGCTGTTCTGTGTGCTGCTGCATGGGTGTCAGACTTGGGCTCCAAAGATGGGTTCCCTACATCTCTGCAAACCAGAGTTACAGGGCTCCAAATTTGGTAAAATCCCCCATAGGCTTTCATTGGGCCTCCTATTTACAGTTCCAAAATCTCACATCTTTTCAAAGGGCAATTACTCAGCAGTGGCAAATTTTCTAGCATTGTAGGGACCCTTAGGGGGAACATGACTGGTGAGTTTCGGGCCCCTAGGCCAAAGAGGTCATAGCCTAGGGTTACAAAAACCTGTTTATTGGGGCTATTTCAATGGTAGTGATGGTGACGTACATAAATCGCAGCAATGGCCGTTAGCAAAGTCTGAATCTCACGAAATGTCTCATGCAGGTAGAAGACATATTGTTAGACTTGGATTCCAAAGATGGGGTCCCTACATCTCTGCAAACCAGAGTTACAGGGGTCCAAAATTGGTAAAATCCCCCATAGGATTTCATTGGCTCCCTATTTCACTTTCCAAAATCTCACATCTTTTCAAAGGGCAATGGCTCAGCAGTACCAAATTTTCTAGCATTGTAGGGACCCTTAGGTTACATTTATGACTGCATGGCGACAAAATGCAAATTGCTATCCGCACGCTTCTTGTCCTCATGCAAGGCCTGGGTTGTTGTGTCTCAAAGCGTGGCCTTCTCCTCCTGCGCCACCCTCCTCCTGTTCCATCACGTGTGCTGCTGCTGGGTTAGCGTTACCGGTCCCTTTTCCTGGAACCTCTTATATGTATTACATTTATGACTGCATGCCGACAAAAAGCATGTTACCTGTGCAAAGAAAACAGACATTTCCCGCATTTAAAAGACAGTTTTCCCTTTGAAACTTTAAAATCGATTTTCTCAAAAACTATAAGCTCTTTTTGCTAAATTTTTTTTCCTCTTGTACCCACTCCCAAGGTGCACATACCCTGTAAATTTGGGGTATGTAGCATGTAAGGAGGCTTTACAAAGCACAAAAGTTCGGGTCCCCATTGACTTTCATTATGTTCGGAGTTCGGGTCGAACACCCGAACATCGCGGCCATTTTCGGCCTGTTCGGCCCGAACCCGAACATCTAGATGTTCGCCCAACACTACTGGAGGGGGGCATGGCGGAGTGGGATACACGCCAAAAGTCCCCGGGAAAAATCTGGATTTGACGCAAAGCAGCGTTTTAAGGGCAGAAATCATATTGAATGCTAAATGACAGGCCTAAAGTGCTTTAAAACGTCTTGCATGTGTATACATCAATCAGGTAGTGTAATTAAGGTACTGCTTCACACTGACACACCAAACTGTTCACTGAACAGAACAGGTATGCAGTGGCGGGTTCACTGAACAGAACAGGTATGCAGTGGCGGGTTCACTGAACAGAACAGGTATGCAGTGGCGGGTTCACTGAACAGAACAGGTATGCAGTGGCGGGTTCACTGAACAGAACAGGTATGCAGTGGCGGGTTCACTGAACAGAACAGGTATACAGTGGCGGGTTCACTGAACAGAACAGGTATGCAGTGGCAGGTTCACTGAACAGAATAGGTTTACAGTGGCGGGTTCACTGAACAGAACAGGTATGCAGTGGCGGGTTCACTGAACAGAACAGGTATACAGTGGCTGGTTCACTGAACAGTACAGGTATGCAGTGGTGGGTTCACTGAACAGGTATGCAGTGGTGGGTTCACAGTACAGGTATGCAGTGGTGGGTTCACAGAACAGGTATGCAGTGGTGGGTTCACAGTACAGGTATGCAGTGGTGGGTTCACAGAACAGGTATGCAGTGGTGGGTTCACAGTACAGGTATGCAGTGGTGGGTTCACAGTACAGGTATGCAGTGGTGGGTTCACAGAACAGGTATGCAGTGGTGGGTTCACAGAACAGGTATGCAGTGGTGGGTTCACAGAACAGGTATGCAGTGGTGGGTTCACAGAACAGGTATGCAGTGGTAGGTTCACAGTACAGGTATGCAGTGGTGGGTTCACAGAACAGGTATGCAGTGGTGGGTTCACAGAACAGGTATGCAGTGGTGGGTTCACAGAACAGGTATGCAGTGGTGGGTTCACAGAACAGGTATGCAGTGGTGGGTTCACAGAACAGGTATGCAGTGGTGGGTTCACAGAACAGGTATGCAGTGGTGGGTTCACAGAACAGGTATGCAGTGGTGGGTTCACAGTACAGGTATGCAGTGGTGGGTTCACAGAACAGGTATGCAGTGGTGGGTTCACAGAACAGGTATGCAGTGGTGGGTTCACAGTACAGGTATGCAGTGGTGGGTTCACAGTACAGGTATGCAGTGGTGGGTTCACAGAACAGGTATGCAGTGGTGGGTTCACAGAACAGGTATGCAGTGGCGGGTTCACAGAACAGGTATGCAGTGGCGGGTTCACAGAACAGGTATGCAGTGGCGGGTTCACAGTACAGGTATGCAGTGGTGGGTTCACAGAACAGGTATGCAGTGGTGGGTTCACAGAACAGGTATGCAGTGGCGGGTTCACAGAACAGGTATGCAGTGGCGGGTTCACAGAACAGGTATGCAGTGGTGGGTTCACAGAACAGGTATGCAGTGGTGGGTTCACAGAACAGGTATGCAGCCAGGGACAAGCTAAGCCTAACTAATCTTTCCCTATGAGAGAGAGTGTGCAGCAGCTCGCCCTACTCTCACTAATGCAGGCACACGAGTGACCGTAATGGTCGCTGCTGCCTGCCTTTTAGTAGGGGGGAGTGGCTCCAGGGGCTAGTGTAGCCTAATTGGCTATACTGTGCCTGCTGACTGTGATGTAGAGGGTCAAAGTTGACCCTCCATGGTGCATTATGGGGCGAACCGAACTTCCGCAAAGGTTCGCCTGCGGGACGCGAACGCGAACCACGGAAGTTCGCATGGAACCGTTCGCAGGCGAACCGTTCGGCCCAACTCTAACAAACAGCACACACAGACACAGACACCTAACTACTAGCAGAGCTGCTGCAGCAGAGATTGTCACACACACTAACTAAAATCAAACTACAAGCTAGCTAACTAAACAACAATAAAACAGTTGTATAGTACAGGTGTTTATGTGCAAAAATGCTAAGTTTTCTCACAGTATAAATCACTTGCTTAGCCAAACAGCACTGGAGATGCCTCTCAGTGAGCAGTCACAAGCAAGGACAATTTTCTCATCATGGCCACCACTTTATATACAGGACGGGCTGGCCAGAGTTCCCCTCTGTGATTGGTTGCTAGGGCTTCTGCTGGAAGCCCTCTGATTGGCTCAATGACATCATGGACATCATCTCCGTGGTTACGCTATCCGGATTCGGATATCCGACCCGGATATCCGAATTACTATCCGGATACCGCTGTGAATCCGGATACCGCATTCCGGATTTGGCCAATTATCTGGAATACGAATCCGGGGTTGGATAGCAGAAAAAGTTTGCATTATCCGGGTAGTTCGGATATCCGGAATCCGGATGAGCACCACTGTCTGCTTATTACCTTACAAATTAAAGTCTACCAGAGACAGCAATACCTAAAGATTTGATACTTACCCGGGGCTTTCTCCAGCCCCATAAGCAGGGATGCTTGGATACCCCTTTTTATTATCTGAGTTGATTCGGATCCGGATGGTAAACTATCTGGATAAATGCGGATATCCAAATTCGAACCGTTCCAAAATCTGAATACATCCGGATATCCGAACCCATTATCCGGGTAAATCCGATTGAAAACCGGAAGAGGCCTTTAAATTGCTTCCAAAACATCTTTTATAGTAAATGATGCATGAAGCATCATGTTTTTTTTTAAGAAAAACAGTAATTGTTTATGTGGGGAGTTATAATACAAAAAAAAATGTCTGTAAATTAACATCAGGAGGTTCCAGACAGTGGTCGTGTACCCCACATTGTGTCCAAAGTCCAACACACAACTGGGACATCACAGTTTTCAGCCCAGACACCTCAAAAAAATTACACAGCAATGGTGTTTTGGGTTAAATATAGGTAGTAGCAGCAGCAGTGGCCTGGGGCACCCTGGCGGTGAAAGCAGCACAGGCAGCAGGAGCAGGGCAATGCAGCAGCAGTGCGCAGCCATGCCATGTAGTGTTGGTACCACGTCTGTAAAAAAAATGTGAACCAGGCTCAGTTAAAAATAGTTAACAATCAGGAGGAGCCAGGAGGTTGTGGTGGTAAAGGGTGGTAAGGCAGGCATAGTGGTTCCCAGCCACTTCATATCCCCCTCTTGCCAACAACAGGGAAAGACTCGCCCAGCAGGGTCTGGCGGCGTTTTTTCCTTGCACGGGAAGCGAAGGAGGGAGCAGAGGAGGCCACTGAGGACTGGCTGCCTGAACAGGCCTCAGTGTTGACTGGAGTTGCAGAGGGGGTTCTGGTGCTCTGGGTCTGACCACTGCCAGCACCAGCTTGCTTCAGCCTCTTGAACTCCTCATGCTCAACAAAATGTTTTTTGGACAGATGGTTGATGAAGCTGGAGGTGCCATAGTTGGAGGGGTTACAACCTCTGCTCAGCTTCACATGGCACACATTGCATGTGGCAAACTTGCTGTCCACAGAGGGAAGATTGAAAAATTGCCAGATTGGAGACGTGAAGATTCCCCTGTGGCCTGAATGGGATGCTGCTGCTGGAAGCAGCAGATTTGGGCGCATGAGACAAGTGGACAAAAAGGGCGCCCCATTCACTCCCATTATAAATATCGCTTAATAGGCGCCGTACAGGGAAAAAAAGGGCACCGGAGATTATTAACGTTTTACAAATGGCGCCCGGAGATTTTTAATGTTTTATAACTGTGCTTGTGATGATTTACGTTTCGAAAATGAGCCCGTGACGAATAACGTTTATAAAAATACTAAACATATTTATCCTATTTAATCAAAACATTATTTAAAATGTTAACCCTTACTGTTTGTAAAACATTATTATTCACAAAATAAAGCTATCAGTACGTAACGTAAATTGCAATATATTTTTTACAATCACTATTTGTAAAACATTTCTAAAACATTATTATCCACCCAAAAAAAATATTTAAATTTTTTTATTTAAATTTTTTTATTTATTAATGTTTGTAAACCATTATTATCCATAGGGGGTCTTAGGTTTAGGCACCACCAGGGGGGTCTTAGGTTTAGGCACCACCAGGGGGTCTTAGGTTTAGGCACCACCAGGAGGGTCTTAGGTTTAGGCACCACCAGGGGGGTCTTAGGTTTAGGCAACCCCAGGGGGGTCTTAGGTTTAGGCACCACCAGGGGGGTCTTAGGTTTACGCACCACCAGGGGGGTCTTAGGTTTAGGCAACCCCAGGGGGGTCTTAGGTTTAGGCACCACCAGGGGGGTCTTAGGTTTAGGCACCACCAGGGGGGTCTTAGGTTTAGGCACCACCAGGAGGGTCTTAGGTTTAGGCACCACCAGGGGGGTCTTAGGTTTAGGCAACCCCAGGGGGGTCTTAGGTTTAGGCACCACCAGGGGGGGTCTTAGGTTTAGGCACCACCAGGGGGGTCTTAGGTTTACGCACCACCAGGGGGGTCTTAGGTTTAGGCACCACCAGAGGGTCTTAGGTTTAGGCACCCCCAGGGGGTCTTAGGTTTAGGCACCCCCAGGGGGGTCTTAGGTTTAGGCACCCCCAGGGGGGTCTTAGGTTTAGGCACCACCATGAGGGTCTTAGGTTTAGGCACCCCCAGGGGGGTCTTAGGTTTAGGCACCACCAGGGGGGTCTTAGGTTTAGGCACCACCAGGGGGGTCTTAGGTTTAGGCACCACCAGGGGGGTCTTAGGTTTAGGCACCACCAGGGGGGTCTTAGGTTTAGGCACCACCAGGGGGGTCTTAGGTTTAGGCACCACCAGGGGGGTCTTAGGTTTAGGCACCCCCAGGGGGGTCTTCGGTTTAGGCACCACCAGGGGTGTCTTAGGTTTAGGCACCACCAGGGGGTCTAGGGGATAGGGATAGGTACAGGGAGGGCTTTGGGGTGGTTAGTTTTAGGCACCACCAGGGGGGTCTTAGGTTTAGGCACCACCAGGGGGGGTCTTAGGTTTAGGCACCAGCAGGGGGGTCTTACGTTTAGGCACCAGCAGGGGGGTCTTAGGTTTAGGCACCACCAGGGGGTCTAGGGGTTAGGGATAGGTACAGGGATGGTTCTGTGTGAGAGTAGGGTTAGGTATAGTTTTAGTACAATTTTAATAATACTAATCAACAGTTATTATGAATGTACTTATAGTAATATCATTGCTAGAAACAATATTTTCACATTTTATTATAATAATAAACGATAAATCAAGATTATTCATAACAATATATAATTATAATGTTTAAGCAAATAATACTGTTTTTTAACAAACGTAATTATAGGTTTCAGTTTAGAAACAGGGAAGATTAACGTTTTAAGAATTGCCGATTTCATGCACATTATTTAATGATTTATAAATTCTTAAAACACTATTTGTAAACGAAATTCTACACAATATTTTTATAAATGATAATACTGCTTATCGTTTACACCACGCGCCCTTTTTTCCTGATGCCCTTTTTTGATGTACGCGCTGCTGCTTTTCTCCCTGTGGCGGTCGGGGGTTGAGTGCTTTGAGTCCGCCAGGAGAAAAGCGCGATATACTGTAAATGTTATTTGTCTTGTCTTGTCTTGAGTGGTGCGGCTGGTGGTAGTGGCAGAAGATGAAGCAGCAGGCTGTGGGTCCCGCATTCCACGCCCACTGCTGCTCCTGCCAATGTTGGCAATGCTGATCCTCCGTGACAGACCTACCAACGCATCCTCCTCCTCAGAGTCAGAGCTGACATCCCCCTCCTGTGGATGGTAGTCACGGTCCTTCATCTCATCATCAACATCATACTCTCCCTCCTCAAACAACTGGTGCTGGGATGATGACACCCCAAACTTCTCTTCTGCTGCCACATGAAAGCCCCCCCAAAAAAATACCGTCTGCATCTGTGATTCCTCCACATAGCCCAATATCCTCCTCAAACTCTCTGCTGGTAACAGCCCTGCTGATTGTGATCATGGTGCCTGGAGTGAAAAGTGCGCTAACTGAAGGTAGGCTGCCCACTGGGGTCGACGTGATGACCGAGTCCCCAGGAACTGCTGGGTGGCTGCTGCTGCTCCTGCAAACAGGAGTGCTGGTGGGGGTGGAGGTCTCTGTTGTAGAACTGGTGGTGGCCTGCTCATCCACCATCAGCTGGAAAATGGCCGCTACATGTTGCTGCGCCTCTGCAGCGTGACTACCCCTTACATCTGGACGGCCAGTGGCTAGCGACGGAATGGACAATGATGCGGCACAACTACTGATGGTGGCAGAAATTTTGCTCCCTCTCCTATTGGCCTTGCTGCCCCTTCCCTGGCTGCCAGTGCCAGCAGACATAGTACAACTTATATGTGAGGATGATGTCACCAGATGATGTGGGGTACTTGTACTTTATTAAAAACGGGGTTGGACTTTCAAGAAAATCAGCTATCCTTGTTTATACACTTGAGGTAAACTATGTTTTTATTTGTTTTTTTTTCTGATGTTTCCCACTCAATGCCCACCTGCTCTCGGAGAGGGCTTGGTGCTACATCTCTGTTTTGCATAATGCTAAATTTTCATGTGTTTTAAATGCTTGTGTTTATTTTGAAAACTTTATTAAAAATGCAAAGTAAAAAAAAAAAATGATATTTACAGATAGCAGATAAGAAATACTACCCCAGCAGTAATGTTACTTTTGTATGTACCATAGATCAGCTATGAAGCCAGCCGTCCTCTCTCTCGAGATAACGATATTTACAAATCCCTTTTTAACACGGCACAAAATGATCACCTGAGATATAAGGCCATTATTTTCTTCCTAAAAGAGTTTAATTGGAATTGGGTTTTAATTGTCGTACCGGCCGATGGCAGCGCAGACCAGGAACTTCGGGAACTGACAAAAGAGCTTACCAGGAATGGGATCTGCACTGAAGCTGTTTATTCCCTCTCTTCTGACAGTTCATTGTTGTACCTTGTTCAATTACTTAAGTTTAAGGAATACACATCCCAGGTAGTAATAGTGTGCGGGAGATTTCAGTCTGATCATACAGCCTTTTCATGGTGGAGTTCCAGCCAAATAAACAAAACATTTATCATGTCCGAATCATTTCTAGATAGACCAGAAATGACAATGGCAGCAGTAGAGGCGATTAACTGTAGTTTGGTGTTTGGAATGGAGAAGAGAGAAGTTCCAGGCCTAAAGGAGAAATTTCAAAGCATTAACAAATTCAATAACCCTGGAGATCCTTTACTGGATGACATTTACTTATTTTATTTTGGCTGTAACGATACAGATGCTAAAAAGAAAAAATATTTTAATACATTTCTACAGGTAGAAACAGAATACTGCCCTGACATTGTATCTCCGTTTACCGCTTCACTGTTTGATACTAATAATAATTACAGAAGTTTCTTCTCGATATACCTGGCGGTGGCTTCTTTAGCATATGCTGTGCAGGAGATGCAGAGGGTGGAGGGATTCAGAGCTCATGGCTACAGAGTTAAGGTAAGCAGCAGATCTGGGATAATTGTGAGGAAGGCAACTATCAATAACTGTTACAAGCGGGCCGCACTTCTGTGCAGTCTGTGATAATCCCGGGCAGGTGGATACGTTCCTCTACATAGCCTATGGGGGTAACACATCTGCCCCGGGCTACAGCCGGACCACGGCAGACCAGCACTTGTACATGCAAAATTGGGAACACAGTCTTACACATGGCCGATGGGGCGGCCGATGGGGCGGCTGTTCTGCCGACAGTTTCCCCGTGTGTACAGTCTGTCGGCAGGCTGATAAGGCTGGTATTGACTGATCCGCTCAGATCGGTCAAAACAAGCCTTATCAGCCTGCCGACAGACTGTACACACGGGGAAACTGTCGGCAGAACAGCCGCCCCGCGGGCGAGTCTGACGACCCGCCGTTTAAACAAATCAGCCATGTGTACATGGCTTAAAACCTGCACATTTCTTATCAACACCACTTGGTTTAAGGCTCATACACAACTACCAACAATCTGTCCAACTATCTTCCAAACTTGTCTGTTGGAAGATAAGTTGGGTTTTTGTACTGCTGGCAAACAACCAGATGACTAACTGATAACAGGTTGTTATTTAGTTGTTTATTTATTCTATAAGCACTATATATATATATATATATATATATATATATATATATATATATATATATATATATATATACATATATATATATACATATATATATATATATTTATTTATATATATATATATACACACACACAGTGTGTTGCAAAAGTATTCAGCCCCCTTGACGTTTTCCACATTTTGTCACATTACTGCCACAAACATGAATCAATTTTATTGGAATTCCACATGAAAGACCAATACAAAGTGGTGTACACGTGAGAAGTTGAACGAAAATCATACATGATTCCAAACATGTTTTACAAATAAATAACTGCAAAATGGGGGTGTGCATAATTATTCAGCCCCCTGAGTCAATACTTTGGGAGAACCACCTTTTGCTGCAATTACAGCTGCCAGTCTTTTAGGGTATGTCTCTACCAGCTTTGCACATCTAGAGACTGAAATGCTTGCCCATTCTTCTTTGCAAAACAGCTCCAGTTCAGTCAGATTAGATGGACAGCATTTGTGAACAGCAGTTTTCAGATCTTACCACAGATTCTCGATTGGATTTAGATCTGGACTTTGACTGGGCCATTCTAACACATAGATATGTTTTGTTTTAAACCATTCCATTGTTGCCCTGGCTTTATGTTTAGTCCTGCTGGAAGGTGAACCTCTGCCCCAGTCTCAAGTATTTTGCAGTCTCCAAGAGGTTTTATTCCAAGTTTGCCCTGTATTTGGCTCCATCCATCTTTCCATCAACTCTGACCAGCTTCCCTGTCCATGCTGAAGAGATGAACCCACCGAGCATGATGCTGCCACCACCATATTTGACAGTGGGGATGGTGTCTTCAGAGTGATGTACAGTGTTAGTTTTCTGCCACACATAGCGTTTTGCATTTTGGCCAAAAAGTTCTGGTTATCTGACCAGAGCACCTTCTTCCACATGGTTGCTGTGTCCCCCACATGGCTTGTGGCAAACTGCAAATGGGACTTCTTATGCTTTCTGTTTACAATGCCTTTCTTCTTGCCACTCTTCCATAAAGGACAACTTTGTACAGTGCATGACTAATAGTTGTCCTATGGACAGAGTCTCCCAGCTGAGCTGTAGATCTCTGCAGCTCGTCCAGATTCACCATGGGCCTCTTGACTGCATTTCTGATCAGTGCTCTCCTTGTTCGGCCTGTGAGTTTAGGTGGATGGCCTTGTCTTGGTAGGTTTACAGTTGTGCCATACTCCTTCCATTTCTAAATGATCGCTTGAACAGTGCTCCGTGGGATGTTTAAGACTTTGGAAATCTTTTTTGTAGCCTAAGCCTGCTTTAAATTTCTCTATAACTTGATCCCTGACCTGTCTTATGTGTTCTTTGGACTTCACGGTGTTGTTGCTCCCAATATTCTCTTAGACAACCTCTGAGGCTCTCACAGAGCAGCTGTATTTGTACTGACATTAGATTACACACAGGTGCACCAGGGATGAGCAGAAACTACACCAGTGCGAATTTTCACATCGTAGTTCGCATCTACGCATCGTAGTTCGTAGGCGAAGTCTCAAAACTACGCATACGATTTTACGCGTAACAAAGTACCGTTACGCATAGTTTACTCCCCTACGTGTAGTTCTCATGTGTATTGCGAAGTAAACTATGAATGCGTTATTTGAGTCTATTTTTCCGCGTACGATTGTATGCATACAAAATTACGCATTGGAAAGGGGAATGTACGCATAGAAGAGTTACTGATACAAGTATTTTGCAGGGGAATTCATGCGTACATTTTTATGCATAATGGCATAAGCGTCCGCATGTACTACGCTACGCACTACGTGTAATTGCGTATTTTAATGCGTAGTCTACGAAATGCATACGAAGCAAATATTTGATTTTGAAGCCGTAGTTTGGCGAAGCGTAATTGCGTAAAACTACGCGTAGTTCCAGCGTAGCGAAATTGGCTGACTACGACCATCCCTGAGGTGCACTCTATTTAGTCATTAGCACTCATCAGGCAATGTCTATAGGCAACTGACTGCACTCAGATCAAAGGGGGCCGACTAATTATGCACACAGCCCTTTTCAGGTATTTATTTGTAAAAAGTGTTTGGAATCATGTATGATTTTCGTTCCACTTCTCACATGTACACCACTTTGTGTTGGTCTTTCATGTGGAATTCCAATAAAATTGATTCATGTTTGTGGCAGTAATATGACAAAATGTGGAAAACTTCAATGGGGCCGAATACTTTTGCAACCCACTGTATATGCATATATATATATATATATATATATATATATATATATATATATATATATATATATATATATATATATATACAGGTCCTTCTAAAAAAAATTAGCATATTGTGATAAAGTTAATTATTTTCTGTAATGTACTGAAAAAAATTAGACTTTCATATATTTTAGATTCATTAGACACAACTGAAGTAGTACAAGCCTTTTATTGTTTTAATATTAATGATTTTGCCATACAGCTCATGAAAACCTAAAATTCCTATCTCAAAAAATTAGCATATTTCATCCGACCAATACAAAAAAAGTCAACCTTCAAATAATTATGTTCAGTTATGCACTCAATACTTGGTCGGGAATCCTTTTGCAGAAATGACTGCTTCAATGCGGCGTGGCATGGAGGCAATCAGCCTGTGGCACTGTTCAGGTGTTATGGAGGCCCAGGATGCTTCAGTAGCGGCCTTAAGCTCATCCAGAGTGTTGGGTCTTGCGTCTCTCAACTTTCTCTTCACAATATCCCACAGATTCTCTATGGGGTTCAGGTCAGAAGAGTTTGCAGGCCAATTAAGCACAGTAATACTATGGTCAGTAAACCTCATTCTAGCGGCTAACGTCACTTCCGGAAGTGACGTCACTTCCGGAAGTGACGTCAGCCGCTAGAGCGAGAAGTATGCGGTGGAACGCCAGGAAGAAGGTATTTATCTGCCCGCCGCTGCCCGCTGCCCATACTGTAACTAGCTGGTGAGGGGAGTGCAGAGGGGAGAGCCCCGAGGTGAGGGAGAGGGGGGGGGAACTTCCCCTCTCCCCGCCGACTGTGGCCAAGGCTTTCCCCTCATGCTGCCACGCCTCCAGCCCTCACAAAATGGCCCTGAGCGGGCCCCAGGGAGGGGCCCACAATGAAATTCTGTAGGGGGGCCCGGTGGGGTCTAGTTACGCCCCTGCTGCCAGGTAACTGGTATAGTTTAAAAGGAAATAAATAAGGCAACCTCCATCTCATTCTCACCTCGGGTTCTCTTTAAACCAATGCATTTTGCCGCCATGCATTGATAAATATTATACAAAGGAGATACTCCTGAAAAGCAGTCCTATTCCTATCTGGGACCGGCAACGCTAACCCAGCATAGTAGTTCATGGTGGTTGGTCGGGGGTGTTGCAAAGTCGGTTCCAATCCACGATTTATTCATTTTCATTTGTGTCAGACGGTCTGAATTTGCTGTGGAGAGGCGGATACGCCTAACTGTAACAATGCCTCCGGCAGCACTGAAACAATGTTCGGACATAGCGCTGGCGGCAGGGCAAGCCAGCACCTCTATTGCGTACAGTGCCATTTCGTGCCAGGTGTCTAGCTTAGAGTCCAAATTATTAAAGGGGACTGATGAAATGTTAAACACGGCTATGCCATCTGACATGTAGTCCTTGACCATCCTCTGCAGGCAAGCGGTGTTGGTGGAGGTGGAACTGCGCCGATGCTGTTCTGTGGGCTGCTGTCTGGGTGTCAGAAAACTTTACCACACCTGTGACATGGCTGATGCCATTCCCGTGTGGGCACTAGCTGCAGGTTGTGTTGTGTTGTTCTTTGCTCCCCTCCTAGTCCTGGGTTAGCGTAAGTCAGTCTGTCGGCGTGTCTGGAAGAGGATGCAAATCTCCTCACCAATTTCTCCACAAGGGCCTTCTGGTAGTCTTGCATTTTTACCTGTCTGACACTTTCTTCAATCAATGTTGGAAAATTTTCTTTGTAGCGTGGATCTAGAAGGGTATAAACCCAGTAATCCACGTCTGCCAGAATTCGGGCAAATGCGCGGGTCACGTTCAATGCAGCCTAACATGAACTGAGCCATGTGTGCCAGAGTCTCAACAGGTTGCTCATCATCATCATGTTCTGTGCTTGCTTGTGATGCACCATCACCAGCATCATGCCCACCTTCTTCCTCATCTTCTCCTGCCCATTCCTGCTGAATTGTGCAAGTCAAACCTGCACGGCCATGTCCCTCGTCAGTGGAGGCAACGATGTCCTGCTCCAACTCCAGCTGTTCCTCGTCCTCTTCATCATAGAAGGCAGATTGCCTGATGTGGATATCACGCTGTGCGGTGTCCTCTCTCAATTTCTCCTCTTCCATCCTGATTGCATCTTCCTTGATCTTCAACATTGATTTCTTCAGTAAACACAGCAGTGGTATTGTAATGCTGACTAATGAGTTATCACCGCTCACAAGCAACGTGGATTGCTCAAAGTTTTGGAGGACTTCGCAGAGGTCCAACATGGTGGCCCATTCTGAACCATAGAAGTTTGACAGCTGACTGGATAAGCCTCAGTAATGCTCCATCAGGTACTGGACTACTTCACTACTGGACTACTGGACTACTCTTCTGCTCGCAAAGGCGTGCTAACATGTACAGTGTCGAATTCCAGCCCGTGGGGACATCACACACCAAGCGATGGTTGGGTAGACTGAATCGCTGCTGCAACTTGGTGAGTGCGGCCAAAGCGGTACTGGATTTCCAAAAATACTTTGCCACTCGTCACACCTTCTGCAGAAGATCCGCCACGTCTGGGTATGTCCTGAGGAACCGCTGAACCACTAGGTTCAGAACGGGGGCCAGGCAAGGGATGTGTCTCAGCTTTGCCAACTGTAACGCGCGAATGAGATTGCTCCCATTATCACACATAACCAGGCCTGGTTCCAGCCAGATCCAGCGGTGCCAGCCACAACTGGGTCTGTTCCTGTATTCCGTTCCAATTTTCAACGCCTGTGTGCTGCTTATATCCAAGGCAGATCAGCTTTAGTAAGGCCTGCTGACACATGGCAACAGCTGTTCTACACCGCTTCCGCGCACCTATTGCTGAGTTAGCGCTGCCGGATGAGGTCGAGTTTGGAGAGGCGGTGGAGGAGAAGGAGCCAGAGAGGTAGGTGCTGTCATCAACTCGTAGGGACGCAGGTCTGGCTATTTGAGGTGTTGGAAAAACCTGTGCCATAGCGGGTGAGGAGTCGCTCCCAGGCTCCACAAGGTTCACCCAGTGCACCGTAAGGGAAATGTACCGACCCTGGCCAAACGCACTCGTCCACGTGTCAATGGTAAGGTGAACTGAAGTATCGTGAAGCGCAGCTCCTTGATGATAAAGGTGGATGTGCCTCGGTCCAATCTGGCAGCACCCCAGAATGTAACAGCTAGAAGAGAAGTCAGACCGGCACCATCCGTAGTATTCAATGCTCTTTTAATATTCTTTAATGCAAGACAACTATAATAGCAACGTTTCGAAGTATCAACTCCTTTTTCAAGATAGGCTGAATATCAATGACAATGTAACAAACATACATCCGCTTTATAAAGCATTTGACAACTTGGGAACACCAATAGCAATGAGGTATACTCATAACCAATAACAGCGGTCCTTACAGAGTCGGACCTGATAGAGAACTTAGCTAGTGGGATCCCATTGGATACCTACATGTAAGGCTACTCACCCACTTAATTTCAAATCCATCGGCGCCGCATCAAAGAACGCCTCCTGGCTCCGGAGACTCCCTACGTCATCACCACTCCGCCCACCACACGGCGGACCTGATGGGAGACACAGGGTAGTCATGTGGGACGGCGTGACGTAACACGTCATCACCGCCCACTTCAGCCGGTGCCCAATGATGAGAGCGCCGACATTGTCAGCGCTACTCATCATAGATGGAATGCGGAAGCGGCAATAATACGGATTCCGTGGACACCAATGCTATGTATATAGTATCCATAGAAACAACATCACACCATCAAATGTAAGATGAATACATTCTGGAGGGAGCGCATAAGGCTATCTGGAGAGCTGGGCAGCAAACAAACCAACTGTATATTATCATCAGATATAATCAAGACATTTGGCATAATCAAGTTAAAATATAAAATATATAAGCCAGTGAGTAAATGTCTTGGACATAGGGCTTGCACCATGGAGACCAGGGGCAACAAAACTCATATAGATCCCATATAAAAATCATATAAATGGCAATAAATCCAATTCACGATTAAGGCCCCTGGGCTCCATGGTGTCAAGACCTTGATCCAATGAGCCTCGCGCCACAATAATTTCTTAATACGGTCACCTCCTCTCCTAAGAGGGGGCACCTGTTCGAGGACAAGAAATCTAAGTTGGCTAACATTATGATTAGCCTGAACAAAGTGATAGGGGACGGCCTGGTCTGTCAACTTCTCACGGATCGCAAGTTTATGCGATGACAATCTCCTCTTTAGTTTTTGAGTGGTTTGACCAACATATAAAAGTCCACAGGGACATTTCAATGCATATACGACGTACATTGAATCACAGGTATGGCAACCCTTGATTTTAAATTTAGTACCACGATAGGGATGAATCACTTCATCTCCTCTGATCACAGAATTGCAGTGAACGCAATTCAAGCATGGAAACGTACCTCGCTGTGAGAGTGTACCTGACCCTGTCGTCCCCTGTATGTCCGCGTGTACCAGTCGGTCACGTAGATTGTGGGCCCTCCTATAAGAAAAAACAGGTAAGTGATTAAATTGTGGTATCTCTGGAAAGCTCTCTGTTAGCAAATGCCAATATTTTCTTATGATCTTAGAAACTCTCTCACTGGCTGTGCTATATCTGGAAACAAAAGGGATTCTGTTATCTAACTGTCTGCAAGTTCTTCTCACTGTACTATCCCCTATTGTTCTCTCTCTTGCATGAGTCACAATATCAGGTGGATATCCCCTCTCCAAGAACTTAGTCTGCATCTGATCCATCCTCATCTCTCGGGTATCCCCTTCATCTACAATCATCCGCACCCTTTGAAACTGACTGATGGGCACCGACCTCCTAGTAGCCCACGGATGGAAACTCCCAAAATGAAGTAGGGAGTTGACATCCGTGGGCTTAACATAGAGGTCGGTGACCAACCGGTCCCCCTTCCTAATAACCAGTGTATCCAGGAAACTCACCTGAGTTTCAGAACTATGAATAGTGAGTTTAATAACCTGACATTGTTCCATCACTTGTGTAACAAAAGTTTGTAGGGTCGAATGTGGTCCCGTCCATATGCAGAAGATGTCATCAATATATCTAAACCACTGTAGGGCATGTTTTTGAAACAATCCATTTGAATAAATATACATCTCTTCACATTCGACCCCATCGCTGTCCCCCGGATTTCCATATATAACTCATCTTCAAATCTGAAATAATTACATGATAACACGATATCTAGCAATGTACATACACAATTAATCTGCTTGTCATTAAAGTCTGATGCAGTCTCTAACATATAGCGGACAGCCTCCACACCCCCATCATGAGGGATGGAGGTGTAGAGGCTCTCCACATCCATCGTCACCAACAGGTAATCTCCAACAATATTCACTGGGTCATGAAGGGCACACCATCAGTAAAATCAGTTGGGTGCTTGACACTGAGATATAGGCATCTGTATCTCCAGATAAGACATTGGACAAATGTGTCAGCACACCAATAATTCCATAGTACACGCTCTTTTATTGAGCCTTGCGTTCCCACAAGAGGAAAAAGCCGACAATTGTTTCGGGGCCACACAGGGTCCCCCTTCTTCAAGGCGCGTGGTTACAAAATACATACAAGTTCAACAAACATTATATAATAACATAATCCCTACTCACCCCACCCACAGTGAATACAATCAGTGATGTCATCTCCATTTGTTTACATAACAAACATGCCACAATGTTCATCCTCTTGTACGATCTAGGTGCTCATTTAAATGATAATGCTAATCAGTGCGCACAGCGCTACTGTACCTATTATTTGTTACCTGTTAGAAGATCCACCAGTCACATCCTGTGTTAAATGTATGGATAATTGTCCCAGTGATTTGAATGTCGGTGGTGATAGTCAGCCGTTATCTACAGCTGTAATAGGTTTATCCGCCGCTGTCAGCGCCGTGCAGCGCCGCCCCTCGGTTCCTATTGGCAAAGCGGAAGGGACCAATAAGGACGATCCAGCTAGTGTCGGCGTACTTCCGCACGCCGCTCAGCTCCACCCCTCGCGTCATGCCTGCGCAAATGCGCAGGCCACGTAGACGCAATGTCCGCCCCCACAAGACGGAATGCAAAGCTCTGCCTACATTCGTCATGCGTGTGTATCCACTCACGCAGACGCTGTGTCACTTGTTGCTAAGCAACATTAAGCCAATGCTATGGACCCTTATCCACTATGAGCGCTGTCTCATACGAGACAGAGCCCAAGCAAATAGCTATGCTAGGCGGGGGAAGAAAGGCACCAATCGATAGATCAGTAGCAAATAATGTATACAGATGCCACAAACATCTTGCACCACAACATTATTTCACTGAGACACACTTACCCACCAGGACGTAATCGTGTATATGATGGACCATGGACCCTCAAACATGGCTAAAGAAGATAAAGAGGAGATAATATTATAATTACACACTGCTATAAGGCATATTCAATATTCAGCATATATGGCAAGACATATTATAGAGTGTTAGTGTGCATACAAAAATAAGTTAAAAATGACACAGCGTCTGCGTGAGTGTATACACACGCATGACGAATGTAGGCGGAGCTTTGCATTCCGTCTTGTGGGGGCGGACATTGCGTCTACGTGGCCTGCGCATTTGCGCAGGCATGACGCGAGGGGCGGAGCTGAGCGGCGTGCGGAAGTACGCCGACACTAGCTGGATTGTCCTTATTGGTCCCTTCCGCTTTGCCAATAGGAACCGAGGGGCGGCGCTGCACGGCGCTGACAGCGGCGGATAAACCTATTACAGCTGTAGATAACGGCTGACTATCACCACCGACATTCAAATCACTGGGACAATTATCCATACATTTAACACAGGATGTGACTGGTGGATCTTCTAACAGGTAACAAATAATAGGTACAGTAGCGCTGTGCGCACTGATTAGCATTATCATTTAAATGAGCACCTAGATCGTACAAGAGGATGAACATTGTGGCATGTTTGTTATGTAAACAAATGGAGATGACATCACTGATTGTATTCACTGTGGGTGGGGTGAGTAGGGATTATGTTATTATATAATGTTTGTTGAACTTGTATGTATTTTGTAACCACGCGCCTTGAAGAAGGGGGACCCTGTGTGGCCCCGAAACAATTGTCGGCTTTTTCCTCTTGTGGGAACGCATGGCTCAATAAAAGAGCGTGTACTATGGAATTATTGGTGTGCTGACACATTTGTCCAAAATCTCCAACAATAGGCTGCATGCTACGTAGAACCCCAAGGAACATGGGCGTATCCCGCAGATATGATTTCTGTGATGTCACATATGGTCTTAGTATTCTATCTAGATATCTAGCAATGGGTGCAAAGACTGACTCAACCCCCCGCTACAATGGGTCTAACGGGAGGATTCTCTAAACACTTATGGATTTTGGGACAGGTATATAATGCTGGAGTAATGGGATAAGATTGAATAAGAAAAGTGGCCAATTTGGAATCAATGATGTGATCTTCTTCAGCTGATTTGACTACACTGGCAATTTTAGATTGTATCATTGGTAGGGGATCCCCATGTAATAACTGATAAGTGGTTTGATCTGACAGCTGTCGCTGAATTTCCTGACGGTACTTGTGAGTGTCCATGACCACAATGGCCCCGCCTTTATCGGCAGGCTTAATAGTTAACATGGGATTGGCTACCAATTCGTTGATAGCTAGACGTTCTTGTTTAGAGACGTTATTTGACATAGACAGTCCCAACGTCCTGGTGTCTCGTAAGAGGGAATCCACCTCTCCTTGGACTTTTTTGATGAAGATATCAATAACTTGACAGAAAGGAGGCTGAAAATTGCTCTTCAACCTCAACCCTGTATCTTGTAGCTGTAAAAGTTCAACGTCTCTGGTTGATATCATAGATGGAAACTCACGAGGAATAGAGAAAAAATATTTCAATTTGATCAATCTAAAGAATCTCTGAAGGTCCACATCGACTTCAAGTGGATCAGGACCCTGTACCGGTGCAAACGATAATCCATGATTGAGTGCAGATGATTGAGACGGAGTGAGAGCCACCGATGAGATGTTAACAACTATGTTGTTTTCTTGTAAGGTTTGTTCTGTCGTGGCTGAAGCCGTTCTCTGATGCTGCCATCGCCTCCGCCCGCCCCTGCGCTGCCTCCTGCGCTTGACGGGTGATCGGAGTTGCCCTCCTGAGAGGAACTCGTCAAAAAATCTGAAGAATCTTGTCGGGCTTCTTTTTGTGTGGGGCCTTGTGCACCTCCTGTACGGGGTCTCCGCATAGGTCTCCTATTGCGGATAGGTCTTTGCCATTGATACACATAACCCAGCGTGTAATCCTGTGCATCACGTTGGTATTTGTCCCTTTTTGTGGCCTCAATCTCCTTAAGATGACTTTCAAGCATTATCGCTAGTTCAAGATCAAAGCGATCATATGTCTCTTTTGGAATAAGTGCTCTTAATCTTTCCTCAAGATTGTGTCGTAAAGTAGACAACTTAGGTAGTTCTTCCTGGAGACGTTCAACCGTAAGTACCATAGCATCAAAAGATGCTTTGTTCCAAATCTTACTCCACTTATTACAGAAGGCCACGTCGTTAGGGAATATAATTGGTGCAACGTTTGATCTCATGCCCCTCGGTAGTGGTGCTCAAATACCCCTTTTTAAAATTCGAGTTTGGTCGAATTCGAATAGTAAATTATTCGAGGTCAGTCGAATATATTCGAGTCGAATAATTTTTACTATTCGATTCGACCTCGGACTTCGAGCTCACTATTCGAGTCGGTATTCAAACTCATTATTCGAGCTGACTATTCGAATTGGCCTTAAATAGCTTCCAACACTTGTTTTGAGGGTGAATGATGCAAGAAACATCTTTTTTTCCAAGTAACAACAGCAAGTGATTATGTGGGGATGTTCCTTTAAAAAAAAAAAGGTGGAAAGAGAAGTTGTGTCCAGAATTTTGTTCAGTACTGTATATACTTCTTCTTCTTCTTCTTTATCTTCTATATCTTCTTCTTCTTCTTCTATATCTTCTTCTTCTATATCTTCTTCTATATCTTCTTCTTCTTCTTCTATATTGTCTTCTTCTTCTTCTTCTCCTTCTTTTTCTATATCGTCTTCTTCTTCTTCACTTATTTCTCTTTTCAATTTTTTTTTTAAAGAAATGCAGCTATTTTTGAGCGTAACAAATAGCTGGTGGCGCACGCATGTTGGAAGCGCCATTGTATGTGCTCCCTGGCAGTGGAAACACACAGACAGCAGGAGGTAAATTCAGCAGCAGGAGGAGGAGGATGAGTGTGTGGCAGCAGGCAGTCAATGAGGCAGGCAGCGTGACATAATAGCCCTGGTACCTAGCGGTGATACCAGGGCTGTAAATAAACACAGCAGGCAGGAGGTCCCAGACAGCGGTCGTGCAGCCCACATCGTGTCCAATACACAACTGGGACAACACAGTTTTCAACCCGGGCACCTCTGAAAAATTAAACCTTTTTTTTTTTTTTTTTTATGGTTTTTTGGTTTTGTTTGTAAAACAAATTACACAGATATATAGCTATTTTTTGACGTAATAGCTGGTGGCAGAGTGGCAGCAGAATGTAATTCTGTGTACCCTGGCAGTGGGAAACACAGACAGACAGCAGCAGCAGCAGGAGGAATGGAGGAGTAATGTGAGCAGCTATTTTTTGACGTAATAGCTGGTGGCAGAGTGGCAGCAGAATGTAATTCTGTGTACCCTGGCAGTGGGAAACACAGACAGACAGCAGCAGCAGGAGGAATGGAGGAGTAGTGTGAGTGTGGCAGCAGGCAGGCAGCGTGACATAATAGCCCTGGTACCTAGCGGGTGATACCAGGGCTGTAAATAAACACAACAGGAGGTCCCAGACAGCGGTCGTGCAGCCCACATCGTGTCCAATACACAACTGGGACAACACCGGGCACCTCAGAAAAATTAAACCTTTTTTTTTTTATGGTTTTGTAGTTTTGGTTTTACAACCAATTACACAGATATAGCTATTTTTTTACGTAATAGCTGGTGGCAGAGTGGCAGCAGAATGTAATCTGTGTACCCTGGCAGTGGGAAACACAGACAGACAGCAGAAGGGCAGTACACAGCAGCCCACTGTAGTTGTAAAATGTGTGGCTGCAGGCGACGTAATAGTTAAAGTGAACCAGGCTGGCTTAGTGAGCAGGAGCCAGGAGGTGGTAAAGGGTGGTAAGGCACATTAACGATGGTTCTAAGTTCTGGCAGCCAGTTCATGTCCCCCTCTCGCCGACAACAGGGGCCAGGAACTCGCCTTCCACCCACGCCTGGTTCATCTTGAGAAACGTCAGTCTGTTAACAGACTTGTGAGACAGACGTGAGCGTTTCTCGGTGACCACGCCACCAGCTGCACTGAAGCAGCGCTCGGACAGCACGCTGGAAGGGGGGCAGGACAGCACTTCCAGGGCGTACTGCGCCAGCTCGCTCCAGATCTCCAGGCGCTTGACCCAATACTCCATGGGATCAACAGGGGCATCGCTGTCAAGCCCGCTGTAGGACCCCATGTAGTCAGCCACCATGCGGGTCAGGCGCTGGCTGTGACCGGAGGAGGATGCTGCTGCATGCACCTCCTCTCTAGTCACTGCTGCCGGAGCCTCTACAGTCCTGTAGAGCTCGTGGCTGAGAGACAGCAGGTCTGTGGGGCGCTTGCTGCTGGATGCAGGCACCTGCTGCTGCCTCTGTGCTGGCTGCTGGACAGTGGGGGTGGAAGGCTGGGGGAAGGCTTCCTCCAAGCGCTCAACAAGGGCCTGCTGCAAGCTCCTTATTTGTTGCGCTGGGTCTCCTCCTGCAGGCGGCAGGAACTGGCTCAACTTCCTCTTAAGGCGTGGGTCCAACATCATGCTGATCCAGATGTCCTCCCTCTGCTTCATCTGGATCACCTTGGGGTCCTTGCGCAGGCACGCCAGCATGTGCGCTGCCATTGGGATGAGGCGGGCCACGTGTGCTGGCACATCGATGGCAGTGCTGTCCTCATCCTCCTCCTCTGCCTCGTCAGCCTCATCCTCTATCCACCCCCGCACCAACTCAGCTGCGCTGTGCTGCTCCCCCTCATCAGCAGCAAGGTCAGGGACCTCCACCAAGTCCTCCTCCTCCTCCCCCTCAGAGGTGGACTGTGCAGCTGCTTGCCGCTCCTGCTGGTCCAAGGCTGCCGCTGCCTGTTCCAGCAAAGCATCGAGGGCCCTGTTCAGCAGACAAACCAGGGGCACCCACTCGCAGACCATAGCATGGTCCCTGCTCACCATGTTAGTGGCCTGCAGAAAGGGAGCCAGCACTAAGCACACCTGCTGCATGTGCCTCCAGTCATCATCGGGGACGATGGACGGGATGTTGCTGGTCTTGTCCCTTCTCTGAGCAGCGGAAACAGTGGCCAGGGCAAGGTACTGGTTGACAGCGTGCTTCTGTTCAACCAGATGCTCCAACATCGCCAGGGTGGAGTTCCAGCGAGTCGGAACGTCAAGGATCAGCCGATGGCGTGGCAGCTCCAGCTCCTTTTGCACGTCTTCCAGGCTCGCACAGGCTGCAGCCGAGCGCCGGAATTGACGCACAACGTTCCTTGCCGTTTCCAGCAGTTCACCCATCCCCTGGTAGGTGCGCAAGAACTTCTGCACCACCAGGTTCAGCACGTGGGCAAGACAGGGGATGTGGGTCAGGTTTCCCCTGTCTATTGCGGCAACCAGATTGGCCCCATTGTCGGCCACCACCTCTCCGAATCTGAGGCCTCTGGGGGTCAGCCAAATCCTCTCCTGCTCCTGGAGTTTGGCCAACACATGGGTTGCCGTCAGCTTGGTCTTCCCAAGGCTGACCAAGTGCAGCAGCGCTTGGCAGTGGCGGGCCTTCACGCTGCTGCTGAGGCGGGGGGTTTGGCCAGGTGTGCCGGAGGATGGCAGAGGATCGGAGGAACCTGCTGCAGTTCCCCTGACCCTGCGGGGTGGCACCACCCACTGTGTTGCTGCTGCTGCTGTGCCCGCTGCTGCTCTCCCATCCTCACCCCCTTCCACCAAGCTGACCCAGTGGACAGTGAAGGACAGGTAGCGGCCTGTCCCGAAGCGGCTGCTCCAGGAGTCCATGGTGACGTGGACCCTTTTACCAACCGCGTGCTCCAGCCCTCGCTCCACATTGGCCATCACAAAGCGGTGCAGTGCAGGAATGGCCTTGCGGGCGAAGAAGTGTCTGCTGGGGAGCTGCCAGTCTGGGGCTGCGCAAGCAAGCAGCGCACGAATGTCGCTCCCCTCCTGCACGAGCGTGTACGGCAGGAGTTGGGAGCACATGGCCCGTGCCAGCAAGCCGTTCAGCTGCTGGGAGGCAGAGCCCTAACCACCCCCTGGAAGGACTCGCTCAAAAGGCTCTGGCGTGGCCTTTTGCTGGCACGGGAATCAGCAGACACAGCAGAGGAGGCCACTGAGGACTGGCTGCCAGAACAGGCCTCAGTGTCGGCGGCAGGAGTTGCAGAGGGGGGAGGAGCAGTGCGTTTCCGCACTCCTGCTGGTGCTGCTGGAGGAGCAGGAGGGCGGGTGGCTGCTGTTGCTGCTGCTGCTGCTGCTGAAGGCTGTGCAGTGATGGGTGTGGTGCCACTGCCAGCACCAGATGCCTTCAGCCTCTGGAACTCCTCATGCTGGTGGAAATGTTTCGCAGCAAGGTGGTTGATGAGCAAGCTGGTGCTGAACTTTAAGGGGTCTGCACCTCTGCTCAACTTCCGCTGACAGTGGTTGCAAGTGGCGTACTTGCTGTACACTGTGGGCATGGTGAAAAAGCGCCAGATTGGTGACAAAAACAACCCCCTACGGCATGAAACCGCTGCTGCCTGTCTCCCTGTGGTGGTTGGGGGGGGGGGGCTTGGGTGCGGCTGGTGGTGGTACTGGCAGATGCTGCTGCTGCTGCTGCTGCTGAGCCTGAGACACCAGCAGGCTGGGGGACCTGCCTACTGCTGCCAATGCTTGCAATGATGCGCCTCCTTGCAAGGCCCACAAGCGCATCCTCCTCCTCAGAGCTGCTGATGACGACATCCCCTGGAGCTGGTGGCACCCAGTCTCTGTCTGTCACCGTGTCATCATCATCCTCCCCCTCCTGAAACATGTCCTGCTGGGATGATGACCCCCCAAACTCCTCTCCTGATGCATGGATGGGCTGCTTGACTGTCGCCACAGTCTTGCTGTCCAATCCCTCATCCCCCAAAGTGCCCATCAGCATCTCCTCCTCCAAATCGCCAACAACAGCAGACACTTGACTCATCATGCCTGGGGTCAAAAGAGTGCTGAGTGACAGGTCGGCGACTGACGGTGAACTGGCCTCCTCCCCAGGCCCTGCTGGGCGGCTGCTGCGAACAGGGGTGGTGGTGGTGGTGGTGAGGGTGGAGGCCTCGGATGCAGAGCTGATGGCGGGCTGCTCATCCTCCGTCATCAGTTGCACCACAGTGTCTGCATCCTTTTCCTCAATGGGACGTTTCCGACTCGGCTGGAGGAAAATCGGAGCAGGTGCTACACGCTGCTGCTGCTGTGTCTCTGCAGCGTGAGTTGCAGATGCTCCTGCTGGGCGGCGCCCAAGGCGTCCACGGCCAGTGGCTATAGGAGGAATGTTAGCCACTGACGCTGCTGCTGCGGAACTGTGCATGGTGGCGCGGCCGCGCCCGCGGCTTGCCACAATGCTGCTCCCTCTCCTCCTGATTCCCTTGCTGCCCTTCCCCTTGCCCAAACCGCGCTGGCTGCCACTTTCAGACATCTTCGATGTTTTGGGCGTAAACACAAACGTTTTTTAAAAGGGCGGGTGAAAAGTGGGGTACTTTAATGGAGTGGGTTGGTGGGCGAGGTGACTGAGTGAGTGTCTAGTACAGTAAGTAAGTAGTTACAGAGTCAGTAAGTACAACTAGAAGTTACAATAATCAGTAGTAATAATCACAAGGAAATAGAGTGTGTGTACACAGACAGTGAGTGAGTGCACGCACACGCAGGAGCTAGCCTATGAACAGTGTCAGTGAGTGTCCTAGTACAGTTACAGTATATAACTATTCAGAAGGAAATAGAGTGTGTACACTACAGTACACAGACAGTGAGTGCACGCACACGCAGGAGCTAGTAGCCTATGAACAGTGACAGTGAGTGTCCTAGTACAGTTACAGTATATAACTATTCAGAAGGAAATAGAGTGTGTGTACACTACAGTATACAGACAGTGAGTGCACACGCACACGCAGGAGCTAGTAGCCTATGAACAGTGTCAGTGAGTGAGTGTCCTAGTACAGTTACAGTATATAACTATTCAGAAGGAAATAGAGTGTGTGTACACTACAGTACACAGACAGTGAGTGCACGCACACGCAGGAGCTAGTAGCCTATGAACAGTGACAGTGAGTGTCCTAGTACAGTTACAGTATATAACTATTCAGAAGGAAGTAGAGTGTGTGTACACTACAGTACACAGACAGTGAGTGCACGCACACGCAGGAGCTAGTAGCCTATGAACAGTGTCAGTGAGTGAGTGTCCTAGTACAGTTACAGTATATAACTATTCAGAAGGAAATAGAGTGTGTGTACAGTACACAGACAGTGAGGGCACGCACACGCAGGAGCTAGTAGCCTATGAACAGTGACAGTCAGTGAGTGTCCTAGTACAGTTACAGTATATAACTATTCAGAAGGAAATAGAGTGTGTGTACAGTACACAGACAGTGAGTGCACTGCACGCACACGCAGGAGCTAGTAGCCTATGAACAGTGACTGAGTGAGTGTCCTAGTACAGTTACAGTATATAACTACAATACAAAATACAATCAATCAGTACTAAAGGACAGCAGAAATACTGGTATAGATGAGAAATAAACAGAGGACAGGAGAGAACAGCTGCCCACACAGGCAAGGCCCTGAGGCCTAAAGCTGTAAGCCTGCAGCAGCTGTCTGAGTCTCTCTCTATGTAACACAAAAGCTACTAACTAAAATACAATGTCTATCTAACTAACAACAATATAGGTGTATATAGGAGGTGTATGTGAGCAAAAACGCTAGGTAAATGACCACAATAAAGCTCTTGCTAAGCCAATGCACAAAGGAGCAGATCTCTCTCTGTGCAAAGCCGGGCAAGGACGGAGAAACAGAACATGGCGGCCGCTATTTATAGGGTAGGGGCTGGCCAGGGTCCCCCTCAGTGATTGGCTGCCGTCAGAGGGCCTGGGAGCCCTCTGATTGGCTCTAAGGACATCAATCTGGGCTATGACGCTATTCGAGCTCGGTATTCGAGCTCGAATAGCGCTGTTAGCTCGAATGGCGCGAATAGTGAATGGGCTATTCGAGTTCACTCGAATAGCCCATTCGAATAGCTCCAGCTATTCGGAGCTCGAATACCGAGCTCGAATAGCTGAAAAAGAGCTCGAATATTCGAGCTACTCGAATATTCGAGCTCTGCTGAGCACCACTGCCCCTCGGTATTCGTTTAGACCTGTAGTACTCAGCTAAAGTCTTAGCGTGTAATTCCAGAGTGATGTATGACTTAGCGGCTTTGATAATCTGTTTGTATAAAGCTTTATCGTCCTCCATATTAAGATAAGCAACATCCATGGATACTTGAGATATGATTTTCATAGCCTCTTCAGTGGTATAGGAGAGTATAGATGCCTCCATGTTGGCATGTTCCATTTCAGCCATAGAGAGTGTGCTCACACCTTGTGCTGTAAAGTCGCAAATTGAAGTATGGTGAAGCGCAGCTCCTTGATGATAAAGGTGGATGTGCCTCGGTCCAATCTGGCAGCACCCCAGAATGTTGCCCCTGGTCTCCATGGTGCAAGCCCTATGTCCAAGACATTTACTCACTGGCTTATATATTTTATATTTTAACTTGATTATGCCAAATGTCTTGATTATATCTGATGATAATATACAGTTGGTTTGTTTGCTGCCTAGCTCTCCAGATAGTCTTATGCGTTCCCTGCAGAATGTATTCATCTTACATTTGATGGTGTGATGTTGTTTCTATGGATACTATATACATAGCATTGGTGTCCACGGAATCCGTATGATTGCCGCTTCCGCATTCCATCTATGATGAGTAGCGCTGACAATGTCGGCGCTCTCATCATTGGGCACCGGCTGAAGTGGGCGGTGATGACGTGTTACGTCACGCCGTCCCACATGACTACCCTGCGTCTCCCATCAGGTCCGCCATGTGGTGGGCGGAGTGGTGATGACGTAGGGAGTCTCCGGAGCCAGGAGGCGTTCTTTGATGCGGCGCCGATGGATTTGAAATTAAGTGGGTGAGTAGCCTTACATGTAGGTATCCAATGGGATCCCACTAGCTAAGTTCTCTATCAGATCCGACTCTGTAAGGACCGCTGTTATTGGTTATGAGTATACCTCATTGCTATTGGTGTTCCCAAGTTGTCAAATGCTTTATAAAGCGGATGTATGTTTGTTACATTGTCATTGATATTCAGCCTAGCTTGAAAAAGGAGTTGATACTTCGAAACGTTGCTATTATAGTTGTCTTGCATTAAAGAATATTAAAAGAGCATTGAATACTACGGATGGTGCCGGTCTGACTTCTCTTCTAGCTGTTACATTCTGGGGTGCTGCCAGATTGGACCGAGGCACATCCACCTTTATCATCAAGGAGCTGCGCTTCACCATACTTCAATTTGTGACTTTACAGCACAAGGTGTGAGCACACTCTCTATGGCTGAAATGGAACATGCCAACATGGAGGCATCTATACTCTCCTATACCACTGAAGAGGCTATGAAAATCATGTCTCAAGTATCCATGGATGTTGCTTATCTTAATATGGAGGACGATAAAGCTTTATACAAACAGATTATCAAAGCCGCTAAGTCATACATCACTCTGGAATTACACGCTAAGACTTTAGCTGAGTACTACAGGTCTAAACGAATACCGAGGGGCATGAGATCAAACGTTGCACCAATTATGTTCCCTAACGACGTGGCCTTCTGTAATAAGTGGAGTAAGATTTGGAACAAAGCATCTTTTGATGCTATGGTACTTACGGTTGAACGTCTCCAGGAAGAACTACCTAAGTTGTCTACTTTACGACACAATCTTGAGGAAAGATTAAGAGCACTTATTCCAAAAGAGGCATATGATCGCTTTGATCTTGAACTAGCGATTATGCTTGAAAGTCATCTTAAGGAGATTGAGGCCACAAAAAGGGACAAATACCAACGTGATGCACAGGATTACACGCTGGGTTATGTGTATCAATGGCAAAGACCTATCCGCAATAGGAGACCTATGCGGAGACCCCGTACAGGAGGTGCACAAGGCCCCACACAAAAAGAAGCCCGACAAGATTCTTCAGATTTTTTGACGAGTTTCTCTCAGGAGGGCAACTCCGATCACCCGTCAAGCGCAGGAGGCAGCGCAGGGGCGGGCGGAGGCGACGGCAGCATCAGAGAACGGCTTCAGCCACGACAGAACAAACCTTACAAGAAAACAACATAGTTGTTAACATCTCATCGGTGGCTCTCACTCCGTCTCAATCATCTGCACTCAATCATGGATTATCGTTTGCACCGTTACAGGGTCCTGATCCACTTGAAGTCGATGTGGACCTTCAGAGATTCTTTAGATTGATCAAATTGAAATATTTTTTCTCTATTCCTCGTGAGTTTCCATCTATGATATCAACCAGAGACGTTGAACTTTTACAGCTACAAGATACAGGGTTGAGGTTGAAGAGCAATTTTCAGCCTCCTTCCTGTCAAGTTACTGATATCTTCATCAAAAAAGTCCAAGGAGAGGTGGATTCCCTCTTACGAGACACCAGGACGTTGGGACTGTCTATGTCAAATAACGTCTCTAAACAAGAACGTCTAGCTATCAACGAGCTGGTAGCCAATCCCATGTTAACTATTAAGCCCGCCGATAAAGGCGGGGCCATTGTGGTCATGGACACTCACAAGTACCGTCAGGAAATTCAGCGACAGCTGTCAGATCGAACCACTTATCAGTTATTACATGGGGATCCCCTACCAATGATACAATCTAAAATTGCCAGTGTAGTCAAATCAGCTGAAGAAGATCACATCATTGATTCCAAATTGGCCACTTTTCTTATTCAATCTTATCCCATTACTCCAGTATTATATACCTGTCCCAAAATCCAGAAGTGTTTAGAGAATCCTCCCGGTAGACCCATTGTAGCGGGGGTTGAGTCAGTCTTTGCACCCATTGCTAGATATCTAGATAGAATACTAAGACCATATGTGATATCACAGAAATCATATCTGCGGGATACGCCCATGTTCCTTGGGGTTCTACGTAGCATGCAGCCTATTGTTGGAGATTACCTGTTGGTGATGATGGATGTGGAGAGCCTCTACACCTCCATCCCTCATGATGGGGGTGTGGAGGCTGTCCGCTATATGTTAGAGACTGCATCAGACTTTAATGATAAGCAGATTAATTTTGTATGTACATTGCTAGATATCGTGTTATCATGCAATTATTTCAGATTTGAAGATAAGTTCTATATGCAAATCCGGGGGACAGCGATGGGGTCGAATGTGGCCCCGTCCTATGCTAATATTTACATGGGCACATATGAGGAGATGTATATTTATTCAAATGGATTGTTTCAAAAACATGCCCTACAGTGGTTTAGATATATTGATGACATCTTCTGCATATGGGCGGGACCACATTCGATCCTACAAACTTTTGTTACACAAGTGATGGAACAATGTCAGGTTATTAAACTCACTATTTATAGTTCTGAAACTCAGGTGAGTTTCCTGGATACACTGGTTATTAGGAAGGGGGACCGGTTGGTCACCGACCTCTATGTTAAGCCCACGGATGTCAACTCCCTACTTCATTTTGGGAGTTTCCATCCGTGGGCTACTAGGAGGTCGGTGCCCATCAGTCAGTTTCAAAGGGTGCGGATGATTGTAGATGAAGGGGATACCCGAGAGATGAGGATGGATCAGATGCAGACTAAGTTCTTGGAGAGGGGATATCCACCTGATATTGTGACTCATGCAAGAGAGAGAACAATAGGGGATAGTACAGTGAGAAGAACTCGCAGACAGTTAGATAACAGAATCCCTTTTGTTTCCAGATATAGCACAGCCAGTGAGAGAGTTTCTAAGATCATAAGAAAATATTGGCATTTGCTAACAGAGAGCTTTCCAGAGATACCACAATTTGATCACTTACCTGTTTTTTCTTATAGGAGGGCCCACAATCTACGTGACCGACTGGTACACGCGGACATACAGGGGACGACAGGGTCAGGTACACTCTCACGGCGAGGTACGTTTCCATGCTTGAATTGCGTTCACTGCAATTCTGTGATCAGAGGAGATGAAGTGATTCATCCCCATCGTGGTACTAAATTTAAAATCAAGGGTTGCCATACCTGTGATTCAATGTACGTCGTATATGCATTGAAATGTCCCTGTGGACTTTCATATGTTGGTCAAACCACTCAAAAACTAAAGAAGAGGTTGTCATCGCATAAACATGCGATCCGTGAGAAGTTGACAGACCAGGCCGTCCCCTATCACTTTGTTCAGGCTAATCATAATGTTAGCCAACTTAGATTTCTTGTCCTCGAACAGGTGCCCCCTCTTAGGAGAGGAGGTGACCGTATTAAGAAATTATTGTGGCGCGAGGCTCATTGGATCAAGGTCCTTGACACCATGGAGCCCAGGGGCCTTAATCGTGAATTGGATTTATTGCCATTTATATGATTTTTATATATGGGATCTATATGAGTTTTGTTGCCCCTGGTCTCCATGGTGCAAGCCCTATGTCCAAGACATTTACTCACTGGCTTATATATTTTATATTTTAACTTGATTATGCCAAATGTCTTGATTATATCTGATGATAATATACAGTTGGTTTGTTTGCTGCCCAGCTCTCCAGATAGCCTTATGCATTCCCTCCAGAATGTATTCATCTTACATTTGATGGTGTGATGTTGTTTCTATGGATACTATATACATAGCATTGGTGTCCACGGAATCCGTATCATTGCCGCTTCCACATTCCATCTATGATGAGTAGCGCTGACAATGTCGGCGCTCTCATCATTGGGCACCGGCTGAAGTGGGCGGTGATGACGTGTTACGTCACGCCGTCCCACATGACTACCCTGCGTCTCCCATCAGGTCCGCCGTGTGGTGGGCGGAGTGGTGATGACGTAGGGAGTCTCCGGAGCCAGGAGGCGTTCTTTGATGCGGCGCCGATGGATTTTAAATTAAGTGGGTGAGTAGCCTTACATGTAGGTATCCAATGGGATCCCACTAGCTAAGTTCTCTATCAGGTCCGACTCTGTAAGGACCGCTGTTATTGGTTATGAGTATACCTCATTGCTATTGGTGTTCCCAAGTTGTCAAATGCTTTATAAAGCGGATGTATGTTTGTTACATTGTCATTGATATTCAGCCTAGCTTGGAAAAGGAGTTGATACTTCGAAACATTGCTATTATGGCTGTCTTGCATTAAAGAATATTAAAAGAGCATTGAATACTACGGATGGTGCCGGTCTGACTTCTCTTCTAAATGCAGCAAATTTTGTATATACATAATAAGGTCATAAGGCCACCATAATCTTACCAATAAAAGCCAGTTTATTAATTCCAATTAGACAAAATCCCCTCAATACAAAACCCTCAATACCACAATTTCCCTATTCAATTTAAAAACTAGAGAACAATGCAATGCAATTTAGCCATATCACATGGGGCAATAATCTGCAGATATAAAGATAGCTTATCTCTGGCCAGAGAGTATCGTTAACATATCATTCATCCGCCCGCGCATGCGTACAACAGCCACACTGCCACACTGTCCCAATGTCCTGGGGGCCCCCCACTTTATCACCTTGGACTGGACTACCATTGGCATCCAATCAGAGCCAGTTTTCCGCATAAATACACCAAAATCCGATTCAGAATACAAACTCCGGATAACTTGTGTGTTTTCAGCTTTAAGAATATAAGGTTACACTATGGATGGGTCTCACCCGTTAAGACAGTCCCCGTTGTGATTAGAGTGGCTCCACATTCACTTGCGTTGATGTTATAGCCAGGATTCCATCTAGCGTGTTGCGGATTCCGTCACCTTAGATATTGACATACTGCCCGCCGCGTGTGTCTCCGCATCCACGCCAGCACGCTAGTTCCTCTATCCGGGGTTCGTGCGGCCAGGGTGTTGTATCACCAATTGGTGTCCGCTGTGTCGGCTAGTGCACCGCCCACCGACGCATTTCACGCCCACATTCTCTTCTAAATGGTAAGGTGAACTGTAATGAATAGCGGAGACACCGCCGCGCGGACAAGCGGCAGGGCAGCTGTCTCTGCGTCCCAGCCGACAGCTGTTGCCACGCGGTGGCATGGGTCTAGTTTGCCTGGTTCTTCTGGTGCGCGCGGAGGAAGAGTTACGCGCACGCGCGCCAGGCATCAGGACCTATATGCTGGTAGAAGGGAAATCAGCTGATCGGGCCGATCAGCTGATCCCAAATAGCCTTCCGATTGGCTGAGTGTTTAGGGTGGCGCTGTGGAGCAGGGATGCTCAGCAGAGCTCGAATATTTGAGTAGCTCGAATATTCGAGCTCTTTTTTCAGCTATTCGAGCTCGGTATTCGAGCTCGAATAGCTACAGCTATTCGAATGGGCTATTCGAGTGAACTCGAATATCCCATTCACTATTCGTGCTATTCAGAGGCGTAGCTAGGGCTTTCAGCGCCCCGGGACAAAGACTATTAATGCGTCCCCTAAGGTGAAAGGGGCGTGGTCACATATTAAATGTGGGCATGGTTATGGGTGGAGCCAAATGTATGGAAGTTAGCAGGCTCACGCTCACCCACCCTCCCTCAGTATGTACCTTCCAGCATGTTCCAAGACAAATTCAGCAATCATGAGCCCCCCCCCCCCCCCAATCAAGACAAATTGAGCAATCATGAGGCCCCCAACATGACCAACTCAGCAATCATGAGGCCCCCAACAAGACAAATTTAGCAATCATGAGGCACCCAAGAAGACAAATTCAGCAATCATGAGGCCCCCAACAAGACAAATTCAGCGATCTTGAGGCCCCCAACAAATCATGAGGCCCCCAACAAGACAAATTCAGTAACCATGAGGCCGGCAACAAGACAAATTCAGCAGTCATGAGGCACATAAATAGACAGCATTTCACATAAATAGGCAGATGCCCCCTTAATATGGTAGACACCTCTCACCTGGCAGCAGTTCCCTAAAATACACTCAATCTGACAGCAGTGGTTCCCCAAAAATAGGTAGCCCCAGGTCTATAGGTGTCCCCAGAATAGGTGGCCAGTGGTATAGATGTCCCTAGAACAGGTAGCCAGGGGTAGAGATGTCCACAGAACAGGTAGCCAGGGGTATATGTGCCCAGTATATGTAGGCAGGGGTATATGTCCCCAGTATATGTAGCCAGAGGTAGTGATGCTCATCTGAGCTAGGATATCCGAGTTACTCAGATATCCTAGCTCTTTTTTCACTATTCGAGCTCGAATACCGAGCTCGAATAGTATTAACTATCCGGGCTGTGCTATCCGAGTGCACTCGGATAGCAAGCAGCTATCCGGAGATATCCTAGCTATCCGAGCTCGGATAGCGTCACAAGCTCGGATAGCGTCACGACAGACGTCACCTCGAGTCCTCACAAGTGAATCAGAGGGCTCCAAGCCCTCTGACTGTAGCCAATCACAGAGGGGGAGCCTGGCCAAGCCCCCCTCTATAAATAGCGGATGCCATCTTGCCTCACTCGTCCTGCTTGCGACTTACTGACTGATTGTACTGAGAGACTGCTCCAGTGCTTTTTGTCTGTGTGCAAGTGCATTGTTATTGTTCTAAACCAAGCGTTTTTACACTCCAACACTTGATCTTCAACTGTATTGCTTTGTATTGTATATAGATTGTATTTTAGGCAGTTTAGTTTGTGTGATTAGGGACTAGGGAGGTAGAGTCTGTCACTGGTGCTGCTGCTGCAGGTCTGCAGCCAGCAGCTAGGCCTTGTGCCTGCCCTGCTCTGTGCTCTTGCTCTAGTCTCTAGTTACCTCACCTCACCTGTGCTCTCACCTGTCCTTACTGTACTACTTCTGTGTTAGATAGATATTGTACTATTTTATAGTTAGCAAGGCCCAGCTTTACTGCTATACCTGTCCTGCTGTATCTGCTCTCTGTAATCTAGTCACACCTGTTGTATTGTTTAGCTAGATTCTTCTATTGTTTAGTTAGTACTGTAGTGTACTCTAGTCTGTGTATAGGTACCGTCCGTCACTGCGTTACCTAGGGTCTTTGTGTGCGCAGTGCACGTCTGCGCTGTCCGCACCCTCTCGTTAGTGCTACACCCGTCCTATTGTTTATATATTACTTACATTGTTACATAGTTATTTTGGTTGAAAAAAGACATACGTCCATCGAGTTCAACTTCTATTGTGTATTTGCTGACTTGTACTGTAGTCTGTGTATAGGGACACCGTCAGTCAGCGTCAGCTAGGGTCTTTGTGTGCACAGTGCGCACTCTCTCGTTAGCGCTACACCGATATCTGCTGTAGAGTACACCTGTCCGTCACCTCACACACCCACCACCACCAGTCCCACCCCATTAAAGTACCCCATTTGTCCCATCCGCCTTTACATACATACGTTTTTTTTTTTTCATTTGTATAATATTAAAAATATACAATGTCTGGCACTGGCAGCCGCAGTCTGGGCAGGGGCAGCAAGGGCATCGCCAAGAGAGGAGGTCGTGGGCGTGGCAGCTGCGCCACCACCACCATGCGCAGTTCTGCGCCTGCACCAGTGGCTATTCCACCATTAGCCACTGGCTGTGGCCCAGATGTTCCTCCCACCACCAGGTCGTAGCCGTCCTATTGAGGAGAAGGACGCAGGCGCTGTGGTGGAACTGATGGTGGATGAGCAGGCCACCATTAGCTCTGGAACAGAGTCCTGCACCCCCGCCACCACTCCTGTTCGCAAGAGCAGCAGCAGCCGCCCAGCACTGCCTGGGGAGCAGGAGGAGGAGTGCAGTTCTTCAGCCCCAGCGGGCGACACCAGCACCCTGTCACTCAGCACCTTCTTATCCCCAAGCACAGCGGGGCTATGGAGTGCTGTTGCGGCAGAATTGGCAATGAAGGAGGAAGAAATGCTGATGGGCACTTTGAGGGATGATGCTTTGGACAGTCAGACAGTGGTGACTGTCCATCCGCCCATGCATGCAGAAGGGGAGTTTGGGGGATCCCAGCAGGACATGTTTGTGGAGGGGGAGGATGATGATGACATTGTGAAGGACAAAGACTGGTTGCCACCAGGTCCTAGGCGTGGGGATGTCATCAGCTCTGAGGAGGAGGAGGAGGATGAGTCTGCGGGCCTTGCTAGAAGGATCAGCATCGCAGGCATGGGCAGGATCGCAAGTGGGCGTGGTATGCAGGCCACACAGCGTGCTGATCAGGAGACGAGTTCTGCCAGTGCCACCACCAGCCGCACCAAGAACCCCCCCCCCCCCCCAACCACTACAGTGAGACCAGCGGCAGCAGCACCTTCCAGCCGAAGGGGCAACTTCACCTCCCCGATATGGAATTTTTTCACCCTTCCATAGTGCAAGTATGCCACCTGCAACCAGTGCCGCAAGCAGCTCAGCAGAGGGAAGGAGCCCTCTGCGTTTGGCACCACCTCTCTGGTCAACCCCCTTGCAGGGAAACACTTTCACGAGCATGAGGAGTTTGTGAAGTTGAAGGAAGCTGGCAGTGGCAGACCCGCCACCACTGCGAAGCCGTCGGCAGCAGGAGTGCGTCAGCAACGCACTGCTCCTCCTCCCTCTGCAACTCCTGCCACCGACACTGAGGCCTGTTCTGGCAGCCAGTCCTCAGTGGCCTCCTCTGCTCCCTCCACTGCTTCCCGTGCCAGCAAAAGACCTCGCCAGACCCTGCTCAGCGACACCTTCCAGGGGGTGGTCAGGGTTCTGCCTCTCAGCAGCCGTCGCGTGCGTCAGCTGAATGGCTTGCTGGCACGGGCCATGTGCTCCCAACTCCTGCCTTATTCCCTTGTGCAGGAGGGGAGCGACATGCGTGCGCTCCTGATGTGTGCAGCCCCCGATTGGCCAATCCCCAGCTGACATTATTTCGCACGCACGGCCATTTCTGCACTTCACCTCTCTGTGATGGCCAATGTCGGGAGAGGGCTGGAGCACGCGATGGGTCAACGGGTCCACGTCACCATGGACTCGTGGAGCAGCCGGTTTGGGACAGGCCGCTATCTGTCCTTCACCGCGCATTGGGTCACCTTGGTGGAAGGGGGTGAGGAGGGGGAGCAGCATCGGCCGGCACTGCCAGAGCAGCAGCAGCACCAACAACGCAGTGGGTGGTGCATCCATGCAGGGTCAGCGGAACAGCAGCAGGTTCCTCTGATCCGCTTCCATCCTCCGTCACACCAGCCCAAACCCCCCGCCTCAGCAGCAGCGTGAAGCCCCGCCACTGCCAAGCGCTGCTGGAATTGGTCAGCCTAGGGAAGACCAAACTGACGGCGAACCACGTCCTGGCCAAACTCCGAGAGCAGGAGAGGAATTGGCTGACCCCCAGAGGCCTCAGAGTCGGAGAGGTGGTGTCTGACAATGGGGCAAACCTGGTTGCTGCCATCAGCAGGGGAGACCTGACCCACATCCCCTGCCTGGCACACGTCCTGAACCTGGTAGTCCAAAAGTTCCTGTGGACCTACCAGGGGATGGACCGACTCCTTGAGGCGGCAAGGAAGCTTGTGCGTCACTTCCGGCACTCGCCTGCAGCCGTGGCGAGCCTGGAAGAGGTGCAGAAGGAGCTGCACCTGCCACAGCACCGGCTCATGCTCGATGTTCCAACTCGCTGGAACTCCACCCTGGTGATGTTGGAGCGTCTGGTTGAACAGAGGCAGGCTGTCAGCCAGTACGTTGCACGAGCAACAGTTGCCTCCCTCACTGCAACTGGGCGTGCCGCCACCAACCTCCCGTCCATCATCTCCACGGAGGACTGGGGGCACATGCAGCAGGTGTGCTCAGTCCTGGCACCCTTCCTGCAGGCCACCAACATGGTGAGAAGGGAGCATGCAATGGTGTGCGAGTGGGTCCCCTTGGTGTGTGTGCTGGACAGGGCCCTGTATGCACTGGTGGAAGAGGGAGCGGCAGCCTTGGACCAGCAGGAGCTGCAGGCAGCTTCACAGGCCACCTCTGAGGAGGAGGGCTCGGAGTTGGTGGAGGTCCCTGACCTTGCTGCTGATAAGGGGGGAGCAGCAGAGCGCAGCTGGACTGGTGCGGGGGTGGAGAGAGGATGAGGTGGAGGAGGCAGAGGAGGACAGCAATGTTGGCTCTGGGGCTGCCGATGATGTGCCAACAGACGTGGCTAGACTGTTCCCAATGGCAGCGCACACGCTGAGGTGCCTGGACAAGGACCCAAGGGTGATCCAGATGAAGCAGAGGGAGGACATCTGGATCTGCATGATGCTGGACCCACGTCTGAAGGGGAAGCTCAGCCAGTTCCTGCCTGCAGAAGGAGACCGTGCACAACAAATGAGGGATTTGAAGCTGTCCCTTGTTGAGCGCTTGGAGGAAGCCTTCCCTCAGACATCAACCCCCACTGTCCAGCCAGCACAGAGGCAGCAGCAGGTGCCTGCATCCACCATCAGCAAGCGCTCGCGCACCACAGACCTGCTGTCTCTGACCCAAGAGCTCTACATGAGTGTAGAGCTGCCAAGGACTAGAGAGGAGGTGCCTGCAGCAGCATCCTTCTCCAGTCACAGGCAGCGCTTGACCCGCATGGTGGCTGACTACATGGGGTCCTTCAGCGTGCTTGACAGCGTGGCCCCTGTTGATCCCATGGAGTATTGGGTCAAGCACCTGCCGATCTGGAGCGAGCTTGCGCAGTACGCCCTGGAAGTGCTCTCCTGCCCCCCTTCCAGCGTACTGTCAGAGCGTTGCTTCAGTGCAGCTGGTGGAGTCGTCACTGAGAAGTGATCTCGTCTGTCTCACAAGTCTGTGGACAGACTGACGTTTCTCAAAATGAACCAGGCTTGGGCGGAAGGCGAATTCATGGCCCCTGTTGTCGGTGAGAGGGGTATATGAAGTGACGACTGGCACACACACATACACCTGCTGCTGCTGCTGTTATATTTCATCCTGCTGTCTGTGTCTCCACTGCCAGGGAACACATTACAAGGTGCTGCTGCCCAAGCGCCACCTGCTATTACGCTCAAAAATAGCTGCATTAATTTGAAAAAAAAAAATTGTAATTATTTTAGAGGTGTCCGGGTTGAAAACTGTGCTGTCCCAATTGTGTATTGGACACAATGTGGGCTTCACGACCGCTGTCTGGAACCTCATGCTGTGTATTTACGGCCCTGAAACCACCGCTAGGACCCAGGGCCTACTATGTCTCGCTGCCAGCCCTCCTGCCTGCTGCCAAATGCCAGTCTGCCACACACACTTATCCTCCTCACGCTGCCTGCTGTTATATTTCCTCCTGCTGTCTGTGTGTTTCCACTGCCAGGGAACACATTACAAGGTGCTGCTGCCCATGCGCCCCCAGCTATTACGCTCAAAAATAGCTGCATCCATTTGAAAAAAAAAAATTGTAATTAATTTAGAGGTGTCCGGGTTGAAAACTGTGCTGTCCCAATTGTGTATTGGACACAATGTGGGCTTTACGACCGCTGTCTGGAACCTCCTGCTGTTCATTTACGGCCCTGGAACCACCGCTAGGATCCAGGGCCTACTATTTCTCGCTGCCTGCCCTCCTGCCTGCTGCCAAATGCCAGTCTGCCACACACACTTATCCTCCTCACGCTGCCTGCTGTTATATTTCCTCCTGCTGTCTGTGTGTTTCCACTGCCAGGGAACACATTACAAGGTGCGGCTGCCCAAGCGCCACCAGCTATTACGCTCAAAAATAGCTGCATCCATTTGAAAAAAAAAATTGTAATTAATTTAGAGGTGTCCGGGTTGAAAACTGTGCTGTCCCAATTGTGTATTGGACACAATGTGGGCTTTACGACCGCTGTCTGGAACCTCATGCTGATCATTTACGGCCCTGAAACCACCTTTAGGAACCAGGGCCTACTATGTCTCGCTGCCTGCCCTCCTGCCTGCTGCCAAATGCCAGTCTGCCACACACACTTATCCTCCTCACGCTGCCTGCTGTTATATTTCCTCCTGCTGTCGGTATCTCCTCTTCACTGCCAGGGAACACATTACAAGGTGCTGCTGCCCAAGCGCCACCAGCTATTACGCTCAACAATAGCTGCAGTAATTAAAAAAAAATGGTTATTATTTTAGAGGTGTTCGGGTTGAAAACTGTGCTGTCCCAATTGTGTATTGGACACAATGTGGGCTTCACGACCGCTGTCTGGAACCTCATGCTGTGTATTTACGGCCCTGGAACCACCGCTAGGAACCAGGGCCTACTATGTCTCGCTGCCTGCCCTCCTGCCTGCTGCCAAATGCCAGTCTGCCACACACACTTATCCTCCTCACGCTGCCTGCTGTTATATTTCCTCCTGCTGTCTGTGTCTCCTCTCCACTGCCAGGGAACACATTACAAGGTGCTGCTGCCCATGCGCCACCAGCTATTACGCTCAACAATAGCTGCAATAATTTAAAAACAAAAAAAAATTGTTATTATTTTAGAGGTGTCCGGGTTGAAAACTGTGCTGCCCCAATTGTGTATTGGACACAAGGGCCTCGATTCACCAAGCGGTGATAACTCAGTTATCACGCCTAAAGGACTTTAGGCGTGATGACCTTTTCACCACTGAGTTATCACCGCTTTTTCCTGCTCTTCGCGCGAAGTTACCGGGCGAACGCGCGTACGCGCGTGAGAGCGCGCGCAAAGTCCCATAGGGTTTAATGGGAGCTTCGCGCGAAGCGTCGGGTGCTGCGCGCGCACTTACGCGCCTACGCGCGAACGCGCGTACGCGCGGTAACTTCGCGCGAAGCCCTTCTTATCATGCCTAAACTGAGTTTAGGCGTGATAAGGGCCTTTTCACCACGGTGCTAACACTTTGCACCGCTTGGTGAATCGAGCCCAATGTGGGCTTCACTACCGCTGTCTGGAACCTCATGATGTTCATTTATGGCCCTGGTACCACCGCTAGGTACCAGGGCCTATTATGTCAGTCACATCACATTGCCTGACACACATTACTCCTCCTCCTGTAGCTGCATTGAGCTTCTGCTGTCTGTGTGCTGCTACCACTGCCAGGGAGAACAGAAGAAGAACTATTTTCTACTGCCACCTGCCCACCCACTCTCCTACCGAGTACCGACCGACTATTACCACACACTACAAATAGCTGCAAGCCTGCAACTACTTCCTCCTCCTGCTGATGTCTGTGTTTTACCACCGCCAGGGTACACAGATAAAGGCGCTGTGGCTTGCAATGTGCCACTACATACCTATTATGCCATCAACACAAATATAACTATCGTGTTATTACGATAAAATATTTCCACAAATGAAGTAAAAAAAATATTACAAAAGAAAGGAAAACCAAGACACATAATATAATGATAGAGAAGAAGAGGAAGAAGAAGAAGAAGATGAAGAAGAAGAAGATATAGAAGAAGATGAAGAAGATATAGAAGAAGAAGATATAGAAGAAGAAGATATAGAAGAAGAAGAAGAAGAAGAAGAAGAAGAAGATATAGAAGAAGAAGAAGATATAGAAGAAGAAGAAGATGAAGACGACGTAAATGAAGACTTCCAACAACCATTTTGGACACACCTTCTCATGCAAACACTTTTCATGAAGTTAATTTACTTTTTTTGAGACCTTTTTTATAACGCCTACATCACTACATAATCACTTGATGTTTTTCTTCATAAAAAAGGTGGTTTCATGCATCATTGACCTCCTATACAAGTTTTACAAGCTATTTAAGGCCAGCTCGAATATTGTACTCGAATACAGACTCGGATAGTGACGTCGGATATCCGAGGTCGAATCGGATATTCGATTACATCGAATATCCGACTTCGAGTGAATTTGGAAAGTTTACTATCCGAATTCGACCAAACTCGAATAGGATAATGAGATATCCGAGCAACACTGGTCAGGTATATGTGCCCAGTATATGTAGCCAGGGGTATATGTGCCCAGTATATGTAGTCAGGGGTATATGTGCCCAGTATATGTAGCCAGGGGGTATATGTGCCCAGTATATGTAGTCAGGGGGTATATGTGCCCAGTATATGTAGTCAGGGGGTATATGTGCCCAGTATATGTAGTCAGGGGGTATATGTGCCCAGTATATGTAGTCAGGGGGTGTATGTGCCCAGTATATGTAGTCAGGGGGTATATGTGCCCAGTATATGTAGTCAGGGGGTATATGTGCCCAGTATATGTAGTCAGGGGGTATATGTGCCCAGTATATATGTAGTCAGGGGGTATACATGCCCAGTATATATGTAGCCAGGGGTATAGGTGGCCAGTATATGAAGCCAGGGGTATATGTGCCCAGTATAGGTAGTCAGGGGGTGTATGTGCCCAGTATATGTAGTCAGGGGGTATATGTGCCCAGTATATGTAGTCAGGGGGTATATGTGCCCAGTATATGTAGTCAGGGGGTATATGTGCCCAGTATATATGTAGTCAGGGGGTATATGTGCCCAGTATATATGTAGCCAGGGGTATATGTGGCCAGTATATGTAGCCAGGGGTATATGTGCCCAGTATATGTAGTCAGGGGGTATATGTGCCCAGTATATGTAGTCAGGGGGTATATGTGCCCAGTATATATGTAGCCAGGGGTATATGTGCCCAGTATATGTAGCCAGGGGAAGATGTCCCCAGTATATGTAGTCAGGGGTATATGTGCCCAGTATATGTAGTCAGGGGGTATACGTCCCTAGAATAGGTAGTCAGGGGGTATATGTGCCCAGTATATGTAGTCAGGGGGTATATGTCCCCAGAATGGGTAGTCAGGTGTGTCCCCCAGCATGAGGGGACCAGCGCAGTGGAGGGAGCTGTGAGCAGCGGTGATGAAGGGGGGGCCATCTCCCCCCCCACTTCCCTCACCTTAGGGAGCTCTCCCTCGCTCGCTCTCCCCTCCAGAAGTAATGTCTGGGTGGCTGGCAGCGGCGGGTGGAACTTACCTCCGTCTCGTCGCAGCGCGGAATGGATTTGCCGCTACTCTGGTCTGGTCCAGACCAGAGCAGCGGCTGCGGCACCCGAACTTCCGGTGCTGGAGCGAGAAGGAGGTAAGTCCCGCCCGCCGCTTCCAGCCACCCAGACATTACTTCTGGAGGGGAGAGCGTGCGAGGGAGAGCCCCCTAAGGTGAGGGAAGGGGGGGAGATGTCCGCCCTTCCCCACTGTGCCCATAGCTCTCCCTCTTCTCTGCGCTGCTCCCCTCCCCCCCCCAAAAAAAAAAAAACGGCAGCTCAGCAGGGCACTCTTGGGGACCTAGCGCCCAGGGGCACGTGTCCTACCCCGAACCCCCCTAGCTCCGCACCTGGTTGCTAACAGCCATGGCTGCGATTTATGTTCATCAGAATCTCCACCATTAACATTGCCCAAATAAACAGGTTTTTGGGACCCTAGGCTATGACCTCTTTGGCCTAGGGGCCCGAAACTCACCAGTCATGATCCCCCTAAGAGTTCCTACAATGCTAGAAAATTTGCCACTGCTGAGCCATTGCCCTTTGAAAAGATTTGAGATTTTTGAAAGTGAAATAGGGAGCCTAATGAAAGCCTAAGGGGGGTTTTACCACTTTTGCACCCCTGTAACTCTGGTTTGCAGAGATGTTGGGAACCCAACTTTGGAGTAAAAGTATAACAATAGGCCTTCTACCTGCATGAGACATGTCGTGAGATGCAGACGTTGCTAATGGCCATGGCTGCGATTTATGTTCGTCAGAATCTCCACCATTGACAGTGCCCAAATAAACAGGTTTTTGTGACCCTAGGCTATTAGCTCTTTGGCCTAAGGGCCCGAAACACATCAGTCATGACCCCCTAAGAGTCTCTACAATGCTAGAAATTTTGCCACTGCTGAGCCATTGCCCTTTGAAAAGATTTGAGATTTTTAAAAGTGAAATAGGGAGCCTAATGGAAGCCTATGGCAGGATTCAGTACTTTTGCACCCCTATAATTCTGGTTGGTTATCATCACCCGCCGACTTTAGCAGTTAATAGCAAAGGCCCCTTACATCCTAGCAACACCAAATTTGCAGGATATGTTAAAAAGATAGCAGGAAACAATATTTAACACAGACTTCCGAGGCCACAAATGTGAAAAAAGTTATATACCTTTTCATAATCCAGATCCATGCCCTCCCGTTCATTCTGCCATGGCTCCCGCAGTAATACCGGCCCCGGGCGGGTCCCGACCCCTCCAAATGGGTCGGGTTCTCATTCCCGCCTCAATATGGCCGCCACAGATTGCCGCTGCTGTGCAGTCCTCATAGGTACGATTGCAGCTGCGGAGCTCTAGGCCCTCCTGCCGCCGCGTCATCAATATGCGTGAATACATCGGACGCATCAGGAGGAGGTCCTAGAGCTGCGCAGCCGCAATCGCACAATTCGGACTGCGCAGCCGCAGCAATCTGTGGCGGCCATATTGAGGGGGGGAATGAGAACCCGACCCGTTCAAAGGGGTCGGGACTCGACCGGGGCCATTATTAGTGAGGGAACCATGGCGGAATGAACGGGAGGGCGCAGATGGCGTCCTCAATGGATCTGGATTATGAAAAGATATTTAACTTTTTTTTCACATTTGTGGCCTTTAAAAGTCCTTTAAAACATTTTTTATTTTTATTTTTATGTGCTGTGTGTGGGAAATTTGAAAAAAAATGGTGTGGGGTCCCCCCTCCCAAGCCTCTGTAACCCCTTGTCCCCCATGCAGGCTGGGATAGCCAAAATACGGAGCCCCGGCCGGCTGGGGCTTCGCACCCTGAGCTATACCAGCCCACATGGTCCATGGTATGGAGGGGCTCCGGGGGGAGAGGGGTGGCCAAGCCTTCCCCTCCCCCCCCTAGAGCCCTTGTCCAATCCATGGACAAGGGGATATTCACCACATCCGGTGCCCCAGGAAGAGGTGGGGGCGACGACTCCCTGGGTGGGGGTTATGGTGGCATCTGGGAGTCCCCTTTAAGAAGGGGACCCCAGATGACCAGCCCCCTCCCAGGAGAAATGAGTATAGGGGTACACAGTACCCCTTACCCATTTCCACAAAGGGTTAAATGAAATAAAAACACAACCACAAGAAAAGTATTTTATTACTAGCTGGATGCCCGGCGTTGCCCGGGTATGTATTTGGCTAGTGTTGGCTCTGCCCACTTTTTCTAACCCTACACACAATTACTTAATGACCAACTATGTGAGCTTTGCGGTCTTTGGCATCAATAATTTGCAATGAAATAAAATGAATCTGATTGGATGTGGCTCCACTCCTTTTCTGAATTTGACACCCAATGGCCAACTGTACCAGGTACAGGTTAAATAACAGTGCAAGAATGGCAGCAATTAAATATTCCCCTTAAAAATCAATAGGTGGATTTTGATTGGCTTTTATAGGCTCCATCCAGTCACCCAGTGACCAACTGTGCAAAGTTTGAGAACCCGACCGTTAACAGTGTAAGAATAGCTGCTGTTTACATTTTCCCAGTAAAATTTGTATTTGTCTCCGCTCACTTATGACCCGGCATTGCCCGCTTATGTATTTGGCTGGTGTTGGCTGTGCCCACTTTTCTAACCCTAACGCACAATTAACCAATTACTCAATTAGCAAGGTTGTGAGCTTTGCGGTGTTTTGCATCAACAATTTGCATTGGAATGAAACAAATCTAATTGGCTGTTAGTGGCTCCACCCCCTTTCTGATATTGAACCCTAGTCACCCAATGATCAACTGTACCAGGTTTGAGGCTTGTGCCATTAACAGTGCAAGAATGGCAGCAATGTAAATATTCCCCTTGAAAATCAATAGGTTAATTTTGATTGGCTTTTATAGACTCCACCCACGTTTCTGAGTATGAATCCCAGTCACCCAGTGACCAACTGTGCAAAGTTTGAGAACCCTACCATTAACAGTGTAAGAATGGCTGCAGTTTACATTTTCCCAGTACATTTTTTATTTGTCCCTGCCCACTTATGACCCGGCGTTGCCCGCTTATGTATTTGGCTGGTGTTGGCTGTGCCTACTTTTCTAACCCTAACACACAATTAATCAATTACCAAGTTTGTGATCTTTGCGGTGTTTGGCATCAATAATTTGCATTGAAATGAAACAAATCTAATTGGCTGTTTGTGGCTCCACCCCCTTTCTGAAATTGAACCCTAGTTACCCAATGATCAACTGTACCAGGTTTGAGGCTTGTGCCATTAACAGTGCAAGAATGGCAGCAATGTAAATATTCCCCTTGAAAATCAATAGGTTAATTTTGATTGGCTTTTATAGACTCCACCCACCTTTCTGAATATTAATCTCAGTCATCCAGTGACCAACTGTGCAAAGTTTGAGAACTCTACCATTAACAGTGTAAGAATGGCTGCAGTTTACATTTTCCAGTGAAATTTGTATTTGTCTCCGCCCCCTTTTTGGTTATGGGAATAAAACGTATCCTATACTTTATTCCAAGTAATGTACTATGTGTGTGCCAAATTTCATTCAAATCCGTTCAGCCATTTTTGCGTGATCGAGTAACAAACATCCAAACATCCGAACTTTCCCATCCTACTAATATAATAAATGGGAAAGTTCGGATGTTTGGATGTTTGGATGTTTGGATGTTTGTTACTCGATCACGCAAAAATGGCTGAACGGATTTGAATGAAATTTGGCACACACATAGTACATTACCTGGAATAAAGTATAGGATACTTTTTATTCCCATAACCAAAAAGGGGGCGGAGACAAATACAAATTTTACTGGAAAATGTAAACTGCAGCCATTCTTACACTGTTAATGGCAGGGTTCTCAAACTTTGCACAGTTGGTCATTGGGTGATTGGGATTAATACTCAGAAAGGTGGGTGGAGTCTATAAAAGCCAATCAAAATTAACCTATTGATTTTCAAGGGGAATATTTACATTGCTGCCATTCTTGCACTGTTAATGGCACAAGCCTCAAACCTGGTACAGTTGATTATTGGGTGACTAGGGTTCAATTTCAGAAAGGGGGTGGAGCCACAAACAGCCAATTAGATTTGTTTCATTTCAATGCAAATTATTGATGCCAAACACCGCAAAGATCACAAACTTGGTAATTGATTAATTGTGTGTTAGGGTTAGAAAAGTAGGCACAGCCAACACCAGCCAAATACATAAGCGGGCAACGCCGGGTCATAAGTGGGTGGAGACAAATACAAATTTCATTGGGAAAATGTAAACAGCAGCCATTCTTACACTGTTAATGGTAGGGTTATCAAACTTTGCACAGTTGGTTACTGGGTGACTGGGATTAATATTCAGAAAAGTGGGTGGGGTCTATAACAGCCAATCAAAATTAACCTATTGATTTTCAAGGGGAATATTTACATTGCTGCCATTCTTGCACTGTTAATGGCACAAGCCTCAAACCTGGTACAGTTGATCATTGGGTGACTTGGGTTCAATTTCAGAAAGGGGGTGGAGCCACAAGCAGCCAATTAGATTTGTTTCATTCCAATGCAAATTATTTATGCCTAACACCGCAAAGCTCACAAACTTGGTAATTGAGATATTGATTAATTGTGCGTTAGGGTTAGAAAAGTGGGCACAGCCAACACCAGCCAAATACATAAGCGGGCAATGCCGGGTCATAAGTAGGCGGAGACAAATACAAATTTTACTGGGAAAATGTAAACAGCAGCCATTCTTACACAGTTAATGGTAGGGTTCTCAAACTTTGCATAGTTGGTTACTGGGTGACTGGGGTTAATATTCAGAAAAGTGGGTGGAGCCTACAAAGGCAATACAAAATTACCTATTGATTTTTCAGGGGAATATTTCATTGCTGCCATTCTTGCACTGTTAATGGCACAAGCCTCAAACCTGGTACAGTTGATCATTGGGTGACTGGGGTTTACATTCATAAAACAGGGTGGAGCCACCCAGCCAATATGATTTGCTTCATTTGAATGCAGGTTATTGATGCCAAAGACCGCAAAGCTCACAAACTTGGTCATTGAGTAATTGATTAATTGTGTGTTAGGGTTAGGAAAAGTGGGCACAGCCAGCACCTGCAAAATACATAATCGGGCAATGCCGGGTCATCATCAGTAGGTGGAGACAAATGCAAATTTCACTGAGAAAATGTAAACTGCAGCAATTGTTACACTTTTAATGGTAGGGTTCTCAAACTTTGCACAATTGGTCAATGGGTGACTGGGATTAATATTCAGAGAAGTGGGTGGAGCCTACAAAAGCTAATCAAAATTCACCTATTGATTTTCAAGGGGAATATGTAATTGCTACCATTCTTGCACTGTTAATGGCACAAGCCTTAAACCTGGTACAGTTGGTCATTGGGTGACTAGGGGTTCAAATTCAGACAAAGGGGTGGAGCCACAAACAGCCAATCGGAGTTGTTTAATCTCAATGCAAATTATTGATGCCAAAGACCGCAAAGCTCACAAACTTGGTCATTGAGTAATTGTGTGTTAGGGTTAGAAATAGTAGGCGGAGCCAACGCCAGCCAAATACATACCTGAACAATGTTAGGAAATCAGTGGGTGGAGAAAAATACAAATTTCATTGCGCAAATGTAAACTGCAGCCATTCTTACACTGTTAATGGTAGGGTTCTCAAACTTTGCACAGTTGGTCACTGGGTGACTGGGATTCATATTCAGAAAAGTGGGTGGAGCCTATAAAAGCCAATCAAAATCCACCTATTGATTTTTAAGGGGAATGTTTAATTTCTGCCATTCTTGCACTGTTAATGGCACAAGCCTCTTGCACTGTTAATCACCTGCACCTGGTACAGTTGGCCATTGGGTGATTGGGGTTCAAATTCAGAAAAGGGGTGGAGCCACATCCAATCAGATTAATTTTATTTCATTACAAATTATTGATGCCAAAGACCACAAAGCTCACATACTTGGTCATTAAGTAATTGTGTGTTAGGGTTAGGAAAAGTGGGTGGGGCCAACACTAGCCAAATACATACCCGGGCAACGCCGGGCATCCAGCTAGTTTATTATATTAGTAGGATTCTAAATTAACCATAAATACTCACCTGTACCTTTAAAAAAAATTCCCACGCCAATATCCACGGTAAATGATCCAACGAACAATGTATCCTCTTATGTTGCGATCTTAAAATAAGTTTATTGAAGATCTCTGACGCTTTCCACATAGCAGAGAATGCGTCCTTTCGGACGCATAGCTGTCGGCTCCTGCTGTCTCTCCCCACCTCCTCACCTGTCACCCTCACCTAGCCTGGCACCCCAGGTGCCAGGCTAGGTGAAGGTGACAGGTGCAGGCAGGTGGGGAGAGACAGCAGCACAGCCGGCAGCTTCACATACTGCTCAGGACGCATTCTCTGCTATACTATCGGTTCATGAATCATCCGGTTCTTTTTAATGAATCAGTTCTTTTTTTATGAATCGGCTCATTTTACTTTGAAACTTTAAAATTGATTTTCTCAAAAAGTAAAAGGTCTTTTTGAAAAAATGTTTTTTCCTCTTGTTCCCACTATTCCACTTAACATTCCCAACAATTTTGGTGTGTTTACTATGTAAGGGACTTTGCTATTTACTGCTAAAGTCGGTGGCCATTAAAGTCTATGGGCGAACCAAACTTTGAAAAAAGTTTCCCGGTTCTCTGCGAAGGCAAACCACCCGAAGTTCACCTGGAACCATTCGCCGGTGAACTGTTCGGCCCATCTCTACTTAGTTACAGTATTTCGGATCCAGATATTCACGGATATCCGAGTTATGCGCCCAAATATCCGCAGATAGCTATCTGGATTTGGGCCCAGGTATCGGAATCCAAATCCGGTCGGATAGCTGAAAAAAGTTCAGATATCCGGGTTACCCGGCTATCCGGAATCCTGATGAGCAGCACTGCCCATAGGCCTATATACAGCATACAGTTAGATACGATGATAATACATTACAAAAAGATTAAAGGGTTGAAGTCATCAGCCAGAGGTCAGAAGTTAGAAGAAGCAGCAGTAGTCAGAAGTGGCTCTCTGGAGCCCGTTGGCTGCTTTAATACCGACCACTAAAGAGTTAAATGTGACATCATCTGAGCAGAAACATGTCAATAACTCATCGCCTGCTATTGGCTGATAAAACCTTGTGATATAATGACAGGCACTGTCTTTACTGCGCATGCACAAACTATCACCTAGTTCTCTCGTTCTAAGAAGAACAGTATTTAATGTACTGGACTCTTGTTTTCCTTCACGAAATATGCAAACACTCGATGTTTACAGAAAAGACTGCCTCAATGTCTGCCCATCAGGCCTAGATAAGCTCTTTAACCTTGGCTGGTTTTGTGTAAGACACAAAACCATGTTCCTAGTGTTTCTAGAAATGCTGCTTAAAGGGAGACTCTGCAAATCAAGTCTTTTAACTAAACTCAGTTAAAGTAACTTAGGCCTTCGAATTCAATCATATAATATTTAAATTCTAACAGTGGTCAGCAGGCGCACTAAAAAATATTCAAAGCGCTGTACATTTCAGAACCGGCGGCTGCTAAAAGGAGCAGTGGCCGGTTCCGAACAACAAGGCTAAAAATAAGAAAATATAAGAAAAAGGAGCTCACTTCCTCACTAGTAGTCTTGATGATGCATCAGGTGCAGCTGCCAATTTGGAAATGTACAAACTTTTGCTCTTTTGTTTGGTGTTGCGTACCTTATGCAAACGTCATGTGTCTGAGGTTTAGAACATGGGCTGCTCCTCTCTGACCATTGGTCGGCGTTCATACATTTACTTGATGGGGATTGGTGCTCCTGGGTTGGAGCAGTTCCCCATCAGGTCCTCTTTGTAAGTGGGAGTGTTTTTGAAAGATTTTGAAAGTAGGCTCACAAGGGGTTGGTTGGCAACAGTGTGTCCCGGTCACTTTTGATTAGTTCCTTAGTGGAGCCTACACTATATAAGACTGCTGTGAATGTTTTTATTCAGAGGGCTTGTGGACTTGATAAAGAGAGGAGGCTCCTCTTGAAACATTGTCACTGATTTCCCTATGTTGTATCCTGCTATGCCTTAAATAAAAGAGCTTAATATCAACTCAAAGATGGTGCCGGGTTTCTTCTCTTTGCATTTTTACCCTTTAGAAAGGACAGGCATTGCATGGAGACTTATAGTTGGACACATTTTTGGAGACTTATATTTGGACGCAATGGTTCATGCTCCATGTGTTTGGTTATTTGGTTGCAGGGGATTTCTATTGGTGATGGCTGCAAATTTTTGCTCTCACTGTTTCTTGATCAGCATACAATATTTACAACAACCCTTAGTGTGCTGCGTTATTTTGTTAGGGTTTACTTTGCTGCCTATGCAGAGTGGCGCAGAGAGCACTTTCATATTTATAGAAGGAGCTGCTGTGATTCTAGGTGGTTGTAAATGCCTTCGAGTATCTAAGTGAGAGAGACCAGGAGCCCGATGGTGCAGTATCGTTTGTACAATACGAGTTAAAGAATGTAAGTATTATACTCACAAGGATTGGTTGTAAAAGGGGTGATGGAAGAGACCACAGACCGGTGCTGTAACGCTAACATCATCCTCTGGGTCCCGATCACATGTCATATCATGTGACGCAGAGGATGATGTCATCATTACAATGCCACTCAGTGGTGGAAGAGGGGTGAGGGAAGAGACCACAGTGCGGCACAGTAATGCTGACATCATCCTCTGGGTCCCGATCACATGTCATATCATGTGATGCAGAGGATGATGTCATCATTACAATGCCACTCAGTGGTGGAAGAGGGGTGATGGAAGAGACCACAGACCGGCGCTGTAACGCTAACATCATCCTCTGGGTCCCGATCACATGTCATATCATGTGATGCAGAGGATGATGTCATCATTACAGTGCCCCTCGGTGGAGGAAGAGGGGTGATGGAAGAGACCACAGACCGGCGCTGTAACGCTAACATCATCCTCTGGGTCCCGATCACATGTCATATCATGTGACGCAGAGGATGATGTCATCATTACAATGCCACTCAGTGGTGGAAGAGGGGTGATGGAAGAGACCACAGTGTGGCACAGTAATGCTGACATCATCCTCTGGGTCCCGATCACACGTCATATCATGTGACGCAGAGGATGATGTCATCATTACAATACCACTCAGTGGTGGAAGAGGGGTGAGGGAAGAGACCACAGTGCGGCACAGTAATGCTGACATCATCCTCTGGGTCCCGATCACACGTCATATCATGTGACGCAGAGGATGATGTCATCATTACAATGCCACTCAGTGGTGGAAGAGGGGTGAGGGAAGAGACCACAGTGCGGCACAGTAATGCTGACATCATCCTCTGGGTCCCGATCACATGTCATATCATGTGATGCAGAGGATGATGTCATCATTACAATGCCACTCAGTGGTGGAAGAGGGGTGATGGAAGAGACCACAGACCGGCGCTGTAACGCTAACATCATCCTCTGGGTCCCGATCACATGTCATATCATGTGACGCAGAGGATGATGTCATCATTACAATGCCACTCAGTGGTGGAAGAGGGGTGATGGAAGAGACCACAGTGTGGCACAGTAATGCTGACATCATCCTCTGGGTCCCGATCACACGTCATATCATGTGACGCAGAGGATGATGTCATCATTACAATACCACTCAGTGGTGGAAGAGGGGTGAGGGAAGAGACCACAGTGCGGCACAGTAATGCTGACATCATCCTCTGGGTCCCGATCACACGTCATATCATGTGACGCAGAGGATGATGTCATCATTACAATGCCACTCAGTGGTGGAAGAGGGGTGAGGGAAGAGACCACAGTGCGGCACAGTAATGCTGACATCATCCTCTGGGTCCCGATCACATGTCATATCATGTGATGCAGAGGATGATGTCATCATTACAATGCCACTCAGTGGTGGAAGAGGGGTGATGGAAGAGACCACAGACCGGCGCTGTAACGCTAACATCATCCTCTGGGTCCCGATCACATGTCATATCATGTGACGCAGAGGATGATGTCATCATTACAATGCCACTCAGTGGTGGAAGAGGGGTGATGGAAGAGACCACAGTGTGGCACAGTAATGCTGACATCATCCTCTGGGTCCCGATCACACGTCATATCATGTGACGCAGAGGATGATGTCATCATTACAATACCACTCAGTGGTGGAAGAGGGGTGAGGGAAGAGACCACAGTGCGGCACAGTAATGCTGACATCATCCTCTGGGTCCCGATCACACGTCATATCATGTGACGCAGAGGATGATGTCATCATTACAATGCCACTCAGTGGTGGAAGAGGGGTGATGGAAGAGACCACAGACCGGCGCTGTAACGCTAACATCATCCTCTGGGTCCCGATCACATGTCATATCATGTGACGCAGAGGATGATGTCATCATTACAATACCACTCAGTGGTGGAAGAGGGGTGATGGAAGAGACCACAGACCGGCGCTGTAACGCTAACATCATCCTCTGGGTCCCGATCACATGTCATATCATGTGACGCAGAGGATGATGTCATCATTACAGTGCCCCTCGGTGGAGGAAGAGGGAGCTGATCCAGAATCTGGAACAGGTAAATATAAAAGTGCTCTATGTCCCCACTCTGCATTAGGCTGCATTGGGCAGTGTGAGTTTAACAAGCCACAGCTGCCCTGCCACGCATGAGATTACTTGGGTGAGACTGCTAAAAGTAAGGAGCTTGGGGCCTCGGTGCATGTTTTACATGGGGCCCCTAGCACTCTGTTAATATGGAGCCCCAAAACAAATCAAGTATGGTAAAGGACAACTGTAGTGAGAGGTATATGGAGGCTGCCATATTTATTTCTTAAAATTTAAAATTTAAAATGTATACAAATAAGAAGTACATTTCTCCCAGAGTAAAATGAGCCGTAAATGACTTCTCTCCTATGTTGCTGTCACTTACAGTAGGTAGAAGAAATCTGTCATTACCGACAGGTTTTTGGGCTAGTCCATCTCTCCATAGGGGAGTCTCAGCATGGCCTTTAATTTTTTTTAAAGACATTCCCTGAAAATGATTTATACACAGATGCTGGCCAGCCCCCCTGCTTGCTGCCCACTCTTTTGGCAGTTGGACAAAGCAACAGCCATTCACTTAAGTGCTTTTAAAAATAAAGAAAATCCAGAGAAACCCCCTATGAGAAGATGGGCTAGTCCAAAATCTGTCGGGAATGACAGATTTCTACTACTTATGGTAAGTGACAGGAACATAGGAGAGAAGTCATTTATGGCTCATTTTACTCTGGGAGAAATGTACTTCTTTTTTGTATGTGTTTTAAATGGTAAGATTTTCGTGACAGTTCCTCTTTAAAATGAAAAAATATGGCAGCCTCCATAGTCCTATATGTACATTAGGGTCTGCACACCCACATAAATAGACCATCAAGCTAAAAGACCAATGTATAACCACTCAGTGTGCAATGTTATATAAATACATAAATATAGTACAAAAAAACATGCACACCAGACAATAAATGCTTTTAAATGCAATGCTTATTATTGAAGTGAAAAACTTGTACATGAACCCCGATAAACGGGCAGGATACAAACATATACATAGTAGCACAATTTTAACTGAACAATGAGCAGTGACACAATGTTACATTATCCTGACAATACAGAGATGGAGGAAAGTCTCAGTTACCCAACAGCAGCGCTGTTTCCAGGCAATATGAGCGTCTTGATCACGGGCAATGAAAGTCCAAACAGGCAAACAGCAGATAAGCAACAAATGCGACCATGCAGGGCGGCGTCCTCTTCATACTATGTCCAGACAGGGATTTAAATACACATCATCTAACAGCTCATTGGCCCAAAGCACCGGGGCTGGCCCAAGTGACGCATGCGTACACGCGGCAATTGACGCTATACGCATTGACGTCACATCCGCTTCCGCCAGGCTCCGTAATGCAAAAGTCATTGCGTACAAACGTACGCATGAGATGCGGAAAATCAATGCGCCCATGCGGACTTTTTGCCATATAGAATTCAGACTTTGCATATATGAACGGAGAAAAGTGGAGCGTTACCCTGGCTACAATAGACGCTTCCTGGTGCAGTTTAACGGTGCTTTACCGGGCAAAATCTACAAAAAAACACAGACAAATACTTTTAGAACAACATACTATATATAAATGTTTACATAGCAACAATACCATTAAAATATATTAAAACTATCCTTTTTGACAGTAATCAACAGTCTACAAAACTGACAGGTCTACCTCCTCATTAAGACCAAACTTTAGTCTTTAGTTTGTAAATCCAAAAAAGTTCCCTGCATTTCAGTTTTTGCTCCATATCACCACCTCTCCACGGTTTTTTAACTATCTCAACTACCCTATAGCGTAACTGTGATATACAGTGACCAGCAGTGTAGAAATGGCGCGCCAATGGAGAATCCGTGTCACCGCAGCGAATATTGCTGCGGTGTTCACAGATGCGTGTGCGAATGTCCCTGCCGGTTTGCCCAACATAGAGAATCCCACAAGGGCATATGATAATATAAATAACCCCTATAGAGGAGCAATTGGCAAACTCATCAAGATATATGCGAGAGCCAGTTCTGGGGTGCAAAAAATACGGACCTCTTGCAACAAACCCGCACTGCACACAGTGGCCACAGGGATACATCCCTTTCAAAGCTGGTAAACCTGAGAGCCAATTACCTGCATTTCTCTTTTCAGCCACTGGCATATTCCTGGCATGAACAAGAGTATCACGCACACTTCTTGATCGCTTGAATGCGCACATAGGGGGTTCTGTAAACAAAGGGGCCAATCTCTGATCACTGCTGATGACCGACCAGTGCTTACGCACAATTTCGAAAGCCTGTTTTGAGAGAGGAGAATAAGTCAAGATCAGCGGTATCCTATTTGATAGTTCTTTAGGTTTATATTGCAACAGAGATGCCCTGCTCTTACCGGAAGCCCTGGACAAGGCATCAGATAATATTTCCTCACTATAACCTCTTTGCCTAAAGTCAGTGTACATCCTGCCCGCCTCATTAAAGAAAGCCTCATCAGTAGACGCAATGCGGCGAATTCTCAGAAATTGACTATATGGGAGACTTTTCTTAAGACTCAACGGATGATAGCTTCAGGCATCCAAGTAGGTATTTTTGTCAGTTGGCTTCTTATAGGGCACAGTTTGCAACATGCCCCTTTCCAGGATAACACTGACATCCAGGAAATGTACTTCCTGGGAATCAAATTCCATTGTGAACTTGGAGGGTACACAATTGTCCAGGACTGCCTTAAAGGACTCCAGAGCGTCTACAGGACCATCCCAGATAAAGAAAATGTCATCTATGTACCTCAGCCAGCATAACACATGGCCGAGGTACATAGAGTTGGAATACACATATTCCCTCTCAAAAGCACCCATCACCAAATTTGCATATGTGGGGGCTACATTGCTCCCCATTGTGGTACCTTGTAGTTGCTTATAGAAGGAACCCTCAAAATTGAAATAATTCTCAGTGAGCACAATTTCCAAGAGCGCCATCAGGAGGTGCTTCAAATCCTCACTCATGTCTATAGAGTTTAATACTTCCCATATCACCTGGAGACCAAAACAGTGTGGGATGGATGTGTACAAACTGCACACATCCATAGTACATAATATACAATTAGGAGGAAAGCTCCGGAAGTTAGTCAATTTGGACAAAAAATGTGTGGTGTCCACAAATAAGAGCGCATATTCGCCACACTAGGTCGTGACATTTGATCCAATAAAATTGCTAGCGGCTGAAAAACTGAATTTGTCCCGGCCACTATGGGTCTCCCAGGTGGATTAACAAGGGTCTTATGTATTTTGGGTAAATCATAAAATAACGGAGTCAAAGGGAAATCAGTAATCAAAAAATCGAAGGTACTCTTATCTATTGTGCCCACCTCAAATGCTCCTTTTACCAGTTCATCACCACTCCATAGTCCTCTCGCTTCAGTTGTCTTTTAAGTATTACCATTATGAAGTGCACATATAGAGGTTTTCATTACAGAGCATAGCACTAATGAAAAGCTCATAAGATGAATGAAGGAGGACCCCTAGTGGCCCCCACTGGTTCAGGGGCCCTAGTACATTCGCAGCACCTGGATTGCTAAACCACTGGGTAAGAACATGTGGAGTGTAGCATGATGTCATCCCTTTGCATGGGGGAAACCCCTTTACAGAAACATTTCCTCGATGAGGGATTGGATAGGACAATGGAGACCCTCTGCCTTCTATGTTATTTTTTATCCAGTTCGGCCTATCTTGACGAGCTTCCTCGTCCAGATAGGCACTGCTGCTTCTGCCGCATAATGCTCCCGCGCACGCTCCCGCCGCCCACCGCTAGCCCCCCGATCAGTGAATGGGAATATAATTCCCATTCACCGATCTAATTTCCCCGCAGAAAAAACGACACTTTCTAGTGAGAGAGCATGGTATTTCTGCCCCCCAGGAAACTTCTCCATGTATTTTAGTTCCTGGATGCGAGATCGTTCGCATCCAGATCTTTTTTTTACTGTGGCCTTCTTGTGGCCAAATAGTAAACTGCACCCACATACATTTTTAATAAAACAATTCTATTATTTTACATTTAAAATTAGGAGTTTCCCTCCCACACCAAAAATTTCCCACATTCATATTTTATTAAAAAATAAATAAAAAAAAACAATAAAAAAAAACAAAAACAACATAAATAGTTACCCAAGGGTCTGAACTTTTTAAATATGCATGTCAAGAGAGTATGTTATTATATTATTTAAAATTATAAGCTTATAAATAGTGATGGACGCAAATTGAAAAAATGCACCTTTATTTCTAAATGAAATATCGGCACCATAAATTGTGATTGGGACATTGTTTGAACGGTGTAATAACCGGGACAGATGGGCAAAAAAAATACATGAGTTTTAATTACGGTAGCTTATATTAATTTCAAACTATAATGGCCAAAAACTGAGAAATAATGAATTTTTTTCATTTCTTTCTTAATTTTCCTGTTAAAATGGATTTAGAAAAAAATAATTCTTAGCAAAATGTACTACCCAAAGAAAGCCTAATTAGTGGCAGAAAAAACAAGATATAGATCAATTTATTGTGATAAGTAGCAATAAAGTTATAGGCGAATGAATGGGAGGTGAACGTTGCTCGGATGCATGAGATTTTCGGCACTGCGGTGCTGAACGGTTATTTTTTTTTTTTTTTTTATGTAAAGTTACAGAAGTACATAAGAGAATTTTATTACATAGACGACCAGGAAGGTGGAGAAAAACTAGCTTACAACAAGGATGGAGATTTGTCCTTTCCACTCATCTTATCAAGCTTGACGTTCCAAAATATGTCAAATGGCACAGAAACCATCAGAACAACTGCTGGAATTTTCGTTGAAAATTCAACAGGAGAAAATATTTTTCTCATAAATCCTGAAGCTATAACTTGGAAACATGGGACGGTAATAATCTGCTCTGTATTTTGTTGTTTGTGTATAAATAAGGTTAGATGCAATATGAGTAAATAATGCCAGCAACATATTCCAGGTGATTCTTATGGTGCCCATACACGGTACAATAAAAATGGTCGATTTTCCCATTTATTCAACTGAAACAATCAAAGAAAAGATCAAGAAAAACAAACAATTATTGTGTTTTTTTTATTTTTGTAAAAATCAGTAGCTGATACTAGTGTTGGGCGAACATCTAGATGTTCGGGTTCGGGCCGAACAGGCCGAACATGGCCGCGATGTTCGGGTGTTCGACCCGAACTCCGAACATAATGGAAGTCAATGGGGACCCGAACTTTTGTGGTTTGTAAAGCCTCCTTACATGCTACATACCCCAAATTTACAAGGTATGTGCACCTTGGGAGTGGGTACAAGAGGAAAAAAAAAATTAGCAAAAAGAGCTTATAGTTTTTGAGAAAATCGATTTTAAAGTTTCAAAGGGAAAACTGTCTTTTAAATGCGGGAAATGTCTGTTTTCTTTGCACAGGTAACATGCTTTTTGTCGGCATGCAGTCATAAATGTAATACATATAAGAGGTTCCAGGAAAAGGGACCGGTAATGCTAACCCAGCAGCAGCACACGTGATGGAACAGGAGGAGGGTGGCGCAGGAGGAGAAGGCCACGCTTTGAGACACAACAACCCAGGCCTTGCATGAGGACAAGAAGCGTGCGGATAGCATGCTTTGTACCACCATGCAGTCATAAATGTAATAAAGATAAGTGGTTCAATAAACAGGGACCACGCGGCAACGCTAACCCAGCAGCAGCACACGTGATGGAACAGGAGGAGGCGCAGGAGGAGAAGGCCACGCTTTGTGAGACACAACAACCCAGGCCTTGCATGAGGACAAAAAGCGTGCGGATAGCATGCTTTGTACCGCCATGTAGTCATAAATGTAATAAAGATAAGAGGTTCCATAAACAGGGACCGGCAACGGTAACCCAGCAGCAGCAGCAGCAGCAGCAGCACACGTGATGGAACAGGAGGAGGCGCAGGAGGAGAAGGCCACGCTTTGTGAGACACAACAACCCAGGCCTTGCATGAGGACAAAAAGCGTGCGGATAGCATGCTTTGTACCGCCATGTAGTCATAAATGTAATAAAGATAAGAGGTTCCATAAACAGGGACCGGCAACGGTAACCCAGCAGCAGCAGCAGCAGCAGCAGCACACGTGATGGAACAGGAGGAGGCGCAGGAGGAGAAGGCCACGCTTTGTGAGACACAACAACCCAGGCCTTGCATGAGGACAAAAAGCGTGCGGATAGCATGCTTTGTACCGCCATGTAGTCATAAATGTAATAAAGATAAGAGGTTCCATAAACAGGGACCGGCAACGGTAACCCAGCAGCAGCAGCAGCAGCAGCAGCACACGTGATGGAACAGGAGGAGGCGCAGGAGGAGAAGGCCACGCTTTGTGAGACACAACAACCCAGGCCTTGCATGAGGACAAAAAGCGTGCGGATATAGCAGCAATGCTTTTTGCCGCCATGCAGTCATAAATGTAATACAGATGAGAGGTTCAATAAACAGGGACCGGAAACGCTAAACCATCCCAGATGTTCATCGGTCATGTTACTTGGTTGGGGTCCAGGAGTGTTGCGTAGTCATTTCCAATCCAGGATTGATTCATTTTAATTTGAGTCAGACGGTCTGCATTTTCTGTGGAGAGGCGGATACGCCGATCTGTGATGATGCCTCCGGCAGCACTGAAACAGCGTTCCGACATAACGCTGGCTGCCGGGCAAGCCAGCACCTCTATTGCGTACATTGCCAGTTCGTGCCAGGTGTCTAGCTTCATGCCCGGTTTCAGGTCCAGCGGTGCCAGCCACAAATCCGTCTGTTCCTTTATTCCCCTCCAAATTTCCTCCCCTGTGTGCTGCTTATCCCCAAGGCAGATCAGCTTCAGCAACGCTTGCTGACGCATGCCAACAGCTGTGCTGCACTGCTTCCACGATCCTACTGCTGCTGGTGCTGGGTTAGCATTTCCGGATGAGGTACAGCTTTGAGATGCGTTGGAGGAGAAGGAGTCAGAGAGGTAGGTGCTGCTGTTGTTATCCAGCTGTTTGCGGCGTGGGCAACACCCGCGCCGTAGCAGGTGAGGAATCGCTGCCAGGCTCCACAAGGTTCACCCAGTGCGCGGTAAGGGAGATGTATCGACCCTGGCCGAACGCACTCGTCCAGGTGTCAGTGGTGAGGTGAACCTTGCAGGCAACGGCATTCTTCAAGCTTCGGGTTATTTAGCTGACCACGTGCTCATGCAACTCAGGCACTGCAGAGCGCGCAAAGTGGTAGCGGCTGGGAACCACGTAACGTGGGATGGCCACTGACATCATGCCCTTGAAGCTGTTTGTCTCCACCACTCGATATGGCAGCATTTCGCAGGCCAGAAGCTTGGCTATGCTGGCTGGCTGTTACTGCCACGGCCCGGGGGTCATTTGCTGGCAATTTCCTCTTGTGCTCAAACATCTCAGAGACAGACAACTCAACCGTAGCGCTGCACACCGAAGGGCTGTTGGTTGTTGTGTTTGATGAACACTGGGAGACCTCAAGAGCACTAGTCCGGAAAGTGACAGTGTCAGCATCGTCTGATGTTTGTGAATGTTGTGAACCACGCAATGGCTGGGCTACTGCTGCTGCTGAGGCGGGTCTGGTGGTGAGTCTGGTGAACCCAAGGGAGGCAGTGTTGCTGGTGGTACCCTGTCCTGCCGCGTTTGCCCACAGAGTGGGATGTTTGGATAGAATGTGGCGGCTCATGCTGGTGGTGGAGAGGTTGTTAATACTTTTCCCCCTGCTCAGGCGGGTCTTGCACACCTTGCAAATCGCCATGGTAACATCCTCAGTGCAGTCTTCAAAGAAAGCCCAGACTTTAACTGGCTGAGGACTCGGACCTCGTGCGTGATGTGCTGGTGCTGCTTAACCCACTGCTGGACGCTTGAGAGGTCATCCAAGTAATTATCTGGTCCTGTTCTTTTGGATCTGTGAGGGTTGTTGTCCTGGACAACATGGGCAGTATTGAGTGGGTTTTCTTGGGTGCTCCCCTGTGGCCTGTACGTGAACCGTCAGGGGAAACACCTCTTCCCTTGCCCCTCCCTCTTTCACCGGATTTCTTCCTCATTTCACTTATCCTTAAAGTACACGCTGACTGGCAGCAGTACAGTGGCAGTACAGAAATGCTATACAGTGGTGGGTGAGCGGTGTACCACTATTGTCAGCAGTGACACAGAGCACAATGCTATACAGTGGCGGGTGAGCGGTGTACTACTGTTCCCAGCAGACACAGAGTGGAAGTAAACACAATGCTATATAGTGTGGCTGAGCCGTGTACACAGAGTGGCATTAAACACAATGCTATATAGTCTGCTATATAGTCACCCCGAACAGGGTGATGTTCTGCAGAACCCGAACAGTGGCAAACACTGTTCGCCCAACACTACTGGGAGGGAACGCAGATTTTAGTACCTAAACACACGATACAACATGTTTTCCGGGGTCGGACTCTGAGGCACATACAGATGGTCCCGATCATCATCCTCATCATACAACTCTTCTCCTGAGTCTGACCCACCCACCACCTCTGCCACCCCAACATCCCCAGACACAGACCCCTCATCGTCCTCAACATTAACTTGGGATGCTGGCCTGAGCCAGACCTCCTCCTCCACATCAGGCCCCATCATCTCCTCAATGGCAGCCCTCATTAATCGCTCTGGCGACGGACTGATGGACACAACGTTCTCCTCCGGGGAGGGCTGCTGCTGACCACTGGCTGCTGGGGTGGATGTTATAGCTTGCGTGGGGCGTTGGCTGTTGCTGTTGTTGGGAGTGCTGCTCACAGCGGAGGTCTCTGGGGAACTCATGTTGAGCTCATATAGTGGTTGACGGTGAGTGGAGTATTACTGATCCCAGCAATATACACACTGACTGGCAGAGTACGCAATGCTATATAGTGTGGCTGAGCGGTGTACACAGAGTGGCAGTAAACACAATGCTATATAGTCTGGCTGAGCGAGCGGTGTACTACTGTTCCCAGCAGAATCAGAGTGGCAGTAAACAATGGTATATAGTCTGGCTGAGCGGTGTACACAGAGTGTCAGTAAACAATGGTATATAGTCTGGCTGAGCGAGCGGTGTACTACTGTTCCCAGCAGAATCAGAGTGGCAGTAAACAATGGTATATAGTCTGGCTGAGCGGTGTACACAGAGTGTCAGTAAACAATGGTATATAGTCTGGCTGAGCGGTGTACACACAATGCTATATAGTCTGCTATATAGTGTCAGTAAACAATGGTATATAGTCTGGCTGAGCGAGCGGTGTACTACTGTTCCCAGCAGAATCAGAGTGGCAGTAAACAATGGTATATAGTCTGGCTGAGCGGTGTACACAGAGTGTCAGTAAACAATGGTATATAGTCTGGCTGAGCGAGCGGTGTACTACTGTTCCCAGCAGAATCAGAGTGGCAGTAAACAATGGTATATAGTCTGGCTGAGCGGTGTACACAGAGTGTCAGTAAACAATGGTATATAGTCTGGCTGAGCGGTGTACACAGAGTGTCAGTAAACAATGGTATATAGTCTGGCTGAGCGGTGTACACAGAGTGGCAGTAAACACAATGCTATATACTCTGGCTGAGCGAGCGGTGTACTACTGTTCCCAGCAGACACAGAACAGTAAACAGAATGCTATATAGTGTGGCTGAGCGAGCGGTGTACCACTATTCCCAGCAGACACAGAACAGTAAACAGAATGCTATATAGTGTGGCTGAGCGAGCGGTGTACCACTATTCCCAGCAGACACAGAACAGTAAACAGAATGCTATATAGTGTGGCTGAGCGAGCGGTGTACCACTATTCCCAGCAGACACAGAACAGTGAACAGAATGCTATATAGTGTGGCTGAGCGAGCGGTGTACCACTATTCCCAGCAGACACAGAACAGTGAACAGAATGCTATATAGTGTGGATGAGCGAGCGGTGTACCACTATTCCCAGCAGACACAGAACAGTGAACAGAATGCTATATAGTGTGGATGAGCGAGCGGTGTACCACTATTCCCAGCAGACACAGAACAGTAAACAGAATGCTATATAGTGTGGCTGAGCGAGCGGTGTACCACTATTCCCAGCAGACACAGAACAGTGAACAGAATGCTATATAGTGTGGCTGAGCGAGCGGTTTACCACTATTCCCAGCAGACACAGAACAGTGAACAGAATGCTATATAGTGTGGCTGAGCGAGCGGTGTACCACTATTCCCAGCAGACACAGAACAGTAAACAGAATGCTATATAGTGTGGCTGAGCGAGCGGTGTACCACTATTCCCAGCAGACACAGAACAGTAAACAGAATGCTATATAGTGTGGCTGAGCGAGCGGTGTACCACTATTCCAAGCAGACACAGAACAGTGAACAGAATGCTATATAGTGTGGCTGAGCGAGCGGTGTACCACTATTCCCAGCAGACACAGAGTGGCAGTAAACAGAATGCTATATAGTGTGGCTGAGCGAGGTACACAGAGTGGCAGTAAACAGAATGCTATATAGTGTGGCTGAGCAAGCAGTGTACTACTATTCCCAGCAGACACAGAGTGGCAGTAAACAGAATGCTATATAGTGTGGCTGAGCGAGGTACACAGAGTGGCAGTAAACAGAATGCTATATAGTGTGGCTGAGCAAGCGGTGTACTACTGTTCCCAGCAGTGACACAATGACAGGGGGGACCCTGGCTAGCGTGGCTGGAGCGCGAACTACCCTGCCTGCCTACCCAAAGCTAAACCCACAGACAAATGGCGGAGATATGACGTGGTTCGGGTATTTGGGAACAGTAAATTCGGGCGCCTGAGGCTAGTGGACAAATCGGGCGCCGCCATTCACTCCTATAATAAATATCGTTTAATGGGCGCCCGATAGGAAAAAAGGGCGCCGGAGAAAAATAACGTTTTAAAAGCGGCGCCCGGAGACTTAATGTTTTATTACTGTTTCTCATGATTACACATTATTTAATGATTTATACATTTTTAAATTTTATTTTTAAACGAAAAACAGTACAATATTTTTTTTTAAACATTATTTTTAAACGAAAAACAGTACATTTTTTATTTTTAAACATTATTTTTAAACGAAAAAACTAACAGGGGGGTCTTAGGTTTAGGCACCAACAGGGGGGTCTTAGGTTTAGGCACCAACAGGGGGGTCTTAGGTTTAGGCACCAACAGGGGGTCTTAGGTTTAGGCACCAAAAGGGGGGGGTCTTAGGTTTAGGCACCAACAGGGGGGTCTTAGGTTTAGGCACCAACAGGGGGTCTTAGGTTTAGGCACCAACAGGGGGGTCTTAGGTTTAGGCACTAACAGGGGGGTCTTAGGTTTAGGCACCAACAGGGGGGTCTTAGGTTTAGGCATCAACAGGGGGGTCTAGGGGTTAGGGGTAGGTACAGGGAGGGTTACTTAGTAATTTTTTTTTTAAACGTTATTATACGTTTCACTATTTAAACGAAAGATTAACGTTTTTACAATTGCCGATTTAATGCACATTATTTAATGATTTATAACTTTATAAAACATTAATTTTAAACGAAATACAGTACAATACATTTTTAAACGTTATTCATGCTTATCGTTCAAAACCCGGCGCCCTTTTTTCCCAGCGCCCCTTTTTAACGTACGCCGGGTATTTATTTACCCGAACCACGTGACAGTTCGGCCAATCAGAGCGCGTTCGGGTCCGAACCACGTGACCCGTTCGGCCAATCACAGCGCTAGCCGAACGTTCGGGGAACGTTCGGCCATGCGCTCTTAGTTCGGCCATATGGCCGAACGGTTTGGCCGAGCACCGTCAGGTGTTCGGCCGAACTCGAACATCACCCGAACAGGGTGATGTTCTGCAGAACCCGAACAGTGGCGAACACTGTTCGCCCAACACTAGCTGATACCCCCTTTCCCATGAGAAAGCTATTCCTTTTCTCAAATGGATCATCAGGGGGGTCTGTATGGCTGATTTTGTGGTGAAACCCCTCCCACAAATGATGTCAGCGCCTCACAGCACTGAGGTACTAACATCACACTGTGGGAGCCTTGTTGCATTGTGGGAAATAACAGCTGTTTCCAACTGCCAAAAAAGCAGGCAGCATCTCCTTCCAGTGACATCACCTGCCAGCAGTAAAGATGTCCCCATGTGATAAATGTCAGAATGTAAATCAGGGAGAGGAAAGCTGTTACAATGGGCAAACACTGACTAAATCATTTATACATAATTATTGTAAAAATGAAGCACTTTTTTATTACATTATTTTCACCGGAGTTCCTCTTTAATGTAATCTGTCAAGCATCAGAAAGGACACCATTAGCAAAGCAATGCAAGAGGTGACACTGCTTGTTATCATTATGGGCGAAACTCAAAATGTTGAAATATTGTGCAAAATTTCATTTATTTCAATAATTAAACTTAAAAGGTGAAACGAATTTATGAAATAGACTCATTACATGCAAAGTGAGATATTTAAAGCCTTGAGGGCCCTTTCATACTGATGCAGTGTGATGGGTCATTTTACCGCGCCCCACCACTATGCTTATAAAAGCCTATGGGTGCTTTCATGCAGCGTGAGGTGCGGTGCACTGGAAGTTGCCAATTTACTACCGTGAGTGCATACCGACGTTACTATGCGAACTCTGCGACGACTTGCGATGCCATGTGACAGACCAGAAGTCATGTAAGTCTATGGCAATGTAGGATTTGCAAAGATGTTGGCGTTGCGACGTTGTGGCACGCATGCACAGAAGCGTATTTTTACAATCTACTTCTGCGCACTACCGTATCTCCAATGACCACAAGCAAACGTCACTTCCTGTTTGGATTCCAGCCAGAAGGGGTTTACAACATACTAATGTGGTAATCCCCAAAGGCCTGTTTTTGGCAGTGCATAAGGCTGATCACCTATCAATCACCTGTCAATCACCCATCAATCACCCCCTGTCACTGCCACCCATCAATCAGCCCCTAACCTGCCCCTTGCGGGCAATCTGATCACCCACCCACACCAATAGATCGCCCGCAGATCCGACGTCAGATCACCTCCCAAGTGCAGTGTTTACATCTGTTCTCTACCCTAAACACCCACTAATTACCCATCAATCACCCATCAATCACCCCCTATCACCACCTGTCACTGTTACCCATCAGATCAAACCCTAATCTGCCCCTTGCGGACACCCAATCACCCGCCTACACGCTCAGATTGCCCTCAGACCCCCCCCCCCCTTATCAATTCGCCAGTGCAATATTTACATCTGTTCTTCCCTGTAATAACCCACTGATCACCTGTCAATCACCTGTCAATCACCCATCAATCACCCCCTGTCACTGCCACCCATCAATCACCCCCTGTCACTGCCACCCATCAATCAGCCCCTAACCTGCCCCTTGCGGGCAATCTGATCACCCACCCACACCAATAGATCGCCCGCAGATCCGACGTCAGATCACCTCCCAAGTGCAGTGTTTACATCTGTTCTCTACCCTAAACACCCACTAATTACCCATCAATCAGCCCCTGTTACTGCTACCTATCAGATTAGACTCCTATCTGCCCCTAGGGCACTTAATCACCCGCCCACACCCTCAGAACGCCCTCAGACCCCAGCCCTGATCACCTCGCCAGTGCATTGCTTGCATCTATTCCCCCCTCTAATCACACCTTGAGACACCCATCAATCACCTCCTGTCACCCCCTAGCACACCTACCCATCAGATCAGGCCCTAATTTGCCCCGTGTGGGCTCCTGATCACTCGGCCAAACCCTCAGATCCCCCTCAGACCCCCTTCCGATCACCTCGCCAGTGCATTGATTGCATCTATTTTGCCCTCTAACCACCCCCTGAGACACCCATCAATCACCTCCTGTCACCCCCCTAGCACTACTATCCATCAGATCAGGCCCAATACAACCTGTCATCTAAAAGGCCACCCTGCTTATGACTGGTTCCACAAAATTTGCCCCCCTCATAGACCACCTGTCATCAAAATTTGCAGATGCTTATACCCCTGAACAGTCATTTTGAGACATTTGGTTTCCAGACTACTCACGGTTTTGGGCCCGTAAAATGCCAGGGCGGTATAGGAACCCCACAAGTGACCCCATTTTAGAAAAAAAGACACCCCAAGGTATTCTGTTAGGTGTATGACAAGTTCATAGAAGATTTTATTTTTTGTCAAAAGTTGGCGGAAATTGATTTTTATTGTTTTTTTTTCACAAAGTGTCATTTTTTACTAACTTGCGTCAAAAAATAAAATCTTCTATGAACTCGCCATACACCTAACGGAATACCTTGGGGTGTCTTCTTTCTAAAATGGGGTCACTTGTGGGGTTCCTATACTGCCCTGGCATTTAAGGGGCCCTAAACCGTGAGTGTAACGATCGGTGAAGCACAGAGGGGATCTGATTACCGGTGATCTGCAGTATCACGGGGAATACAGATGTATACCAGATTATAAGTTATCTGCAGTATCACCGATAATCCGATATACCAGCTAACCTCTGTTCACCTGAGTAGAAAGTAGTGTTTGGTGTAACAGTAACACTTAGAGGACTAGGCCTCAGTGCAGTGAGGAGTACTGCACGGAAATCTTCCGAAGACCTGACCTCTCCAAGGCGGGAGGAGTCAGGCTGACAGTAGGAAGGATAGTCTGAAAGTGACACACTGGAGGAAGTGTCACTAACAGGACGGGGAACCGCCTCCAACAGTGAGGTCGGCTCTCGAGGTCGGACAAGCCAAGTCATTAACACACGGACAGATAAGGTACAATTTCAGTAGACGGAGGCGGAGTCTAAAGTACAGGCAGGGTTCGGCAACAGGGTATCAGAAATATCGAGGTACAAGATCAGGAGGCAGAAACAGAGTCTAAGGACGAGCCGAGGTTCGGCAACAGAGTATCAGAAATATCGAGGTACAAGGTCAGAGTTCAGGAGGATAGTCAGGCAGGCAAAACGTCATAACAGATAATCACAATCAAATTAGTACTTTAGCTATCAACAGAATCAAGCTAAGTGTAGGATTACAGCTCCAGCTGGTCCCGGCACACTTAAGGATCTGACTACGGATCTGGGTGCTCCCACATGTGTGATCGCAACGCCAGACACCGGAGGAATGATCAGCCAGCAGTATATGTACACAGGCCGCTCTCCAGCTCCACCCCAAGCGCTGGACCAATGGGAAGTGGAGCCAGAGTCAGCTGACCAGCCAGGTCAGCTGACTCCCTTAGTCTGTCATATATTACTTCCTGAGTGCGCGCGCGCATGTCACTCTAAGTCTCGAGGGACTACGAGTCCCAGCCACAGCAGCCCCGCTCTGCGGTGTCTCCGCAGCGGGGACATGCGCGCTAACCGCCGCGTCCAACGCGGCGGTTTCTCCACGCTCCGCAATATCCTGCACCGAGACAGCCGCCTCATACTGAGAGGAGGCGGCTGCCTCTCCGTGTGCAGGTACTCTATGCGCGGAAAGAGCCGCCTGCTGCTGACTCATGGCGGCGGCTCTTCCGCGCTTTCTGACAGTACCCCTCTCCCCCCCCCCCCCCCCCCCCCGAGGAGTGGACTCCGGACAGCTCCTTCCAGGCTTCTCTGGATGTAAAGCATGAAACTCTTTCCTTAATTCATCCGCATGCATGCGGCTTCCAGGTACCCATTGCCTCTCCTCAATACCATACCCCTTCCAATGTACCAGATACTGTACTGAATTTTGTACTACGCGAGAGTCTAAAATCTTCTCCACTTCATATTCAGGTCGATCATCTATTATTACAGGAGGAGGAGGAGGAGTGAGTCCTACATGAACTGCAGGTTTAAGTAGGGACACATGGAAGGACCTTACACCACGCATGCTAGCAGGCAGATCAACGGTATACGTGACATTGTTGATCTTTCTTGCTACCTGAAATGGTCCCACGAACCTGGGCCCCAACTTGGCTGAAGGCTGTCTCAAGGTCAAGTGGCGGGAGGATACCCAGACCCAGTCTCCTGGTTGAAATCTCCACTCTAAAGAGCGTCTCTTGTCTGCTTGACCTTTCTGACTCTGAAATGCTTTTACCAGGTTATCTTTTATAGTCCACCACATGTCCTTAAATGACCTTTGCCAGGCCTCTAAGGCAGGAAATGGAGTGGACGCAATCGGCAAGGGAGAGAACTTGGGCAGCTTCCCGGTTACTATCTGAAATGGACAGAAACCCGAGGAAGAACTCTTTAAGTTATTATGCGTAAATTCTGCGTAAGGCAAGAATTTAACCCAATCATTCTGAGCTTCGGCAACGTAACATCTTAAAAATTGCTCTAGCGATTGGTTGACCCTCTCAGTCTGACCATTCGTCTGTGGATGGTAGCCAGACGAAAATGACAGACTCATGCCCATTTGGTGACAGAATGCCTTCCAATACTTTGAGACAAACTGGACTCCCCAATCAGATACTATGTCTTCCGGAATTCCATGCAGACGGAAGATATGGGTGATGAATAAATCAGCCAGTTCTTGGGCCGAGGGGAGTCCTCTTAGAGGCACGAAATGGGCCATTTTACTGAAGCGGTCGACCACCACCCAGATGACCGACATGCCCTCAGACCTAGGAAGCTCACCCACAAAATCCATGGACAAGTGTGTCCATGGCTCACTCGGGGTGGGCAAAGGCTGCAGTGTACCTACAGGTGCCAGCCGGGAGGGCTTGCTTTTTGCGCACACCGCACATTCCCTGACGAACTCTTTGCAGTCAGCTGCTAGAGAGGGCCACCACGCACACCTGGCCACGAGATCTTGCGTTCTAGCCGCCCCAGGATGTCCCGCATTCTTGTGTGAGTGGACCATCTCCAGGATCTGGAGACGGAATGGTAACGGGATAAATAAAACCCCATCTGGTTTCCCTTCCGGGATATCCCGCTGGAAAGGACTCAAAGTCTCCTTCCAGTCCTCCCAGGCAGGGATGCTCGGATGTGCCTCATCCACGAATTCGGCAATCCACGTGGTTGCAAAAAAAAATCCGCATTCGGCCCCGCCGCATGCGGATTTTCATCCGCGTCCACGCAACCACACGGATTTTCTGCCGTGAATGGCGTAATCACGCGTGGATTCCCGCCCAGAGGCGGATTTTCTTTTAACGTTAATAACAAAGCCCCCATACATGCTACAATCCCCCAAATTGCATGGATTATCGAGGTGATAAGGGGCAACATAACTTCAACATAAAAAAATCCCCCAATTTTTTTTTTTCTAGAGAAAATGGATTTTAAAGAGAAATCAACACTTTAAATGGGGCTATTAATTGGTAATAAGTGGTTTTAAAAAGGGATATACGCGTTAAGCAGTCAAAGAGGTGAAGGCGAGTTCCAATGGCACTTGGCGGCGAAGGTACCACTGGAGGAGGATGAGTGGCTGACGCCAAAAAGGCCCCAGAGAGGTTTTTGTAATTTTTTTTTGTTTTTTTTGCAGCAATTAGCAATGACATCACAGCAGAGTTGTGAGTGGACACGGGCAGTGTGAACGCAGAGTGCAGTGGTGGTAGCGACTGAGTCAGGAGAAGGACTATGCAGGTGGTCAGTTCAGCAGCACAGAAGGACCATGGCAACATACTGGTAGTAGTAGTAGCAGCACAGCGTCATAGTGCTTGCCAAAAAATTAAATGCACCCGGTGACCCGGGCAGTGTGAACGCAGACAGAGTACATTGGTGGAAGCGAGTGAGTCAGGAGGAGGAGGACAATGCGGGTGGTCAATTCAGCAGCACAGAAGGACCATGGCAACATACTGGTGGTAGTAGTAGCAGCACAGCGTCATAGTGCTGGCCAAAAAATTAAATGCACCTGGTGACCCGGGCAGTGTGAACGCAGACAGAGTGCATTGGTGGTACCGTGGTAGCGAGTGAGGAGGAGGAGAACAATGCGGGCGGTCAATTCAGCAGTAGCAGCACAGAAGGACCATGCCAACATACTGGTGGTTGTAGGAGCAGCACAGCGTCATAGTGCTGGCCAAAAAATTAAATGCACCCGGTGACCCGGGCAGTGATAACGCAGACAGAGTGCATTGGTGGTACCGTGGTAGCGACTGAGTCAGGAGGAGGAGGAGGACAAAGTGGGTGTTCAGTTCAGCAGCAGCAGCAGCAGCACAGAAGGACCATGGCAACATACTGGTGGTAGTAGTAGCAGCACAGCGTCATAGTGCTGGCCAGAAAATTAAATGCACCCGGTGACCCGGGCAGTGATAACGCAGACAGAGTGCATTGGTGGTACCGTGGTAGCGACTGAGTCAGGAGGAGGAGGAGGACAAAGCGGGCGTTCAGTTCAGCAGCAGCAGCACAGAAGGACCATGGCAACATACTGGTGGTAGTAGTAGCAGCACAGCGTCATAGTGCTGGCCAAAAAATTAAATGCACCCGGCGACCCGGGCAGTGATAACGCAGACAGAGTGCATTGGTGGTACCGTGGTAGCGACTGAGTCAGGAGGAGGAGGAGGACAAAGCGGGCGTTCAGTTCAGCAGCAGCAGCAGCACAGAAGGACCATGGCAACATACTGGTGGTAGTAGTAGCAGTACAGCATCATAGTGCTGGCCAAAAAATTAAATGCACCCGGTGACCCGGGCAGTGTGCACGCAGACAGAATGCATTGGTGGTACCGTGGTAGCGAGTCAGGAGGAGGAGGACAATGCGGGCGGTCAGTTCAGCAGCAGCAGCACAGAAGGACCATGCCAACATACTGGTGGTAGTAGTAGCAGCACAGCGTCATAGTGCTGGCCAAAAAATTGAATGCACCCGGTGACCCGGGCAGTGATAACGCAGACAGAGTGCATTGGTGGTACCGTGGTAGCGAGTCAGGAGGAGGAGGACAATGCGGGCGGTCAGTTCAGCAGCAGCAGCACAGAAGGACCATGCCAACATACTGGTGGTAGTAGTAGTAGCACAGCGTCATAGTGCTGGCCAAAAAATTAAATGCACCCGGTGACCCGGGCAGTGTGAACGCAGAGTGTAGTAGCGACTGAGTCAGGAGGACAAAGCGGGCGGTCAGTTCAGCAGCTCAGAAGGAGGACCATGGCAACTTACTGGTAGTAGTACCATAACACCAAAAAATTAACCAAGGTAGGCACTAGGCAGGTAGTAACTGTCTTTATAAAGGCAGGCATAGTTAACAACAGCACATGCAGCAGCCACTTCATGTCCCCCTGTGTCCGACAATAGGGGCCAGGAACTCACCTTCCACCCAAGCCTGGTTGATTTTGAGGAAGGTGAGTTTGTCCACAGAGGCGTGGGAGAGCCGAGAGCGCTTCTCTGTGACCACGCCACCGGCCGCACTAAAGCATCTCTCTGAGAGGACACTGGAAGGAGGGCAGGATAGGAGTTCCAGGGCGTACTGGGAAAGCTCGCTCCAGATGTCCAGTCTCTTGACCCAGTACTCCAAGGGGTCCACGGGGCTGTCGGTGTCATTGAGCCCACTGGATGACCCCATATAGTCAGACACCATGGTGGTCAGTCGTTGCTTGTGCTGGTTGGTGGTGAATGCTGTGGCGGGCACCTCTGTTCTGGGCTGCTGCACTGCATACAGGCTCTTGCTTAGGCTCTTCAGGTCTCCGGGGCGCCAGTTGCTGCTGCTGCTGCTGGTGGTTGTTGTTGTGCTGCTAGTGGCAATGGCAGGCACCTCTTGCTGGCTTGGCAGAGCAGTTACAGTGGGGGTGGAAGGCTGAGGGAATGCTTCCAGTAGTCTGCGCACAAGGGCCTCCTTCAACTCCCTTGTGCGTTGCTCGGTGGTGGATGGCGTCATTAAGTCTCCCAGCTTCCCCTTCAGACGGGGGTCAAGCATCAAGGTAATCCAGATGTCCTCCCTTGAACGCATCTGGATCACCCGGGGGTCCCTGCGAAGGCAGCGCAACATGTGCACAGCCATGGGAAACAAGTGGTGGGCCCTGCCAGCAAGATCTTCCTCGTCCTCGCCATTGTCCCATAACGCATGCCTGTCCTCTTCCTGTGCCATGTCGTTGTCCTCCTCAAACCGCCATCCACGTACAACGCCTGCTGCACTCTGCTCCTCCTCCTCCTCCTCCTCATTCAGGTTAGGGACCTCCAACTCTTCCACTACCTGCTGTGAGCCCTCCTCTGAGCTGGACTGTGCTGCCATCTGCTCCTGTTCTTCCAACTGCCTCAGGGCTTCATCCCCACGCTCAATTAAATTGTCCATTGCCTGCTCCAGTAGACAAACCAAGGGCACCCACTGGCACACAGAGGCCCGCTCCTCACTGACCATCTTGGTTGCCTCCAGGAAGGGACTCAGCACCAGGCATACTTGCTGCATCAGTGTCCACTGAGTGGCAGTAATCATGGGGACTTGCTGGTTGCTGGGGACACTTGGGTCTAGCATGTAGGCCCTAAGAGCCAGCCTGTGCTGACACAGCCGCTCCAACATGGCCAGAGTCGAATTCCAGCGAACTGGCATGTCGATGATCATCCGGTGTTGTGGCCTTCCATACTGCTGCTGTAAGGTGGACAAGAGTGCAGAGGCAGTGGCTGACAGGCGGAAAAAGCGTACCACCGCCCGGGCATCCTGCAGCAGCTCGCTCATCCCCTGGTAGGTGCGCAAGAAGCGCTGCACCACAAGATTGAGCACGTGGGCCAAGCAGGGGATGTGCTAGAGGTTTCCCTGCTGCACTGCTGCCACCAGGTTGGCCCCGGTATCGGCTGCCACATACCCCACTTCCAGGCCTCTGGGGGTCAGCCACCTCCGCTCCTGCTTCCTGAGGGCGGCCAGGACGTTGGTGGTCGTAAGCCTCTCCTTCCCCAGGGTCACCAATTTTAAAAGGGCTTGGCAGTGCCGAGGCTTGGCGCTGCTGCTGCCGAGGCGGGCTTGCTTTCCGGGTGCAGAGGGAGTGTCGTGACAGGACCCTTCTGCATCCCCCCTGATCCCGCGTGGTGGCACCACTAGCTGGGCTGATGCGCTCTTGTCCTCCCTCCCTTCCATCAGTGTCACCCAGTGGGCCGTAAAGGACAGGTAGCGACCTGTCCCAAATCTGCTACTCCACGAGTCCATGGTCACGTGGACCCGCTTGCCCACAGAGTAGTCCAGGGAACGGGCCACGTTTTCCACCGCAAACTTGTGGAGTGCTGGGATCGCGCTCCTGCTGAAATAGTGGCGACTGGGGACTTGCCACTCGGGGATGCCAAATTGGAACAGCGTCCGCATGGCGCTCCCCTCCTGCACCAGGGAGTAGGGAAGCAGCTGTGATGCCATGGCCCGGGCCAGCAAGCCATTTAGTTTGCGGATCCGCCTGTGGCTTGGAGGCAGAGGCTTGGTCAGACCCTGAAAGGTGTCGCTCAGCAGGGTCTGACGACACTGGGATGCAGGGGAGACAGAGGAGAGAGACGAACACTGGCTGCCAGCCTCAATGTCTGTGTCCTGAGTAGCCGAGGTGGAAGAGCGCTTGCGTGCTACTACTGCTGCTGCTGTGGGGGATTCACGACCCTGAGGGAGGGATGATGCTGCTGCGCTGGTGGGCCTTCTGCTCTCAGGAACCCCTGCCAGCAGTGCCTGCTTCCTCTTAAAGTCTGCATACTCGCGGCAGTGGCGGCTTCTCAGGTGGCCCTGGAGGGATGAGGTACCCATCTTGCTCAGACTTTTCCCACGGCTCAATCTTTTGCTGCATAACCTGCACACCGCATACCTTTTGTCATCAGTACATTCCTCAAAGCAATCCCACACTGGTGACTTTAATTTACTGCGGCCCCCACTAGCAGAGGGTGCAGCGGAGCAATGTGTGGTAGTAGTTGCCGGGGGTTGCATGGTGGTGGTGCCGGCTGAAGCAGTGTCCTGTCTACTTCCTCCACGCCCACTGCTGCCGATGCCCCTGCCCCTGCCTGACATATGGCGATATCCTTGCCTAGGCCGAGGTGACTCGTCATCCTGCTCTGCCTCTGACCATTCTTCCACGGACTCAGCAGGCTGCACATAGTTAGGGTCCACAACGTCGTCATCATCAGCAGCATCATCATAATCCAGCTCTTCCTCTGACTCCCCCGCCTCCTCTTCTGTCCCTACATCCCCAGACACAGACCCCTCTTCTTCATCACCAGAACTCAACAACGCTTGTGATTGTGGCCCAATCTCAATCTCTGCCACATCAGTCCCCAGTAAGTCCTGAGCTTCTTGCATCAGCAGGTTCCCAGAAGCCGGACTGAGGGACAGAACGCTGTCATCCTGGGAGGGCTGTTGACCAGTGGGTGCTGGGGTGGATGTCACAACAAGCATGGGACGTTGGCTGCTGCTGCTGCTGCTGCTTGGAGTGGTGCTCACAGTAGAGGTCTGAGAGGAAGTCATGATGTCCATGAGTACGTCAGGTTCCATTTGCTCAACCACCACACGGGGACCAGAAACTTTAAAATATTTGGACAATGGCATCCGCTGACTTGGCCCAGGCTTTGCTGCCCCCCTTTCTGCTGCATCACGACCACGTACAGCTGGGCGTCCTCTCCCTGGACGTGGAGCAGTCCCAGAAGTGGCTGAGGCAATTGAACTCCCTTTCCTCTCACCCCGCGAAACCCTGCCAGACATGTTGCTAGTAATGAATCACTGGATGCAGTGGGCACAGTACAAGGTCACTGAAGGATGCACCAGGCACAGTACAACGGCACTGAAGGATGCAGTGGGCACAGTAAAAGGTCACTGAAGGATGCAGTGGGCACAGCAGTGGGCACTGGATATACAACTAGGTCACTGAAGGATGCAGTGGGCACAGTACAAGGTCACTGAAGGATGCAGTGGGCACAGCAGTGGGCACTGGATATACAACTAGGTCACTGAAGGATGCAGTGGGCACACAAGGATGTCACACTGTGTAATGAGATGCTCATATGCCAGCGAGCGAGCAGTGGGCACTGGGCACGGCACAAGGTCACTGACAGAATGAATGAACAGCGCTGGCAGAGAGTGGCGACGCCGGCGGTGTGACTGGCTGCCTGCAAATAGTACAAGTGTATAACTGTCACTGGAGTATACAAGTGAACACTGCAGCTGCACTAACCTGCCTGCCTGCACTACACACAGATAATCCCCACTCCCACTACACTGCAGCACTGAACCTGCCTGCACTACACACAGTTAAATAATCACTAGACTCCCACACTCCCACTACACTACACTGACTACAACTAACTACAGCAATCACTCACTGACTAGCTAACTGTGTACAGTATAAGAGCAGTGTTAGCAAAATAAAACTCTTTGTTTTTAACACAATAAATGCACTTGCTCAAACAACAATGGCCTGGAGATAATCCTCTCAGCACCACAGTCTAGCAAGGACAGAGCTTTTCCATCATGGCCGCCGCTTTATAGTCAGGAGGGGAGGGCATAGCTCCCCTCCTGTGATTGGTTGCTAGGGCCTGGCTGGGGCCCTCTGATTGGCCTGCAATGTGTCACTTCCGCATAGTTTGACGCATTTCCGCTAACCACGACTTCAGTGCCGGGTTCACGAGCGTGAATGCGGATTTCTGTCCGCATTCACGCGAAGCCGAAGTAGATTTTCATGGTTGAAAATCTATTCACGGCTTAGCGTGTCCGAGGCGGAATGCGTCAAAATGGTCGTGAATCCACGCGTAAGCGTGATCACGACCTGGCGGTGAGCACCACTGCTCCCAGGTCTCGGTAGCGGCTAACACCAATCTTCATGGAACAATAGTCTCGGGGACAGAGGGCTGTGCTGTCTCTGGCTCGAAACACCTAGAGAGTGCATCCGCCTTAGTATTCTTACTACCTGGAGTGTACGTAATCAAGAATGTGAACCTCAAGAAAAATAGAGACCATCAAGCCTGCCGAGGGCTTAACCTTTTGGCCCCCTCGATGTATTCCAGATTCTTGTGGTCGGTATAAACCGTGATAGTGTGCTCTGCTCCTTCTAGCCAATGACGCCACTCTTCGAAGGCCAATTTGATGGCTAGGAGCTCCCTGTTGCCTATATCGTAGTTTTTCTCTGCCGGAGAGAACCTCCGGGAAAAATAGGCACACGGGTGTAATCTACCCTGAAGACCTGAGCGTTGAGACAGCACAGCCCCCACTCCAACCTCTGAGGCATCTACCTCAACTATAAACGGAAAAGAAGTGTCCACGTGTCTCAGTATGGGCGCCGAGCAGAACAAGCTCTTCAGAGTAGAGAATGCCTGTAAGGCCTCGGGAGGCCAATGAGTGGTGTCTGCTCCTTTCTTGGTAAGACTGGTGAGGGGTGCGACTACTGTGGAGTACCCCTTAATAAACCTTCTATAATAGTTTGCAAACCCCAAGAACCGTTGTAAAGACTTTAACCCCACCGGCTGCGGCCACTCCAGGACTGCGGAGACCTTGGCAGGGTCCATAGACAGGCCCGAGGTGGAGATTATATATCCCAGAAAGGCAACCGATGTAACCTCAAAAATGCACTTCTCAAGTTTAGCGTACAACAAATTCTGTCTCAGTTTTTCCAATACAATTCTGACATGGGTTCTGTGTTCAGAGAGGTTGTTAGAAAAGATAAGAATGTCGTCTAAATAGACTAAAATGAACTTCCCTAACACCTCCCTAAAGACCTCATTAATGAGTTCCTGGAAAACGGCCTCGGCATTACATAACCCGAAGGGCATCACCAGGTATTCGTAATGCCCGTCAGGTGTATTGAAGGCCGTTTTCCATTCATCGCCCTTTCTTATACGCACCAGGTTGTATGCCCCCCGTAAATCTAGTTTCGAGAATATCCTAGCATCCGTGACCTGTGTGAATAAATTGTCTATTAAAGGCAACGGGTAGCGATTCTTCACTGTGATCTTATTAAGGCCCCGGTAATCGATACATGGCCGTAAGCCCCCTTCTTTTTTCTTAACAAAAAAGAAACCTGCCCCAGCCGGTGACCGGGACGGACGAATGAAGCCCTTGGCCAAATTCTCACGGATATACTCCTGCATGGCTAGTTTTTCAGGGCCAGATAAATTATACAGATGGCCTCGAGGGGGCATACAGCCTGAACGGAGGTCAATGGGGCAGTCGAAAGGGCGATGCGGGGGCAATTTATCCACAGCCTTAGGACAGAACACATCGGCGTAATCCGAGTACTGTTCAGGTACACCTGCCACCTGAACCCTGGTTTGACCTAACGTTAGCCTCCCCAAACACTGCTGGAAACAATGAGGTGACCATGCCGTTAACTGCCCTGTGGCCCAGTCTATCTGCGGTGAATGGATTTGTAACCATGGCATGCCTAAGATGATAGTGGAGGTGGACATGTGCAAAACAAAAAACTGCAATAGTTCCCCATGCAGTACCCCAATAGTGACCTTCATCTCGGGAGTCTGTGACAGAGAACGATTCCGTTGCAAGGGAGAATCGTCCACTGCCGTGACTTGGATAGGAGGTTTCACCGGGGTGAGAGGAATGCCCATTCTTTTAGTGAATTCAAAACTCATAAAATTAGCCGCTGAACCGGAATCTACAAAAGCTTCAGTGGCTATAGAACTGTTCTCCATGTAATAGCACAAGGGAGAAGCAACTTTTTCTCTTTAAGGGGTGAAAATAGAGTGCCTAGGGTGTCACCCCCCACTACTCCTAGGCATGCCCGTTTCCCGACTTCTTGGGGCCATATCCTGGCTTGTTGGGGCAATCTCGTACTCTATGACCCTGCTCCGCACAATATAAACACAACTGTTCTGTCATTCTGCGTCTCCGCTCTACCTGAGATAGTTTTGACCGACCTATCTGCATAGGTTCAGATGGAGGTAAAACAGGCGTAGGTGGCGTCTCAGGAGGAGCTGCGTAAGAGACAAGTTTAACCTGGTCTTAACCCGGGTTTTTTCGTTGATAACGCAATCTGCGATCAATCCTGATGGCCGCCGAAATGGCGCCGTCAAGTGTTGTGGGCTCTGGCTGACTCAACATGAGGCTGGAGACCTCGTCCGACAACCCAGATAGGAAACGGTCTAACAGGGCGAAGTTGTCCCACCTGGTTGTCACTGACCACCTCCTAAATTCAGAGGCGTAATCCTCGACTGGACCCTTGCCTTGGCGTAATAACTTGAGCTGCTGCTCTGATGTTGAGGTAATATCTGGGTCATCGTAGATTACCGCCATTGCTTTGAAAAATTCATCAACAGATGTTAAAGCTAAGTCACCCTCAGGTAAGCTGTACGCCCAGGTCTGAGAGTTGCCTGTCAGTAGTGTCTTAAGAAATGTGACCCTTTGGGCCATCGTGCCTGAGGATTGGGGTCTCAACTCAAAATACGACAATACTCTACTCTTAAAATTGCGGAAGTCAGATATGTGGACGGAAAATCTCTCGGGTACTGGCATACGTATATCAGCACTAGGAGGGGATCGGACCTCATCCATAGCCGTCCGGAGGGTTTGTAACGACCCGGACAAAGAATCAATCAGTGTCTGGTGCCCACCCAGCATTCGATTGATCTCGTCCATTGAGGAGGCCATTGCTCCCAGACGGTCAGAGTGTCCGTCCATATAGGTTTGGGTCTGGCGTTCTGTAACGATCGGTGAAGCACAGAGAGGATCTGATTACCGGTGATCTGCAGTATCACAGGGAATACAGATGTATACCAGATTATAAGTGATCTGCAGTATCACCGATAATCCGATATACCAGCTAACCTCTGTTCACCTGAGTAGAAAGTAGTGTTTGGTGTCACAGTAACACTTAGAGGACTAGGCCTCAGTGCAGTGAGGAGTACTGCACGGAAATCTTCCGAAGACCTGACCTCTCCAAGGCGGGAGGAGGAGTCAGGCTGACAGTAGGAAGGATAGTCTGAAAGTGACACACTGGAGGAAGTGTCACTAACAGGACGGGGAACCGCCTCCAACAGTGAGGTTGGCTCTCGAGGTCGGACAAGCCAAGTCGTTAACACACGGACAGATAAGGTACAATTTCAGTAGACGGAGACGGAGTCTAAAGTACAGGCAGGGTTCGGCAACAGGGTATCAGAAATATCGAGGTACAAGATCAGGAGGCAGAAACAGAGTCTAAGGACGAGCCGAGGTTCGGCAACAGAGTATCAGAAATATCGAGGTACAAGGTCAGAGTTCAGGAGGATAGTCAGGCAGGCAAAATGTCATAACAGATACCGGAAATCACAATCAAATTAGTACTTTAGCTATCAACAGAATCTAGCTAAGTGTAGGATTACAGCTCCAGCTGGTCCCGGCACACTTAAGGATCTGACTACGGATCTGGGTGCTCCCACATGTGTGATCGCAACGCCAGACACCGGAGGAATGATCAGCCAGCAGTATATGTACACAGACCACTCTCCAGCTCCACCCCAAGCGCTGGACCAATGGGAAGTGGAGCCAGAGTCAGCTGACCAGCCAGGTCAGCTGACTCCCTTAGTCTGTCATATATTACTTCCTGAGTGCGCACGCGCGCGTCACTCTAAGTCTCGAGGGACTACGAGTCCCAGCCACAGCAGCCCCGCTCTGCGGTGTCTCCGCAGCGGGGACATGCGCGCTAACCGCCGCGTCTAACGCAACGGTTTCTCCGCGCTCCGCAATATCCTGCACCAAGACAGCCGCCTCATACTGAGAGGAGGCGGCTGCCTCTCCGTGTGCAGGTACTCTATGCGCAGAAAGAGCCGCCTGCCGCTGACTCATGGCGGCGGCTCTTCCGCGCTTTCTGACAGTGAGGAGTAGTCTGGAAAACAAATGCCTCAAAATGACCTGTGAATGGGACGTTGGGCCCCTCAGCGCACCTAGGCTGCAAAAAAGTCTTGCACATGTGGTACCGCCGTACTCAGGAAAAGTAGTATAATGTGTTTTGGGGTGTATTTTTACACATACCCATGCTGAGTGGGAGAAATCTCTCTGTAAATGGACAATTGTGTGTAAAAAAAAATCAAACAATTGTCATTTACAGAGATATTTCTCCCACACAGCATGGGTATGTGTACAAATACACCCCAAAATACTACTTCTCCTGAGTACGGCAATACCACATGTGTGGCACTTTTTTGCAGCCTAACTGCGCTAAGGGGCCCAAAGTCCAATGAGCACCTTTAGGCTTTACAGGGGTGCTTACAATTTAGCACCCCCCAAATGCCAGGACAGTGAACACACCCCACAAATGACCCCATTTTGGAAAGTAGACACTTCAAGGTATTCAGAGAGGAGCATAGTGAGTCCGTGGCAGATTTCATTTTTTTTTTTTGTCGCAAGTTAGAAGAAATGGAAACTTTTTTTTTTTTGTCACAAAGTGTCATTTTCCGCTTACTTGTGACAAAAAATAATATCTTCTATAAACTCACTATGCCTCTCAGTGAATACTTTGGAATGTCTTCTTTCCAAAATGGGGTCATTTGGGGGGTATTTATACTATCCTGGAATTCTAGCCCCTCATGAAACATGTCAGGTGGTCAGAAAAGTCAGAGATGATGGAAAATGGGAAAATTCACTTTTTGCACCATAGTTTGTAAACGCTATAACTTTTACCCAAACCAATAAATATAGGCTGAATGGCTTTTTTCTTATCAAAAACATGTTTGTCCACATTTTTTGCGCTGCATGTATACAGAAATTTTACTTTATTTGAAAAATGTCAGTACAGAAAGTTAAAAAAATCTTTTTTTTTGTCAAAATTCATGTCTTTCTTGATGAATATAATTAAAAGTAAAAATCGCAGCAGCAATCAAATAGCACCAAAAGAAAGCTGTATTAGTGACAAGAAAAGGAGCCAAAATTCATTTAGGTGGTAGGTTGTATGAGCGAGCAATAAACCGTGAAAGCTGCAGTGGTCTGAATGGAAAAAAAAGTGCCTGGTCCTTAAGGGGGGTAAAGCCCACGGTCCTCAAGTGGTTAAGTTGAATTACTGAAGTAAATTGACTTGTGCACGATATTCTTATTTGTCGAGTTTCACCTGTAATTCCATATCATGTAACCTCATGTTTTCATTACACTGAGTGTTAGAAGGAGAGGCAAGGTCTGGGTGGTTGGTAAGGAACTCTACCATAAACAGGTGACCAGCCCTTGGGCAGACTCTGTAGCCGGTACAAAACTTTGCATTAAAAGTGCAAATAGAAAAATGTTCACAAAAGTGGTATCGTACTGCAAGTTGAATGGGACATTGCAGGGGAAAGTGCAGCTCTCTTTTACAAAAAATAACAATGTATCTGTGAATAATCAAGAATCGATCAATTCTCCAGAAATATATGGACTTACAGTTTTGCTATTATTGATAAGTAGAAGCCAATGAAAATGGCCTAACAGGTGAGTAATGACTCAAAACAAATAACATGAGAACAGAAGACAGGGAAATAACCGTAGAATAATCAGAGGAATAGGGTGGACCAGAGGCGTAACTAACTACAGCGGAGCAGCCGATGCAACTGCAGGGGGGCCCAGAGCTGTAAGGGGGCCCCAACTATTACTTCACTCCCTCTGATAAAGGGGTCCAGCCTTCAGGTTAGGTGTGTTTGTGGCTACACTTGTTATGGGCGTGAAGATTATTATGATGTCACACGTGTGTTATGGCTCTTGTAAGATCCCCCTCCCCCAGGCTTTGAGGGTCACATAGGGTTGATAAGGGAAAGGGTGTGAACATTGGGAGGCATCAAAGTTTTTCTGGGGGCCCCATAATTTATAGTTACACGCCTGGGGTGGAGCAAGCCTACCAGTGATGTATAAGGGAATTCAGATCTGACAAGGCTGCAGCTGGGCCCAGGCATCTCAGGCATATCAAAACAATCCTGCCTCTCCAAGTCATCATTGTCTCCAAGGAAAGAAATGGTTTCCTAGAGGAAAATGCAACACGGTGTTGCAGCTGTAGACATTCAATGTAGCTGCACATTAAATTGAGCCCCAGCTGTTTCTGTAGAATAGCAGCTATTTATACTTCCAATATTCTTACATAGGCATTTTTAAAGCAGCATTGTCAGCCATAAAATCAAATTCCTATTAACTACCGCTCTGTGTTTATTATGCAGGCTACATCCTGATCCTACATTGCAAGCATTCCAATATAATCATACCTGTTTGTCAGCCTGGCTTTTTTCTGGTATATTGCCTAGGAGAGGGAAGCTTGTTATCTTCCCTCCCTCACTGATTGGTTGAGGGCAGTTCAGTGTGACATGAGGCTTAGAAGGGAAATACGCTGCACCCCCCTGCAGAAGCTGCTGAAAGATGATGTATGCTGTGCTCATGTGTGTTAACAAAGCAAGCTAGATATGGCAACACAGTTTCAGTGCAAAGTAAGGGAGGAAACACAGCGGGGCACAGTGAGCATTCTGCCAGCTGCTGATCAGCCTATTTATTAAACAAAAAAACAAACATTTCTATAATGCTGCCATCTAATGCAGCGCTGCACAGTATACTGCCTTGTCACTAAGGTCGCATTCACAGTGGGACATTGCATTTTAACGCGTCTGCGTTAGGGATGGTCGGAAATGCCAATTTCCGATTCCACGGAAAATCCTCAATCTGCCATTGCCAATTACCGCTACTGCTACTGATTACCCTTTCCGCTACCACTTTCCACATTCCGATGTGGATTTCCGTCGGAAATCACGGGAATTCCCCCCGACTTTAACATTGATTTTCTCAAAAACTATAAGGTCTTTTTAAAAACTTGTTTTCATCTTTTTCACAAGATTCTGTTTAATAAACCATGAAAATTTGGAGTTTCTGGGACTTACGGGGGCTTTGCTATTAACCACTAAAGTCGGCGGATTTTTACTGTAATGTAAATTGCAGAAAATCCGCATTATTCGATATGCGGCAATTTTAATTCAATCAGAAGACGCAGAATGAGTAAGCCAATCAGAGAATGCGGGAATTTCCACCTAAATCCCCATTCTCTGATTGGTTTATTCATTCTGAGTCTTCTTATTGGCTTAAATTTACCGCATATCGGATAATGCAGATTTTCTGCATTTTACATTACATCCGCAGATTTTAGCGGTTAATAGCAAAGCCCCCATAAGTCCTAAAAATACCAAATTTTCAGGGGATTATTAAATAGAATCTTGTGAACAAGATGCAAGAAAACGTTTTCAAAAAGACCTTATAGTTTTTGAGAAAATCGATGTTAAATTTGGCAGAAATTTCTGCGATTTCCGGCGGAAATCCGCCTAACACACTTGCATTACCGATTTCCGCATTCCGATGCCGAAATGCAATTTCCGATCGGAATCTCAGAAATTGCATTTCTGTGGAATCCGAATGAGCATCCCTAGTCTGCGTTAAGAGGTAACACACTGCAAGCAATGAGTTACCACAACTCAACATTTTTAACACGATTTTAACATTGCACTGAGAATGGCAGATAGGATTAGAATTGTAGTGCGTTAAGCTGCTTTATAAGACTTTATAACACACGACCATAAAGTCCCACAGTGAATGCGACCTTAAAGGATACCCGAAGTGACGTGTGACATGATGAGATAGACATAGGTATATACAGTGCCAAGCAAGCACACAAATAACTATGCTGTGTTCCTTTTTTCTTTCTCTGCCTGAAAGAGTTAATTATCAGGTTTGTAAGTGGCTGACTCAGTCCTGACTCAGACAGGAAGTGACTACAGTGTGACACTCACTGATAAGAAATTCCAACTATAAAACACTTCCCTAGCAGAAAATGGCTTCTGAGAGCAGGAAAGAGATAAAAAAGGTCAATAGTTTACACATTTTAGCACTGGCATACTTCATTGAATGTGTCATTGAGCAAAAACAATAAAAACAATGAAACAGTTAAAACATAAAAAATAGATTTACACATAATATAAAACTGTGAAATATCTTAAAAAGTCGTTTTTAGGAGAAGGAAGATAGATACAATTGTTTATTTCATTAGTTTATTTTTGCTTTGGGTGTCCTTTAACCACTTCAGGATCACAGGTTTTCTTCCCTTAAAACCAAAACAACTTTTACATTTCAGCGCTCCTCCCATTCATTCACTGATAACTTTATTGCTACTCATCACATGTGAATGATCTATAGGTTGTTTTTTTCGCCACAAATTAGGCTTTTCATTTTATTTTAGTAATAATGTTATTCTCTATGCATTTTAAAAAGAAAAAAGAGAAAAAAATGAAAAGATACACTATTTCTATATTTCCAACCATAAAAAAAAGCAAGGGAGGCTAGGATTAGATCAGGGTTGATCAGGGTAGATCAGGGGTATATAGTCCTGGTATATTTATTTATCAGTCCTGGTATATTTATAAAATCCTCTAGGTGGCAGTCAGAATACAAGAAAAGAAGATCCAGTTACCTTGTAATCCTCTCAGGAGTGATTACAAGGTAACTGTATCTTCTTAAGTGCTGGCAACATTGTTTGTAAACCTCACAAATGAATGAGCACTGCTATTGGCTTATAGCAGTGCTCATTCATGGTTACAGGCATCTGATTGGTGATGGGAGTAATTACTCCCATTCATCAATCCCACCCAGAGATAAATGAAGCTGGTGCACGCGCATGTGCACGCACGGGGGCGCGCACGCGCGGGGGCGCGCACGCGCGCGATCGTGTCCGCACAGCACAATAGCGGCAGGGGCGTTTATCAACGCCCCTGATCCGCTCATTAAGTCAATAGGGGCGTAGTTATGCGTCTGGAAAATCCGAAAGTGGTTAAGATTGCAGCAGCAATCAAAGATCACTAAAATAAAGCTCTGTTTGTGAGAAGAAAAGAAGGTAATATTAATTTGGGTGCTAAGTTGTATGACCAAGCAATAAACCGTTAAAGTTGTGAAGTGCTGAATTGTAAAAAATGGCCTGGTCACTAGGGGGGTATAAACCTCTGGTCCTCAAGTTGTTAAAATAAAGCTGATACATTACAGAAACAAACTGTACAAGACAAAGCATAGTAACATTACAGATTTGCCTCACTGACATTTTGGGCAGAATGTTGACATTCTTCATGGGGCGGGGACTCACTTTTGTTGCCAGTGATTTAGATACTAATGGCTGTGTGTTAAGTTGTTGTGATGGGACAGCAAGTTTATACCATTATTCAAGCTATACGATCGGTGTAACACAGAGAGGATCTGATTACCGGTGATCTGCAGTATCACCGAGAATACAGATATATACCCGATTATTGATGATCTGCAGTATCACCGATAATCAGATATATCTCTAACCTCTGGACACCTGAGTAATATGAGTGTTTGGTGCAACCGTAATACTTTGATGAGAGCACCCGTTTAGAGGGTGCTAGGCAGTACGAGATACTGCTTAGAGATCAGGTTCCTTCCACTGGTCTGATGCTCCCCAAGGGGCGGAGCCAGGCTGAGAGTGGGAAGGACCAGAGAGTGAGTGACACCAATGGTGAAGTGTCACTGACAGGTCTGTGAACTACCGTATCTCCCAACAGGGAAGATAGTTCTCGAGGTCGGACAGGCCAGGTCATAAACACACAGACAGATAAAGAACAGAGACAGGAGACAGATGCGGAATCCTAAGACTAGCAGAGTTTGGCAACAGAGTATCAGATATAGCGAAGTACCTAATCAGAGATCAGAAGAGTGGTCAGGAAAGCAGAAGGCCATAACAAATAATCAACAATGCCTAGACTTGGGTGTGAGCTCCTAGATCATCAACACCCTGGAACTGGTCTAGATAATAACACAGATAATAACAGGATTCCTAGACTAAGGTGTGAGCTCCTTGGTCATCAACACCTTGGAAACTGGTCTAGATAATACTCAGATAATAACACAGATAATAACAGGATTCCTAGACTAAGGTGTGAGCTCCTTGGTCATCAACACCTTGGAAACTGGTCTAGATAATACTCAGATAATAACACAGATAATAACAGGATTCCTAGACTAAGATGTGAGCTCCTTGGTCATCAACATCTTGGAAACTGGTTTAGATAATAACACAGATACTGACAGAAGGTCTGAGTGCTACCACGTAGTGATTGCAACGCCAGACACCAGAGAAATGACCAGCACCCAGTATATATACCCCAGCGCTCTCCAGCGCCACCCCTAAGTGCTGGACCAATGAAAACAGCTGGAATTGTCAGCTGACCGGCTTGGTCTGCTGACACCCTTCTGACTGTCATAAAGGCTCTGCCTTTCCGCGCGCGCGTCCTCCTGAACCTGTGTGGACTATCAGTCCCAGCCACACCAGACATGTGTTGTAATGTTTCTGCTGTGTTGGATGCGGAACCAGCCGCACCGCTGTCCAAGCATGCGGCGGTTCCTCCGCGTTCAGCAGTACTGTCAGAATTATGCCTATGCGTGCAGACATCCGCGTCTGACGCGGAATCCGCCGCCTTGTTCATAAGGCATGCGGCGGTTTCATTGCGCTCTGTCATGCCAGTGGATGCAGACCCACGCGCGCAACCTGCCGCGTTGGACGCGTAATCAGCCGCCTTGCTCTGAGTACTCGCGGCGGCTTTTCCGCGTTTTCTCACAACATCGTATCAAACTGTCATATCTTTTGAGTTGATGAAAAGATATAATAAAACATTTTACAAATGTGAGATGCTGTGTATCCCCAGTAAAAGCAGTAAGTTCTGTAGTGACATAGTAGAATGTAGTAGATTATTCAGGAGACTAGTTATGATCGTAATTTGCCAACTATGATTAAAAAAAATGTTGTGTAAATTTTTTTGCAATTATGGCTAGATGTAATTGCGATTTGGACATTAATTTGATTTTGTACAGTCCATTTGTAATTTTGCATAATTTTTGCATAATATTCATGTCATTTCTTGCGACTTTAGAGGTTAATAGCAAATCCCTATGCATACATGCTATTGTCATCAAAATTGCTACGCATGTTAAGGAGAATAGTGGGGGCAAGGCAAAAAAATAATTTGCAGAAAATCAATGTTAAAAATGAAAAAATGTTTTCTTAAACTCAGAAAAACAACAGTTTAACCATTTCAGCCCGCAGGGATTTTTCACCGTATGCATCAGAGGAATTTTCACCTCCCATTCATTCGCTAATAACTTTATCACTACTTATCACAATTTATTGATCTATATCTTGTTTTTTCCACCACTAATTAGGTTTTCTTTGGGAGGTACATTTTGCTCAGAATTATTTATTTATAAATGCATTTTAACAGGATTAATAAGAAATAAATGGAAAAAAATCATTATTTCTCAGTTTTCGCCCATCATAGCTTTAAAATAATCCACACTACCATAATTAAAACCTATGTTTTTTATTTGCCCGTATGTCTCGGTTATTATACCATTTAAATTGTGTCCCTATCACAATGTATGGCACCAATATTTTATTTGGAAATAAAGGTGCATTGTTTCCGTTTTGCGTCCATCACTATTTACAAGCGTATAATTTAAAAAAAAACTTTGTAGTATACCCCCTTCAAATGCATATTTAAAAAGTTCAGACCCTTAGGTAACTATTTATGTCTTTTTTTATTGTAATTTTTTTTTTTTTTTTACTATTAAAAATTTTATTTGGGTAATATGTTGGTGTGGGACATAAACAGTTAATTTTTTATGTTGTTAAATGTGTAGAATGTAATGTAAAAAATATGTAGATGTAGTTTTGCTATTTGGCCACAAGATGGCCACCTTCATTTTTGTTTTCCCTCCTTGTACTTCTCGCTAAGCGGAAGTACAAGGGGGATGCGGAAATCTTTCCGGGCAGAAGAACTGAAGCCTCATGTGTGAGCGCTTTGGTTTCTCTGCGGGGGACAGGGATCGGTAATCAGGAACCATGTTCCCTTTCACTGATCCCAGGGCTACCAGGGGACAACACGGGGGCGCGCCCGCGATCACGCGCAGGAGCGCAGGTGAGCAGGTGAGGTGAGGTGAGGTGAGCTTCACGTCTGGGCGGCTGAAATGGTTAAAAACATTTTTCACTGGCATTTTTAAAATCAATTTTCTCAAAAACTACAAGGTCTTTTTGTAAAAAAAAATGTGTGTCTTGTTCCCACTGTTCTCCTTAACATACATAGCAACTTTGGTTATGATAGCATGTTTTTGGGCTTTGCTATCAACTGCTAAAGTCTTCACAACATTACTAGTAAAATACACCACATTTATGGTTTAAAGTTAATTAAGTTTACGAATGAAATTAATTATGATTTTTCCTACTGCATTAAGCTTTTGAAAAATTACTGCACATCACTACAGAATACCCACATTTACATTTTTTTTCCTAGCAATGACTGCATTAAAGGGGAACTGAAGAGAGAGGTATATGGAAGTTGCCATGTTTATTTCCTTTAAATCAATACCAGTTACCTGGCAGCCCTGCTGATCCTCTGCCTCTAATTAGTGATGGGCCGAACCTCCGATTTAAGGTTCGCGAACCCTGTTCGCGAACTGCCGCGGAAGGTTCGGTTCGCAGGAACTTCCGCGAACCGCAATAGAATTTAATGGGGAGGCGAACTTTGAAAACTAGAAACATTTCTGCTGGCCAGAAAAGTGATGAAAAAGATGTTTCAAGGTGTCTAACACCTGAGATCTTTCAGTGACTACAAGAGGGGAATTATTTTTTTCAAAAATACCTTACAGTTTTTGAGAAAATCAATTTTAAAGTAACTCCTTCTGACCGTGGGAAAATTAAGCGCCCGCCGACTTTAGCAGTTAATAGCAAAGCCGCTTTAAAAGCTAGAAACACCAAACTTGCAGAAAATGTTAAGGAGAACTGGGAATAAGAGGATTTTTTTTTTCAAAAAGACCTTATAGTTTTTGAGAAAATCAATTTTAAAGTTTCAATGGAAATTCTCCTTCTGACCGTGGGAAAATATACCCCCGCCGACTTTAAGGGCCCGTTTCCACTATCGCGAATCCGCATGCGTTGCCCGCATGCGGATTCGCACAGTCAGTACAAGTGGATGGGACTGTTTCCACTTGTGCGTTTCCCCGCACGTTTTTCTGTGCAGAAAAAATCTGCATGGTAGGGCCCTCAGAATTCGCCTGCATGTGGAATGCAGGCGAATCGCACGTAATGTATTTAATAGGGAAATCGCATGCGTTTTCCCCATGCGTTTTTGCCGCGAATTCGCATGCGATTTCGCATAGGTATTAATGTTAATTTACACAGGCAGTGACATGGTTAAATTCGCATACAGCCTTACCTATGCGAAATCGCGGCAAAAAACGCATGCGGAATCGCACCCGCATGCGATTTGCCTGCGGTGATTCGCCAGCGATTCCGCAACGCTATAGTGGAAACGGGCCCTAATGGTTAATTGCAAAGCCCCTTTAAAAGCTAGCAACACCAAAATTACTGGGAATGTTAAGAAGAACAGTGGGAACAAGAGGAAATTTTTTTTTCAAAAAGACCTTATAGTTTTTGAGAAAATCGATTTTAAAGTAAAAAAAAAAAGAGTCGATTCATAAAAAAAGAACCGATTCATTAAAAAGATCCGGCTCATTCAGGAGCCGTTAGTATAGCAGAAAATGCGTCCTCGGAAGGACGTGAAGCTGCTGGCTCCCGCTGCTGTCTCTCCCCACCTGCCTACACCTGTCAACCCCCACCTAGGCTGGCACCCATGGGTGCACTGGGTGCCAGCCTAGGTGGGGGTTGACAGGTGGGGAGAGACAGCGGGAGCTAGCAGCTATGCGTCCAAAAGGACTTTTGGGCGCATTCTCTGCTATGTGGGTGGGGGGCTTCGGAGATCTTCAATCAACTTAATAGAAGATCGCAACATAAGAGGATACAGTTCGTTGGATCATTTACCGAGGATATTGCCGTGGGAATTTTTTTTTTAAAGGTACAGGTAAGTATTTCTGGTTAATTAAGAAAGTTTGTGGTTGTGTTTTTATTTCATTTAACCCTTTGTGGAAATGGGTAAGGGGTACTTTGTACCTCTATACTCATTTCTCCTGGGAGGGGGTGGGCATCTGGGGTCCCCTTCTTAAAGTGGACTCCCAGATGCCACCAACCCCCCCCCCCCCCAGGGAGTCGTCGCCCTCCTCCTGGGGCACCGGAGGTGGGGAAGAGCCCCTTGTCCATGGATTGAACAAGGGCTCCGGGGGGGGGGGGGGGGAGAAGAAGGCTTGGCTGCCCCTACCCCCCAGAGCCCCCCATACCATGGACCATGTGGGCTGGTATAGCTTAGGGTGCGAAGCCCCAGTCGGCCGGGGCTCCGCATTCTGGCTATCCCAGCCTGCACGGGGGACAAGGGGTTACAGAGGCTCGGGAGGGGGGACCCCACGTCATTTTTTTTTCATTTATTTCCCACACTCAGCACATAAAAATAATGAAAATATTATTGGGGGATTTTACTACTTTTGCACCCCTGTAACTCTGGTTTGCAGAGATGTAGGGACCCCATCTTTGGAATCCAAGTCTAACAATATGTCTTCTACCTGCATGAGACATTTCGTGAAATTCAGACGTTGCTAACGGCCATGGCTGCGATTTATGTATGTCAGAATCACTACCATCAAACTTGCCCAAATAAACAGGTTTTTGTGACCCTAGGCTATGACCTCTTCGGCCTAGGGGCCCGAAACTCACCAGTTATGATCCCCCTAACAGTTCCTACAATGCTAGAAAATTTGCTACTGCTGAGCAATTGCCCTTTGAAAAAGGTGTGAGATTTTGGAAAGTAAAATAGGGAGCCTAATGGAAGCCTAAGGCAGAATTCAGCACTTTTGCACCCCTATAATTCTGGTTGGTTATCATCACCCACCGACTTTAGCAGTTAATAGCAAAGGACCCTTACATCCTAGCAACACCAAATTTGCAGGATATGTTAAAATGATAGCAGGAAACAATATTTAAAGGACTTCCGAGGCCACAAATGTGAAAAAAGTTAAATACCTTTTCATAATCCAGATCCATGGAGGACGCCATCCGCGCCCTCCCGTTCATTCCCCCATGGCTCCCGCAGTAATACCGGCCCCGGTCAAGTCCCGACCCCCGACCCCTCCGAACAGGTCGGGTTCTCATTCCCCACTCAATATGGCCGCCACAGATTGCCGCGGCTGCGCAGTACGCACAGACGCGATTGCACCTGCGCAGCTCTAGGGCCTCCTCCTGCCGCGTCATCAATATGCGTGCATACATCGGAGGAGGACCTAGAGCTGCGCAGCCGCAATCGCATCTATGCGGACTGCGCAGCCGCGGCAATCTGTGGCGGCCATATTGAGGGGGGAATGAGAACCCGACCCTTTTGAAGGGGTCGGGACCCGACCGGGGCCGGTATTACTGCGGGTGCCATTGCGGAATGAACGGGGGGCGCAGATGGCGTCCTCCATGGATCTGGATTATGAAATGGTATTTAACTTTTTTCATACTTGTGGCCTCGTAAGTCCTTTAAAATAAAATAAAAAAATATATATATGTGTATGTATATATATATCTATATATATCTATATATATAAAATCGGATGTGTGTGTGTGTGTGTGTGTGTGTGTGTATGTGTGTGCGCGTGTGCGTGTGCGTGTGTGTGTGTGTGTGTATATGTGTGTGTGTGTGTGTGTGTGTGTGTGTGTGTGTGTGTGTGTGTGTGTGTGTGTGTGTGTGTGTGTGTGTATATGTGTGTGTGTGTGTGTGTGTGTGTGTGTGTGTGTGTGTGTGTGTGTGTGTGTGTGTGTGTGTGTGTGTGCCGCGATCACGCGAAAACGGCTTGACCGATTTGAACGAAACTTGGTATACAGATCCCTTACTACCTGGGATGATATGTTCTGGGGGTCTCGCAGCCCCCCTGCACACCTGGGCGGAGCTACAAACAGCAAATCAGATTCCCCCTATTAAAGTCAATGGAAAAAATGTAAAAGGCTGCCATTCTCACAGTAATCAAGCCAGTGTCCCCACACTTGGCACAGTTGGTCACTTGGGGACCGAGGTTACAAATCCAGGAAAAGTGGGCGGAGCATAAAACAGCCAATCAAATTTCAGCTGTTCATTTTCAATGGGAAAATGTAAACTGCAGCCATTCTTATACTGTTAATCACAGAGTTCTCAAACTTGACACAGTTGGTCACTAGGTGAATGTGATTAAGATTCAAGAAAATGGGTGGAGCCTACAACAGCCAATCAAAATTCACCTGTTGATTTTCAAGGGGAATATTGAAACTGCTGCTATTCTTACACTTTTAATGGCAGAGGCTTCAAACTTGCTACAGTCGGTCATTGGGTGACTGGGGTCCAAATTCACTAAAGAGGCAGGGCCACATACAGCCAATCAGATTTCCTTGGTGGATAAACTGCTTCCATTCACACATTTTTGATGCCAGGAACCTGACAGCTCACAAACTTGGTCATTGAGTGACTGTGTGTCAAGGTTACAAAAAGTGGGCGGAGCCAAAACAACTTTTACTGGGAAAATACAAACTGCAGCCATTCTTACACCGGTGATGGCAGAGTTCTCAAACTTTGCACAGTTGGTCATTGGGTGACAGATTAAGATTTTGGAAGGTGGGTGGAGCCTACAACAGCCAATAAAAATTCACCTTTTGATTTTCAAAGCGAATATTTCATCTGCTACCATTCTCTTATACTGTTAAAAGCAGATGCCTCAAACCTGGTACAGTTGGTCACTGGGTGAATAGGGTCCAAATTCAGGAAGGGGGCGGAGCCACAAACAGCCAGATTTGTTTATTTTTCAATGGGAATATACAAAGTATTGATACCAAGGACCCCAAAGCGGATAAACTTGATAATTGAGTGACTGTATGTCAAGGTTAGAAAAAGTGGGTGGGGCCAACAACTTCATTTTTTACATTGCAGGGTTCCCAAACTTTACACAGTTGGCCACTGGGTGACTGGGATGAATATTCAGAAATGTGGGTGGAGCCTACAACTGCCAATCAAAATGTACCTATTAATTTCAAGGGGAATATTCACATTGCTACCATTCTTACACTGTTAGTGGCAGAGGCCTCAAACTTGATACAGTCAGTCATTGGGTGACTGGGGTCCAAATTCACTAAAGGGGTGGAGCCACAAACAGCCAATCAGATTTGTTAGATTAATTTCAGCCATTCTGTTATTGGCAGGGTTCTCAAACATGACACAGTTGGCTTCTGGGTGACTGGGACTAATATTCAGAAAAGTGGGTGGAGCCTACAGCAGCCAATCAAAATTCACCTTTTGATTTCAAGGGGAATATTTACATTGCTGCCATTCATGCACTCTTAATGGCAGAGGCCTAACATCTGCTACAGTCAGTCACTGGGAGACTGGGGTTTAAATTCTGAAGGGAGCGGGCCAAAAACAGCCAATCAGATTTGTTTAATTTCAATGGTAAAATGCAACTTATTGATGCCAAAGACCCCAAAGCTCATAAACTTGGTCAGTAAGTGACTGTATGTCAAGATTAGAAATAGTGGGCGGAGCCAAAAACAACTAACTTTTTACATGAGGAAATGTAAACTGCAGCTTTTCTTACACTGTTAATGGCAGGGTTCTCAAACTTCACACAGTTGGTCACTGGGTGACTAGGATTAATATTCGGAAAAGTAGGTGGCACCTACAAGAGCCAATCAAAATTTACCTATTGATTTTCAAGGGGAATATTGAAATTGCAGCCATTCTCACACTGTTAATAGCAGAGGCCTCAAACCTGCTACAGTTGGTCGTTAAGTGTTTGGGGTTCAAATTCAGTAAAGGGGCAGAGCCAAAAACAGCCAGATTTCATTGCTGGATAAACTGCTTCCATTAGCACAATTTTGATGCCAGGAACCCAAAAGCTCAAAAACTTGGTCATTGAGTAGTGACTGTGTGCCAAGGTTTCAAAAAGTGGGTAGAGTTAAAAACAGATTTTTCTGGGAAATTGTATACTGCAGCCCTTCTTCACTGTTAATGGCAGGGTTCTCAAACTTAGCATAGCTGGTTACTGGGTGACTGGGATTAATATTCAGAAAAATGGGTGGAGCCTAAAAATGCCAATCAAAAATCACATGTCACTTTTCAAGGAGAATATTAAAATTGCTGCCATTCTTGAACTGTTAATGGCACAAGCCTCAAACCTGGTACAGTCGGTCATTGGGTCACTGAGGTTCAAATTCAGAAAAGGGGACAGAGCCACAAACAGTGAATCAGATTTGTTTCATTTCATGGGAAAATACAAATTATTGATGCCAAGGACCCCAAAACTCACAAACTTGGGCATTGATTAGTGACTTTGTGTCCAGGTTGCAAAAAGTGGGCGGTGCCAAAAACAAATTTCACTGGGAAAGTGTAAACTGCAGCCCTTCTTACACTGTTTATGGCAGGGTTCCTAAACTTTGCCCAGATGGTAACTGAGTGACTAAGATTAATATTCAGGGGAAGTGGGTGGAGCCGATAATGGCCAATCAAAATTCACCTGTTGATTTTCAAGTGGATTATTTAAATTGCTTCCATTTTTACACTGTTAATAGCAGATGCCTCAAACCTGCTACAGTTGGTCATTGGGTGACTGGGGTTCAAATGCTGGAGAGGGATGGAGCCACAAACAGCCTGATTTGTTTAATTTCTATGGGAATATACAAATTATTGATGCCAAGGATTCAAAAGCTCACAAACTTGGTCATTGAGTGTTTGTGTGTTAGGGTTAGAAAATGGGCGGAGCCAACACCAGTCAAATACATACCCGGGCAATGCCAGGTCATCTGTGGGTGGAGACAAATACAACTTTCACTGGGAAAATGTAAACTGCAGCCATTCTGTTAATGGCAGGGTTTTTAAACTTTGCACAGTTGGTCACTGGGTGACTGGGATTAATATTCAGAAAAGTGGGTGGAGCCTACAAAAGTGAATCAAACTTAACTTGTTGCTTTTCAAGGGGAATATTTAATTGCTACCATTCTTGAACTGTTAATGGCACAGGCCTCAAACCTGGTACAGTTGGTTATTGGGTGACTGGGGTTCAAATTCAGAAAAAGAGGTGGAGCCACACACAGCCATCAGATTTGTTTCTTTTCAATGCAAAAAAGGAATATCAGCAGCACCACTACAGTGAAAAAGATAGCTCTTTTATTTGTGCAATAAAATCACATAGCAAAGATAGAGCTGAAGGCAACTACAGCCCGCTGTTTCAAAGCTACATGCTTCTTTTTCAAGTTGCAAGCTCATAATGACAAACAATGTTCTCATACCTTCTTTTATATGGCCACACATTCAAATGTTAGCCAATCCACAAATAGGACTTGAGAAGTGACCAATCAGAGCAGATCAAAAAGTTAGAGGACCTGATGGGGAACTTCAGTACACAGGAAGTACAACCCACAAGTGACCTCACTGTCAGAAAAACACTCCCATTGAAAAAAACGGCTGCTAAACCACACCCAAAAGGAAAAAAACTGATGGGGAACTGCCATGTACGCGTAAAAATCACGTGACGCGTAAAAATATACGCATAAACTACAAACGTGTAAATGCATGGAAACAGCACGCTAACAGCATCCACAATGAATGCCAACAAGAAAAACGCGTAAAAGGCATAAAAATATACGCGTAAGATCTAAAAACGCGTGAAAGAATAACGCGTAAAAACCTCTGCATAAATGCCAACAACGAACGCGTAAAAAGTTATGGGAGTGGCGTATAAACATACGCAATGGGTTCAAAATAAACAGTGCATGTTGTTACATATGAAAAACAACAAAAAACAAAAACCCGGTAAAGGTATATGCAAAGAATATACAAATGTTGATATGCTCAGATCGGTCACCGCTCATACATACATATAAAGAGCCTATGATCACATAAGATATAGAAAAGTGCAGGAATAACCTTAAGAAAATGTCATCTCAGAATATAAATACTAGATGCATCCCATACATTATTCCAAAAAGTGCTGAAAAAAACTATCTTTTCAATGCAGATTATTGATACCAAAGACCGCAAAGCTCACAAACTGGGTCAGTGAGTAATTGTGTGTTAGGGTTAGAAAAAGTAGGCGGAGCCAACACCAGCCAAATACATACACGGGCAACGCCTGGCAATCAGCTTGTATATATATATATATATATATATATATATATATATATATATATATATATTTTTTTTTTTATTATTATTATTTTTATATGCTGAGTGTGGGAAATCAATGAAAAAACAAATGACGTGGGGTCCCCCCCTCCCGAGCCTCTGTAACCCCTTGTCCCCCATGCAGGCTGGGATAGCCAGAATGCGGAGCCCCGGCCGACTGGGGCTTCGCACCCTGAGCTATACCAGCCCGCATGGTCCATGGTATGGGGGGGCTCCGGGGGGGGGGGGGGGGGAGGGGGCGGCCAAGCCTTCCCCTCCTCTCTCCCCCGGAGCCCTTGTCCAATCCATGTACAAGGGGCTCTTCCCCACCTCTGGTGCCCCAGGAGGAGGTGGGGGCGACGACTCCCGGGGGGGGGGGGGGTTCATGGTGGCATCTGGGAGTCCCCTTTAAGAAGGGGACCCCAGATGTCCACCCCCCTCCCAGGATAAATGAGTATAGGGGTACAAAGTACCCTTTACCCATTTCCACAAAGGGTTAAATGAAATAAAAACACAACCACGAGAAAAGTATTTTATTATTCTAAATTAACCATAAATACTTACCTGTACCTTTAAAAAAGTTTTCCCACGCCAATATCCACGGTAAAAGATCCAACAAACTGTATCCTCTTATGTTGCGATCTTCAATTAAGTTGATTGAAGATCTCCGACGCCTCCCACATAGCAGAGAATGCCTCCTTTTGGACGCATAGCTGCCGGCTCCTACTGTCTCTCCCCACCTCCTCACCTGGCACTCTCACCTAGCCTGGCACCCATGGGTGCACTGGGTGCCAGGCTAGGTGAGGGTGACAGGTGCAGGCAGGTGGGGAGAGACAGCAGCGAGCCGGCAGCTTCACGTCCTGCTCAGGACGCATTCTCTGCTATACTAACGGTTCTTGAATCATCCGGTTCTTTTTAATGAATCAGTTATTTTTTTTATGAATCGGCTCATTTTACTTTGAAACTTTAAAATTGATTTTCTCAAAAAGTATAAGGTCTTTTGGAAAATAATTTTTTCCTCTTGTTTCCACTATTCCACTTAACATTCCCAACAATTTTGGTGTTTCTACCATGTAAGGGGATTTTGCTATTAACCGTTAAAGTCGGCGGCCATTAAAGTCTATGGGAGAACCGAACTTTGAAAAAAAGTTCCCGGTTCTCTGCGAACGCAAACCACCAAAGTTCGCCTGGAACCGTTCGCTGGCGAACCGTTCGGCCCATCTCTACCTCTAATACTATTAGCCATAGCCCCTGAACAAGCATGCAGCAGATCAGGTGTTTCAGACTTTAAAGTCAGATTTGACAAGACTAGCTGCATGCTTGTTTCTGGTTTTATTCAGATACTACTGCAGAGAAATAGACCAGCAGGGCTGCCAGGCAACTGGTATTGCTTAAAAGGAAATAAATATGGCAGCCTTCGTATACCTCTTACTACAGTTCCCCTTTAATGAAGTTAAAGAAGTGAAAACAATTATCATTCAGTGAATATGAATGCCTTTGAGGAGAACCTAAATGACAAATAATGTATGATAAAAACTTCAATGCTGTGAAGAAACGCGGAAGAGCCGCCGCTTTGAATCAGCGTGAGGCGGTTCTTTCCGCGCATGGCATGGCGGAACGTGGAAAAAGCGCGCATGGGCCTGTTGCGAACAGTCTGACCCAGCGCAGGGAGGCCACCTCCGGTGCTGATGGCGGTGCGACCAACCCCGCGCACGGGTCAGCGAGCACATTGCAAGACAGTACTGGTGTGGCTGGGACAGATAGTCCACCAAGATTCAGAATGACGCGTGTGCGCGCAGAGAGGCAGAACTTATATGGCAGCCAGAAGAAGGTCAGCTGACCAAGCTGGTCAGCTGACAATCCTGTGTCCTCTCATTGGTCCAGCACTTAGGGAGGTGCTGGAGAGTGTCTGTGTATATATACTGCTGGCTGTTCAGTTGCTGGTTGTCTGGCGTTGCGATCACAACGTGGTAGCACTCTGACCTGAGTCAGATCCTAAAGTGTGCCGGGACCAGCAGGAGCTGTAATCCTACACTTAGCTAGATTTTATTGATAGTCTAAAGTACTAGTTTGATTGTGATTATCTGTTATGACCTTCTGCCTGTCTGACCATTCTTCTGAACTCTGATCCTGTACCTCGCCATTCTGTTACTCTGTTGCCAAACCCCGGCTCGTCCTTAGACTCTGCATCTGCCTCCTGATTTTGTACCTCGATATTTCTGATACCCTGTTGCCGTACTCTGCCTGTACTTTAGACTCCGCCTCTGCCTTCTGAATCTGTACTTTATCTGTCCGTGTGGTTACGACCTGGCTTGTCCGACCCCGAGAACTGACCTTACTGTTAGAGGCAGTTCCTAGATCTGTTAGTGACACCCCCTTCTGGGTGTCGCTCCCGTTCTATCCTTCCTACCTCCAGCCTGACTCCTCCCCCGGGAGAGTCCAGGTCTACGGAAGGATTCTGCATTTGTGCAGTACTCCTTACTGTACGGTACTTGTTTCTGAGGCTCAGTCCTCAAAGTATTACTGTTGCACCTAAACACTCTTACTCTACTCAGGTGACCAGAGGTTAGCTTATATATCTGATTATCGGTGATACTGCAGATCATCAATAATCTGGTATATATCTGTATTCCCAGTGATACTGCAGATCACCGGTAATCAGATCCTCTCTGTGTTACACCGATTGTTACAAATGCTTTCCCTTTTAGGTGCCTACATCTCGATGCAATGAAAGATGTCCTCCGGGGTTCAGAAAAGCTCCCGGTAGTAGGCGTCATGCCTGCTGCTATGAATGTTTACCATGTGCAGAAGGAGAGATATCCAATGTCACAGGTGAGACGCTCTTGTTCACATAATATTATAATTAAATGTATTTTTTTTAAACTGTAATTGAGTAAGGATATTAAAATATGTAAGATACCTTCATGCCTATGATATTTCTTTGACTTGTATTAGAACCGACATCCCTTGGGAGTTACCGGCAATATCAATTGCTGGTTTTACCTAGGCAAGGGTTGGGCAAGAAAATCCTTGCTCACGAAAATAATAAGGATTTGCCTGAGCATTGCTTCTTCCTGTTGGGCAATCTCATTTGAGGTTTTTTTTTGCTTGGGAGCTGTCTGTTAGTATCATAACACAACATCTCTCTACCATGTAATAGGCCATACTCACCAATGCATTGGCAGGTACCCAAACACACTCCCAATTTTCACTGCTACAATGACGGGCACAATCTCCCAATGTCTGCCACACTCACTGCTACATTGCCGGGCACCTCACCACTCTCACAGCTCCAGATGAACCTCTTTTGGACCTGCCACTCACCACAGCTGCAGTATTGGGCAACCCAACATGCTTTTGTAGTCAATGATCCACAGCTGCTACTGTGCTGAGCACCCTGCCACTCTCCTGATGTCAGAGCACCCATGAAAACCGCTCTTGGCACCATTTCTCCCCACACAGCAGCATTTGGCTGGTGTTAGCTCCACCTAGTTTTTTTTTTTTTTTTTAACCCTAACACACAATTACTCAATGACCTAGTTTGTGAGCTTTGCAGTCTTTGGTATCAATAATTTGCATTGAAATTAAACAACCCTGAATGGCAGTTTGTGGCTCCACCCAATCTTCTGAATTTTAACCCCAATCATCCAATGGCCAACTGTAACAGGTTTGAGACTTGTGCCATTAACAGTGCAAGAATGAGAGCAATTAAATATTTCCCTTGAAAATCAATAGGTGATTTTATTGGCTTTTGTAGGCTCCACCCACTTGTCTGAATATTAATCCCAATCACCCAGTGACCAACTGTGCAAAGTTTGAGAACCCTACCATTAACAGTGTAAGAATGGCTGCAGTTTACATTTCCCAGTGACATTTGTATTTGTCTCCACCCACTTTGTGTTATGGGAATAAAATGTATCCTATGTGTTATTCTAGGTAATGTACTATGTGTGTGCCAAATTTCATTCAAATCCGTTCAGCAGTTTTTGCGTGATTGAGTAACAAGCATCCAAACATTCGAATGTTCCTATTTATAATATTAGTAGGATTATTCTCAAATCCCTACTCTGTCCACTTGTTCTGCCAACCACTTGCAACTGTTTTACCAGGGGTGTAACTAAGGAGCTTGTGGCCCGAGTGCAAGTTTTAAGTGATATGAAGCCCCAAAACCTACCAAGGACAGTTTCAGAGGGTTGTAATATGAGTAAGGCAATCATTAATTAAGGATTACTACTATTCAATGCACATATAAAGGTGTTCATTGCCAGCATAGTAACAATGAAAAGCTAATAAGATTGATAAAGTAGTGCCCCAGTGGGCCCCTCTGATCTAGGAGCCCAGGTGCGGTCGCAACCTCTGCACCTCCTATTGCTATGTCATTGTGTTTTCTGTCTATCCCATGAAGCTTTATGCATCCTTGAAAACTCTATCGCTAAAGTAGATTCAAATCCCTAACTATGGCACTAAAAAGGTGTCTATTAAGGCCCATGGTCTCAATGCTCCCTTCAAAAATGTATGTGGCTTGGAAAGACGCTAACTCCCTACATGCCAATATACTCTTCATACAAGAGGCTCATTTCCCCAGGAGAAAGCTCCCATACTCAAACACCCCTTATACGACCTGGTTATAATGAATCATTTTACTAAGCAGAAATGTGGGGTTCTTATCTCATTTCATGACTATTTAATGACCGTTTAATGGTCACTATTGAGCAAAAAAATCAGAGATGAATGGGGAAGGATACATTGTCCTTATCTGTACTATTAACAACCAGATTTGCACACTAGTTAACCTACACACCCCCAACACAAGCCAAAGGACCTTCCTCAAGTGCCTCCTCACAAAACTGAGTGGGCTGCAGGGAGCAGTTACAGTCATCTGTTCCAGATGGCTTCTTCTCTTCCTGCACCGGTGGCTCTGAACTTCCGACATGTCTTCTGGGTCCTGATCCCTTCTGATCACATAATATGACATTCAGAAGACCATGTCAGTGTTACAGCCCCACCTGGGGGTGGAAAAGGTGTGATGGAAGAGATGGGAGAGACTCTTCCATCACCCATCTTCCACCACTGGGTGGCGCTGTAACACTGACACGGTCTCCCGGATCCCGATCACGTGTTATATGATGCGATCGGAACTGAGAAGACCTGTTGGGGTTACATCACTGCCACGGTGGAGGAAGCCAATCCAGCCGTCCGAACAGATAACTATAAAAGCTCTGTGCCGCCCACTCTGCACACCCTGCCAAGACTGCCGGGCTGAGGGAGGCACACTTCCCCAGCAGCAGGAAAAATTTGGCCCTGCAGTCAAATAAAGTAAACTTTATTTGGCCGCTAAAAGGTCAATGACCATCATTATCATTTTATCAAAACTATAACTATTATGACTAATGTAATCTTAGGTGATGAAGGATCAAACCCATTTATTGCCCTGACTGCATGATAAGCATTTCTCTCAAATTTTATAAGGCTAATAAGTCACTAGAGGCAATAGCAATAGTCAAAACAAAGGGGGACAAACCAGCAGAATAGGTACAGGGAACCAGACCAAAAGCATGATTGTTCAGATAGCATCACTTGGAGCTACCAAAATAATCTGGCAGGGCCTGAGTCCTTGACAAGGTCTTAAATAAGCAAGACCCACCTGCTAGTTAGTTTAAGTGGACCTGGACTCTTGCACTGGACAGAAAAAAAACATAGAGAAATGCACCCTGTATGTATTTAGAGAGTTTAGCCTAATTTAGTCTAATTCCCCCTCATCTGTGACTAATCACAAGTTGTGATTTGATCTATCCACTGTGTCAGCTAAATGCCATGGTAGAGCAACTAATTTGTAAATACATGAGGTTAAACATATGTCGCCTTCCATGAAAGCAGGAAGTAGACAAATTGCAGTATTTATATCAGCTATAACAAAGAAATGTTTGTTTTTTTTCAGTAAAAGTTCATAGAAATACTGCCACCATCAGGTAAAAATGTGGTAATGTTCCTAAAGGCGGCCATACACTGGTTGATTTGCCATCAGATCGACCAACAGATAGATCCCTCTCTGATCGAATCTGATCAGAGAGGGATCGTATGGCTGCCTTTACTGCAAACAGATTGTGAATCAACTTCAGCATGAAATTGATACACCGTCTATGAAGCTGCCGCTGCCCCCCCCCCCCCCCCCCCCGCATACATTACCTGATCTGGCCGGCGCGACTCCCCTGGTCTCCGCTGTCTTCTTCTTCGCGCTCGGCTCCTCCAGCTCCACTTCACTTCCTAACCGGGGAAGTGTAAACAGTAGAGGGCGCTCTACTGTTTAAACTTCCTGCTGGGACAGGAAGAAGTGAAGTCTGCCAGACTTGGAGCCCAGCGGAGAAGAGCAGCGGGGACAGCGGGGATATGCGCCGGCCGGATTGGTAATGTATTGCCGGTAGCGTCAGTCGTCGGACATTCGAATGCCGCTATCGACGCACTCCTGACCCGCCGGCAATCGAGCAAAATCTTCCGCATGGATGGATTGGCGGGAACGATCGATTTCGGTCGGAAATCGATCGTTCGGTCAGCGTTTGCGCAACGATTTCACAGCACATTCGATCACAGTGATCGAATCTGCTGGGTATCGGCGGGAAAATCGTCAGGTGTATGGGCCCCTTAACAGAGAGCTGATACCAGTGATAGTGATCACAGCAAACCTTGAAAAAACCCCTATCAAGGGCATTGTCAGCCTTTCAGATTGCCAAACAAATGACTCGTATTCTGCAATCAAGGACATCCATGGTGGTGGACTCTACTTTGTTTTCAATGATGACATTTTTTTTTCCAGTCGTGCCAAACCTCCAATGCATAGAATCTATTAGTGTTTCAACAGCAGTAAGTCATATTAATTCTCAATGACAGCAGCTTTATATCTTATAGTAACCCCGCCCCAAATAGATGGTAAGATAAATGTGGCTATATTCACTAAAAGACGGAAAAATCACTGCGTGCAAACAGTACATTGCAATTTTACAGGTACTGTATTTCCGGTACACAAGTGATGTAACCTGGTGTGGATGCATAGCTCAACTTGTGTTATGTAGGCAATGCACATGTTGCTATTTTAATCCACATTAAATAAGTAGTGTAACACATACCTTAGCATCAAAGCATGTGTTACCTACTGTATGTAACACAAGTTACACAAGTAGAGATCAGCATTGGGACAGTTCTGATTTTCACATTGGAATTCAACCATTCTGATTGAATTCGAAAATATTGGTAACTAGACTGTTTTGAGTTATGTGTTCTGTTCTAGTGATGTGAAACTAGGCTTCAGAAAATAATCATTTTCAGTAAACACAGCATTAACGCAATGGCTAGGAAAGTGAAAGTTGGTTTCTAAAACAAGAATTTTTGTCCCACAGTGATGTCAACAAAATGGCCTGCGGGGTATTCCCTGGACCCCAGAGGCCACACTAAAGTGGCAGAACAAGTTGTTTTCTGTTATAAGCAGTGGCTGGATAGTGTAATGGTTAAGGGCTCTGCCTCTGACACAGGAGACCTGAGTTCAAATCTCGGCTCTGCCTGTTCAGTAAGCCAGCACCTATTTCAGTAAGGAGTTTCTTGGGCAAGTCTCCTTAACACTGCTACTGCCTACTGAGTGCACTCTAGTGGCTGCCTCACAAGTGCTTTGAGTCCGACAGGAGAAAGGCGCTATACAAATACTGCCATTATTATTATAAACTGTTCTTATATCACCTTGCTTCGACACAACCGTCTCACAGACTGTGAGATCACTTGACTTGCCACACAGCAAACAGGAGATAGACTTTCTCAGGCTTCTTCAACGTTATTTATTCAGGAAACAGGAATACAGATAGATACATTCATCATATCCTAGCCATGCCAATCTTCATGTTGCGTTACAAGCTCGTGATTAGACTCCCTGCTGAAGTCAATCAGGTACCTTCTTCCTAACTACGTTACACTAAACTACCTATGTACAGCATACATTATATCAGATTACAGAAAGGAAGAACATGCTTAGAGGTCCCAGTCGGCCTCGCGAGCTAGTGCGGAAGGAAGAAGCAGAATGCTCTCTCCATCGCTCACTCCGGGTTTAATACCGACTAGGAAAGAGTTAAATATGACATCATCTTCGCCACCCCCTAGATCAGATTATTGGTGGACCCACTCGTGGTGTCATCATACCCACCTACTTGATTAATAATCAACTAGCCAACCCGCGTCGTAGCATACGCCGCATCTATCTATCTAATAGAGTACGTGCCTCAACCTTGAAGCAAGAAGAAGTAGGCTTTCCATGAGAAAATGTATGCGTGCTCAAACTCCAAGTTTAACCCTAGCAAGTCTGGCTTTGCAAATCTGGCCTAATTGGCTATTCATGAGGCAATGCTCATGCAAATATGCATTTGCTTTCGCATGCCAAACTATGCAGGGTCAAAAAACCAATACTGCAAAGTGCTCTCTCGCTGCCTGGGAACCACAGCGGCACCCCGGAGTGGGAGGCTGGGTGGCGCAGCTGCCCCCCCCACCAAGCGTGGCCAGCGCAGGGGAGAGCCGTCCGCACCCACCTCCTAATATTAAAAACAGCCACTTACCTTAACGTCCATTGGGTTCTGCTACATGCGCATTAATTTTCTCATGGAAAGCATTTTGTGCAGTTTGTATCCTTTGGAGGCAGGTGGTGGATGGCTTGCTCCGGTGGTGTGAACCCTGGAGTGAGTGCGCCTGTCCTCCCCCCCCCCCTCTGGAGTGCTGTATGTGAGCCAGCCCTGAGCTCTAAAGCTCGGGGTGACCCATGCTTCTCTCCTTTCTTATGTGGTGCCCCCAAATTAATGCGCATGTAGCAGAACGCAATGGACGTTAAGGTAAGTGCCTGTTTTTATTATTGGTAGGTGGGTGCAGACGGCTCTCCCCGGCGCTGGCCAAACTTGGGGGGGGGGGGGGGGGTCGTCCACGCCACCCAGCCTCCCCCTCTGGGGTGCTGCTGTGGTTTCCAGGCAGTGAGAGAGCCTGGGACCCTGCGGTCCCCCCAGTTGTATAAAAAGGGGGCATTGGTAATCCTTCCCGTGGTGCTCCTGGAGGCCTGGAGCACACCAAAAACTGCTAGCAGATCCGCAAAATGCAAGCAGATTTTGAAACGCTTTTTCTTATTTTTCTGTAGCATTTCACCTAGCATTTTGCGGTTTTGTAATGCGTTTTTGGTGTAGTAGATTTCATATATTGTTACAGTAAAGCTGTTACTGAACAGCTTCTGTAACAAAAACGCCTACAAAACCGCTCTAAACTGCCGTTTTTCAGAGCGGTTTGCGTTTTTCCTATACTTAACATTGAGGCAGAAACGCATCCGAAATCAAAAAAAATGCCTCACCTCGGGAGTATGCGTTTCAGCAAAACGCCTCCCGCTCTGGTGTGCACCAGCCCATTGAAATACATTACCCAAGCGTATCTGCAGCCACAAGTGGATCGCAAAACGCTGCCGAACCGCTCTGGTGTGCACTAAGCCGGATAGTGCTAATGTAGCATGTAGCAGGGTGACTGCTTTGTGGTATTGGTTTGTGCATGCATTTGCATGAGCATTGCCTCATGAATATCCAATTAGGCCAGATTTGCAATGTCAGACTTGCTAGGGTAAGGCCTCTTTTCCATGGACTGTGAATAGGCAGTGAAATGGCTCTCAAACTCTCACAACTGCTCACTGCTGCCTGGTAACTGCTCACTGCTGCCTGGTAACTGCTTGCTGCTGCCTGGTAACTGCTTGCTGCTGCCTGGTAACTGCTTGCTGCTGCCTGGTAACTGCTTGCTTCTGTCTGGTAACTGCTTGCTGCTGCCTGGTAACTGCTTGCTGCTGCCTGGTAACTGCTTGCTGCTGTCTGGTAACTGCTTGCTGCTGCCTGGTATCTGCTCACTGCTGCCTGGTAACTGCTTGCTGCTGCCTGGTAACTGCTTGTTGCTGCCTGGTAACTGCTTGTTGCTGCCTGGTATCTGCTCACTGCTGCCTGATAACTGCTTGCTGCTGCCTGGTAACTGCTTGTTGCTGCCTGGTATCTGCTCACTGCTGCCTGGTAACTGCTTGCTGCTGCCTGGTAACTGCTTGTTGCTGCCTGGTAACTGCTTGTTGCTGCCTGGTATCTGCTCACTGCTGCCTGGTAACTGCTTGCTGAGCACACAGCTCAACAGTCCGTGGAAAAGAGGCCTTAAACTTGGTGTTTGATCACGCATAAATTTTCTCATGCAAAGTACTTCTTCTTCTTGTTTGAAGGTTGAGGCACTTAGTCTATTATATATATAGATGAGGCATTTGACCTAAATGCAGGAATGTGGATGTTTAGTAAATATGGTCGATGTTTACTGTTCCTGTGGTGTACGTGGAGGTCAGAGTAGGCCGATGGCCTTCTTTTAGGAACATGTTCTCAGTATCTGCGTGTATCCTCTGCTACACGCAGACCCTGAGATGCCTCTGCCTGCATCACAAAACCTCTATTGATTTTAAAGGCATACACTGCGGACAAGCCTTTTACATAAAACTCAGGCCAAGTAACTAAGGCCTACTTAAATTATAACATTTTCCACATGAATGGAGGGTCCAGGGGACCAGGGCATATGGAAAATTGCTTGTTCTGCCACTCGTCTCTAACATGGCCTCTGGGGATTCCTTGGCGGCCATTTTGTTGGTGTCACTGTTTGCCGAAAATTCTTGTTTCAGAAGCCAATTTTGACTTTCCTAGCCATTGTGTTAATGCCGTGTTTGCTGAAAATTCTTGTTTCCAAAGCCAATTTTTGCATCAATAGAACCATTGACCGCATTGACTTCAATAGAAAATGCCTTCAGAACATAAAAATTGGAACACAAAAATGTGGTAATTGCTTGTGGAAAGCCGCTTTTTCGACAAAATCAGAATTTGGCTGTTCAGATCAATCCTATACACAAGGTATGCAAAGTGCGCTACAGAACTTGCATGGATACCAGTAAAATTACTAGCTATTTGTGAATAGAACCCCTTTATCCCGAAGTGTGTTATGACTGTTTACTGTGTTTACCACAGTTGTAGTTGGTTAGATTTATTCTGTACTTGATTGAAAAACATGGCTCTGCATTCATTCTAGTGGTAACAGGTTATCCTATCTGAGGTTAATTGTTAAATTATTATTTGTTGTTGTCTTTAGACAGTGAATATTGTCATATGTGTCCTGATGAAGAATGGCCAAATAAGAAGAAAACAACATGTATTTCAAAAACATTAGAGTATTTGTCATTTGAAGATCAGTTGAGGCTTATCTTTTCTCTGGTCTCTCTATTAGGCTTGATCCTCACGTCAATATTATTGAGAGTGTTTATTTCCCATCGGGATACTCCAGTAGTTAAAGCCAATAATTGGAGTGTGAGCATCATTCTCCTGGCCTCCATCCTACTGAGCTTCCTCTCCGTGTTCTTGTTCCTCGGACATCCTATTGATATAACCTGTATGATAAGACAAACATCATCTGGAATTGTCTTCTCAATTTCTGTCTCCTGTGTTCTGGCCAAAACTATCACAGTCTGCATTGCTTTCAAATCTACAAAACCTGGCAGCCCCTGGAAAAAGTGGGTTGGCCAAAAATTGTCTAACTATGTTATACTAACATGTTCTTCTGTCCAAGTTCTGACCTGTGTTATCTGGTTATCAGTGTCTCCACCATATCAGGAGTATGACATGTTCTCTGTTCCTGAGAAGATCATCATTCAGTGTAATGAGGGGTCAGTGACTGGCTTCTACTCCATGTTGGGTTATATGGGATTCCTGGCAGCTGTGAGTTTTCTTCTGGCTTTCATGGTGAGGACATTACCGGACAGCTTTAATGAGGCCAAGTACATCACGTTCAGCATGCTGGTGTTCTGCAGTGTCTGGATTGCCATGATGCCGGCCTATCTCAGCACTAAAGGAAAATACATGGTGGCTGTGGAGATATTTGCCATACTGGCTTCAAATGCTGGACTTTTAGGTTGTATATTTTTTCCTAAATTATACATAATTCTCCTAAGGCCAGAGTTAAACATGAAACCGGTCTTGTTGAAGACAAATCACAGAGGAAACTGAACTAGGAAAACATACAAGGATGATGTATTAGTTGTAGTTTGGATCCCTTGTCAGATTGTAATCTAAAAATGAATAACATGTAATGTAGACCAGATTGATATAAAAGCTTGTTATGGTTATACCGATAAAATATGGTGGTGTTTAACATTGACTTCAGCTTGTGGAAATACAAACTTAGCTATTGCAGTTGTATCATGTTGTGTCATTTCAGCAATATGTAATGATAGCAGGATAATGGCAAAGGACCATAAGGGATGGTCGTAGTCAGCCAACTTCGCTACGCTGGAACTATGCATAGTTTTACGCAATTAAGCTTCGTCACACTATGGCTTAAAAATCAAATATTCTCTTTGTATGCATTTCGTAGACTACGCGTTAAAATACGCAATTACGTGTAGTGTGAAGCGTAGTGTATGCAGATGCTTATGCTCATATGCAGAAAATGTTACGCATTAATTCCTCTGTAAATGCTTACACCGGGACCTCTTCTATGCGTACAATCCCCTTTTCAATGCGTAAATTTGTAAGCATACAATCGCACGCGGAAAAATAGCCGCAAATAACGCATTCGTAGTTCACTACGCAATACACATGTTAACTACGCATAGCGGGCGTAGCTATGCGTAGCTGTTCTTCGCTATGCATAAATTCGTAAGCATAGTTTTGAAACTTCACCTACGAACTATGATGCGTAAATTCACACTGGCGTAGTTTCTGCTCATCCCTGGACCATATTACCTGAGATGTAATGCAGAGGCGTAGCTAAGGGGGTGCAATATGGAACATATGTCTCCTGGCACAGTGATTTACGGGTGCTCAACAGCTGCCACATAGCTACAACTATCCAGTGGCCTCTTCCACCCCTTCCACCAGATAAACTAGATATAGCAGTGGACAAGAGCAGTGATGCTCGAATGTACCCAAATTCTATTTGCGTTCATTCGAATTCGGGTCCGGGTCATATTCGGATTCGCACGGTTCGAAATGGATTCGGGTGGACTCTAATTAGATTCGGGTGGATTCATTCGGATCCGGGTCAGGGGAAAACTTGGCCGTGATTGCAAATTTGTGATTTAAAACCCGCCAAATTTAAGGGTTAATTGCAAAGCACCCTTAAATGCTAGAATCACCAAATTTGCAGGTTAAGTTAAGAAGAAAAGTGGGAGCAAGGGGAAACATTTTTTTTCAAAAAGAGCTTATACTTTTTGAGAAAATTGATTTTAAAATTTCAAAGAAAGAAACGATACATTTAAATGCCGGTCAATGACAGATCGTGGGAAATATTTCCCAGCAGTTAATAGCAAAGGCCCCTTACCTCCTAGCAATACCAAATTTGCAGGATATGTTAAAAATATAGTGGGAAACAATATTTAAAAACATTAAATACACATTTTTATTTTTGGGGAATGTTATGATTGTGGGAAATTTTTTAAAAAAATGGCTTGGGGTCCCCCCTCCCGAGCCTCTGTAACCCCTTGTCCCCCATGCAGGCTGGGATAGCCAGAATGCGGAGCCCTGGCCAACTGGGGCTTCGCACCCTGAGCTATACCAGTCCGCATGGTCCATATTATGGGGGGCTCCGGGGGAGAGGGGCGGTCAAGCCTTCCCCTCTCCCCCCGAGCCCTTGTCCAATCCATGGACAAGGGGCTCTTTCCCACCTCCGGTGCCCCAGGAGGGGATGGGGCAATGACTCCCCGGAGGGGGTTCATGGTGCATCTGGTAGTCCCCTTTAAGAAGGGGACCCCAGATGCCCACCCCCATCCCAAGAGAAATGAGTATAGGGGTACAAAGTCACGGAAGCAGGAGATTTGGGCGCATGAGACCAGTGGACAAAAAGGGCGCCTCATTCACTCCCATTATAAACATTGTTTAATGTGCGCCGAACAGGGAAAAAAAAGCGCCGCAGATTATTAACGTTTTACAAATGGCGCCCGGAGATTTTTAAGGTTTTATAACTGTGCTTGTGATGATTTTACTTTACAAAATGAGCCCGTGACGAATAACGTTTATAAAGATACTAAACATATTTATCCTGTTTAATTAAAACATGATTTAACATTTTCATTCTTACTGTTTGTAAAACATTATTATTCACAAAATACAGCAATCAGTACGTAACATAAATTTTAATATATGTTTTACAATCTGTAACGATCGGTGAAGCACAGAGAGGATCTGATTACCAGTGATCTGCAGAATCACTGGGAATACAGATGTATACCAGATTATACGTGATCTGCAGTATCACTGATAATCCGATATACTAGCTAACCTCTGTTCACCTGAGTAGAGTGTAGTGTTAGGTGTAACAGTAACACTTAGAGGACTAGGCCTCAGTGCAGCAAGGGGTACTGCACAGATTCCTTCCGCAGACCTGAGCTCTCCAAGACGGGAGGAGTCAGACTGACAGTAGGAAGGACAGACTGGAAGTAACCTTCAGGAGGAAGGATTACTAACAGAGTGAGGAACCGCCTCTAACAGTAAGGTCGGTTCTCGACGTCGGACAAGCCAGGTCGTACACACACGGACAGATAAAGTACAAGATCAGGAGGCAAAGGCGGAGTCAAAGTACAGGCAGGGTTCAGCAACGGGGTATCAGATATATCGGGGTACAAAATCAGGAGGAAGAAGCAGAGTCAAGGAACGAGCCGGGGTTCGGCAACAGAGTAACAGAAATATCGAGGTACAAGATCAGAGTTCAGAAGGGTAGTCAAGGCAGGCAAAAGTCATAACAGATAATCACAATCAAACTAGTACTTTAGCTATCAACAGAATCTAGCTAAGTGTAGGATTACAGCTCCAGCTGGTCCCGGCACACTTGCGGATCTGACTACGGATCTGGGTGCTCCCACATATGTGATCGCACGCCAGACAAAGAGCAAGTGAACAACCAGCAGTATATATACTCTAGGACCTTTCCAGGACCTCCCTAATTGCTGGTCCAATGAGAGCAGTGGAAATTGTCAGCTGACCCAGCTGGTCAGCCGACTCCCTTCTAACAGTTATTTAAACTCTGCCTCTGTGCTCGCGTGCGTGTAAGTCTGAATCTTGGTGGACCATCAGTCCCAGCCACACCAGTACTGTCATGCAATGTATCTAGTGCGGGGGCCACCTCTGATGCGGATTCCGCCGTTATCAATGTGGATTCCGCCGCACTGCCTATGCGGCATGCAGCGTTTTTTCCGCGTTGTGACGCCATGCTGGACGCGGAAACAGCCGCCTCACCTTACACAATCACAATTTGTAAGACATTTCTAAAACATTATTATCCACCCAAAAAAATCATTTAAATTTTTTTATATAAATGTTTTATTTATTAATGTTTGTAAAACATTATTATCCATAGGGGGTCTTAGGTTTAGGCACCACCAGGGGGGTCTTAGGTTTAGGCACTCCCAGGGGGTCTGGGGGTTAGGGATAGGTACAGGGAGGGTTTTGGGGTGGTTAGTTTTAGGCACCACCAGGGGGGTCTTAGGTTTAGGCACCACCAGGGGAGTCTTAGGTTTAGGCACCACCAGGGGGGTCTTAGGTTTAGGCACCACCAGGGGAGTCTTAGGTTTAGGCACCACCAGGGGGGTTTTAGATTTAGGCACCACCAGGGGGGTCTTAGGTTTAGGCACCCCAGGGGGTCTAGGGGTTAGGGATAGGTACAGGGAGGGCTTTGGGGTGGTTCATTTTAGGCACCACCAGGGAGGTCTTAGGTTTAGGCACCACCAGCGGGGTCTTAGGTTTAGGCACCACCAGGGGGTCTAGGGGTTAGGGATAGGTACAGGGAGGGTTCTGTGTGAGATTAGGGTTAGGTATAGTTTTAGTACAATTTTAATTATACTAATCAACAGTTATTATGAATGTACTTATATTAATATCTATGTTATAAACAATATTTTCACATTTTATTATTTAAATAATAAACGATAAATCAAGATTATCCATAACAATATATAATTATAATGTTTAAACAAATATTACTGTTTTTTTAACAAACGTAATTATAAGTTTCAGTTTAGAAACAGGGAAGATTAACGTTTTAAGAATTGCCGATTTCATACACATTATTTAATGATTTATAAATTCTTAAAACACTATTTGTAAACGAAATTCTACACAATATTTTTATAAACGATAATACTGCTTATTGTTTACACCACGCGCCCTTTTTTCCCGACGCCCTTTTTTGATGTACGCCAAAGTCACAGCCATGGCCGTTAGCAAAGTCTGAATCTCACGACATGTCGCATGCAGGTAGAAGGCATATTATTGTACTTGCACTCCAGGGGTGTTACAGGGGTGCAAAAGTGCTAAAATCCCCCATAGGCTTTCATTGGAGCCTAAGTATGCATAACAGAAAAAGATAAACATAATCATCTCATGACAACATAAATACAAGGAAAATTTTCCTTAGAATACAGAAAATATAACATATGAGTATAGTAACATCATACTTAGGAATACATCATTTGTGTGATACATGAATATAGAAGCAAATTCATACAAGAATATCAGAATCAAAACAGTATAAACATACTGAAATACATCATAAGCCAGGCACTGTCAGAAAGGTACTCAAGCATCCACATTCATACTGACAAGACTTAACCAAAAAAAAAAAAATACAAAACAGAAAACGCCACCAAAATACAAGGACAACACCTACATTACAACATACATACAAATAAAGCCACCAACTTATTCTTCATTTGAACACATTTGCACAGGGACTTTTATGCCCTTCAGACAAATAAGATTGAGGACAAACAAAGACAAGACAATAAACTGAAAAATAAAAAAAAAAAAGACAGTGGGGAAAAAATAAGAGGATAAAACAATAAAACCCTCAACCAAATACACGTAAGAGGAACACAAAGGGAAAACTCCTTTGTGTTTGTGGCCTTTCTTCAAAATAGAATTACAAAAACATCAAAAACTAAGATGAAAAGAGGAGAAATAGGAAGCCCCACCAAAGAGAGAGTCCACCAGGTCACGGAGGCTTGATGTTCTGCCAGGCAAGAACCCAAGCTGCCCTCCCCAGCTTCTGTCTCTCTAAGAACCGGATGTTCCCCACCTCACCCAGTATGTTGCTCACCACCACTTGGACAGGCAAGTTTTTCTGTCTAATAACTATATCACACCGTGCCATCCATGTGTGTCTCCTAACCACTATACTAACTATATACAAAGTGCACAAATCAAAACCCTGGCATTGGTTGAAGGCTCCATATGCCCACTCAGCATAACTAAGACGCTCCAAGAATGGGATATTGAGGGACCCACCTACCTGTTTGTACACTTCTACATTTAAAGGACACGACATCAGAAAGTGGTACATGTCCTCCTCAACACCACACCCTTGAGGACAGACACGATCGACCACCCTCCGACTGTAACAATTTGTGTCAGCAAGAACAGATTTTCTGATTATTGGTGATCTGCAGTATCACCAATAATACAGATGCTATACCTGATTATGTGGTGATCTGCAGAATCACCAATAATGCTAGTATAGCGACACAAGTTAACCAGATGTATAGTAATGTGTTTGGTGCAACAGTAATGCAGATAGAGATACCCACTTCCCCAGAGGAGCTGGTAGAGGAGGATATCTCTATTGAACACAGGAATCAGCACTCTAGCAAGCTGGAGATGCAGATGAACCAGAGATACATTTCACCCAAGGAGCGGGTGATGCACAGTAAGACAAAGGGTACTGATCACCCGAGGAGTGGGTGATTCAGACTTTACTGCAGCGGGAGATCACCTGAGGGGCAGGTTATCAGGACTGTACTGCAGCTCCTAATCACCTGAAGAGCAGGTGATAAGGACTGTACTGTAGCTACTAGTCACCTGAGGAGCAGGTGATTAAGACTGTACTGCAGCTATCAATAACCTGAGGAGCAGGTGATTAAGACTATACTGCAGTTACTGATCACCTGTGGAGCAGGCGATCAAACTGTACTGAAAATTCCTCAGCAGGGACTAAGTTCTCTGGTGAGGGCAGGAGAGTCAGACGAGCAGATTCGGCAACAGACAGACAGATGTGGTACAAAGACAGGAGGCAAGATCAGAGTAGTATTCAGGCTGAGTCGGCAACAGGATCAGATAGGCAGAAGCACAGAATCAGTAGGCAGAAGAGTAATCAAGGCTAGCAGAAGGTCATAACAAATACTAGAGTTCATTTAGTACTTTAAAGAGAACCCGAGGTGGGTTTGAAGAATATTATCTGCATACAGATGCTGGATCTGCCTATACAGCCCAGCCTCTGTTGCTATCCCAAACCCCCCTAAGGTCCCCCTGCACTCTGCAATCCCTCATAAATCACACTACTGACAAACAGCTTGTCAGAGCTGGCTGTGTTTATCTCTATAGTGTCAGTCTGCTGCTCTCCCCGCCTCCTGCAGAACTCCAGTCCCCGCCTGCATCCCTTCTCTCCCTGCTGATTGGAGGGAAGGGACGGGGGCAGGGACTGGAGCTATGCAGGAGGCGGGGGAGCAGCTGAGACTGACACTACAGATGTAAACACAGCCTCACAGCAAGGCTGTGATTTATGAGGGATTGCAGAGTGCAGGGGGACCTTAGTGGGGTTTGGGATAGCAACAGAGGCTGGGCTGTATAGGCAGATCCAGCCTCTGTAATCAGATAACATTCTTTAAACACACCTCAGGTTCTCTTTAAGCTATCAACAGAATCTGCTGGTTCTAGCACACTTTGGGATCTGACTAAGGTCTGAGTGCTAACACGTAGCATATGCAACAGCAGACGAGGAGCAACTGACAGGCAGGTCCTATATATACTGAGAGCGCTCCACAGCGCCGCCCAGTCACTCAGCCAATCAGGCGCACTGCTGGAGTTAGCTGACTGGCCGATCAGCTGACTCCCCTTCTATTCGCATAAAGGTCCCGTCGCCTGGCGCACGCGCACGTAGCCCTCAGTCTATGTGCAACTGAGGGACCAGGCAATACTCCAACATGTAACTGTGCGGCGGAGGCCGCCGGCTGATATGCGGAGACAGCTGCCATGCCGCTCACCGCTGCGCCGGCATCTCGGCTATCTATTACACCAACACTTCATGTTCCCTCCAACATAGAGCTTGCCCTGGAAGGTAAGCCAGGCGATTACCCACAATTTGTTCGGGATGCCTGACGAGTTAGGCACTCGCAACCCCTCCTCCAGAATTGTGCCTGAGCAATCCCTCAAGGCCAGTGTGTCATGATAGTAGGAGTCCACCACCCAGAGGGCTTTCCGCTTGACTGATGTGATGTCCTCCACCGTCAATCCCCACTGCAGCAGTTTCTTCATACAAGGTGCAACATAGGTCGGAAAGTAGCTATGACGTTCCCTCAGCCTTTCACTAGGCCACTGCTCTTCCAACTTCTAAGGAAAGGCTCACACCAAGCTTGAAAAATTCCAACCCAACTTGGCGGTCTCTCTGCGAGCATGTTGTATTTAATATAGATCAGAGAGAAAAAAAATGATTGGGTTTACCATCCCTATGCCACGCTCCCACCTAGTTTTGAAGGTAATGTTCCTACGCACAGGGTTCATCCTATTCTCCCATAACATCTGAAAGAACAAGATGTTGATCCTGCTATACAGGGATGCTGGCAAAATAGCAACGTAGCTAACGTACAACATGACTGGTACCAGGTAGGTCTTGATCAAGTCAACCCTTTCCCTAAGATTCAAACTCCAACTCTTCCAACATGCTACTTTCACGCTGACATCTTCGAGTTTGCTTTCCCAATTTCGCAGGCCATAATCACCTGGGCTGAATTTGATGTCAAGGATCTTAATTTCAGGCTGAGGCAAAGGGAAGGAACCAGGAAGTACAAAGGACTCTCCATCCTTACCCATACAGAAAGTTTCACACTTATCCGGATTGATTTTCGAACCAGATGCCAATGAGTACCGGCTGATCTCTTCGGCAACCACCACCGCCTCCTCTGCCTTTGAGACCACCACAGTAACGTCATCGGCATAGGCCAGCACCTTCAGAGGCAAGACACCAGGGATGCCCACTGGAACCCCACCGAGTGCACTACCCTCTAGCCTTCTCACGAAGAGGTTGATTGCAAACACATACAGCAGAGAACTCAGAGGACAACCCTGGCAGACCCCAGTACTCACCTCAAAAGGCTAGCCTACCCATCCATTGATGAGCATGAAACTTTCAGCCCCTTTGAACAATGTTTGCAACCAATCAACAAACCTCCCCTGCAAACCACAGAAGCTAAATAGAAGCCACAGGTACTTGTGGTTGACTCGATCAAAAGCCTTTAACTGGTCCAACGCATTAGCAGGTATTTTCCCCAACCCTCAGCCCTGCACCGTTCCAGGACTTCCCGGACAGCCAAGAGTGCTGAGGGTGTACTACTTCCCTGAAACAGAGCAGTGCTGATGGCGAGAAAGCACGTCCATTACCTGGGACAGACGTCAGAACAAAACTTTTGCCAGGATCTTCTTGTCAACATTGAGAAGGCTGATGGGACACCAATTCTCAGTCATCTCAGGATCACGACCTTTTGAGAAAAGGATCACTGCAGATTGTCTCATGGAGGGCGGTAACTGGCCCTCAGCAAGACAGTCGTTGAAGACTCCAGCCAATTGAGGGGCCAAGATGGATGTGAAAGCCTTGTAGAACTCAGCCGTCAACCCATCTGTACCTGGGGTCTTTTTAGGTGCGAGACCACCAATGGCCTTCGCTACTTCCTCTATAGTGACCTCTTCTGTCAGATCTATGGCAGAAACATTCTCATTTCCTAAACCCGGTGTAGTAGCCAAGAAGTCTTCCATTCTCGTCTGATCAAGTGGCTTTTCTCCAAGCAGATCATCATAAAACCCTCTAGCAATGGACAAGATCTCTGATCTGGACTTTGCCAGAGACCCCGATCCATTTCTGAGACCATTGACCGTCTTAAGCGCTGAACTTTGTTTGTAGCTCTGGTAAGGGTCAGGCGAGTGGTATTTGCCATGATCCCTTTCCAGAACCAAAGAAGTCAGCCAGTCATACTGCTGCTGCTTGAGGCAAAGTTTGACCTCAGAGATCTTTCCTGGATCTCCGCCCTCAGAGACGAGAAAATTCAACCTCTCCCTCAGTTGTCAGTAAGCAATGTTCTTATCAATACTTCTACCAATCGCTAGACCCTTAAAAAGTCTAACATCACATTTCTTGATCACTTCCCACCACTCAGACCTATTGTTGAAACAGACCAAGATGGAAACCTGTGCATGAAAAAACTCCTCAAAGGATTGTCTTACCTCACCCTCCAGCAGCAGGAACAAATTCAACCTCCAAATACCCCAACCCCTGGGAGGAGCATCTGAAGTATTAAAACACACCAACAGAATAGGGTGATCAGAGAATTCCACTGCCAACAACCCAGGAGTTGAGGAGGTGAAACTCTCAGAAACAAAAAAACCTATCTATTCTACTCCTATGCCTACCTCTAGCAAAAGTGAACTCTGTGAGATCTGGTGAATGGCGAATGTGCACATCCACCAGATTGGCCTTACCAACCAATCTAACTAAACACCCGTCACCTACTGTCAATGCCTACATGGACCCTGGTACTTGACCTGTCCCTAACCCTAGTGACGGTGTTAAAATCACCACCAAAGATCACAGTGTAGGCGCAAAAAAGGAAAGGCCTGATCTGTGTTTCCTCTCCCCACAGGACCTGGGGCTGGCATAGATATTAATAAGCTGGAGGTCCTGCCCCCTCACACAGATGTCCAGGACCAAACACCTTCCCATCTCTACCTCAATTACTCGCCGGCCTGTTACCATGTTAGTCCTAAACAGAACTGCCACACCACTACCAGGCTCTCCCGCAAGAGACCAATAGCTCGGACCAGATCACTAGTCCCTCTCAGCCAACCAGAGGTCAGCCACAGAGGTGAGCTTAATCTCCTGCAGGAAGAAAATATCGGCATCAAAGCCGGCCAGAATCGAGAAAGCCAATTTTCGAGCCCTAAGGGTTTTAACGCAGGCAATGTTGATCGTTGCCAACATGAGTGGTGGGGGAGCAGCCATTAGAATAATTGAGGCTTCCCATTGTCTTCCCTAGACAAATACATAAAGAAAAATGAAAAACACAACATCAACAAAAAAACATAAACACTATTGACAGTACCTCCCTGATCAGGCACTTTGTAGTATGTCAAAAGTCAACTCACATTGGTCGGGAATAGAACGCAGGCCTACAGCTCTGTAGGCTGCTATCCTAACCATTATACCACCAACACTACATGCTGAAATGTCTTGGAGCAGACTTACTTCCTTTCTCCAAAAGACACACATAAAATCATTCAACAGCAACTGCGTGCACGGTCCTTGTGGTACACAGTCTCTGTGACACAATTGGTAAGTGTGCTTGGCTGTTAACTACAAGGTTGGTGGTTCAAGCCCACCCAGGCATGGCTTTGCCTTATGTGTTCAACAGTTGTCCAAAGAGAACCCCAGATAGCCATGTAGATTCATCTCTCTCGCTCTCTAGTAGGGATGGTCACCGCATTTGTATTTTCCACAATTTTGGGCGGAAATTGGTCATTCCATTCCATTTAGTTGGAATTGAATTGCTTTTTCAATACGGCAGAATTCCGAAATTGCCTGTGAAATTCTGCTGGTATCCGTTGATGGTTTCAAGCTGAAAATAAACTTCAATGGCATCAAGTCCTAGAGAGAGAGAGAGAGCTCATTGTAAGCTGGCTTTTGAAAGCCTACAAATCTTTAAGCAAGCTCATTTTTCTCTTGGATATATCATAATGGTACATGCTAGGCTGGCTTCAGCATGTAGTGTTGGTGGTGGTATAGTGGGAAAGTGAGCTTCAGAATGTAGTGTTGATGGTGGTATAGTGGGGAAGTGAGATACCTACCACACTCTCAGACCTGGGTTCAATTCCCGGCCAAGGTATGTAAGCTGGCTTTCGAAAGCCTACAAATCTTTAAGCAAGCTCATTTTTCTCTTGGATATATCATAATGGTACATGCTAGGCTGGCTTCAGCATGTAGTGTTGGTGGTGGTATAGTGGGAAAGTGAGCTACCTACCACACACTCAGACCTGGGTTCAATTCCTAGCCAAGGTATGTAAGCTGGCTTTTGAAAGCCTACAATTCCCTGGAAGACAAGACCCTCCTCCCTCCGGGGTGAGGGAGGAGGGAGTAAAATAAGGAATAACAATAAGCTATGAACAAGCCTACAAGAGCCTAACTAAACTCTCCCTAGCAGAGTCTGTCAGCAGCTGTCCCTTAACTAATTACTGAAGGCAGACGAATGAGTCAAATGTCACAAGGACCTTGCCTTTTATAACGGGGGTGGGGCTCCAGGAGTGAGTGCAGTCTGATTGGCGACAATGTGCCTGCTGACTGTGATGTAGAGGTTCAAAGTTCTGCTCAATGGAGCATTATGGGGCGAATCAAACTTCCGGGAAAGTTCGCCTTCGCCGGCGAAGGCGAACCACCCGAAATTCGCCTGGAACCGTTCGCCGGCGAACCGTTCGGGACATCTCTACAATCTACCTAAGGGTGGCCAACGATCTAATCTTTTTCATCCAATATTACCAAATCTATTTAGTAGAAGAGTAAACTGAGTGAATATACTTGAACAGATACTATAGGCACTTAGGCAGTCCTTTATATTAGATAGAAATGGTAAGATTGGATGAAAAATATTGGATCGTTAGTGGCCACCCTAAGCTTTCCCTAACTCAGCAGAACTCTCTCCCTATTTTACCTAGCAAAGCAGTTACAGGCAGAATGTAAAATGGCTGCTATGCTCACACTTTTATGGGCGGGGTGGGGTGGGGGGGTCCCAGGTGGGAGAATTACCTCACTGGCTGCCATGTGTCTCCTGAATCCGGGGTGAGGGGTCCACTTTTGGTGTCATGTAAACAGGTGAACAGCCGATGATCACCGGGATCCATGCACAGGCAAATGGTTCTGTCCAACACTAAGTTCAGATGTGTCTGCTCTCCGTTCTTGCAGTTTTTCAAAAAATACCTTATAGTTTTTGATAAAATCAATTTTAAAATTCTCCTTCTGACCATGAGAAAATTAAACGTCCGTCGACTTTAGCGGTTAATAGCAAAGCCCCCTTACATAGTAGAAACACCAAATTTGCAGGGTATGTAGAGGGGGTAAGTGACTACAAGAGGAAAACATTTTTTTCAAAAAGACCTTTAACAGACCAGTGGAGATCAGGAGGATCCCCATTGGTCTGTTAACCTTCCTGGCGGTAAGCCCGTGTGCCCTCTAATCGCCGCCTCTCCGCGCTCGATCGCAGCAATTCGCCACGCCGTGTCGCCCCCCCCCAGACCTCATGCGCTGCCTGGCCAATCAGTGCCAGGCAGCGTTGAGGGGTGGATCGGGACTCCCTATGACGTCACGACGGCCATGGCGACGGGGGAAGCCCTTCAGGAAATCCCGTTCTTTGAACGGGATTTCCTGATCAAAGATCGCCGAAGGCGATCGAAGCGGGCGGGGGATGCCGCTATACAGCGGCTATCATGTAGCGAGCCCTGGGCTCGCTACATGATTTAAATTTTTTTTTTTTTAAAATAGTGATGCGCTGCCCCCTAGCAGTTTCTAATAGACCGCCAGGGAGGTTAAGGAACCAATGGGGAGCCTTGGAGCCAAAATTTAAAGATGCTTTTGCTCAGCTATACTTAGTATAGCTCAGAATTCTGGATATCCGAACTACCTGGATAATCCGAACTTTTACCTCTATCCGACCTTGGATTCGGATTCTGGATATCTGGGCAAATCCGAATAGCGCTACATGGTTATTTATCCGTAACCCGAATATGTGGTCGGATATCAGGTCGGATATCCGGATCCGAATACTGTAACTAGGGAGATGAAGTCCATGACGTCATTGAGCCAATCAGAGGGCTCCCAGCAGAAGCCCTATCAACCAATCACAGAGGGGAACTCTGGCCAGCCCCCCTCCCCCCCTGTATATAAAGGGGCGGCCATCTTGAGGGAACTTGTCCTTGCTTTGTGACTGCTCACTGAGAGACATCTCCAGTGCTGTTTGGCTAAAGCAAGTGCTTTCTACTGTGTTAAACCCAGCGTTTTTGCACATTTCCACCTGTACTATACCACTGTTTTATTGTTGTTTAGATAGCTAGCTTGTATTGTGATTTTAGTTAGTGTGTGTGACAGTCTGTGCTGCTGCAGCTCTAGGTCTTGTCTGTGTCTGTGTGTGTGCTGTTTGTGCACACAGGCCATGCCTGTGCTATTAGCCTTAGCTCAGTATAGGTTAGGGAATAGGATTACTGTGCTATTGTGTAGTTAGTACTGCAGTTAGTTGTTAGAGTAGTACTGTGTTATCTTAGTTACTGCAGATTACTGCAGTGCTGCTGTCTGTGCAACTGAGCGTCAGTGCATGTGACAGATAGACCGTTAGTGCGCACACTGTCTTATACTCTGCTGTCTGTCACTCCGTGCTGATTCATTAAAGTCCAACACCAATTACCCCAATTTCAATAAAGTACAAGTACCCCACATCCATCTGGTGACATCATCAATCATCACACAAACTTGTACTATGTCTGCTGGCGCTGGCACTGGCACCTGGGGGGAAAGGCAGCAAGGGAAAGAAGAGAGGGAACATTGCTGGCACCGTCACCGCCAGCAGTTCTGCCGCACCAGTGTCCATTCCACCGCTAGCCACTGCCCGTGGATGCACTAGGCGCTCAGCTGTTAGGGAGAATCACGCTGCAGAGGCACAGCAGCATGTAGCGGCCATTTTTCAGCATGGTTGGTGCCGCAAATTGGAGGAGAAAGATGCCAAGCCTGTGATGCAGCTGATGGTGGATGAGCAGGCCACCACCACCAGCTCTACAACAGAGAGCTCCCCCCCCACCACCACTCCTGTTCCTAGGAGCAGCAGCAGCAGCCACCCAGCAGCAGTGCATGGGGAATCGTCGGTCATGTCGACCTCAGCGGGCAGCCTACCCTCAGTGAGCGCGCTGTTTACTCCAGGCACCGCGAACACAATCAGGGCTGTCACCGCTGAGTTTGAGGAGGATATTCTGGCCACAATGGGGTATGTGGAGGAGTCGCAGATAGTGACGGTTATTGTTGAGGGGGGAGTCCTTGCCTAATGTGTCAGCAGAAGAGGAGTTTGGGGGGTCATCAACATCCCAGCAATTGTTTGAGGAGTGGGAAGTATGATGCCAGTAATGATGACAAGATGAAGGACCATGACTACCAACCACAGAAGGGGGATTTTGGCTTTGAGTCTGAGGAGGAGGATGCGTCGGTGGGTCTGTCACGGAGGATCAGCATCGCTGACATTGGCAGGAGCAGCAGTGGGTATGGAATGCAGGACCCACAGCCTACTGATTTATCTTCTGCCACTAGCCGCACCAACCCCAGGCCCCAGCCACCGCAGGGAGAAAAACAGCAGCAGCAGCCCAATCAGGGTGTAAGGGCACATTTTTATCACCAATCTGGCATTTCTTTGATCTGCCCTCAGTGGACAGCAAGTTTGTAACTTGTAATGTCTGCCAGGTGAAGCTGAGCAGAAGTTGCAACCCCTCCAACTACGGCACCTCCAGCTTCATAAACCATCTGGCCAAAAAACACTATCACAAGCATGAGGAGTTCAATCAAGAGGCTGAAGGAAGCTGGCACTGGCAGTGTTCCAGCCAAAATCACCACCAGAACCCCCTTTGCAACTCCTGCTAACACTGAGGCCTGTTCAGGCAGCCAGTCCTCAGTGGTCTCCTCTGCTCCCTCCACCTCTTCCCGTGCAAGCAAGAAACGCCAACAGAGCGAGTACTTTGTCGTTAGGGCTCAGCCTCCCGGCAGCCATCGCATCTACCACTACGGCCTGCTTGCATGGGCCATGTCCTCCCAGCTCCTAGTCCCATACTCTTTTGTGCAGAAGGGAAGCGACATGCGTGCACTCCCGCTGTGCGCAGTGCTGGATTGGCCAATTCCGAACCGGCACTATTTTGCATGCACGGCCATCCCAGCAATGCACCGCTTTGCGATGGCCAATGTGGAGCGTGGGCTGGATCATGCGGTGGGTGTGCAAGTCCATGTGACCATGGACTCATGGTCAAGCTGGTTTGGGACAGGCTGGTACCTCTCATTCACCGCTCACTGGGTCAGTTTAGTGGAAGGGGGTGAGGAGGGGACAGCAGCATTGGGCACAGCAGCAGCAGCAGCATCATCAAGCCAGTGGGTGGTGGAACCCTGCAGCAGGGTCAGGGGAAGTGCAGCAGGTTCCTCTGATCCGGTTCCACCCTCTGGGAAACTCGCCACCGCCAAACACCCCCGTCTCAGAAGCAGTGTGAAGGGCCGCCACTGCCAAGCGCTGCTGGAGATGGTCAGCCTGGGGAAGCAAAGACTGATGGCAGACCACGTCCTGGCCAAACTCCAAGAGCAGGAGAGGAGTTGGCTGACCCCCAGAGGCCTCAGAGTTGGAGAGGTGGTGTCTGACAATAGGGCCAACCTGGTTACTGTCATCCACCGGGGAGACCTCACCCACATTCCCTGTCTGGCCCACGTCCTGAACCTGGTGGTGCAGAAATTTATGAGCACCTACTAGGGGATGTACCCACTTTTGAAAGTGGCTCAGAAAACGGTATGTCATTTCCACTGCTCGGGCAGTGCCTCAGCATCCATGGAAGGCTAGCAGAAGGAGCTGGACCTGCCACGGCACCGTCTGATCATAGACGTTCCAACACACTGGAATTCCACCCTGGGTATGTTGGAACATCTGGTTGAACAGAGGCAGGCTGTCAACCAATACCTGGCCAAAGCCACCACCAATGCCACCGTATTCAGGACTGGCACCACCCACCTCCTGGACATCATCCGCAGTGCTGAGTGGACCAAAATGCAGCTGGTGTGCTTGGTGCTGGCACCCTTCCTGGAGGCCACCAACATGGTCAGCCGGGACCGTGCATCGCTGTGTGAGTGGGAGACCATGGTGTGCATGCTAGACTAGGCCCTCTATGTTCTGATGGAAGTGGGAGAGACAGCCTTGATCCAGCAGGAGCAGCAGCCACCTGCACAGTCCACCTCTGTGCGGCAGGAGGAGGAGGAGGTTGAGGACTTGGAGTTGGAGGTCCCTGAGCTTGAGGATGAGGAGGCACAGCCGAGTGCAGCTGCAGTGGTTCGGGGGTGGAGAGAGCAGGGGGAGGTGCAGGAATCAGAGGAGGAGGACAGTACTGGGGGTGATGAAGATTATGTGTCAGCAGAGATGGCATCCCTCTTCCCCATGGCAGCACACATGCTGCAGTGCCTGCACAGTGACCCAAGGGTGAAGCAAATGCGTGGTCAGGAGGACATGTGGATCACCCTGATGCTGGGCCCATGGCTGAAGGGGAAGCTGCATCAGTTCCTGCCTGCAGTAGGAGACCCTGTGCGCCGAATGAGGGACTTGCAGCAGTCCCTGGTGCGGCACTTGGAGGAAGCCTTCCCCCAGACTCCCCCTTCCTGCTGTTACAGTCCAGCCAGCACAGCAGCAGGTGCCTGCATCCAGCAGCAGCAGGCACCCATCAAACCTGCTGTCTCTCACAAAGGCGCTGTACGCCACGCCGGTACAGCTGCCGACTGAGGAGGTACCTGCAGCAGCATGTGGCTATGAAAGCCAGAACCAGCGCCTGACCCAGATGGTGGCAGACTACATGTGCTCCTACAGCGGGCTTTACAGCGACACCCCTGTGGGCCCCTTGGATAACTGGGTCAAGCACCTGAATATTTGGAGCAAGCTGGCGCAGTATGCCCTGGAAGTCCTTGCTTGCCCCCCTTCCAGCGTACTGTCCGAGAGGTGCTTCAGTGGCATGGTCACCGAGCAGCGCTCTCATCTTTCCACCCAGTCTGTGGACAGACTGACGTTTTTTCAAGATAAACCAGGCTTGGGTGGTTGGTGAATTCATGGCTCTGTTGTTGGCAAGAGGGGGACATGAAGTGGCTTGACATTACTATGCCTGCCTTACCACCACAACCTCCTGGCTCCATCTTGATTAATAAGCCGGGTTCAAAAAATGTTTACAGCCGTGGAACCAACACACTAGGTGCCATGGTCAAGTATCTAAACACAATTGCTGTGTAATTTTTTGGGAGGTTAACTGCAACAGACACAATTGCTAACTCCCAGCTTGAGCAATCTCCTGCCTTTATCTGGTCAGCAGATGCCAGTCAGTCAATCAGGTGTACTGTTATACACCCTTTGCCTGCTGCACCAAATCTAGCAGGAATTGCATAAATTAGCATTCAGGTGGGAGGCTTTGGTTGAATGCAATCGTAGATTGCATCATTTTACAGGGACACCCCGTGTAGGCACATCTCCCACGCGGTCCCCTCCCTAACCACTCACCTGTCAACTGCATCCTGGAAGCTGCAAAAAAAGAAATTTAAAATCACAAACACTGGTCCGCACGACAGCCAAGGGCCCCAGGTCTCTGGAGGTAATTTTTTTGGAGGTGTCTTGGCTGATATAACTGTGCTGTCCGAGTTGTGGGGAGGCCCCAACTACAGCAGTATGACTGCTTCCTGGAACCTCTCCTTTTTAATGTTTTCACTGTGCTGTGGTACCAACATAAGGTGCCATGGTGAACTATCTAAACACAATTGCTGTGTACTTTCTTTGGAGGTGTCTTGGCTGATATAACTGTGCTGTCCGAGTTGTGGGGAGGCCCCAACTGCAGCAGTATGACTCCTTCCTGGAACCTTTCCTTTGTAATGTTTTCACTGTGCCGTGGTACCAACACTAGGTGCCATGGTGAACTATCGAAACATAATTGCTGTGTAATTTTTTTGGAGGTGCCTGGGCTGGTAACTGTGCTGTCCGAGTTGTGGAGAGACCCCAACTGCGGCAGTATGACCTCCTGATGTTAATTTACAGCCTTTTTTTTTTTTTTTTTTTTGTATTTTAACTCCGCACATAATAAATTAGTGTTGCCCTTAAAAAAAAAAAAAACAACATGATGCTACATGCATCTTTTACCTTAAAAAACGTTTTGAAAGCAATTTAAAGGCCACTTCAGGTTTTCTATGCGGATATCTGAATCCGCCAGGATATCCCGGATAATGTGTTTGGATATCCGCGTGTACGCAGATACCGCAAAGTTCGGATCTTGATATCTGATTCGGATCCGGATATCTGGGTATCTGGATCCGGATCAATTTGGATTTTGAAAAGGGGTATCCGAGCAACCCTGGTCGGGTGTGGCATCGGGAAAGAGGAGATCTTCAATCAAGATAATAAAGATTGCAAGATTAGAGGCTATTGGCTTAGGACATTTCCGAGGAGATTGGCGTGGGAACTTTTTTTTAAAGGTACAGTTAAGTATTTCTGGTTAATTAAGAACATTAAAGGACTTTTTTTCATGGTCGTGTTTTTATTTCATTTAACCCTTTGCGTAAATGGATAAGGGGTACTTTGTACCCCTATACTCATTTCTCCTGGGAGGGGGGTGAGCATCTGGGGGTTCCCTTCTTAAAGGGGACTCCCAGATGCCACCATGACCTCCCCAGGGACTCGTCACTCCCACCTCCTCCTGGGTCACCTGAGGTGGGGAAGAGCCCCTTGTCCATGGAATGTAATCGACCAGAGTTATGGGGGTGCAAAAATGCTGAATTTTGCCATTGGCTTGTATTGGGCTTCCTATTTCACTGTCAAAAACCTTAAATTTCTTTAAAGGATGATGTCTCAGCAGTGGCAAATTTTCTAGCATTGTAGGGACTCTTAGCGGGCTCAGGACTGGTGAGTTTAGGGCCCCTAGGCCAAAGAGGTCATAACCTAGGTTCACAAAAGCTTGTTTTTTTGGCAATGGTACTGGTGACAAACATAAATCACCGCCATGGCCGTTAGCAAAGTCTGCAAACCAGAGTTATGGGGGTGCAAATGTGCTGAATTTTGCCATAGGCTTTTTCATTGGGCTTCCTATTTCACTTTCAAAAATCTCAGATTTTTTCAAAGGACGATGGCTCAGCTGTGGCAAATTTTCTAGGTTTGTAGGGACTCTTAGGGGGCTCAGGATTGGTGAGTTTGGGGCCCCTAGGCCAAAAAGGTCATAACCTAGGATCACAAAAGCTTGTTTTTTTTTTGGCAATGGTGCCAGTGACGAAAGTAAAATCGCTGCCATGGCCGTTAGCAAAGTCTGAGGCTCACAACATTTGGCATGCAGGTAGAAGGCATATTGTTGTACTTGCACTCCAATTTTGGGTTCCCTATAACCCTGCAAACCAGCGTCATGTGGGTGCAATAATGCTAAAATCCCCCATAGGCTTTCATTGGGACCTAGGTTTTGAGGGTACAAAAGTGGAGGTTTCTGCCGAATGGTACAGCTGAGCGGCCCCAAATTTTCAGACTTTGTAGGGAGTTTAAGGGGGCTCAGGGCTAGTGAGTTTCGGGCCCCTAACCCAAAGAGATCATATACTAGGGTCACAAAAACCTGTTTATTTTTAAACATTAGGAGCAGAGACATGAGTCTCATATTGTTTCCAGTACAGAAGAGTTTAGAAACTCCAGTTGTTATCTATGCAAAAGAGCCATTGAGCTCCATGACTTTCAAAGTTGCAGAGAGCTGTCTTCTAAAGCTCGTTATCTCAACTGTCTGTCACTGTATTTTCTTTTTCTCTGCAGAGGACAGTTCAAAAGTTCAATGGCCGGCTATGTAAAATCATTTAGAATGCTGAGTAGTGTGTAAACGACAAATATTAGAGAATGATGCAATGTTATAAAAAAACTATATAACTGAAAATAAAAAAATATGAGAATATTTTCTTCACTACTAATGTTCTAGTAATTATCCATACTATACAACCAATTCATTATATCATATATATAATTTTTTGTTTTTCCGCTTCAGTGTCTCTTTAAGTTCTTTTTTTCTTTGTATAATAATTTGGATTGTGTATTACTATTTGGAAACAAGAGGTTCATGTTGCCAGAAACTCCTGGCCCATAGCATCCCCACCTGCCTGCTTTGTTAAAGAGACACTGAAGCAAGAATAAATCTTGCTTCAGTGCTTATATTCATCAGGGGCATGTGTGCCCCTGCTAAAACGCTGCTATCCCGCGGCTGAACGTGGGTCACTTCACCCCCAACCCCCCCCTGCAAAATCAACGACCAACTTGGTTGTAGATTTTGCTGCTCTTCAGGCAGGGCTAATGGCTGCAGCCCTGCCTCTCAGCGCCGTCTATCAGTGGCGCATCGCCGCCTCTCCCCCGCCCCTCTCATTGAAGGAAGACTGAGAGGGGCGGGGGAGAGATGGAGATACGCGCTGACAGACGCGTGTGAGGAAGGGCTGCGGCCATTAACCCTGCCTGAATGCGAAAGTGATCCCTCGCTGCACGGAGGGGATTTAGGAGGTAAGGGACCCCCGTTTAGTGGCGCGATAGCGGCGGTTTAGCAGGGGCACACGTGCCCCTGCTGAATATAAGCACTGAAGCGAGATTTATTCTCGCTTCAGTGTCTCTTTAAGTGTATCTACATGCCAATATGACTTAAAGCAAACCTGTAACCTGTAGGGGAAAAAGAGATACATACTTACAACTGTAGAGAGAAGACTCTGGATGCTCCAGACACTTCCCCAATCTCCACGATCCCTCCGCTGCCACCAGCCAGGGCCCTCTTCCTGTTTGCAGCTGTGCTCCCCTCCGTGTACAGAGGAATAAGCTGTGCATGAGCTGTGCTGCTGTGCAGGTGTGGGTAGGCATGCAGCGTACATATGAAATCGCTGCCGGGAGACTTGGGCACAGGATACAGCCGGTATGGCTTATCCTGCTGCTGCACAACTCCTGCTGCTGCACAACTCTCAGCGGCATTCATTACTATTCCCCCTCCAGGTCCATGTGGATAATGGGGAATGATGTAATTTCCAGCTATTGATGGGGGCTGAATTACAGTGTTTTAAAAATAACTTCAGCTCAATCTTCTGACGGCGCCAAAGTTACTCACTGTGCGCCGCTATAGGCGTAATTCCTATTAGGGTCTATGGTGGCGCCGGCTGCGCCCAAATCTCCTGCACTGTTATAACAGCGCTCGGGCAGGCAGGCTGTGCAATCATACATGGAGTGGAGGGCGGGGCAGATACACCAATACACTGTCCATGATAAGGCTGAATATATTCAGAGGGCGACAGTGGGGGAACAGAGAGGTGTAAGAAGACTGGGGAACTCTCTAGCCCTTCGAGAGCTTCCCCCAACTGAGGTATATCATTTTTTTTTTATTTGGTTACTCTTTAGCCTTCCTGGTGGTAAGCCCGAGTCGAGCTCCGACTATGCCGCGCAGGAGGATATCTCAGCCCCTAGTGGGGCGATTCGCCCCATTTAAAGTGCTGTGCGGCAATCACCCGCACGCAGCGGCGGAAGAGGGGCCGCCAGAGCCCATGGGCTGGATCGGAGGCGTGTGACATCAGGACGTTGGCTGACGTCCATGACGTCATGACGTCATTCCGATTGTCGCCATGGCGACAGGAGAAGCCAAACAGGGGAACGCGTTATATACGCGTTCCCCTGTTTGCTATTGATGCCGGCGAAGATCGCACTAGAGGGACACATGCGCCCTCTAGTGGTGTTTCATGTAGCTACCACTCTGGTAGCTTTACATGAAACAAACAAAACAAAAAAAAGGATTTCTGCCTATTTGGCAGAAAAAATCAACCGCCAGGAGGATTAAGCACTGTTTCTGCCTTTTTCTTATGGGTACCTGAAATATAAATCAGCTGTGCTCCATTGGAACATATGTTGGTGTAAAACGTTCTGCCATGTGCTGAAAACTTCCCCCCAAAGTTCTATTTTTTTTAACTGTGAACTCCTAAAAGTAAGTAAAATTATTGTAAACAGTTTATCTCAACTGAACCACTTGAGAAGAAATAACCATGAAGTAAAATAAGAGGCTGTGCAGCTTTTAGCCTCCTGGAAATATATCAGCCACCTGCGGCTGCCGGTGTAATCCTGTCACATCTACACTATATAACATGGCAGTAAATGCTGCTGATCAGCCAGTGACAGTGCAGACAGGGGGGCTGCACATCCATCATGGAGTGACCGGGCTTCCCAGAGACATGGACTGGTCTGGGGTGCGCATAGCCTCAGCTCTGATCTCTGCTCTGCTCCAGCTCAGCATCCTGTCTGCCTCTTCCTATAGAATCACATACAATGTATCATCACAGTGCACACTACAGCCAAATCAGCCTCGATTTACCTACCAATATTACCAGAAGGGAGATGTATACATTGGGGGGCTGTTTGCAGTGAGCATTAACGGTCATATATTGTTGGAATATAAACCCTATGACGTAGGCATGTATAGATTCAATTGTCTGCTGTAAGTATTTTGTTTATCTAAAGGCTAATCTCATATTTACAAGAGGAAAAAAAAATCAACGTGTTAAAGAGAAACTGTAACCAAGGATTGTACTTCATCCCAATCAGTAGTTGATATCATCTTTCTCATGAGAAATTGTTACCTTTTCTAAAACAGATCATCAGGGGGCTCAGTACGGCTGATATTGTAGTAAAACCAGGGATGAGCAGAAACTACGCCAGTGCAAATTTACGCATTGTAGTTCGCATCTACGCATCGTAGTTCGTAGGTGAAGTTTCAAAACTACACTTTTACGAATTTACGCGTAGATTACGCCCACTATGCGTAGTTAACAAGAGTATTGCGTAGTGAACTATGAATGCTTTACTCACGTCTAATTTTCCACGTGCGATTGTATGCGCACAAATGTACGCATTGGAAAGGGGAATGTACGCGTAGAAGAGTTCCCGGTATAAGCATTTAAAGAGGAATTAATGCGTACATTTTTCTCCATGCAGGCGTAAGCATCCTCATACACTATGCTTCGCACTACCCGTAATTGCATATTTTAACACATAGTCTATGAAATGCATACAAAGCAAATATTTGATTTCGAAGCAGACAGTAGTGTGGCCCTAACAGAGAGTGCAGAGTGTGGTGTAGCCATAACAGAGAGCAGAGAGTGGTGTATTCCTAACAGACTGCAGAGAGTGGTGTAGCCCTAACAGAGTGCAGAGAGTAGTGTAGCCCTAACAGAGTGCAGAGAGAGGTGTAGCCATAACAGAGAGCAGAGAGTGGTGTAGCCCTAACAGACTGCAGAGAGTGGTGTATTCCTAACAGAGTGCAGAGTGTGGTGTAGCCCTAACAGACTGCAGAGAGTGGTGTAGCCCTAACAGAGTTCAGAGAGTGGTGTAGCCCTAACAGACTGCAGAGAGTGGTGTAGCCCTAACAGAGTACAGAGAGTGGTGTATTCCTAACAGAGAGCAGAGAGTGGTGTAGCCATAACAGAGAGCAGAGAGTGGTGTAGCCCTGACAGAGTGCAGAGAATGGTGTAGCTCTAACAGAGTGCAGAGAGTGGTGTAGCCCTAACAGAGTGCAGGGAGTGGTGTAGCCCTAACAGACTGCAGAGAGTGGTGTAGCCCTAACAGACTGCAGAGAGTAGTGTAGCCCTAACAGAGTACAGAGAGTGGTGTAGCCCTAACAGAGTGCAGAGAGTGGTGTAGCCCTAACAGAGTGCAGAGAGTGGTGTAGCCCTAACAGAGTGCAGAGAGTGGTGTAGTCCTAACAGAGTGCAGAGAGTGGTGTAGCACTAACATAGAGCAGAGAGTGGTGTATTCCTAACAGAGTGCAGAGAGTGGTGTAGCCCTAACAGAGAGCAGAGAGTGGTGTATTCCTAGCATAGTGCAGATAGTGGTGTAGCCCTAACAGAGTGTAGAAAGAGGGGCATTGCTGCAGAGTATGGCAGTTGAGACCGGATTAGATCAGGTTGCAGGAAAGTGCAATATAAGCTTATTGTTAGTTTCAGCTGGCTGTAGTTTAAAACAATGAGATTGTTTTTGCATTAAATATTGCAGATATACTTTACATCATTAATGTATGTATATGGTATTTTTTAATAATGTGAAGAGACAAAACAAGAAAAACAGTAAAGAAAACAAAAACAGATACACTTATCCGGGGCTTCCTCCAGTTCCTGGCAGCCTATCTGTCTCTTGCCCCAGCTCCGGTGAGCTGGGATCTCCTCTGTTGCAGATCACGACTTCGCCAGTGTCGGCATCTAGAGTGCTTGTGTGCTCAGGTAGACTGGAGTGTTCTGTGCAGGCGCCGTACTAAAATCCAGACCATGTGAGAGTGACTGTGAGCGGCTCGCTTGTGCAGGTGCAACCTGGCGACCTGTCCTTTAAACATTTCTAAAAATCTCACAGAAGACAGAATATTTTTTGAGATCCCAGCTCTCCATCCATCAATCCATCCATCCAGAGACAGTCTGACTTGTGCACAACCATTTGATCTACCAATCATCTTCTGTAGAAATGGTGTTCTCCTTGTTATTCCAGTCAGAAGACTAAGGCCTGGTACACACTTTCAATTAGGATTGACCAATCCCCGACCACCTCCATGTATTATGGGAGTCAAAAGATATTGAATACTAAGAACAGATGATGTGGCAAACACTCATTCTACATGGCAGTTGTACATAGCAGTTGTAAGATTTGTCAATGATTTGCCTATCATAATTAAAATGTGCAGCAAGCTTTAAAAATAACATTTTCACAATTACACCCATACCTAATTACAATTTGTAAATTCAATTTATTTTGTGTAATCATTTGTAATTTCATGTAATTTTCGACTAATTTTCAAGTAATTTAGAGGCGACTTTAGCGGTGAATAGCAAAGCCTCCATACAGCAAAGCCCCCATGCAACAGAGCCCCCATACAGCAAAGCCCCCATACATGCTATTGCCACCAAAATAGCTACATATTTTAACCGGTTCAGCACCGCAGTGCCGAAAATCTCATGCATCCAAGCAACGTTCACCTCCCATTCATTCGCCAATAACTTTATTGCTACTTATCACAATTAATTGATCTATATCTTGTTTTTTCCACCACTAATTAGGCTTTACTTGGGTAGTACATTTTGCTAAGAATTATTTTTTTCTAAATCCATTTTAACAGGAAGATTAAGAAAGAAATGAAAAAAAAAATCATTATTTCTCAGTTTTTGGCCATTATAGTTTGAAATCAATATATGCTACTGTAATTAAAACTGTATTTTATTTGCCCATCTGTCCCGGTTATTACACCGTTTAAATGATGTCCCTATCACAATTTATGGTGCCGATATTTCATTTAGAAATAAAGGTGCATTTTTTCAATTTGCGTCCATCACTATTTATAAGCTTATAATTTTAAATAATATAATAACATACTCTCTTGACATGCATATTTAAGTTCAGACCCTTGGGTAACTATTTATGTTGTTTTTGTTTTTTTATTGTATTTTTTTTTTTTTTTTAATAAAACATGTATGTGGGTAATTTTTGGTGTGGAAGGGAAACTGCTAATTTTAAATGTAAAATAATAGAATTGTTTAATTAAAAATATATGTGGGTGCAGTTTACTATTTGGCCACAAGATGGCCACAGTAAAAAAAAAGTCCTGGATGCGAACGATCTCGCATCCAGGAACTTAAAAGAAGAGGAGAAGGTTCCTGGGGGCAGAAATACTGCGCTCTCTGAATAGAAAGCGTCGGTATTTCTCTGGGGAAGTTAGATCGGTGAATGGGAATTATATTCCCATTCACTGATTGGGAGGCTAGCGGCGGGCGGCGGGAGCGTGCGTGGGGGCGCGCCCAATCGCACGCACTATGCGGCGGCAGCAGCAGTGCCTATCTGGACGAGGAAGCTCGTCCAGATAGGCCGAACTGGTTAAGGAGAATAGTTGGTACAAGTAAAAAAACAACAACAACAAAAAAGATCTTGTAGTTTTTGAGAAAATTTATTTTAGAAAATGCAAAGGGAAAATGTTTTTTAAACTAAGCAAAAATGACAATTTAAAAACATTTTTTCTTTGCATTTTTAACTACAAGGTCTGTATATTTTTTATTGTTGTTGTTGTTTGTTTACTTGTAACATATGTAGCAATTTTGCTGCAATAAAAAAGAACTACTTTAAATGGCCCATAAATAGCACTACACGTTTGGTAGTAGAAAAGTATAACAATTGTATTAATCCATCAATAATAACCACTAGATAGCCTATTAAAAACATTTAAAATATTCATCTCCATAATATATGCCACAGTAACATCACATCCTATAGCATTTCATATATGATTAATTCGTGGGTCATTATGGCCAAAGAATGTCACCTGCGGGCAGGGTAGTCATCAGGGGGGTACAAGGGGAACAGTAGTATGGGGCCCAGGAAGAGTCTGGGGCTCAAACAGTGGCAGTGCCACTCGAGCCTCTGCTGGCAATTCTACCATGGCATAACAGGAGTTGTGTGGTCATCTCCCTCTTCCCTGTTGTGTGATTGGTGAACACACATCAATGCAGGGGAGAGGGTGTTATGGGCAACAGGCAAGTTGCTTTGACTCTACCCCACATACCATGGCTCCGCCCCCGCACAATCTACCTATTAGATTGTTATTTGGTGTGTGTGTTGGGGGGGCTGTAGGTTTGCCAAGTATTTGGCACAGGAGATTCTGATGGCGGCCCTGCCTGCGGTGGTCAGTCAAGACATAAAGAATGTCATCTGCGGTGGTCAGGCAAGACCATCTACAGGTAAGGAACCCGGGTTCAGAAGTATGCACCTATAGTGAGGAAAAAACCTTTGGAGGTCATGAGACCAATTATAGACATACATATGACATTGTGCAGTGAAATTATATAATCAATTGTGTACCTTTAAATGCAAAAAAAGTCAAACAACAAGATGGACAGTGGGCGTGCTGGAGGTGACTATGATAGCATACACACAGTGAACAAAAACATAGGAGGTGATACTGCTACCAAGACCCAAGCAGGATGGATGGGTTAGGAGAGGAGAGGGGAGCCCCCGGCAGACTGTTTTTGGCAATAACGACCCATAAATTAATCATATATGAAATGCTATAGGATGTGATGTTACTGTGGCATACATTATGGAGCTGAATATTTTAAATGTTTTTAATATGCTATCTAGTGGTTATTATTGATGGATTAAGGCCCGGTTCACATTAGCGTTCGCTGTCCGGATTCGCCTGATCGGATCCGGACCGTATACTGTACAAACGGAACGTACGTTCCGCATAGCAATGCAAAGTCTATGCGGACGTTCACATGTGTACATTCCGTACAGAACAGAGCTGGATCGGATCCGGACTCCGGACAGTTTTCCAACATGCGCTATTTTTCGGGTCCAGTCATCCGGCCCACGCACCCGGGCCGGATCCTGACCCTGTTTCTCATCACACTTGCAATAGGACCGGATGCTTCCAGCACCGGTCCTATGCCACTTGGGGGCCCGGACTACACGCCGGTATCCCCCATGCTTGCGGTGCCTTTCTGGCACTGCAATGTATCTAGTTCCGGCTACTTTATTGTAGCCGGAACTGATACATTCTGGATCCGCAACTGGTGGCAACTTGTGGCCACCGCAGAGACCCGGTACGGTCTCTTTGCGGCCCCCGGACACCCGGACACTTGCGGACTCGAACCGCAAGTGTGAACGGGGCCTAATACAATTGTTATACTTTTCTACTACCAAACGTGTAGTGCTATTTATGGGCCATTTAAAGTCATTCTTTTTTATTGCAGCAAGTCTTTCCTAGGCCCTTACACACTTATTGCTGGGTGCTGGATCTATGCAATAGGTAGCAATTTTGGTGGCAATAGCATGCACGAGGGTTTTGCTATTCACTGTTATAGTTGGCACAAAATTACAGAAAAGTTAAGAGAAATTACAAACAGGTACACAAAGAAAAAATGAATTTACAAATCGTAATTACATATAGGTGGAACTGCAAACTTTTACGCAAAATCTTGCATGTTTGTAATTAGCTGATTACGATAAGGCTATAATTTTATCAAATAAAGGTACAAGTGGGTGGAGCTTACACTGGTTGTCCATGGAAATGAATTTGTATGTATGAATTTTGTGCTATACTGCTGGCTAAAGATTTTCTATGATTTTAAAAGGCCCAAAGTAAAGAAATATGCAAACCTCGTGACATTTATCCATATTGTTGAATTTATCAATTCACAGCCTGATATTCTTCCCAACACCACATTGGGTTAAATTGTATACAACACTTGTGAACATCTCATGGGCTCTTGTCATGATCGCTGCTGCAGCAGGTACTGCTGGCAGTAGTAGTGCTGCAGCTCAGGCAGTTCTGATCCCTTTCCATGCAAGCTGCATAGCTTTGTCTGCCTTTCCCTGCTGTCAGCTTGTGACTGATTATCATTCACCTGTGTGGGAATCCGCATGTCTGCTCCCATTGGATGACCTCAGTATAAAGATCTGCTTCCTGCAGGACTCCTCGGGTTATCATAGCTTCAGTTTAAGCCTGTCTTGCTGTTGCTTCAGCCCCAGATCGTGTTTCTTGTTCTAAAGATACTTTGCTGGTCTTGCATCATATATTGGTTCATTGCCAATATATATGCATACCAGCACGTTTATTATTTTCCTTGTATTCGTGTTACGTTGATACATCAGTGTCGCTGATGTATACGTACACAAACTGTTTATATCCTATGTTCAGTTAGTCAGCTTTCCAGCACGTTTTGGTAGTTTGCGCGTATCGTGATCACCCGTGCTGAGTTAGTTATCCTGCTCCTGGTTCTGTTTGTTGATTGCGTTCATCTCTGCGAAGAGATAACGGATCCTTCTGGATCCTGTTCTGTTACCGTTTGTGGATTGTGTTCATCTCTGTGAAGAGATAACGAATCCTTCTGAGTCCTGTTCCCTGTATTGCTCCAGTCCTAGTCACTGTTCCTGCTTATGTCATATATCGGTTCATTGCCGATATATACATATGTTAGTCAGACGTTACAAATAGTTTCATTGATAGCTGTAATTGTAATACGCTAGGAAAACATACTTATTGTATTTTTGTCTGTGTTACGTTCATCTATCTTGATCCTGCTATTTCCTGACTATCCTGTCCTGTCTTTGTGAGGCACGCCATCGCTGCAAACGCATTGGCTGCCTCATTCCAGTCTGTCTTGTTGTGGACGCTTGCTGTAACTCAGTAGAGGCTAGTTAAGCAAGCGTTCATTATGTCTACCTGTCCTGATCACCTCAGTTCTGGTTTATGCGCTCAGCGCTACTTTGCGCTGAGACGTTATCACGAAAGCATTGTTTGTGGCTGTTCGGATCTGCACCGGCTCTGTGCGCCACAATCTCCTATTGGAGTGAGTCCTCCCCTCCACTATACTAGGGATAGCCTGTTTCCTTGTGCTAGTGTGTGTACCTCCTTCACGTCAGCTTATGTGTTGCATGCTGACTGTGGAGAATACACCACCAAGCCTAATAGCTCTATACATGATACGCTGAAAATTTTGTCTGGACCTGAACTGGAGGCTCCAAACTACGCTCACATGAACCACGGAGAAGTCATCGGCTTTTTTGGTGATAATATTGTGATGCCAGAAATATTTGGGCTGTATGGCTACACCATGGTAAGAAAGAAATGAAAAAATGTGCAGAAACATAAGAGGCGCAATTTAGTGGAAATTCCTTGATAATTTCTCCATGTGATTTTTCCACCAAGGACACTTCTTATACATTAATTTCTATCGCGTCCATGAAAAAAGGGCACAGTGAAAAAAAGTTTTTTTACAAAAAGGGTGTGTGCTCAAACACCAAGTGAACCCTTATATACCTGGCTCTGCAGATAAGGCCTGATTAGCTTATTCATGAGACACTGCTCAAGCAAATCTGCATTGGCTTTCGCATGCCAGGATATGCAGGGTTTTGCCAACTAACTCACCACAAAATTTTTGCCCTGCGGGGGATTCGTTCGCGCAGCTTTTAGCACTTATCCAGGATCGATGCGTGGAGGCCCCCCCAGGATCCCAGGAAAATGCCTGATATTCAGGGCCCTTTTTCTGTTTGCAGCTGTGCTCTCCTCCATGTTCAGAGGAATAAGCTGAGCATGAGCTGTGCTGCTGTGCAGGCGTGGTAGGCGTGCAGCGTACATATGAAATCGCTGCCGGGAGACTTGGGCACAGGATACAGCCGGTATGGCTTATCCTGCTGCTGCACAACTCCCAGCAGCATTAATTACTATTCCCCCTCCAGGTCCATGTGGATAATTGGGAATAATGTAATTTGGCTTCTAGCTATTGATGGTGGCCGAATTACAGTGTTTTAAAAATAACTTCAGCTCCATCTTCTGACGGTGCCAAAGTTACTCATTGTGCGACACTATAGTCATAATTCTTATTAGGATCTATGGTGGCGCCGCCTGCACCCAAATCTCCTGCGCTGTTATTACATTGCTCGGGCGTGCAGGCTGTGCAGTCATACATGGAGTGGAGGGCGGGGCAGATACACCAATACACTGTCCATGATAAGGCTGAATATTTTCAGAGGGTGGTAGTGGGGGAACAGAGAGGTGGAAGAAGACTGGGGAACTCTATAGCCCTTCGAGAGCTTCCTCCAACTGATTGTGAGGAAACACGGAAAAGCCGCCGCAAGTGCTCAGAGTGAGACGGCTGTTTCCGCGTCCAACATGGCGGCACAACGCGAAGAAACCGCCGCATGCCACATGGGCAGAGCGGTGGAGTCCACGTTGGATGCGGCGGATTGCGCGCATGGCAATACTACTGATATTGTGGTGGGACGCGGGGAAGCCGACGCTGGCTTGGAGAGTGGTGCGGCGACCCCCGCGCCCGAATCGGCGGATACATTGCAAAACATGTCTGGTGTGGCTGGGACTGCTAGTCCACACAGGTTCAGAAGGATGCGTGCGCGCTGAGAGGCAGAGCTTATATGACAGCCAGAGAAGAGTCAGCTGACCAAGCTGGTCAGCTGACATTTTCACCACCTTCCATTGGTCCAGCACTTAGGGGTGGCGCTGGTGAACGCTATGGTATATATACTGGGTGCTGGTCATTTCTCTGGTGTCTGGCATTGCGATCACTACGTGGTAGTACTCAGACCTTGTCTGTATCTGTGTTCTAGCATAGTTTCCAAAGGTGTTGACGATCAAGGACCTCACACCTTAGCATTAGGAATATTGATCTGTATTATTTGTTATGACCTTCTGCCTGCCTGACTATTCCTCTGAACTCTGATTCTGTACCTTGCTATTTCTGATATCCTGTTGCCAAACTCTGCTCGTTCCTGAACTCTGTATTTGCCTCCTGACTCTGTACCTTGCTATTCTGATACTCCTTTGCCGACCCTGCCTGTTCATTGGATTTCTTATCTGTCTCCTGAATTTGTACCTTATCTGTCTGTGTGTTAACGACCTGGCTTGCCGACCTCGAGAACTGGCCTTACTGTTAGAGGCAGTTCCCAGACCTGTTAGTGACACCCTCTCACTGGTGTCCTTCCTACTCTCAGCCTAGCTCCTCCCCCGGGAGAGTCTAGGCCAACGGAAGGAACATACTTCTGTGCAGTACTCCTTACTGCTTCTGTACCTTCTCCTGAGGTGCAGTACTCAAATATTACTGTTGCACCAAACACTCTCATCTCTCAGGTGACCAAAGGTTAGTAGATATATCTGATTATCCGTGATACTGCAGATCACCGGTAATCAGACCCTCTCTGTGTTACACCGATCGTTACAGAACGTCAGACCAAAAATGCAAATGGACGCACACACTGACCGTCTGGGCGCACTTGCCACTTCAGTGGAAAACATCAACCAAATGCTGGGTAGTCACAAGACTATGATTGAAGCCTTGTCTGGTTCTTTACAAACCCTCCAGACAGCAGTGGATGAGGTGTGATCCCCTCCTAGCCCTGACATATGTTTGCCTGTGCCTGAGAAATGTTCTGGCCACAGATCTGACTTCCGAAATTTTAGAAGTAGATTGTTATCGTACTTTGAGTTGAGACCCCGATCTTCTGGAACTGTGGCCCAAAGGGTCACATTTATTAAGACTTTGTTATCAGGCGATTCTCAGACGTGGGCGTACAGTTTGCCTACCGGAAACTTAGCCCTCACATCAGTGGATGAATTTTTTAAAGCTATGGCAGTAATTTACGATGACCCAGACCTAGCTGCGACTTCTGAGCGGAAGCTCAAGCTTTTGCGTCAAGGCAAGGGTCCGGTCGAGGATTACGCAGCCGAATTTAGGAGGTGGTCAGTTTCAGCCAGGTGGGACACCTATGCCCTCTTAGATTGTTTCTTATCAGGGTTGTCAGATGAGGTCTCAGATCTCATGTTAAGTCTGCCGGAACTAAAAACAGTCGACGAGGCCATTACATCGGCCATTCGAGTCGACCGCAGGCTGCGCTATCAGAAACAGACCCGGGGTAGTAGTCATGTAAGAATGGTGTCCTACGCTGCGCCTCCAGTAACTCCACCTCCTCCTGTCTCGCCTCCACCCGAACCAATGCAAATTGGTCGGTCGAAACTATCCCAAGTGGAGCGAAGACGTAGGATTTCTGAGCAGCTGTGTCTTTACTGCGCAGAGGGGGGTCATAGAGTACGTAATTGCCCTAACAAGTCAGGAAACGCTACCGCCTAGGAGTTGTAGGGTGTAACACCCTAGGCGCACTACTTTGACCCCTAGAAGAGAAACGGTTACTTCTTCCTTGTACCGTTACGTGGGAAGATAAAACTGAGGTATCTGAGGGTTTTGTTGATTCAGGCTCTGCAGCTAATTTTATGGATTTTGAATTTGCAAAGAAATTGGGTATTCCGCTCACCCCGGTAAAACCACCCATTCAGGTTATGGCGGTAGATGATTCCCCCCTGCAAAGTAATCATCCGCTGTCTCAAACACCAGAGGTGGAAGTCACTATAGGGGTGTTACATAAGGAGAAACTGCAGTTTTTTGTGTTACACATGACCACCTCCACAGTCATCCTTGGCATGCCATGGTTGCCCCGTCACTCCCCACAGATCAATTGGGCTACTGGTCAGCTAACTAGCTGGTCAACTCATTGTTTTCAGCAGTGTTTAGGGAGGGTGACACTGGGCCAGACCAGGATTCATTTGGAGGGTGTACCAGTACAATATTCCGAGTATTCCGATGTGTTCTGTCCCAAGGCTGCAGATAAGTTACCTCCACATCGCCCTTTTGATTGCCCCATCGATCTCCGATAAGGTTGTATGCCCCCCAGGGGTCATCTCTACAATTTGTCGGGGCCAGAGAAAGTGGCCATGCAGGAGTACATTTGTGAAAATTTAATAAGGGGTTCATTCGCCCTTCCCGGTCGCCCGCTGGCGCAGGGTTCTTTTTTGTTAAGAAAAAAGACGGAAGCCTGCGGCCATGTATTGATTACCGGGGCCTGAATAAAATTACTGTGAAGAATCGCTACCCTTTTCCCCTGATAGATGACTTGTTTACACAGGTTACCGACGCTAAGATCTTTTCAAAATTGGATTTAGGGGGTGCATACAACCTGGTGCGGATTAGAGAGGGCGATGTATGAAAGACGGCCTTTAACATGCCCGACGGGCATTACGAGTACCTAGTGATGCCCTTCGGGCTGTGTAATGCCCCGGCCGTCTTCCAAGAACTAATTAGTGAGGTATTCAGGGAGGTGTTGGGCAAATTTGTGTTAGTATACCTAGATGATATACTTATTTTCTCAAACAACCTCTCTGAGCACAGGACTCACGTCAAGTTTGTATTGGACAAACTAAGGCAAAACATGCTTTACGCTAAATTGGAGAAATGCATCTTCGAGGTAACATCTGTCACCTTTTTAGGGTACATAATTTCCACCTCGGGCCTGTCTATGGATCCTGCCAAGGTCTCTGCTGTGTTAGAATGGCCTCAACCAGTGGGGTTAAAATTTCTTCAGAGATTTTTAGGCTTTGCCAATTACTATAGAAGGTTCATAAAGGGGTACTCCACTGTCATTGCACCCCTCACCAGTCTCACTAAGAAAGGGGCAGATATGACCCACTGGTCTCCAGAAGCTCTGCATGCATTACCCACTTTGAAAGATTTGTTTTGCTCTGCACCCATCCTAAGACATGTTGACACCGCCTATCCCTTTATTGTTGAGGTGGACGCCTCGGAGGTCGGGGTAGGGGCTGTGCTGTCCCAGCGGTCAGGGTTGCAGGGTAGATTGCACCCATGTGCCTATTTTTCTCGTAGGTTCTCTCCGGCAGAGAGAAACTACGATATAGGCAACAGGGAGCTCCTGGCCATCAAATTGGCCTTTGAGGAATGGTGCCATTGGTTGGAAGGAGCAGAACATACAATTACAGTTTACACTGATCACAAAAATTTGGAATACATCGAGGGAGCTAAGAGATTAAGCCCCCGTCAGCCTCGATGGTCATTGTTCTTTTCGAGGTTCAGATTTATAATTACGTACACTCCGGGTAGCAAAAACATTAAGGCAGATGCCCTGTCCAGATGCTTTTAGCCGGAGACAGCACAGCCCTCCGCCCCAGAGACCATTGTTCCACAGAAACTGGTACTAGCAACAACTGAGACTTGGGAAGATTGGACAGAGACTTTAGGTCCCTTTCAGCAGGACGTCCCGGAGGGGAAGCCCAAAGGGGTTATGTTTATACCACTGCCATTCCGTATTCAGATTTTACAGATGTTCCACTTACACAAAAATGCGGGACACCCTGGGGCCTCCAGAACACAGGATCTTGTTGCCAGGTGCGCTTGGTGGCCTTCTCTGGCAACAGATTGCAAGGAGTATGTTAGAGAGTGTGCGGTGTGTGCGAAGAGTAAGCCCTCCCGGCTGGCACCTGTGGGAACGTTGCAGCCCTTGCCCACCCCGAGTGAGCCGTGGACCCACTTGTCCATGGATTTTGTGGGTGAGCTTCCCAGGTCTGAGAGCATGTCGGTCATTTGGGTGGTAGTCGACCGCTTTAGTAAAATGGCCCATTTTGTGCCCTTGAAAGGACTCCCCTCGGCCCAGGAGTTGGCCGATTTGTTCATCAGCCACGTTTTCCGATTGCATGGCATTCCAGAAAACATAGTGTCAGATCGGGGAGTCCAATTTGTTTCGAGATTTTGGAGGGCATTTTGTCACCAAATGGGCATGGAACTGTCATTTTTGTCGGGCTACCACCCACAGACCAATGGTCAGACGGAAAGAGTAAATCAATCATTGGAACAGTTTTTGAGGTGTTACGTAGTGTTGGGCGAACATCTAGATGTTCGGGTTCGGGCCGAACAGGCCGAACATGGCCGCGATGTTCGGGTGTTCGACCCGAACTCCGAACATAATGGAAGTCAATGGGGACCCGAACTTTTGTGCTTTGTAAAGCCTCCATACATGCTACATACCCCAAATTTACAGGGTATGTGCACCTTGGGAGTGGGTACAAGAGGAAAATTTTTTTAGCAAAAAGAGCTTATAGTTTTTGAGAAAATTGATTTTAAAGTTTCAAAGGGAAAACTGTCTTTTAAATGCGGGAAATGTCTGTTTTCTTTGCACAGGTAACATGCTTTTTGTCGGCATGCAGTCATAAATGTAATACATATAAGAGGTTCCAGGAAAAGGGACCGGTAACGCTAACCCAGCAGCAGCACACGTGATGGAACAAGAGGAGGGTGGCGCAGGAGGAGAAGGCCACGCTTTGAGACACAACAACCCAGGCCTTGCATGAGGACAAGAAGCGTGCGGATAGCAATTTGCATTTTGTCGCCATGCAGTCATAAATGTAATACAGATGAGAGGTTCAATAAACAGGGACCGGAAACGCTAACCCATCACAGATGTTCATTGTTCATGTTACTTGGTTGGGGTCCGGGAGTGTTGCGTAGTCGTTTCCAATCCAGGATTGATTCATTTTAATTTGAGTCAGACGGTCTGCATTTTCTGTGGAGAGGCGGATACGCCGCCGATCTGTGACGATGCCTCCGGCAGCACTGAAACAGCGTTCCGACATAACGCTGGCTGCCGGGCAAGCCAGCACCTCTATTGCGTACATTGCCAGTTTGTGCCAGGTGTCTAGCTTCGATACCCAATAGTTGAAGGGTGCAGATGGATTGTTCAACACAGCTACGCCATCTGACATGTAGTCCTTGACCATCTTCTCCAGGCGATCGGTGTTGGAGGTAGATCTGTGCACGCTTGCTGTTCTGTGTGGTGCTGCATGGGTGTCAGAAAATTTTCCCACTCCAAGGACACTGCCGATACCATTCCCTTTTGGGCACTAGCTGCGGCTTGTGTTGTTTGCTGCCCTCCTGGTCGTCCTGGGTTTGCGGAAGTCAGTCTGTCGGCGTACAACTGGCTAGAGGAGGGGGAGGATGTCAATTTCCTCTCTAAAGTCTCCACAAGGGCCTGCTGGTATTCTTCCATTTTGATCTGTCTGGCTCTTTCTTCAAGCAGTTTTGGAACATTGTGTTTGTACCGTGGATCCAGAAGGGTATAAACCCAGTAATTGGTGTTGTCCAGAATGCGCACAATGCGTGGGTCGCGTTCAATGCAGTCCTAGGCCGAAGAGGTCATAGCCTAGGGTCACAAAACCTGTTTATTTGGGCAATTTCAATGGTGGCGAGTCTGACGTACATAAATCGCAGCAATGGCCGTTAGCAACGTCTGAATCTCACGAAATGTCTCATGCAGGTAGAAGACATATTGTTAGACTTGGGCTCCAAAGATGTCTTCTACCTGCATGAGACATTTCGTGAGATTCAGGCGTTGCTAACGGCCATGGCTGAGATTTATGTACGCCACCATCACTACCATTGAAATAGCCCAAATAAACAGGTTTTTGTGACCCTAGGCTATGACCTCTTCGGCCTAGGGGCCCGAAACTCACCAGTCATGTTCCCCCTAAGGGTCCCTACAATGCTAGAAAATTTGGTACTGCTGAGCCATTGCCCTTTGAAAAGATGTGAGATTTTGGAAAGTGAAATAGGGAGGCAATGAAATCCTATGGGGGATTTTACCAATTTTGGACCCCTGTAACTCTGGTTTGCAGAGATGTAGGGACCCCATCTTTGGAATCCAAGTCTAACAATATGTCTTCTACCTGCATGAGACATTTCGTGAGATTCAGACGTTGCTAACGGCCATTGCTGCGATTTATGTACGTCACCATCACTACCATTGAAATAGCCCAAATAAACAGGTTTTTGTGACCCTAGGCTATGACCTCTTCGGCCTAGGGGCCCGAAACTCACCAGTCATGTTCCCCCTAAGGGTCCCTACAATGCTAGAAAATTTGGTACTGCTGAGCCATTGCCCTTTGAAAAGATGTGAGATTTTGGAAAGTGAAATAGGGAGGCAATGAAATCCTATGGGGGATTTTACCAATTTTGGACCCCTGTAACTCTGGTTTGCAGAGATGTAGGGACCCCATCTTTGGAATCCAAGTCTAACAATATGTCTTCTACCTGCATGAGACATTTCGTGAGATTCAGGCGTTGCTAACGGCCATGGCTGAGATTTATGTACGCCACCATCACTACCATTGAAATAGCCCAAATAAACAGGTTTTTGTGACCCTAGGCTATGACCTCTTCGGCCTAGGGGCCCGAAACTCACCAGTCATGTTCCCCCTAAGGGTCCCTACAATGCTAGAAAATTTGGTACTGCTGAGCCATTGCCCTTTGAAAAGATGTGAGATTTTGGAATGTGAAATAGGGAGGCAATGAAATCCTATGGGGGATTTTACCAATTTTGGACCCCTGTAACTCTGGTTTGCAGAGATGTAGGGACCCCATCTTTGGAATCCAAGTCTAACAATATGTCTTCTACCTGCATGAGACATTTCGTGAGATTCAGGCGTTGCTAACGGCCATGGCTGAGATTTATGTACGCCACCATCACTACCATTGAAATAGCCCAAATAAACAGGTTTTTGTGACCCTAGGCTATGACCTCTTCGGCCTAGGGGCCCGAAACTCACCAGTCATGTTCCCCCTAAGGGTCCCTACAATGCTAGAAAATTTGGTACTGCTGAGCCATTGCCCTTTGAAAAGATGTGAGATTTTGGAAAGTGAAATAGGGAGGCAATGAAATCCTATGGGGGATTTTACCAATTTTGGACCCCTGTAACTCTGGTTTGCAGAGATGTAGGGACCCCATCTTTGGAATCCAAGTCTAACAATATGTCTTCTACCTGCATGAGACATTTCGTGAGATTCAGACGTTGCTAACGGCCATTGCTGCGATTTATGTACGTCACCATCACTACCATTGAAATAGCCCAAATAAACAGGTTTTTGTGACCCTAGGCTATGACCTCTTTGGCCTAGGGGCCCGAAACTCACCAGTCATGTTCCCCCTAAGGGTCCCTACAATGCTAGAAAATTTGCCACTGCTGAGTAATTGCCCTTTGAAAAGATGTGAGATTTTGGAACTGTAAATAGGAGGCCCAATGAAAGCCTATGGGGGATTTTACCAAATTTGGAGCCCTGTAACTCTGGTTTGCAGAGATGTAGGGAACCCATCTTTGGAGCCCAAGTCTAACAATATGTCTTCTACCTGCATGAGACATTTCGTGAGATTCAGACGTTGCTAACGGCCATTGCTGCGATTTATGTACGTCAGACTCGCCACCATTGAAATTGCCCAAATAAACAGGTTTTGTGACCCTAGGCTATGACCTCTTCGGCCTAGGACTGCATTGAACGCGACCCACGCATTGTGCGCATTCTGGACAACACCAATTACTGGGTTTGTACCCTTCTGGATCCACGGTACAAACACAATGTTCCAAAACTGCTTGAAGAAAGAGCCAGACAGGTCAAAATGGAAGAATACCAGCATGCCCTTGTGGAGACTTTAGAGAGGAGATTGACATCCTCCCCCTCCTCTAGCCAGTTGTACGCCGACAGACTGACTTCCGCAAACCCAGGACGACCAGGAGGGCAGCAAACAATACAAGCCGCAGCTAGTGCCCAAAAGGGAATGGTATCGGCAGTGTCCTTGGAGTGGGAAAATTTTCTGACACCCATGCAGCAGCACACAGAACAGCAAGCGTGCAGATCCACCTCCAACATCGATCACCTGGAGAAGATGGTCAAGGACTACATGTCAGATGGCGTAGCTGTGTTGAACAATCCATCTGCACCCTTCAACTATTGGGTATCGAAGCTAGACACCTGGCACAAACTGGCAATGTACGCAATAGAGGTGCTGGCTTGCCCGGCAGCCAGCGTTATGTCGGAACGCTGTTTCAGTGCTGCCGGAGGCATCATCACAGATCGGCGGCGTATCCGCCTCTCCACAGAAAATGCAGACCGTCTGACTCAAATTAAAATGAATCAATCCTGGATTGGAAACGACTACGCAACACTCCCGGACCCCAACCAAGTAACATGAACAATGAACATCTGTGATGGGTTAGCGTTTCCGGTCCCTGTTTATTGAACCTCTCATCTGTATTACATTTATGACTGCATGGCGACAAAATGCAAATTGCTATCCGCACGCTTCTTGTCCTCGTGCAAGGCCTGGGTTGTTGTGTCTCAAAGCGTGGCCTTCTCCTCCTGCGCCACCCTCCTCCTGTTCCATCACGTGTGCTGCTGCTGGGTTAGCGTTACCGGTCCCTTTTCCTGGAACCTCTTATATGTATTACATTTATGACTGCATGCCGACAAAAAGCATGTTACCTGTGCAAAGAAAACAGACATTTCCCGCATTTAAAAGACAGTTTTCCCTTTGAAACTTTAAAATCGATTTTCTCAAAAACTATAAGCTCTTTTTGCTAATTTTTTTTCCTCTTGTACCCACTCCCAAGGTGCACATACCCTGTAAATTTGGGGTATGTAGTATATAAGGAGGCTTTACAAAGCACGAAAGTTCGGGTCCCCATTGACTTCCATTATGTTCGGAGTTCGGCCATGTTCGGCCCGAACCCGAACATCTAGATGTTCGCCCAACACTACATGTGACCCGTTCGGCCAATCACAGCGCTAGCCGAACGTTCGGGTAACGTTCGGCCATGCGCTCTTAGTTCGGCCAAATGGCCGAACAGTTTGGCCGAACACCATTAGGTGTTCGGCCGAACCCGAACATCACCCGAACAGGGTGATGTTCTGCAGAACCCGAACAGTGGCGAACACTGTTCGCCCAACACTAGTGTTATGTTGCGGAAGCGCAAAATGATTGGGTCAAGTTTTTGCCCTTCGCAGAATTTGCTCACAATAATTTGAAAAGTTCTTCCTCGGGATTTTGTCCATTTCAGATAGTGACCGGGAAGTTGCCTAAATTCTCCCCATTGCCAGTCGCCTCCACTCCGTTTCCAGCTCTGGAGGCCTGGCAAAGGTCATTTAAAGACATGTAGTGGATCGTGAAAAATAATTTGGAGAAGGCGTTTCAAAGTCAAAAAGGTCAAGCTGATAAAAGACGTTCCTTAGAGTGGAGGTTTCAACCAGGAGACTTAGTCTGGGTTTCCACACGTCACTTGACCTTGAAAAAGCCCTCAGCCAAGTTGGGGCCCAGGTTTGTGGGTCCGTTTCCAGTAACTAGAAAGATCAACAATGTTACTTATGCCATCGATCTTCCTGCCAGTATGCGTGGCGTAAGATCCTTTCATGTGTCCCTGCTTAAGCCAGCAGTCCATGTGGGTCCCACTCCTCCTCCTCCTGTGATGATAGATGACCAACCTGAGTATCAGGTAGAGAAAATTTTAGACTCACGCATAGTTCAGAACTCAGTTCAGTATCTGGCTCATTGGAAAGGGTATGGCTGGGACTGCTAGTCCATACAGGTTCAGAAGGACGCATGCGCGCGCTGAGAGGCAGAGCTTATATGACAGCCAGAGAAGAGTCAGCTGACCAAGCTGGTCAGCTGACATTTTCACCACCTTCCATTGGTCCAGCACTTAGGGGTGGCGCTGGTGAGCGCTATGGTATATATACTGGGTGCTGGTCATTTCTCTGGTGTCTGGCGTTGCGATCACAACGTGGTAGCACTCAGACCTTGTCTGTATCTGTGTTCTAGCATAGTTTCCAAAGGTGTTGACGATCAAGGACCTCACACCTTAACAAATAATACAGATCAATATTCCTAATGCTATGACCTTCTGCCTGCCTGACTATTCCTCTGAACTCTGATTCTGTACCTTGCTATTTCTGATATCCTGTTGCCAAACTCTGCTCGTTCCTGAACTCTGTATTTGCCTCCTGACTCTGTACCTTGCTATTCTGATACTCCGTTGCCAGACCCTTCCTGTTCATTGGATTTCGTATCTGTCTCCTGTATTTATACCTTATCTGCCTGTGTGTTAACGACCTGGCTTGCTGACCTCGAGAACTGGCCTTACTGTTAGAGGCAGTTCCCAGACCTGTTAGTGACACCCTCTCACTGGTGTCACTCACGTTCTGTCCTTCCTACTCTCAGCCTAGCTCCTCCCCCGGGAGAGTCTAGGCCAACAGAAGGAACATACTTCTGTGCAGTACTCCTTACTGCTTCTGTACCTTCTCCTGAGGTGCAGTACTCAAATATTACTGTTGCACCAAACACTCATCTCTCAGGTGTCCAGAGGTTAGAAGATATATCTGATTATCGGTGATACTGCAGATCATCAATAATCAGGTATATTCTGCATTCTCGGTGATACTGCAGTTCACCGGTAATCAGACCCTCTCTGTGTTACACCGATCGTTACACTGAGGTAAGTAAATTATTAGTATTATTTTTTTTTTTATTTGGTTACTGTTTATGCACTGTTTCTGCTTTTTCCTTATGGGTACCTGGAATATAAATCAGCTGTGCTCCATTGGAACATATGTTGGTATAAAACGTTCTGCCATGTGTTGAAAACTTCCCCCCCAAAATTCTATCTTTTTTAAACTGTGGACTCCTAAAAGTAAGCAGCTTTATTTTAAACAGTTTATCTTAACTGAACCACTTGAGAAGAAATAACCATGAAGTAAAAAAAAAGAAGCTGCGCAGCTTTTAGCCTCCTGGAAATATATCAGCCACCTGCGGCTGCCGGTGTAATCTTGTCACATCTACACTATATAACATGGCAGTAAATGCTGCTGATCAGCCAGTGACAGTGCAGACAGGGGGGGGGGGCTGCACATGCATCATGGAGTGACCCAGCTTCCCAGAGACATGGACTGGTCTGGGGTGCGCATAGCCTCAGCTCTGATCTCTGCTCTGCTCCAGCTCAGCATCCTGTCTGCCTCTTCCTATAGAATCACATACAATGCATCATCACAGTGCACAATACAGCCAAATCAGCCTCGATTTACCTACCAATATTATCAGAAGGGAGATGTATACATTGGGGGGCTGTTTGCAGTGAGCATTAATGGTCATGTATTGTTGGAATATAAACCCTATGACGTAGGCATGTATAGATTCAATTGTCTGCTGTAAGTATTTTGTTTATCTTGTTATCTAAAGGCTAATCTCATATTTACAAGAGGAAAAAAAAAATCAATGTGTTAAAGAGAAACTGTAACCAAGGATTGAACTTTATCCCAATCAGTAGTTGATACCATCTTTCTCATGAGAAATTTTTACCTTTTCTAAAACAGATCATCAGGGGGCTCAGTACGGCTGGTATTGTAGTAAAACCAGGGATGAGCAGAAACTACGCCAGTGCAAATTTACGCATCGTAGTTCGCATCTACGCATCGTAGTTCGTAGGTGAAGTTTCAAAACTACACTTTTACGAATTTACGCGTAGCTTACGCCCACTATGCGTAGTTAACAAGTGTATTGCGTAGTGAACTATGAATGCTTTACTCACGTCTAATTTTCCACGTGCGATTGTATGCGCACAAATGTACGCATTGGAAAGGGGAATGTACGCGTAGAAGAGTTCTCGGTATAAGCATTTAAAGCGGAATATAACCCTGCATTTCAACTTTGCTCTAAAACATTATTTACAGCATATTATATGCAAAAAGCATTTTTTTTTTACTAGACAAGCATTGGAAGGGTTAAACACAGAGGTTTCAAGTTCCGTGGAGAGATATGCAGAAGTTCAGATTGTTACATTCTATTTAGTTAGATGTATCTATTGATAAATGTTACACACTCTTTGGCTGTCCTCCAAGCTCCTTCTCAGTCAGAGAGAGTGAGTCACATTCAACACTTAGATACATTTATGTAAACAAAATGTATCTATTTCAGGTTCGGATGCGTCTGCAGAAATCTCCAGGAACTTTGAAGCTCTGTGTAACCCTTCCAATGCTGGTCTAGTAAAAAAAAAATGCTGGTTGCATATAATATACTGTAAATAATATTTTAGAGCAAAGTTGAAATACAGGGTTATATTCCACTTTAAAGAGGAATTAATGTGTAAATGTTTCTCCATACGGGCGTAAGCATCCTCATACACTACATTTCGCACTACCCGTAATTGCATATTTTAACGCGTAGTCTATGAATTGCATACGAAGCAAATATTTAATTTCGAAGCAGAGAGTAGTGTAACCCTAACAGAGAGCAGAGAGTGGTGTATTCCTAAAAGAGTGCAGAGTGTGGTGTAGCCCTAACAGACTGCAGAGTGTGGTGTAGCCCTAACAGAGTGCAGAGAGTGGTGTAGCCCTAACAGACTGCAGAGTGTGGTGTAGCCCTAACAGAGGGCAGAGAGTGGTGTAGCCCTAACAGAGTGCAGAGAGTGGTGGATTCCTAACATAGTGCAGAGAGTGGTGTAGCCCTAATAGACTGCAGAGAGAAGTGTAGCCCTAACAGAGTACAGAGAGTGGTGTAGCCCTAACAGAGTGCAGAGAGTGGTGTATTCCTAACATAGTGCAGAGAGTGGTGTAGCCCTAACAGAGTGCAGAGTGTGGTGTAGCCCTAACGGACTGCAGAGAGTGGTGTAGCCCTAACAGAGTGCAGAGAGTGGTGTAGCCCTAACAAGAGTGCAGAGAGTGGTGTAGCCCTAACAGAGTGCAGAGAGTGGTGTAGTCCTAACAGAGTGCAGAGAGTGGTGTAGCCCTAACAGAGAGCAGAGTGGTGTAGCTCTAACAGAGAGCAGAGAGTGGTGTAGCCCTAACAGAGAGCAGAGTGGTGTAGCTCTAACAGAGAGCAGAGAGTGGTGTAGCCCTAACAGAGAGCAGAGTGGTGTAGCTCTAACAGAGAGCAGAGAGTGGTGTAGCCCTAACAGAGAGCAGAGTGTGGTGTAGCCCTAACAGACTGCAGAGAGTGGTGTAGCCCTAACAGACTGCAGAGAGTGGTGTAGCCCTAACATAGTGAAGAGAGTGGTGTAGCCCTAACAGAGTGTAGAAAGAGGGGCATTACTGCAGAGTATGGCAGCTGAGACCGGATTAGATCAGGCTGCAGGAACGTGCAATATAAGCTTATTGTTAGTTTCAGCTGGCTGTAGTTTAAAACAATGAGATTGTTTTTGCATTAAAATGCAGATATACTTTATATCATTAATGTATGTATATGGTATTTTTTAATAATGTGAAGAAACAAAACAAGAAAAACAGTAAAGAAAACAAAAACAGATACACTTATCCGGGGCTTCCTCCAGTTCCTGGCAGCCTATCTGTCTCTTGCCCCAGCTCCCATGAGCCGGGATCCCCTCTGTTGCAGATGCCGACTTCGCCAGGTCGGCATCTAGAGCACTTGTGTGCTCAGGTAGACTGGAGTGTTCTGTGCAGGCGCCGTACTTCTGCGCCTGCGCAGAAAAAATCCAGACCATGTGAGAGTGACTGTGAGCGGCTCGCTTGTGCAGGTGCAACCTAGCGACCTGTCCTTTAAACATTTCTAAAAATCTCACAGAAGACAGAACATTTTTTGAGATCCCAGCTCTCCATCCATCAGTGTATCCATCCATCCAGAGACAGTCTGACTTGTGCACAACCATTTGATCTACCAATCATCTTCTGTAGAAATTGTGTTCTCCTTGTTATTCCAGTCAGAAGGCTAAGGCCTGGTACACACTTTCAATTAGGATTGACCAATCCCCAACCACCTCCATATAGTATGGGAGTCAAAAGATATTGAATACTAAGAACAGATGATGTGGCAAACACTCATTCTACATGGCAGTGGTAAGATTTGTCAATGATTTGCCGATCATAATTAAAATGTGCAGCAAGCTTTAGAAATAACATTTTCACAATTACACCCATACCTAATTACAATTTGTAAATTCAATTTATTTTGTGTAATCATTCGTAATTTCATGTAATTTTCATCTAATTTTCACGTAATTTAGAGACAACTTTACCAGTGAATAACAAAGCCCCATACATGCTATTGCCACCAAAATAGCTACATATTTTAAGGAGAATAGTTGGTACAAGTTTAAAAAAAAGGAATTTTTCAAAAAAATCTTGTAGTTTTTGAGAAAATCAATTTTAAAAATGCAAAGGGAAAATGGTTTTTAAACTAAGCAAAAATGACAATTTAAAAAAAAAAATTTCTTGGCATTTTTAACCACTTGCGGACCAGGCCCATTGAATCAACGTCCAGCAGGTGGTGGTACTGTTCTGACCGGACGTTGATTCAACATCCAGCGCTAACTAACCATCCCAATGCGATCGTGCGCACCCGGAGGGGGAGATTAAGCTGTCATATGACAGCTGGCATCTCCCCCGAGTGATCAGCAGCCATCGCGTATGGCTGCTGATCACGTGATCACTACGATCACCGGCGGATCGTAGTGATCTACTTTGACAGCGGCGGCGGCAGGGGGGGAAGAAGAGGATCCACTCACCTCCCTGCCATTCCAGCGACGATCGGTGCCCCCTCTGCTCTGGCCGGCATCTCTGCTCCGTCTGACGTCAGCGCCGGGTCCCGGCTTGATGACGTCATCAAGCCGCGACACGACCTGAGCATCATTTGGAGCGGAGATGCCGGCTGGAGAAGAAGGGGGCTACTGCGGCTCATCGCTGGAGCCTGGAAGGTGAGTAATGGCTGCTGGCGTAAGGGGGGACACTTGCCGCCTGACCCCCCCCCAAACGTGCGCACCCCCCTCCACCGCAAAATGTCCTGGTCCTTATATGAAATGCTATAGGATGTGATGTTACTGTGGCATATATTATGGAGCTGAATATTTTAAATGTTTTTAATATGCTATCTAGTGGTTATTATTGATGGATTAATACAATTGTTATACTTTTCTACTACCAAATGTGTAGTGCTATTTATGGGCCATTTAAAGTAATTCTTTTTTATTGCAGCAAGTCTTTACTAGGCCCTTACACACTTATTGCTGGGTGCTGGATCTATGCAATAGGTAGCAATTTTGGTGGCAATAGCATGTATGAGGGTTTTGCTATTCACTGTTACAGTTGGCACAACATTACAGAAAGGTTAAGAGAAATTACAAACAGTTACACAAGATTAAAATGAATTTACAAATCGTAATTACATATAGGTGGAACTGCAAACTTTTACGCAAAATCTTGCATGTTTGTTATTAGCTGATTACGATAAGGCTTTAATTTTATCAAATAAAGGTACAGGTGGGTGGAGCTTACACTGGTTGTCCATGGAATTGAATTTGTATGTATGAATGTTGTGCTATGCTGCTGGCTAAAGATTTTCTATGATTTTAAAAGGCCCAAAGTAAAGAAATATGCAGACCTCGTGACATTTATCCATGTTATTGAATTTATCAATTCACAGCCTGATATTCTTCCCAACACCACATTGGGTTATATTGTATACAACACTTGTGAACATCTCACGGGCTCTGTACATGATACGTTGAAAATTTTGTCTGGACCTGAACTGGACGCTCCAAACTACGCTCACATGAACCACGGAGAAGTCATCGGCTTTGTTGGTGATGATATTGTGATGCCGGAATTATTTGGGATGTATGGCTACACCATGGTAAGAAATAAATGCAAATATGTGCAGAAACATAAGAGGCGCAATTTAGTGGAAATTCCTTGATAATTTCTCCATGTGATTATTCCACCAAGGACACTTCTTATACATTAATTTCTATCGCGTCCATGAAAAAAGGGTACAGTGAAAAAAACTTTTTTTGCAAAAAGGGTGTGTGCTCAAACACCAAGTGAACCCTTATATACCTGGCTCTGCAGATAAGGCCTGATTAGCTTATTCATGAGACACTGCTCAAGCAAATCTGCATTGGCTTTCGCATGCTAGGATATGCAGGGTTTTGCCAACTAACTCACTGCAACATTTTTGACTCTACAGTTCCACTCCCCAATGGGGAAACAGGCTGCAGACAGCCCATGTAGAGAAGGAAATCCACAACCTGCTTCCAGAAGGTAGGAAAATGAAAACATTTCGCAAAAAGGGTGTGGGCATCAAACACCAAGTGAACCCTTATATACCTGGCTCTGCAGATAAGGCCTGATTAGCTTATTCATGAGACACTGCTCAAGCAAATCTGCATTCGCTTTCGCATGCTAGGATATGCAGGGTTTTGCCAACTAACTCACCGCAAAGTTTTTGCCCTGCGGGGAATTCGTTCGCGCAGCTTTTAGCACTTATCCAGGATCGACGCGTGGAGGCCCCCCCAGGATCCCAGGAAAATGCCTGATATTCAGCCAGAGAAAGAAAAGGAAAAAAAGGAACACAGCATAGTTATTTGTGTGCTTGGCACTGTACATACCCATGTCTATCTCATCATGTCACATGTAGCCTCGGGTATCCTTTAAACTGTACCTGAGGCAAAATGTGACATGATTAAATAAACATGTATATGCTGTGCCAAAAATATTAATAACCAGGCTTTACTTATTTTATATTGCTGCCGGGAAGAGTTTTTAGGCATGGAAGTAGCAGCTTCTGTCTTGTAGATACCTTGTCGGGAATATAGTAACCATCACTGATAGGCTAATTACAGCCATAAAAGTTTGCCTGGCAGAATGCAACTTCTGAGGACATGGATAAATAAAATACATGAACTATTGACCTTTTTCTAACTGTGGGACACTTAATAGGCTGCCACTGATTAGAGACAGTAAAACATTCAGCCTACTTTGTAAATGTTTAAGTATAAAAGAAAACCATTAGATACTTAAAGAGACACTGAAGAGAAAAAAATGATATAACAAATTGGTTGTGTAGTACGGATAATTACTAACATTAGAAGCAAAGAAAATAGTCTCATATTTTTATTTCCAGTTACCGTACATAGGTTTTTTGTTTTTTTATAACATTACATCATTTTCTAATATTTGCACTTTACACACTATTCAGCGTTCTAAATGATTTTACAGAGCAGACCAGTGAACCTTTGAATAGAGATGGCCCGAACGGTTTGCATGCAAACATCGCTGGTTTGCGTTCGTGGTGATCCGCGATTCCACAAACTATATGCGAGTTTGACCCGCCCCCTATACTACATTATTAGGCTCAACTTTGACCCTCTACATCACAGTCAGCAGACACAGGGTAGTCAATGAGGCTACACTCCCTCCTGGAGCCCCTTCCCACCTCCCTTATATAAGGCAGCTGCGTCGGCCATTCCCCTCACTTGGTCTGGCTGCAGTAATTAGAGAAGGGAGAGCTGCTGCAGAGACATAGGGAAAGCTTAGTTAGGCTGTTGTTAGGCTTGTTAGCTTGCTCCTTGCTGATACTTATTGCTAAGAAGCACCTCTTTTGATAGATAATGTTGTTCTAGTGATCTATTTTTTTTTGTGTGTGTCCCACTGACACTTGCATATACAGCCCTGTCAGTCACAGGCAGCTGGCCCTTGCTAATTGCTATACTGTGCAAGGCCCACACATTCAGCGACTACCTTTTCACTGCACCTGTGTGGGACAGCTACATATTTGTAATACCAATCACTGTATACCTGTTCAGGGTACCTGTGTGTGTGACGAAAGCTGCACATTGTATTGATACCAGTCACTGCCTACCTGTTCAGTGCACCTGCATGACCGCACACAGTGTTATATTTTATACCAGTCACTGCATACCTGTTCATGGTACCTATGTGTGTGACAGCTGCACATTTGTAATACTAGTCACTGCATACCTGTTCAGGGTACCTGTGTGTGTATCGAAAGCTGCACATTGTATTGATACCAGTCACTGCATACCTGTTCAGTGCACCTGTGTGACCGCACACAGTGTTATATTATATACCTGTCACTGCATACCTGTTCATGGTACCTATGTGTGTGACAGCTGCACATTTGTAATACCAGGCACTGCATACCTGTTCAGGGTACCTGTGTGTGTGACAGCTGCACATTTGTAATACTAGTCACTGCATACCTGTTCAGGGTACCTGTGTGTGTGTGACAGCTGCACATTTGTAATACCAGTCACTGCATACCTGTTCACTGCACCTGTGTGACCACACGCTATTTTATATACCAGTCCGTGCATACCTGTTAACTGCATCTGTGTGATAGCTGCACATTGTATTGTAATACCAGTCACTGCATACCTTTCACTGCACCTGTGTGACTGCACATTGTATTAGTCAAGTCAGTGCATACCTTTCACTTCATCCCCCCAACAAAACAGGCAGAGGCAGACCCAGAGGCAGGCCACCCGGCAGGTCTGTTCGAGGTCATGCTAATGTGATTTGGTGTGGCTCTGGACCAAAGTACAGTGCTCAGAAGAAGGCACGTCCCATCGACTCCCAAGATTGTCAGGACGTGGTTGACTATTTAACACAGAACCCCTCATCTTCCGCAGCCACCAGCGCTACTACAAGCACCACATCCGCTACATTTGACACTTCCCAGGAGTTATTTGGTGGGAAATTAACTGATTCACAGCCATTATTGTTACAACAAGATGAAGGCGCTAAGCATGCTACACCACCTCATATGTCTGAGTAAGGCGACACTATGGACGTAAGGTGTGAGGAGGAGGATGGATGTGTCTGATACAAGCAAAGCTTGGAAGGATGATTTTGATGATGATGATTATGAAGATATGGATGTCACGTGGGTTCATAATAGAGAAGATGAACAGGGGGACAGTTCAGAGGGGGAGTCAGAGAGGAGTAGGAGGAGACAAGTTGCTGAAAGAAGCAGGGGAGCTCGTCATCAGAAACAGCTTGTGGCAGTGTCCGGCGCCATGTATCGCCACCTATGGACAGCCAGCCAACATGCCCTTCAATGTCAGCTGCTGACGCCACCATAGTGCCATCACCCCAGTGTGGAAATGTTTTTTTTTTGTCTGCCTCAGATGAGAGCAATGCCATCTTTACTCTCTGCCACCAAAAATTGAGCCGTGGAAAGGCCAACACCCGCGTAGGGACAACTGCAGAAAAGGCAGAAACTGCAATGGGAAGACCACCTGAGGAAACGCAGCACACAGAATGCAAAGCCACCCTCCTTCTCCTCTTCCTCCTTCAGGTGCATCATCTTCAGTCGCTTTCTCCCTTGCACCTTCACAGCCTCCCTCTTCTCACCTTGAGCGGTTCCTGCTCCTCTGCCCACAGCAGCAGCCAGATGTCCGTGAGGGAAATCTTTGAGCGGAAGAAGGAATGTCTGCCAGTCACCCCCTTGCCCGGTATCTGGCAGATGGATTGGCGGAACTGTTAGCTCACCAGCTGTTACCATACCAGCTGGAGGACTCTGAGGCCTTCCGAAAATTTGTGGCCATTGGGACACCGCAGTGGAAGATACCAGGACGCAATTATTTCTCAAAAAAGGCGATACCCAAACTGTAACCATGAAGTTGAAAGGCAAGAGGTGTCATCTCTGGCACACAGGGTTGGGTCAAGGGTCCATCTGTCCACGGATGACTGGTCTGCAAAGCACGGTCAAGGCAGGTACATTACTTACACAGCCAGTGGCGTAGCTACAAACCTCTGGGCCCCGATGCGGAATCTGGATGTGGGCCCCCCCCCACGGCAACAACAGCCCCCCCTCCCCCGGCAACACCCGACGCACACACATATCCGAATCCCTATAGCCAGCTATAGGTCCCCCCAGTATAGGTAGCCAGGCATAGGTACGCCAGTATAGTTGCCCCCGGTATAGGTTAGCCAGGTAGGTGCCTCCAGCATAGGTAGCCAGTATAGTTGCCCCCAGTATAGGTTAGATAGGCAGGCGCCGCCAGTACAGGTTAGCTAGGTGGGTGCCTCTAATATAGGTAGCCAGAATAGTTGCCCCCAGCATAGGTTAGATAGGTAGGTGCCCCCAGTATAGGTTAGTTAGGTAGGTGCCTCCAATATAGGTAGCCAGTATAGTTGCCACCTGTATAGGCTAGCTAGGTGCCCCGAATACAGGTTAGACAATTAAGTGCCCCCAGGTTAGATAGGTAGGTGCCCCCCAGTATAGGTTAGATTAGGTAGCTGCCCCCCAGTATAGGTTAGATGAGGTAGGTGCCCCCCAGGATAGGTTAGGTAGCTGCCCCCCAGGATAGATTAGGTAGCTTTCCCCCAGGATAGGTTAGAGTAGGTAGCTGCCCCCCGGATAGTTTAGAGTAGGTAGCTGCCCCCCAGGATAGGTTAGGTAGGTAGCTGGCCCCCCAGGATAGGTTAGGTAGGTAGCTGGCCCCCCCAGGATAGGTTAGGTAGGTAGCTGGCCCCCCAGGATAGGTTAGGTAGGTAGCTGGCCCCCCAGGATAGGTTAAGTAGGTAGCTGCCCCCCAGGATAGGTTAGGTAGCTGCCCCCCCAGGATAGCTTAGGTAGGTAGCTGCCCCCCAGGATAGGTTAGGTAGGTAGCTGGCCCCTCAGGATAGGTTAGGTAGGTAGCTGGCCCCCCAGGATAGGTTAGGTAGGTAGCTTGCCCCCCAGGATAGGTTAGGTAGGTAGCTGGCCCCCCAGGATAGGTTAGGTAGGTAGCTGGCCCCCCAGGATAGGTTAGGTAGGTAGCTGGCCCCCCAGGATAGGTTAGGTAGGTAGCTGGCCCCCCAGGGTAGGTTAGGTAGGTAGCTGCCTCCCAGGATAGGTTAGGTAGGTAGCTGGCCCCCCAGGGTAGGTTAGGTAGGTAGGTAGGTCGCTAGCTGCCCTCTCCCTCCCTTCCTCTCCCCCTCAGATGCAGAGTGCGCAGCGCACGGAAGCGCTGTAGGCGGAACTCACCTCCGTCCCTGCGCCGCTGGTCTCCTCCCGCTCTGTATAGATGTTGTTACACACTGCTTCCTGTTTAGCCGGAAGCAGTGTGTAACAGCAGATCTATGCAGAGCGGGAGGAGACCAGCGGCGCTTGGAACGCAGGCAGGTGAGTTCTGCCTACAGCGCTTCCGTGCGCCGCGCACTCTGCATCTGAGGGGGGGGGGGGGGGCGGGGAGAGGTCGGGCTGCCCTCCCCACGGCTGCAGCTCCCCCCTCCCAATAACGCACGCAGGGATCTCCGAGTCCAAACGGACATGGGCCCCCCGGGCCCCTCCCCCGCCTCTTCAGGAGCCGGGCCCGGTCGCCGAGCCGACCGTTGCGACCACAGGCCCTACGCCCCTGTACACAGCCCATTGGGTCAACCTGGTGACCGCTGGCAAGCAGGGAGTACGTGGCTGTGAAGCGGACCTAGTTGTGACACCTCCACAGCTTGCAGGCAGGCCTCCTGCCACCTCCTCTCCTTCTCCTCCTACTCCTCCTGCTACATCCTCTTTGTTGTCATCGTCCTCCTCCTCCTTGGCTGAGTGGCAGTGCAACTCTACTGGTGCTGCGATCTCCTCTCCAGCTACACAGCACCAGCTCCCCAGGGCCTATGCTGCATGCCAAGTACGACAGTGTCACGCCATCTTAGAAATGTATTGCCTCATAGCGGAGAGTCACACTGGAGCAGCTCTCCTGGCTGCTCTTAACAAACAGGTGGATCAGTGGCTGATCCCACACCAACTGGAGATCGGCAATGTGGTGTGTGACAACGGCAGCAATCTCATTTCTGCTTTGAATTTGGGAAAGTTGACACATGTACCCTGCATGGCACATGTGCTGAATCTAATAGTTTAGAGATTTGTGTGTAAATACCCAGGCTTACAGGAGGTGACTCCTGAAGCAGTCCAGGAAGGTGTGTGGGCATTTCAGGCGGTCTTAAACGGCCATAGCAAGCTTGGCCGATATTCAGCAGGGAAACAACTTGCCGGTGAGGCACTTGATTTGCGATAGCCTGACTCGCTGGAATTCAATGCTCTTCAATTTATTTATTAATGACCTAGTAGATGCAGTAGCGAGCAATGTTGCTGTTTTTGCAGATGATACAAAATTGGGCAGAATCATCAACTCTCAGGAAGATAGTGTCATATTGCAACAGGATTTGGATAGGATGGCTATATGGGCGGGCACATACATGGCAGATGAAATTCAATGTTGAAACATGTAAAGTCATGCATTTTGGTCATACCAATGGTCTAGCACCATACAAAATAAATGGGATACAGTTGGGGACATCAAACTTGGAGAAGGACTTAGTACTCATCGACAACAAGTTAAATAATCGTACTCAATGCCAAGCTGCTGCAGCTAAAGCTAACAAAATTTTGGGATGCATTAAAAGGGAAATAAAAACTCGAGATGCTAGCATAATATTGCCCCTGTTTAACTCTCTAGTAAGGCCACATCTGGAATATGGAATTCAGTTCTGGGCACCACATTACAAAAAAGATATTGCAGTTTTAGATCAGGTGCAGAGAGGAGCAACAAAATTGATACGTGGGATGGAAGGTCTCACTTACCAAGAAAGGTTAGATAAACTGGGTTTATTTAGTCTAGAGAAAAGACACCTTAGAGGGGATCTGAATAACATGTATAAATAGATCAGAGGGCAATATAATAGCTTGGCGGATGAGCTTTTTGTCCCTATGCCTTCTCAGAGGACTAGAGGACATGATCTGCGCATGGAGGAAAAAAAGTTTTAGCCATTTATTTAGGAAAGGGTTCTTTACAGTAAGAGTGATTAAGATGTGGAATGCATTGCCACAGGAAGTCGTTATGGCAAACTCTATACCTGCATTTAAAGGGGGCTTAGATGCTTTGCTTGCGTTGAAAGACATCCATGGCTACAATTACTAGGTAATGCCCAAAGATGTTGATCCAGGGATGTTATCTGATTGCCATCTGGAGTCGGGAAGGAATTTTTTTCCCTTTTGGGGCTAATTGGAGGTTGGGGATGATTGGAGGTTGGGGATGATGATGATGATGATGTGCTGGTTCCTCCCTATGTGCCACCAGCACCACCAGCACAGTTGGTTGAAGGCAGTTTGTCATCGGAGGAGGAGGCGTCTCTGGTGCAGAGGCGCGGCAGCAGCAAAGCGGCCAGCACAGGGCGTGGAAGGCAGGAGCCACAGCCTGCTGCTTCAGCCGCTACCACCACTCGCAGCAAACCTCCTCCAAGCACATTGAAATAAACACAACCCTCCAAAGGAATACAAAATCCTCAGCCCTCAAGCTTGAAGGGCAAGTTGAAATGGCCAGTCTGGCGGTTCTTCACTAAATGCGAAGTCAACAAGACCCGTGCAATTTGCCACAGTTGCGGTGACAGCATGAGCAGAGGTCACAATCTCAACAAGTTGAGTACCTCGTGCCTGCAGACCCACTTGGAGACCAAACATTTTGAGGAGTGCAGTCAGTTTCTGAAGCTGAAGGAAAGTGGCGCAGGCAGTGGTCAGAGCCAGAAAGCCACTGCACAGACTTCATCAGCAGCAGCATCATCCCACCCTCCTGCTCATCCAGCAGCAGCAGCAGGAGCACAGCAACTCACTGACCCCCCCCCCCCCCCCCCCCCCCCCCCGGGCAGCCAGTCCTCAGTGGCCTCATCAGCTCCCTCCACAGTGGCCTCCTCTTCCTCCCGTGCAGGCAAACGCCACCAGACCCTGCTCAGCGAGTCATTTCCTGGTGTGAACAAGGTGCTGCCTCCCACCAACAGGTGCATCCGGGTGCTGAACGGGTTGCTTGCCCGGGCCATGTGCTCCCAGCTCCTGCCATACTCCTTTGTGCAGGAGGGGAGTGACATGAGAGCACTTCTGCCGTTTGGGATCCAGGAGTGGCAAGTCCCCAGCCGCCACAACTTTTCCCACACGGCGATCCCAGCACTCCATCAATTCGCTATGGCAAATGTGGGCTGCTCGCTCGATCACGCCGTGAGTGAGCGCATCCACATAACCATGGATTCATGGAGCAGCCACTTCGGGATAGACCGCTACCTGTCCTTCATGGCCCACTGGGTCAGCCAAGTGAAATGTGCCAGTGAAGAAGCAGCAGGTCCATCCTCATGCGCATCAGCGGCAGCAGCAGCACCAGTTGCCCACTATGTGGTGCCACCACGCGGGGTCAGGGGAGAAGCAGCAGTTCCCACCGCCAAGCGACCCCGCATCCAGTCTGCTGGAGATGAGAAGCCTGGGGAAGAAGAGTCTCACAGCAGCCAACATGCTCCGCTACCTGAGGGAGCAGTAGAAGACGTGGCTGACCCCCAGAGGCCTCTGAGTCGGATTGGTGGAGTCTGACAATGCAGCCAACCTGCTGGCTGCTATCAGCAGGGGACAATTGACCCACGTCCCCTGCTTGGCCCACGTCCTCAACCTGGTGTTGCAGAAGTTCATGTGCACCTACCAGGGGATGGACGAGCTGTTGGAAGCGGCTTGGAAAACTGTGCACGCTTTCTGCCGCTCAGCTGCTGCCGCAGCAAACCTGGCAGACATGCAGCAGCGCGAGGGCCGGCCACGACACTGCCTTGTCATTGATATGCCAACTCGCTAGAACTCCTCCCTGGCGATGTTGAAGTGGCTGGTTGAACAGAGGAGGGCTGTCAACCGCCACATCATTGAGGGCACTCTCGCCGGCACCACAAAACTCCAGCTCCTCTTCAACGCATAGTGGGGGCAGATGCAGCAGGTCTGCTTGGTGTTGGCTCCCTTCCTGCAGGGAACCCCTCTGCCAGTGGGTGCCCATTGTCTGCTGGACAGGGCACTGTGCGATTTGATGGATTTGGGAGAGGAGGCCCTGAACCAGCTGGAACAGCAGCCGCCTGTGCAGTCCACTTCTGCAGAGGAATCTGAGTTGTTGGAGGAAGATGAAGAGGAGTTAGAGGTGCTGGACGTTGCTGTTGAAGGGGAACAGCGGAGAGTAGCAGCAGTGGTGAGAGGTTGGAGAGAGGAGGAAGAGGCTCAGGGGCCAGAGGAGGAGGACAGCGACCTTGAGGCCACTGACCCTGCCATCTCTGCTGGACAGACCGCCCTGTTCAGCATGGCAAGGCACATGCTGCGTTGCCTGCGCACAGACCCCAGGGTGAACCCAGAGTGTAGTAGCGACTGAGTCAGGAGGACAAAGCGGACGGTCTGTTCGGCAGCACAGAAGGACCATGGCAGCTCACTGGTAGTAACACAGTGTAATAGTGCTGCCCCATAAATTAAATGCGTCAGTGGACCCAGGCAGTGTGAACGTGGAGTGTAGTAGCAACTGAGTCAGGAGGACAAAGCAGACCGTTAGTTCGGCAGCACAGAAGGACCATGGCAACTCACTGGTAGTGGAGGACAAAGCGGATGGTCAGGTTTGGCAGCACAGAAGGACCATGGCAACTCACTGGTAGTACCACAGTGTAATAGTGCTGCCCCAAAACTGAAATGCGTTAGTGGACCCGGGCAGTGTGAACTCAGAGTGTAGTAGCGACTGAGTCAGGAGGACAGGACAAAGCAGACGGTTAGTTCGGCAGCACAGAAGGACCATGGCAACTCACTGGTAGTCAGGAGGACAAAGTGGACGGTCAGTTCGGCTGCACAGAAGGACCATGGCAACTCACTGGTAGTATCACAGTGTAATAGTGGCAATGTCAGGCACTTGTTGCTGGGTTGGCAGAGCAGTTACAGTGGGGGTGGAACGCTGGGGGGAATGCTTCCAGTAGTCTGCGCACAAGGGCCTCCTGCAACTCCCTTGTGCGTTGCTCGGTGGTGGATGGCGTCATGAACTCTCCCAGCTTCCCCTTCAGACGTGGGTCCAGCATCAAGGTGATCCAGATATCCTCCCTTGAACGCATCTGGATTACCCGGGGGTCCCTGCGAAGGCAGCGCAACATGTGCACACCCATGGGAAACAAGTAGTCCTTGGCAGCAAGATCTTCATCGTCCTCATCGTCCCATATCACATGCCTGTCCTCTTCCTGTGCCATGTCGTCCTCCCCAAGCTTCCATCCCTGCACAACGCCTGCGGCGCTCTGCTCCTCCTCCTCAGCATTCAGGTTAGGGACCTCCAACTCCTCCACCTCCTCCACTACCTGTGAGCCCTCCTGTGAGGCCATCTGGTCCTTTTCCAGCTGCTTGAGGGCTTCCTCCCCATGATCAATTAAATTGCACATTGCCTGCTCCAGCAGGCAAACCATGGCCACCCACTACACACGGAGAACCGCTCCTCCCTGACCATCTTGCTTGCCTCCAGGAAGGGACTCAGCACCAGGCATACTTGCTGCATCAGTGTCCACTGACTTGCACTGATGATGGGGACTAGAGTTGGGCCGAACGTTTCGCCTGCGAACGGTTCCAGGCGAACTTTGGGGGTTCGCGTTCGCCTGCATCAGGCGAACTTTTGTGGAAGTCGATTCGCCTCATAATGCTCTATTAGAGCAAAATTTTCACCCTTCATATCACTGTCAGCAGACATGTTATTGTCAAACACTGCCCGCCCACCCTTCAAGCTAGGTCCTTTATACCATTTGACTCAGTCGTCTGCCTACACTAATTAATTATGGGACAGCTGGTACACACTCTGCTAGGGAGATTTTAATCCCTCCTCCCTTTCTACCCTTCTACCTATTCCCTCCTCCCTTTCAACCCTTCTACCTATTCCCTCCTCGGGTCTCTTCTGCCAGGGAATTATACTATTTTAAAAACCAGTATACATCATACCATAGCTGGTACATCATACCATAGCTGGGAATACATACATGAGTATACATCATACCATAGCTGGGAATCGAACCCAGATCTCACTGTGTAGTGGACACATCACCCTAAGCACTGTACCACTACAGAAGTAAGTGAAGCTAGCCTAAAATTTAACATTTATGCTCAATGCAATAGAACCATTAGGTTGCTTAACCCTCTGGGCGATACAATTATATCGCCCAGGAGGTGGCGCAGCACTATTTTTTAAATTTTTTTATTTTTTAAATCATGTAGCGAGCCCAGGGCTCGCTACATGATAGCCGCAGCGCAGCGGCATCCCCCCACCCACTCCGATCGCCTTCGGCGATCAGAGTAAGCAGGAAATCCCGTTCAGAACGGGAATTCCTGCTGGGCTTCCCCGGTCGCCATGGCGACGGGGCGGGATGACGTCACCGACGTCATGGACGTCGTGACGTCAGAGGGAGTCCCGATCCACCCCTCAGCGCTGCCTGGCACTGATTGGCCAGGCTGCGCAAGGGGTCGGTAGGGGGGGGGCTGCACGGCGAGCGGCGGCGGATCGGCGGCGAGCGGCGGCGATCGGAAGTTACACGCAGCTAGCAAAGTGCTAGCTGCGTGTAACAAAAAAAAAATTATGCAAATCGGCCCACCAGGGCCTGAGAAATCCTCCTGCGCGATATACCCCGAGCTCAGCTCGGGATTATCGCTCAGGAGGTTAAAGGAGAACTGTAGTGAGAGGTATATGGAGGCTGCCATATTGATTTCCTTTTAAGCTATACCAGTTGCCTGGCAGCCCTGCTGATCTATTTGGCTGCAGTAGTGTGAATCACACCAGAAACAAGCATGCAGCTAATCTTGTCAGATCTTACAAAAATGTCAAACACCAGATCTGCTGCATGCTTGTTCAGGGTCTAGGGCTAAAAGTATTGGAGGCAGAGGATCTGCAGGATAGCCAGGTAACTGGTATTGCTTAAAAGGAAATCAATATGGTAGCCTCCATATACCTTTCACTACAGTTCTCCTTTAAAGGGAACCTTAACTGAGAGTGATATGGCTGTTTCCTGTAAACAATACCAGTTGCCTGGCAGTCCAGCTGATCTTTGTGACTGCAATAGTGGCTGAATCACACCCTGAAACAAGCATGCAGCTAATCCAGTCTGACTTCAGTCAGAGCACCTGATCTGCATGCTTGTTCAGGGGCTGTGGCTAAAAGTATTAGACACAGGATCAGCAGGCGATTCAGGCAACTGGTATTATTTTAAAAGGAAAAATCCATATCCTTCTCCGTTTAGGTTCCCTTTAAGGATTTGTAGCATAAAAGCCAACTCACATTGGCTGGGATTTGAACCTGGGTCTCACTGTATGGTGGACAAGCACACTAACCACTATACCAACTGAAGCTGGCCTGAAATTGCTGGCCTGAAATTGCTGGCCTGAAATTGCTGGCCTGAAATTGCTGGCCTGAAATTGCTGGCCTAAAATTTACTATTTATGCTCAATACAAGAGAAAATACAAGAGAAAAAGTAGACAAGACAAATAACACAAAAGAGAAGGCCATGCCTGGCTAAATATCTGTAAGCAGTGGCTGCATGGTGTAATGGATAAGGGCGCTGCCTCTGACAAAGGAGACCAGAGTTCAAATCTCAGCTCTGTCTGTTCAGTAAGCCAGCACCTATTCAGTAGGAGACCTTAGGCAAGTCTTCCTAACACTGCTACTGCCTATAGAGCATGCCCTAGTGGCTGCAGCTCTGGTCCTTTGAGTCTGCCAGGCGAAAAGGTTGATATAAATGTTATTTGTCTTGTCTACTTTTTCTCTTGTATTGAGCATAAATAGTAAATTTTAGGCCAGCAATTTCAGGCCAGCAATTTCAGGCCAGCTTCAGTTGGTATAGTGGTTAGTGTGCTTGTCCACCATACAGTGAGACCCAGGTTCAAATCCCAGCCAATGTGAGTTGGCTTTTATGCTACAAATCCTTAAAGGGAACCTAAACGGAGAAGGATATGGATTTTTCCTTTTAAAATAATACCAGTTGCCTGAATCGCCTGCTGATCCTGTGTCTCTAATACTTTTAGCCACAGCCCCTGAACAAGCATGCAGATCAGGTGCTCTGACTGAAGTCAGACTGGATTAGCTGCATGCTTGTTTCAGGGTGTGATTCAGCCACTATTGCAGTCAAAAAGATCAGCTGGACTGCCAGTCAACTGGTATTGATAAACACAACAAGGAGCGCTGCCGTCACGATAATTATCTTAAAGAGTGGGGGGTTCTGGTGACACACCTCACATTAACCCAATCACAATAGAAATATACTTCCACCCGCTGCTTCCTTATCTGGTGGGGTATCCCCTTATCCCCACCTGAACCTGAACACTTGTATATAATGAATAGGAGCGCTGGGTATAGAGTAAATATGTCATTTATTCATAAAAAGAAAGCACTATATTAAAAAATATATATTGATATTGCACATCTATTTGTCACTTGCACTGCAATCACCATACACACCAAAGTATACTGGTTCCTCAAAAACGCTATTGTAGCAAAAAGCTGTGTGCACACATAAAATACAAAAAATATATATTATATATACTAACTGCTTGCAATAATAGTAATAAAACTGCTAATTGAATTGCTTATGGCTTCCTATAACCAACAATATTCTCAATGTTGCTCTAAGGGGACCTCAGGAACCGGTAATCACAGTAAACAGCCTGTTTGTTGATACTACTGCTTGTGCAGAGAAGGAACCGCTCACCCTCCCAAGAATCGTTACGGGCGAATCCTGTATGTCCGCATTCGGATCTTTGTATAGGGGTTCCGCTCTCAGTTCCAGTCCTGCTACACCGTGCGTTCGTAGTCAGCCACACACCGCCTATCACCAAGGTTGGCCGTTGGCGAGGTCCGGGAGCAAACTTCCGGTTGGATGGCGGAACAGTCTGACGTCACTTCCCTTCAGCGTTCCAGCCAGCAATACTATCCACTTCCTTGCGTTCCAGTGTAAAACTTTTGCCGCTATTTGATACTTATGCGGAGGTTTGGATGCTTAAAGGTGGAATTATTCTCGTGCCTAGGGAGATAGATGGGGCGCCCCACACCTCAGAAGCCAGGATAAGAATCAGATTGACATGTTTCGACAGAATATGCGACTGTCTTCCTCAGAATCACTCCAAACCTCCGCATAAGTATCAAATACCGGCAGAAGTTTTACACTGGAACGCAAGGAAGTGGATAGTATTGCTGGCTGGAACGCTGAAGGGAAGTGACGTCAGACTGTTCCGCCATCCAACCGGAAGTTTGCTCCCGGACCTCGCCAACGGCCAACCTTGGTGATAGGCGGCGTGTGGCTGACTACGAACGCACGGTGTAGCAGGACTGGAACTGAGAGCGGAACCCCTATACAAAGATCCGAATGCGGACATACAGGATTCGCCCGTAACGATTCTTGGGAGGGTGAGCGGTTCCTTCTCTGCACAAGCAGTAGTATCAACAAACAGGCTGTTTACTGTGATTACCGGTTCCTGAGGTCCCCTTAGAGCAACATTGAGAATATTGTTGGTTATAGGAAGCCATAAGCAATTCAATTAGCAGTTTTATTACTATTATTGCAAGCAGTTAGTATATATAATATATATTTTTTGTATTTTATGTGTGCACACAGCTTTTTGCTACAATAGCGTTTTTGAGGAACCAGTATACTTTGGTGTGTATGGTGATTGCAGTGCAAGTGACAAATAGATGTGCAATATCAATATATATTTTTTAATATAGTGCTTTCTTTTTATGAATAAATGACATATTTACTCTATACCCAGCGCTCCTATTCATTATATATAAGGCAACTGGTATTGTTTACAGGAAACAGCCATATCACTCTCAGTTAAAGGAATACTATTAAAGTTCTACTAATTTCTGGCAACAGCATGAATCAATATGCCAACAACAGTAAGAATGAATACAGTATATGTTTCTTCTGTGCAGTGTTTTGCTTTTTCTATCTACCTTACCGACGGCGTCCCCTTAAGAAACTGACGGCGACGGATAATGGACGAGCTCATTATAGAGGTGATTCCTCTTTTTGAGCGTGGCAGTAGAATCTCCTATTGTGAGGCTCCCCCACACCAGAGCGCGTTATACAGCGCGTGCCCCGCCGAACTAAGGTGCTATGAAGAGCGAGAGACAACCGCTCTCGCTCCTAATCTGCCCCTCATCATGAAAGTAACTTTCATTAGCGAGCAGCCTCTTCTTCATTGGTTGTTTGCCGTTGCTAAGCAACAGCAAACGAATGAGCCAGAGGAGGGCGTGTCATTGCTCCGAAAGGAGCCGAAGAGGGGGACTTTATTGGGAGGTAGGCGGGGGGCGGGCACAGCCACAACCACAAGTAGTCTCTGTGGAAAGGATTCCACAGGCTACTGTGAGGAGAATGCGGCCAGCAGATTACTGAAGGGGATTTTGACACGCCCTCCTTCGGCTTCATATTCGGCTCCTTTCGGAGCAATGACATGCCCTCCTCCGGCTCATTCGTTTGCTGTTGCTTAGCAACGGCAAACAACCAATGAAGAAGAGGCTCCTCGCTAATGAAAGTTACTTTCATGATGAGGGGCAGATTAGGAGCGAGAGCGGTTGTCTCTCGCTCTTCATAGCACCTTAGTTCGGCGGGGCACGCGCTGTATAACGCGCTCTGGTGTGGGGGAGCCTCACAATAGGAGATTCTACTGCCACGCTCAAAAAGAGGAATCACCTCTATAATGAGCTCGTCCATTATCCGTCGCCGTCAGTTTCTTAAGGGGACGCCGTCGGTAAGGTAGATAGAAAAAACAAAACACTGCACAGAAGAAACATATACTGTATTCATTCTTACTGTTGTTGGCATATTGATTCATGCTGTTGCCAGAAATTAGTAGAACTTTAATAGTATTCCTTTAAGGTTCCCTTTAAAGGAGAACTGTAGTGAAAGGTATATGGAGGCTACCATATTGGTTTCCTTTTAAGCAATACCAGTTACCTGGCTATCCTGCAGATCCTCTGCCTCCAATACTTTTAGCCCTAGACCCTGAACAAGCATGCAGCAGATCTGGTGTTTGACATTTTTGTAAGATCTGACAAGATTAGCTGCATGCTTGTTTCTGGTGTGATTCACACTACTGCAGCCAAATAGATCAGCAGGGCTGCCAGGCAACTGGTATAGTTTAAAAGGAAATCAATATGGCAGCCTCCATATACCTCTCACTACAGTTCTCCTTTAAGCAACCTAATGGTTCTATTGCATTGAGCATAAATGTTAAATTTTAGGCTAGCTTCACTTACTTCTGTAGCGGTACAGTGCTTAGGGTGATGTGCCCGCCACACAGTGAGATCTGGGTTCAATTCCCAGCTATGGTATGATGTATACTCATGTATGTATTCCCAGCTATGGTATGATGTATACTTATGTATGTATTCCCAGCTATGGTATGATGTACCAGCTATGGTATGATGTATACTGGTTTTTAAAATAGTATAATTCCCTGGCAGAAGAGACCCTCCTCCCTCTGGTAGGAGGTAGAAGGGTGGCAGGGAGGAGGGAGATTAAAATCTCTCGAGCAGAGTGTGTAGCAGCTGTCCCATAACTAATTAGTGTAGGTAGGCAAATGGTATAAAGGACCTTGCTTGGAGGAGGGAGGGAGGGTTCTCAAGCAGTGATGTGTATTTCACTCAATTAGGTGTGGCTCCAGGTATTAGAGCTTTTGAAACATGTTTTCTATCATTTTTCCAGTTGATAGAATTTTTTAAAACTTTGAAAGTTCGCCTCCCCATTGAAGTCTATTGCGGTTCGCGAACTTTATCGCAAACCGAACCTTTCGCGGAAGTTCGCGAACAGGGTTCGCGAACCTAAAATCGGAGGTTCGGCCCAACTCTAATGGGGACTTGCTGTTTGCTGGGGACGCTTGGGTCTAAGGGTGGCCACTAATGTTCCAATCTTGTTCATCCAATCTTACCAAATCTATGGAGTAGAAGAGTCAACTGATGGAATATATTATTTGGATACTATAGGCAGTTCCCTTATATTAGATAGAAATGGTAAGATTGGATGAAAAAGATTGGATCATTAGTGGCCACCATAACATGTAGGCCCTAAAGGTGGCCACACACGTTACAATAAAATGATCTGATTTTACAGTAATTCGATAAATAACATCGGGTTTCCAGAGAAATCGAAAGCTTTTTTTCATTCATGCAAGAAATCCGATTGGATATCCTGTTTTTATTCGATAAAAGTTGATCAGGACAGGAGTGCTGGATTTGTCTGATCAATTTTTATGAAAATTGAATGTTGTATGGAAGATTGTCATTTGTCAGTTTATTAATATATACACCCAAGCTACTTTCTCAGAGTTTACAATCATTTTTAACATAATTGAGGAAAAATTGAACATACGTGTGTGGTACATTGGTCACATTTTTGAAATGTTACAATCAGTCAGATAAATTGATTGCAATCCTTGAATTGAACAGATATTTAAAAAAAATTGTATGGTGTGTGGCCACCTTAAAGGAATACTGTAGGGGGTCGGGGGGAAATGAGTTGAACTTACCCAGGGTTTCTAATGGTCCCCCGCAGACATCCTGTGACCGCGCAGCCATTCACCGATGCTCTGGTCCCGCCTCCGGTTCACTTCTGGAATTTCAGACTTTAAAGTCTGAAAACCACTGCGCCTGCGTTGCCGTGTCCTCGCTCCTGCTGATGTCACCAGGAGCGTACTGTGCAGTCCCAGTACGGTCTGCGCCTGCGTAGTACGCTCCTAGTGATGTCAGCAGGAGCGAGGACACGGCAACGCAGTCACAGTGGTTTTCAGACTTTAAAGTCTGAAATTCCAGAAGTGAACCGGAGGCGGGGCCAGAGCATCGGTGAATGGCTGCACGGGCACAGGACGTCTGCGGGGGACCATTAGAAGCCCCTGGTAAGTTCAACTCATTTTCCCCCGACCCGCCCTACAGTATCCCTTTAAGAGCCAGCCTGTGCTGACACAGCCGCTCCAACATGGCCTGAGTTGAATTCCAGCGAGTTGGCATATCTATTATCAGGTGGTGTGGCTTGCCATATTGCTGCTGTAAGGTGGACAGGAGTGCAGAGGCAGTCAGGGCCGGATTACCGACCAGGCAACAAAAGCAGTCGCTTGGGGCCCCATTCAGAGTCAAAGGGGCCCCATTAGCACATAAACCAGCCCTTGCCATCCTGTCAGCGGTGGCTGGATGGTATAATGGTTAAAGAGACTCTGAGCAGTGCAGTAACTATGGAAAGATGCATATCATTTTAAAGCTCTCTTTCTCCTCTTTCCAATGATATCTAAACGGCTGCTCTATGCCTTTTAGTTTTCGATATTTTCGCGATTGAAATCGCGGCCACAGGATGACTTTTCTCCAAAGTCAGCGGTGGCTGGATGGTATAATGGTTAAAGGGACTCTGAGCAGTGCAGTAGCTATGGAAAGATTCATATAATTTTAAAGCTCTCTTTCTCCTCTTTCCAATGATATATAAACAGCTGCTCTATGCCTTTTAGTTTTTGATATTTTCGCGATCGAAATCGCGGCCACAGGACGACTTTTCTCCAAAGTCAGAGGTGGCTGGATGGTATAATGGTTAATGGGACTCTGAGCAGTGCAGTAACTACGGAAATATGCATATCATTTTAAAGCTCTCTTTCTCCTCTTTCCAATGATATCTAAACGGCTGCTCTATGCCTTTTAGTTTTCGATATTTTCGCGATTGAAATCGCGGCCACAGGACGACTTTTCTCCAAAGTCAGCGGTGGCTGGATAGTATAATGGTTAAAGGGACTCTGAGCAGTGCAGTAACTATGGAAAGATTCATATCATTTTAAAGCTCTCTTTCTCCTCTTTCCAATGATATATAAACAGATGCACTATGCCTTTTAGTTTTCGATATTTTCGCGATCGAAATCGCGGCCACAGGACGACTTTTCTCCAAAGTCAGCGGTGGCTGGATGGTATAATGGTTAAAGGGACTCTGAGCAGTGCAGTAACTATGGAAAGATGCATATCATTTTAAAGCTCTTTTTCTCCTCTTTCCAATGATATATAAACAGCTGCTGTATGCCTTTTAGTTTTTGATATTTTCACGATCGAAATCACGGCCACAGGACGACTTTTCTCCAAAGTTGGCAGCTCGATTCAGCACAATGCAATGAAATATAAGGAACCCAGGGGGATATAATTACAAACATCATGCTGGTAGGTGTGAGGATGTAATGAATCAGTTGTGGGTATGCTTAAAGGCATATCCACAGGCACTGCTTGGAGTCCCTTTAAGGGCTCTGCCGCTGACACAGGAGACCAGGGTTCGAATCTCAGCTCTGCCTGTTCAGTAAGCCAGCACCTATTGAGTAGGAGACCGTAGGCAAGTCTCTCTAACACTGCTACTGCCTATAGGGCGCGTCCTAGTGGCTGCAGCTCTGGCGCTTTGAGTCCACCAGGAGAAAAGCGCGATATAAATGTTATTTGTCTTGTCTTGTCAAATGATGCCGTGCGCTGCTGATTGTCTTCAGAGCCAGGCTCTCCTCCTAGGTCCCCCTCCTGCTACTGTGCGCTCTGCCGCTGCCCACTCCACCCTCCCTTCCCTCAGAGAACCACAGCTGCAGCAAGAATGATAGCAGCAGATGGCAAACGCTCACTTACCTATCCATGATCCAAGCAATAGAGATCACGTCATCTGAAACCCATCTGTCTCTTCTACAGTGCAGCCGCTCGCTCTGAACTTCCTGATTCTCAGATCAGACATGAAGTAGGAAGTAGTAATAGTAGTAGTAACAGAGCGGCAGCACTCTAGAGGAGACAGATGGGCTCCGGATGACGGGACCTCTATTGCTTGGATCGCAATAGGTGAATGTGATTCATCTGGTGCTGTCATTCTCCCCCACTGCGGCTGCCTTCTCTGCTGGACTATCGTATTCACTGGGATGGAAGCTGCATGGTGGCTGTCTAGTTTGGGAGGAAATTGGTTGTTCGGTGGTGGGAGTGGTTATGTAATTCTGTCTGGGGAACGGCTTCCGGTTTGGCGGTGTCCAGAGCTTTCTGCTATTGCCAGGCTGGAGATGCAGGGGGAAAGTGCTGCTGCTGTGATATCTGGCACCCTCTTCACAGGGGTGCCCCAGCCCCTGAGTGCAAATGTCCCAGTTATTCATCTCTCACTCTGCATTTTGCCGCTGCTATTCCCTGCATTGTGCACCCACAGAGGAAAGCGTGCTGTTGCCCATAGCAACCAGTAGCTCGGCTGCCCGGTGTGTGCGACATATTGCTGTGCAGCTGCATCTTCTGATTCTATTACGACATGATGGGGGGGCCCAAATCAGTTACTTTGCTTAGGGCCCCATTTAGCCTTAATCCGGCTCTGGAGGCAGTGGCTAAGCGGCGGAAAAACTGTACCAGCTCCCGGGCATCTTGCAGCTGGTCACTCATTCCCTGGTAGGTGCGCAGGAAGCGCTGCAACACAAGATTCAGCACGTGGGCCAAGCAGGGGATGTGCTGGAGGTTTCCCTGCTATATATATATATATATATATATATATATATATATATATGTTTTTTTTTATTTTTGTTATTTTTTTTGCAGCGATTGACCAGGGCAGTGTGAAGGCAGACTTTTCCTCCTGACTCAGTTGCTGTTAAAGCGGACGGTCAGTGCGGCACCACAGAAGGACCATGGCAACTCACTGATAGTACCACAGTTTGATAGTGCTGCCCAAAAAATTATATGCATCCGTGGACCCGGGCAGTGCTGTGAAGGCAGACTTCAGTACCTAAACACAAGATACAACATGTTTTCTGGGGTCTGAGGCACATACAGATGGTCCCTATCATCATCATCATCAATATAGAACTCTTCTCCTGACCCCCCCACCACCTCTGCCACCCCAACATCCCCAGACACAGACCCCTCATCGTCCTCAACATATACTTGGGATGCTGGCCCGAGCCCAACCTCCTCCTTCACATCAGGCCCCATCGTCTCCTCAACGACAGCCTCCAATTGCCCAGATGCCGGACCGAGGGACACAACACTCTCGTCCGAGGAGAGCTGCTGACCACTGGCTGCTGGGTGGGATGTCATAACTTGCATGGGGCATTGGATGTTGCTGCTGTTGGGAGTACTGCTCACAGCGGAGGTCTGTGAGAAACTCATGATGGGCTCACGAAACGTGGTGAACGAACTGCTGTGGCAGTATGACTGTCTGTAAATAGTAACTGAAGTGAATCACTGGCTAACGAGCTGAATAATAGCAGTGAGCAGTACAACCTAAGTAAAGGGTATCACTGGGTAATGAGATGATTAATTGCATTGAGCAGTGAGCACAGTAGTACAACATAAGTGAAGGGTATCACTGGGTACTGAGATGATTAATACCAGTGAGCAGTGAGCACAGTACAATGTAAGTGAAGGGTATCACTGCCAAATGAGATGAATAATACCAGTGAGCAGAGTACAACGTAAGTGAAGGGTAGCACTGGGTGCTGAGATGATTAATACCAGTGAGCAGTGAGCACAGTACAACCTAACTGAAGGGTATCACTTGGTAATGAGATGATCAATACCAGTGAGCAGTGAGCACAGTACAACCTAACTGAAGGGTATCACTGGGTAATGAGATGATTAATGCCAGTGAGCAGTGAGCACAGTACAACCTAAGTGAAGGGTATCACTGGGTAAAGAGATGTATAATACTAGTGAGCAGTGAGCACAGTCAGGGCCGGCCCTACACTTTTTGCCGCCTGAGGCAAATTTCTAAAAAATTGCTGCTGCTGCCGCCGAGCTGGAGGGGTAGCGGGCAGGACGGGGGTATTGGGCCTAGCGGCGGGGAGGGGGGTCGGACCCCCCCTCCCTCGCCTGGGTCCCCCGATCTGCGCTCCCCTCTAGCCTTACATAGTGAAGCAGCCATACGAGACACGGGCGGGGAGGACTCACCTCTTCCCAGCGTGCGCTCCACTGACGTCACTTCCTGCAGCGTTGCAGGAAGTGACGTCAGTGGAGCGCACGCTGGAACGAGGAAGAGGTGAGTCCTCCCCGCCCGTGCCTCTTACGAGTAGCGACTGCTTCACTATGTAAGGCTGGAGGGGAGCGCAGATCGGGGGACCCAGGCGAGGGAGGGGGGGGTCCGACCCCCCTCCCCGCCGCTAGGCCCAATACCCCCGTCCTGCCCGCTACCCCTCCAGCTCGGCGGCCGGCTCCCCGCACCCAAGGACGGGCGGGTGCCGCCCCTAGAAAGATGCCGCCTGAGGCAAAAGTTTCACCCCGCCTCATGAGCGGGCCGGCCCTGAGCACAGTACACAATGTCACTCACGAAACTTACTGAATGACCAGCACTGACAGTGACAGTGTGACTGTCTGTAAGTAGTAGCTGAAGTGTATGACTGGCTAGCTGAATACAAGTGAGCACTCTGAACCTGCCTTCCTGCACTAAACACACTAATCACCAGAACACTCTGACTACACTGACTCACTGGCTAGCTAACTAAATACAACTGACAACTACAATATAACAGCACTGTTAGCAGCAAAAATGCTGGGTTTTGACACAGAAAATGCACTTGCTGAAGCAACAATGGCCTGGAGATGATCCTCTCAGTACCAGAGTCTAGCAAGGATGGAGTTTTTCCATCATGGCCGCCGCTTTATATGCAGGAGCCTCCCCTCCTGTGATTGGTTGCTAGGGCCTGGCTGGGGGCCTATGACTGGTGCCAGGGAAGTCACTTCCACCGACTTCCGCTATTCACGACCTAACCACGACTTCTGTGCCGTTTTCACGAGCATGAATGCGTTCGGATGTACGCATTCACGGTCTGTCGAAGCGGACTTTAGTGAATGAAAATTGGTCCACGGCGACGAATGTCCGTGGCGGATAGCTGAAAAATGGCTGTGGAATCACGGAAAGTTGTGATCACAACCTGCATCCGAGCATCACTGGCAGCGAACAAGGGAGTTTCCCCAGCTGTTAACCACCCCCTCTGTCCCTGTCCAGCCAGCACAGCAGCCGGTGCCTGCAGCCAGCAGCAGCATCAGGCGCCCAGGAGACCTGCTGTCATTGACGAAGGTGCTCTACATGATGGTAGAGCAGCCGAAAGAGGAGGTGTGTGCAGCAGCCACCTCCTCTCAAAGTCACAGCCAGCGCATGACCCGGATGGTGGCCGACTACATGGGGTCCTTCAGTGGGCTTGACACCAGCAGCGAGGAGCCTGTGGACACCATTGAGTACTGGGTGGAGCGCTTGCACATCTGGAGTGAGCTGGTGTAGTACGCCCTGGAAGTTTTTTCTTGCCCCCCTTCCAGCGTGCTGTCCGAGAGGTGCTTCAGTGCGGCCGGTGGCGTGGTCACCGAGAAGCGCTCTCATCTGTCCCCAGAGGCCGTGGACAGACTCACATTTTTGAAGATAAACCAGGCCTGGATTGAAGGCACGTTCCAGGAACCTGTTGTCGGCTAGAGGAGGACATGAAGTGCCTGGGAATTATTGTTTGACATCAACCTTTATACTGGTTGAACTCGATGGACGTATGTCTTTTTGCAACCAAAATAACTATGTAACTATGTAACCTTCAGTCCCTGGATCCTGATAATTTGGCCTGGTTTTTCTTCAGTTGCTGTGGTACTAACGCTAGGTCCCATGGCCCATGACATGCCTGCTGCCACATGTCACTCCTCCTCCTCTTGCTGCTGCTTTATTTTACCTCCTGCTGTCTGTGTTCCCACCGCCAGTATCCACAGATTTATGCACTACTAGCAATTACGCCACTACAATAGCTATATACTGTTGTAAAAAAAAAATCTGAGGTGTCTGGGTTGAAAACTGTGCTGTCCCAAATTTTGCATTAGACACAATGTGGGCTGCACGACTGCTGTCCGGAACCTCCTGCTGTTGGTGTTTATTTACAGCCGTGGTACCATGGCCCATTACATTGCATGCTGCTACATGTCACTCCTCCTCCTCCTCCTGCTGCTGTATTTAACATCCTGCTGTCTGTGTTCCCACCGCCAGGGTTCACAGAATTATGCGCTGCTGCCAAACTACACTCCTCCTCCTCCTGCTGCTGTATTTTACCTCCTGCTGTCTGTGTTCCCACCACCAGGGTCCACAGAATTATGTGCTGCTGCCATGCGCCACTAGCTATTATGCCAATACAATAGCTACATTTTTTTGTTTAAAAAGAAATAAAAGTTCTGAGGTGTCTGGGTTGAAAACTGTGCTGTCCCAATTGTGCATTGCTGTCTGTGTTCCCACTTCCAAGGTCCACAGAATACATTGCCTGCTGCCAAACGTCACTCCTCCTCCTCCTGCTGTATTTATCCTCCTGCTGTCTGTGTTCCCACCACTAGGGTCCACAGAATTATGCACTGCTGCCATGCGCCACTAGCTATTACGCCACTACAATAGCTATATACTGTTGTAAAAAAAAAATTCTGAGTTGTCTGGGTTGAAAACTGTGCTGTCCCAGTTGTGCATTGGACACAATGTGGGCTGCACGACTGCTGTCCGGAACCTCCCGCTGTTGGTGTTTATTTACAGCCGTGGTACCATGGCCCATTACATTGCATGCTGCTACACGTCACTCCTCCTCCTCCTCCTGCTGCTGTATTTAACATCCTGCTGTCTGTGTTCCCACCACCAGGGTTCACAGAATTATGCGCTGCTGCCAAACATCACTCCTCCTCCTCCTGCTGCTGTATTTTACCTCCTGCTGTCTGTGTTCCCACCACCAGGGTCCACAGATGTGCTGCTGCCATGCGCCACTAGCTATTATGTAGGGATGGGACGAATCCACAATTTCTTCGAATCCGAATCCGGATCCGAATCTAAAAAGGTTCTCGAATATCTCGAACCTTTCGAATCCCGAATCTAACGAATCCTGCACATAAGAATTGTGCGATCCATGGTATAGTTGCCCGCAGTATAGGTACCCAGGCATAGGTAGCGAGGTAAAGGTGCCTTCAGTATAGCTAGCTAGGTATGGGTGCCTTCAATATGGGTAGCTTTCAGTACAGGTAGCAAGGTATAGGGGCCTTCAGTATAGGTAGCAAGGTATAGGGGCCTTCAGTATAGGTAGCAAGGTATTGGGGCCCTAAGTATAGGTAGCAGGGTATATGGGCCTTCAGTAAAGGTAGCAGGGTATATGGGCCTTCAGTATTGATAGTTAACTAGGTATAGGGGCCTTCAGTATAGGTAGGTAGAGGGACCTTCAGTATAGGTAGCAGGGTATAGGGCCTTAAGTATAGGTAGGTATGTAGGTAGGTATAGGGGCCTTTAGGTAGGTAGGTGTAGGGGCCTTTAGGTAGGTAGGTGTAGGGGCCTTTAGGTAGGTAGGTAGGTAGGGAGGACTGTAGGTAGGTAGATGGGTGGGTAGGTATAGGGGCCTTTAGGTAGGTATGTAGGTAGGTAGGTAGGTATGGGGGCCTTTAGGTAGGTATGTAGGTATAGGGGCCTTTAGGTAGGTGGGTAGGTAGGTGTAGGGGCCTGTAGGTAGGTAGGTATAGGGGCCTTTAGGTAGGTAGGTATAGGGGCCTTTAGGTAGGTAGGTATAGGGGCCTTTAGGTAGGTAGGTATAGGGGCCTTTAGGTAGGTAGGTGTAGGGGCCTTTAGGTAGGTGGGTAGGTAGGTGTAGGGGCCTTTAGGTAGGTAGGTATGTATAGGGGCCTTTAGGTAGGTAGGTATAGGGGCCTTTAGGTAGGTAGATGGGTGGGTAGGTATAGGGGCCTTTAGGTAGGTATGTAGGTAGGTAGGTATAGGGGCCTTTAGGTAGGTGGGTAGGTAGGTAGGTGTAGGGGCCTGTAAGTAGGTAGGTATAGGGGCCTGTAGGTAGGTAGGTATAGGGGCCTTTAGGTAGGTATAGGGGCCTTTAGGTAGGTAGGTGTAGGGGCCTTTAGGTAGGTAGGTGTAGGGGCCTTTAGGTAGGTGGGTAGGTAGGTGTAGGGGCCTTTAGGTAGGTAGGTAGGTAGGTATGTATAGGGGCCTTTAGGTAGGTAGGTATAGGGGCCTTTAGGTAGGTAGGTATAGGGGCCTTTAGGTAGGTAGATGGGTGGGTAGGTATAGGGGCCTTAAGGTAGGTATGTAGGTAGGTAGGTATAGGGGCCTTTAGGTAGGTGGGTAGGTAGGTGTAGGGGCCTGTAGGTAGGTAGGTAGGTATAGGGGCCTTTAGGTAGGTAGGTAGGTATAGGGGCCTTTAGGTAGGTAGGTAGGTAGGTATAGGGGCCTGTAGGTGGGTAGGTAGGTAGGTATAGGGACCTGTAGGTGGGTAGGTAGGTATAGGGGCCTGTAGGTAGGTAGATGGGTAGGTAGGTATAGGGGCCTTTAGGTGGGTAGGTATAGGGGCCTGTAGGTAGGTATAGGGGCCTCCCCCATGCCTCCTCCGCTCACCGCCAACCCCCCTCCCCGGCCTCCTCCGTCCCCCCCCGTGCCTCCTCCGCTCACCGCCAAACCCCCCCCCCGCGGCCCCCTCCGTCCCCCGTGCCTCCTCCGCTCACCCCTGCATGAGTATCTACTCACCTTTCCGTGGAGCGCAGAGCGGCAGACCTCTTCGATACTTCCCTGTACCCTCTAGTGGCCGGACCGGCTCTTACTGATGACATCATTGTAAGAGCCGGTCACTAGGGGGAACCAGGAAGTCGGCGAGAGGTCTGCCGCTCTGCGCTCCGCTCAGGTGAGTTGATGCTGGCGAACGGAGGAGGCGCGGGGGGGTCGGAGGAGGTCGGGGGAGGACGAGTGCGAGCGGGGCGGGGAGCGGCGATGCAGCGTCGGGATTCGGCGGATTCGTGTAGTGAAAAAGGGCGTCGGGATTCGAATCCACGAATCTCGAATATTTCCCAATATTCGAGGGATTCGTGGATTCGCCGGATTCGTCGTCCCACCCCTACTATTATGCCAATACAATAGCTACATTTTTTTGTTTAAAAAGAAATAAAAGTTCTGAGGTGTCTGGGTTGAAAACTGTGCTGTCCCAATTGTGCATTGGACACAATGTGGGCTTCACGACTGCTGTCCAGAACCTCCTGCTGTTGGTGTTTATTTACAGCCGTGGTACCAACGCTAGGTACCATGGCCCGTTACATGCCTGCTGCCACATGTCACTGCTCCTCCTCCTCATGCTGCTGCTGTATTTAACCCCCTGCTGTCTGTGTTCCCACTTCCAAGGTCCACAGAATACATTGCCTGCTGCCAAACGTCACTCCTCCTCCTCCTGCTGTATTTATCCTCCTGCTGTCTGTGTTCCCACCACTAGGGTCCACAGAATTATGCACAGCTGCCATGCGCCACTAGCTATTATGCCACTACAATAGCTATATACTGTTGTAAAAAAAAATTCTGAGCTGTCTGGGTTGAAAACTGTGCTGTCCCAGTTGTGCATTGGACACAATGTGGGCTGCACGACTGCTGTCCGGAACCTCCTGCTGTTGGTGTTTATTTACAGCCGTGGTACCATGACCCATTACATTGCATGCTGCTACACGTCACTCCTCCTCCTCCTCCTGCTGCTGTATTTAACATCCTGCTGTCTGTGTTCCCACCGCCAGGGTTCACAGAATTATGCGCTGCTGCCAAACGTCACTCCTCCTCCTCCTCATGCTGCTGCTGTATTTAACCCCCTGCTGTCTGTGTTCCCACTTCCAAGGTCCACAGAATACATTGCCTGCTGCCAAACGTCACTCCTCCTCCTCCTGCTGTATTTATCCTCCTGCTGTCTGTGTTCCCACCACTAGGGTCCACAGAATTATGCACAGCTGCCATGCGCCACTAGCTATTATGCCACTACAATAGCTATATACTGTTGTAAAAAAAAATTCTGAGCTGTCTGGGTTGAAAACTGTGCTGTCCCAGTTGTGCATTGGACACAATGTGGGCTGCACGACTGCTGTCCGGAACCTCCTGCTGTTGGTGTTTATTTACAGCCGTGGTACCATGGCCCATTACATTGCATGCTGCTACACGTCACTCCTCCTCCTCCTCCTGCTGCTGTATTTTACCTCCTGCTGTCTATGTTCCCACCACCAGGGTCCACAGAATTATGTGCTGCTGCCATGCGCCACTAGCTATTATGCCAATACAATAGCTACATTTTTTTGTTTAAAAAGAAATAAAAGTTCTGAGGTGTCTGGGTTGAAAATTGTGCTGTCCCAATTGTGCATTGGACACAATGTGGGCTTCACGACTGCTGTCCAGAACCTCCTGCTGTTGGTGTTTATTTACAGCCGTGGTGCCAACGCTAGGTACCATGGCCCGTTACATGCCTGCTGCCACATGTCACTGCTCCTCCTCCTCATGCTGCTGCTGTATTTAACCTCCTGCTGTCTGTGTTCCCACTTCCAAGGTCCACAGAATACATTGCCTGCTGCCAAACGTCACTCCTCCTCCTCCTGCTGTATTTATCTTCCTGCTGTCTGTGTTCCCACCACTAGGGTCCACAGAATTATGCACTGCTGCCATGCGCCACTAGCTATTACGCCACTACAATAGCTATATACTGTTGTAAAAAAAAAATTCTGAGTTGTCTGGGTTGAAAACTGTGCTGTCCCAGTTGTGCATTGGACACAATGTGGGCTGCACGACTGCTGTCCGGAACCTCCCGCTGTTGGTGTTTATTTACAGCCGTGGTACCATGGCCCATTACATTGCATGCTGCTACACGTCACTTCTCCTCCTCCTCCTGCTGCTGTATTTAACATCCTGCTGTCTGTGTTCCCACCACCAGGGTTCACAGAATTATGCGCTGCTGCCAAACATCACTCCTCCTCCTCCTGCTGCTGTATTTTACCTCCTGCTGTCTGTGTTCCCACCACCAGGGTCCACAGAATTATGTGCTGCTGCCATGCGCCACTAGCTATTATGTAGGGATGGGACGAATCCACAATTTCTTCGAATCCGAATCCGGATCCGAATCTAAAAAGGTTCTCGAATATCTCGAACCTTTCGAATCCCGAATCTAACGAATCCTGCACATAAGAATTGTGCGATCCATGGTATAGTTGCCCGCAGTATAGGTACCCAGGCATAGGTAGCGAGGTAAAGGTGCCTTCAGTATAGCTAGCTAGGTATGGGTGCCTTCAATATGGGTAGCTTTCAGTACAGGTAGCAAGGTATAGGGGCCTTCAGTATAGGTAGCAAGGTATAGGGGCCTTCAGTATAGGTAGCAAGGTATTGGGGCCCTAAGTATAGGTAGCAGGGTATATGGGCCCTAAGTATAGGTAGCAGGGTATATGGGCCTTCAGTAAAGGTAGCAGGGTATATGGGCCTTCAGTATTGATAGTTAACTAGGTATAGGGGCCTTCAGTATAGGTAGGTAGAGGGACCTTCAGTATAGGTAGCAGGGTATAGGGCCTTAAGTATAGGTAGGTATGTAGGTAGGTATAGGGGCCTTTAGGTAGGTAGGTGTAGGGGCCTTTAGGTAGGTAGGTGTAGGGGCCTTTAGGTAGGTAGGTAGGTAGGGAGGACTGTAGGTAGGTAGATGGGTGGGTAGGTATAGGGGCCTTTAGGTAGGTATGTAGGTAGGTAGGTAGGTATAGGGGCCTTTAGGTAGGTATGTAGGTATAGGGGCCTTTAGGTAGGTGGGTAGGTAGGTGTAGGGGCCTGTAGGTAGGTAGTTATAGGGGCCTTTAGGTAGGTAGGTATAGGGGCCTTTAGGTAGGTAGGTATAGGGGCCTTTAGGTAGGTAGGTGTAGGGGCCTTTAGGTAGGTGGGTAGGTAGGTGTAGGGGCCTTTAGGTAGGTAGGTATGTATAGGGGCCTTTAGGTAGGTAGGTATAGGGGCCTTTAGGTAGGTAGATGGGTGGGTAGGTATAGGGGCCTTTAGGTAGGTATGTAGGTAGGTAGGTATAGGGGCCTTTAGGTAGGTGGGTAGGTAGGTAGGTGTAGGGGCCTGTAAGTAGGTAGGTATAGGGGCCTGTAGGTAGGTAGGTATAGGGGCCTTTAGGTAGGTATAGGGGCCTTTAGGTAGGTAGGTGTAGGGGCCTTTAGGTAGGTAGGTGTAGGGGCCTTTAGGTAGGTGGGTAGGTAGGTGTAGGGGCCTTTAGGTAGGTAGGTAGGTAGGTATGTATAGGGGCCTTTAGGTAGGTAGGTATAGGGGCCTTTAGGTAGGTAGGTATAGGGGCCTTTAGGTAGGTAGATGGGTGGGTAGGTATAGGGGCCTTGAGGTAGGTATGTAGGTAGGTAGGTATAGGGGCCTTTAGGTAGGTGGGTAGGTAGGTGTAGGGGCCTGTAGGTAGGTAGGTAGGTATAGGGGCCTTTAGGTAGGTAGGTAGGTATAGGGGCCTTTAGGTAGGTAGGTAGGTAGGTATAGGGGCCTGTAGGTGGGTAGGTAGGTAGGTATAGGGACCTGTAGGTGGGTAGGTAGGTATAGGGGCCTGTAGGTAGGTAGATGGGTAGGTAGGTATAGGGGCCTTTAGGTGGGTAGGTATAGGGGCCTGTAGGTAGGTATAGGGGCCTCCCCCATGCCTCCTCCGCTCACCGCCAACCCCCCTCCCCGGCCTCCTCCGTCCCCCCCGTGCCTCCTCCGCTCACCGCCAAACCCCCCCCCCCGCGGCCCCCTCCGTCCCCCGTGCCTCCTCCGCTCACCCCTGCATGAGTATCTACTCACCTTTCCGTGGAGCGCAGAGCGGCAGACCTCTTCGATACTTCCCTGTACCCTCTAGTGGCCGGACCGGCTCTTACTGATGACATCATTGTAAGAGCTGGTCACTAGGGGGAACCAGGAAGTCGGCGAGAGGTCTGCCGCTCTGCGCTCCGCTCAGGTGAGTTGATGCTGGCGAACGGAGGAGGCGCGGGGGGGGTCGGAGGAGGTCGGGGGAGGACGAGTGCGAGCGGGGCGGGGAGCGGCGATGCAGCGTCGGGATTCGGCGGATTCGTGTAGTGAAAAATGGCGTCGGGATTCGAATCCACGAATCTCGAATATTTCCCAATATTCGAGGGATTCGTGGATTCGCCGGATTCGTCGTCCCACCCCTACTATTATGCCAATACAATAGCTACATTTTTTTGTTTAAAAAGAAATAAAAGTTCTAAGTGTGTCTGGGTCCACAGAATTATGCACAGCTGCCATGCGCCACTAGCTATTATGCCACTACAATAGCTATATACTGTTGTAAAAAAAAATTCTGAGCTGTCTGGGTTGAAAACTGTGCTGTCCCAGTTGTGCATTGGACACAATGTGGGCTGCACGACTGCTGTCCGGAACCTCCTGCTGTTGGTGTTTATTTACAGCCGTGGTACCATGGCCCATTACATTGCATGCTGCTACACGTCACTCCTCCTCCTCCTCCTGCTGCTGTATTTAACATCCTGCTGTCTGTGTTCCCACCGCCAGGGTTCACAGAATTATGCGCTGCTGCCAAACATCACTCCTCCTCCTCCTGCTGCTGTATTTTACCTCCTGCTGTCTATGTTCCCACCACCAGGGTCCACAGAATTATGTGCTGCTGCCATGCGCCACTAGCTATTATGCCAATACAATAGCTACATTTTTTTGTTTAAAAAGAAATAAAAGTTCTGAGGTGTCTGGGTTGAAAATTGTGCTGTCCCAATTGTGCATTGGACACAATGTGGGCTTCACGACTGCTGTCCAGAACCTCCTGCTGTTGGTGTTTATTTACAGCCGTGGTGCCAACGCTAGGTACCATGGCCCGTTACATGCCTGCTGCCACTTGTCACTGCTCCTCCTCCTCATGCTGCTGCTGTATTTAACCTCCTGCTGTCTGCGTTCCCACTTCCAAGGTCCACAGAATACATTGCCTGCTGCCAAACGTCACTCCTCCTCCTCCTGCTGTATTTATCCTCCTGCTTTCTGTGTTCCCACCACTAGGGTCCACAGAATTATGCACTGCTGCCATGCGCCACTAGCTATTACGCCACTACAATAGCTATATACTGTTGTAAAAAAAAAATTCTGAGCTGTCTGGGTTGAAAACTGTGCTGTCCCAGTTGTGCATTGGACACAATGTGGGTTTCACGACTGCTGTCCGGAACCTCCTGCTGTTGGTGTTTATTTACGGCTGTGCTACCAACGCTAGGCACCATGGCCCATTACATTGCCTGCTGCCAAACGCCACTCCTCCTCCTCTTGCTGCTGCTGTATTTAATCTCCTGCTGTCTGTGTTCCCACCACCAGGGTCCACAGAATTATGTGTTGCTGCCATATGCCACTAGCTATTACGCCACTACAATAGCTACATTTTTATGTTTAAAAAAAAATAATAAATTCTGCGGTGTCTAGGTTGAATACTGTGCTGTCCCAATTGTGCATTGGACACAATGTGGGCTTCATGACTACTGTCCAGAACCTCCTGCTGTTGGTGTTTATTTACAGTCGTGGTACCAACGCTAGGTACCATGGCCCGTTACATGCCTGCTGCCACACGTCACTCCTCCTACTCCTCCTGCTGCTGCTGTATTTAACCTCCTGCTGTCTGTGTTCTGACCGCCAGGGTCCACAGAATACATTGCCTGCTGCCAAATGTCACTCCTCCTCCTATGGCTGAATTTATCCTCCTGCTGTCTGTGTTCCCACCGCTAGGGTCCACAGAATTATGTGCTGCTGCCATGCGCCACTAACTATTACACCACTACAATAGCTATATACTGTTGTAAAAAAAAATTCTGAGCTGTCTGGGTTGAAAACTGTGCTGTCCCAGTTGTGCATTGGACACAATGTGGGCTTCACGACTGCTGTCCGGAACCTCCTGCTGTTGGTGTTTATTTACGGCTGTGCTACCAATGCTAGGCACCATGGCCCATTACATTGCCTGCTGCCAAACGCCACTCCTCCTCCTCTTTCTGCTGCTGTATTTAATCTCCTGCTGTCTGTGTTCCCACCACCAGGGTCCACAGCATTATGCGTTGCTGCCATATGCCACTAGCTATTACGCCACTACAATAGCTACATTTTTATGTTTAAAAAAAATAATACATTCTGCGGTGTCTAGGTTGAAAACTGTGCTGTCCCAATTGTGCATTGGACACAATGTGGGCTTCACGACTGCTGTCCAGAACCTCCTGCTGTTGGTGTTTATTTACAGCTGTGGTACCAACGCTAGGTACCATGGCCCATTACATTGCCTGCTGCCAAACGCCACTCCTCCTCCTCTTTCTGCTGCTGTATTTAATCTCCTGCTGTCTGTGTTCCCACCATCAGGGTCCACAGCATTATGTGTTGCTGCCATATTACACTAGCTATTACTCACTACAATAGCTACATTTTTATGTTTAAAAAAAATAATACATTCTGCGGTGCCTAGGTTGAAAACTGTGCTGTCCCAAGTGTGCATTGGACACAATGTGGGCTTCACGACTGCTGTCCAGAACCTCCTGCTGTTGGTGTTTATTTACAGCTGTGGTACCAACGCTAGGTACCATGGCCCGTTACATGCCTGCTGCCACACGTCACTCCTCCTACTCCTGCTGCTGCTGCTGTATTTAACCTCTTGCTGTCTGTGTTCTGACCGCCAGGGTCCACAGAATACATTGCCTGCTGCCAAACGTCACTCCTCCTCCTCCGGCTGTATTTATCCTCCTGCTGTCTGTGTTCCCACCGCTAGGGTGCACAGAATTATGTGCTGCTGCCATGCGCCACTAACTATTACACCACTACAATAGCTATATACTGTTGTAAAAAAAAAAAATGAGGTGTCTAGGTTGAAAACTGTGCTGTCCCAGTTGTGCATTGGACACAATGTGGACTTTATGACTGCTGTCCAGAACCTCCTGCTGTTGGTGTTTATTTACAGCCGTGTTACCAACGCTAGGTACCATGGCCCCGTTAAATTGTCTGCTGCCAAACTTCACTCCTCCTCCTCCTGCTGCTGCTGTATTTAACCTCCTGCTGTCTGTGTTCCCACCTCCAGGGTCCACAGAATTATGCACTGCTGCCATGCGCCACTAGCTATTACGCCACAAATTTAGCTATGCTGGTGTTGAAGAAAACATTTTACAACAGTAGAGTTCTGTAAGGGAGAAAACATTAAGTTGGGTACAAGATGAAGAATATGAACACGAAGAAGAATATGAACACGAAGAAGAAGAAGAATATGAAGACGAAGAAGAAGATGAACACGAAGAAGAAGACGAAGAAGAAGAAGATGAACACGAAGAAGAAGACGAAGAAGAAGAAGATGAACACGAAGACGAAGAAGAACACGAAGACGATGAAGATAAAGATAAAGATGAAGATGAAGATGAAGACGAAGACGACGAAGAAGAAGAAACATTTTCCATCAATTTTTTTTTAATTACACCCATTTAAATGTGATTTCCCTTTAAAAAAAAAAGGCCATCTGAGTTTGCGAACATGAATATTTCCCGAATTCAGTTACTGATCATGAATCGAATTCGCCCCGGACCCGAATTCTAATGTACTCAAATTGAATTAGGGTACATTCGAGCATGCCTGGTCACCTTGCCGCAGTGAAGGCGCTTGTGTATCACAATGAAGTAATGACCCTCGGCTATATGAGTGTCTCGGGGGGGGGGGGGGGGGGGGGGGGGGGGAGTTAACACGCAAGATAATAAGGTTGTTGCTTCATTGTGGACAGACCAAATTCGATCAGCTGGACAGTCACTGTTGTTCTGTCATTGAGCTACCTCAGCCCGGCGACCATATGGGCTTGAGAAACCCTATCGCCTGCACTCTCGCCATGGTGCACACCAGTCCAGCTCCGCCATCACTACACAAACAGCTGTTTGCGGTACATTACACAGTGAGTTTGGTCTGTCAGTGTAAAGCAGTACACTAATTACACAACCTGATTGATGTATACACATGCAAGATGTTTTAAAGCACTTTAGGCCTCCAATTTAGCAATAAAATGTGATTTCTGCCCTTAAAACGCTGCTGTGCGTCAAATCCTGATTTTTCCCTGGGACTTTTGGCATGTATCCCACTCCGCCATGCCCCCCTCCAGGTGTTAGACCCCTTGAAACATCTTTTCCATCACTTTTGTGGCCAGCATAAATGTTTCTAGTTTTCAAAGTTTTCCTCCCCATTGAAGTCTATTAGCAGTGCGCAAGTTTGCGCGAACCCAAACTTTTGAGAAAGTTTGCGTTCGAGGTTTGCGAACCTAAAATTGGAGGTTCGAGCCATCTCTACTTTTGAACTGTGCTCTGCAGAAGGAAAAACAATACAGTGACTGACAGTTGAGATAACAAGCTTCAGAAGTCAGAGCTCTCTGCGACTTTGAAAGTTGTGGAGCTCAATGGCTCTTTTGCATAGATAACAACTGGAGTGTCTTAACTCTCCCTGTACTGAAAATAATATAAAGCTCCTTGCACACTGCATGCAATTCTGATTCCGATTTTTAATCGTTACTGCATGCAGCGTTTTTTTCTCCGTTTTTCTGTTGATTGCATTCAGGGAAAATCGGAATTGAAAATTGGAATTGGAATCAAAAAAACAGATTTGCAGTGTCCTGGGAGCCTTAGGCTTATGTCTCTGCTCCTATTGTTTTATTTCCTAGCTGTACTACACATACAAATCATTATATTATATATATATATATATATATATATTTTTTTTTTTTCCCCGCCTGAGTGTCTTTTAAAAAAAAAAGTCATTTTTAGGAGTAGGACAATAAATATAATTCTTTATCTCATCAGTTTATTTTCATGTTGGTTTCACTTTAAATCTGACCTATATTGCAACACTAGCTGATTGCCCGGCGTTGCCTGGGAATATATTTGGCTGGTGTCGGCTCCACCCACTTTTTCTAACCCTAACAATTAATCAATGACCAAGTTTGTGAGCTTTGTGGTCTTTGGCATCAATAATTTGTATTGAAATGAAAAAATCTGATGGGTTGTGTGTGGCTCCACCCCCTTTTCTGAATTTGAACCTTAGTCACCCAATGACCAACTGTACCAGGTTTGAGGCCTGTGCCATTAACAGTGCAAGACTGGTAGCAATTAAATATTCCACTTGAAAAGCAATAGGTGAAGCTTTATACACTATTGTAGGCTCCACCCACTTTTCTGAAATTGAATCCCATTCACTGAGTGAGCAACTGTGCAAAGTTTAAGAACCCTCCAATTAACAGTGTAAGAATGGCTGCAGTGTACATTTTCCCAGTGAAATTTGTATTTGTCTCCACCCACTGATGACCCGGCATTGCCCGGGTATGTATTTGACAGGTGTTGGTTCCGCCCACTTCTTCTAACCCTAATGCACAAACGCTCAATGACCAAGTTTGTGAGCTTTGGGGTCTTTAGCATCAATAATTTGTATATTCCCACAGAAATTAAACAAATCAGATTGGCTGTTTGTGGCTCTGCCCCTCTCCAGCATTTGAACCCCGATCACCCAATGATCAACTGTAGCAGGTTTGAGGCATCTGCTATTACCTGTGTAAAAATGGCAGCAATTTAAATATTCCCCTTGAAAATCGACAGGTGAATTTTGATTGGCTATTATATGCTCCACCCACTTCCCTGAATATTAATCTCAGTTACCCAGTGACCATCTGGGCAAAGTTTGGGAACCCTGCCATTAACAGTGTAAGAAGGCCTGCAGTCTACATTTTCCCAGTGAAATTTGGTTTTGGCTCTGCCTTATTTTTGTCACCTGGACATACAGTCACTCAATGACCAAGTTTATGAGCTTTGGGGTCCTTGGCATCAATAATTTGTATTTTCCAAGAAATGAAACTGTTTGTGGCTCTGCCCCTTTTCTGAATTTGAACCCCAATGACTAACTGTACCAGGTTTGAGGCTTGTGCCATTAACAGTGCAAGAATGGCAGCAATTTTAATATTCCCCTTGAAAATCAACAGTTGATTTTGATTGGCTTTTTTAGGCTCCACCCACTATTATGAATATTAATCCCAGTCACCCAGTAACCAGTTGTGCAAAGTTTGAGAACCCTGCCATTAACAGTGAAGAAGGGCTGCAGTTTACAATTTCCCAGAAAATCTGTTTTTGACTCCACCCACTTTTTGTAACCTTGACACACAGTCACTACTCAATGACCAAGTTTGTGAGCTTTTGGGTTCATGGCATCAAAATTGTGTGAATGGAAGCAGTTTATCCAAAAAAAGCAAATCTGATTGGATTTTTGTGGCTCCACCCCTTTAGTGAATTTGAACCACAGTCACTTGATGATCGACTGTAGCAGGTTTGAGGCCTCTGCCATTAACAGTGTAAGAATGACAGCAGTTTCAATATTCCCCTTGAAAATCAATAGGTGAATTTTAAATGGCTCTTGTAGACTCCACCTACTTTTCCGTATATTAATCCTAGTCCCCCAGTGACCAACTGTGTCAAGTTTGAGAACCCTGCCATTACCAGTGTAAGAATAGCTGCAATTTATATTTTCCCATGTAAAAAGTTGTTTTTGGTTCTGCCCACTAACCTTGACATACAGTCACTCACTGACCAAGTTTATGAGCTTTGTGGTCTTTGGCATCAATAAGTTGCATGTTACCATTGAAATTAAACAAATCTGATTGGCTGTTTTTGGCCCACTCCCTTTTCAGAATTTAAACCCCAGTCTCCCAGTGACTGACTGTACCAGATTTGAGGCCTCTGCCATTGAGAGTTTATGAATAGCAGCAATGTAAATATTCCCCTTGAAAATCAAAAGGTGAATTTTGATTGGCTGTTGTAGGCTACACCCATTTTCCTGAATATTAGTACCAGTCACCCAGTGGCCAACTGTGTCAAGTTTGAGAACCCTGCCAATAACAGAATGGCTGAAATCAATTTAAAAAATCTGATTGGCTGTTTGTGGCTGCACCCACTTTAGTGAATTTGGACCCCAGTCACCCAATAACTGACTGTATCAGGTTTGAGACCTCTGCCATTAAAGGATTCCACAGCTGAATAAACAGATAACTCCAGTGTGTGGGGGGTCAAAAGTACATACTGTGACCTCCTCCTGCCCCCTCCATCTGCCGCTGTTCGTGCACTATTCATGCCAGTGTCCCGGCGACTTGCTTGACCCTTGACCTGGACATATTTCTTCCCTCTTCACTTCTGGCCAGCGCATAGCTTTCGGCTCAGAAGCACGCTGTCCTCTCCGTCTAATCTGGGCTGCGTGTGCGCTCCATTACACCAAGCGTCACATGATTAGCATGTGACGCTTGGTGTATTGGAACACACACGCAGCCCAGATTAGACAGAGTGAAATGTAATGTAAATGTTCCCCCTTGAAAATCAATAGGTACATTTTGATTGGCTGTTTTTAGGCTCCACCCACATTTCTGAATATTAATCTCAGTCACCCAGTGGCCAATTGTGTCAAGTTTGGGAACCCTGCCATGTAAAAAATTAAGTTGTTGGCGCCGCACAATTTTTCTAACCTTGACATACAGTCACTCTATCAAGTTTATCAGCTTTGGGGTCCTTGGTATCAATACTTTGTATATTCCTATTGAAAAATAAACAAATATGATTGGCTGTTTGTGGCTCCGCCCCTTTCTGCTTTTGAACCCTAATCACCCAGTGACCGACTGTACCAGATTTGAGGCATCTGCTATTAACAGCATAAGAATGGTAGCAGCTTATGCATTCACTATGAAAATTGAACGGTGAATTTCTATTGGCTGTTGTAGGCTCCACCTACCTTCCAAATTCTTAATCTCATTCACCCAGTGACCAACTGTGCAAAGTTTGAGAACCCTGCCATTAACGGTGTAAGAATGCCTACAGTTTATATTTTCCTAGTCAAATTTGTTTTTGGCTCCGCCCACTTTTTGTAACCTGGACACACAGTCACTCAATGACCAAGTTTGTGAGCTTTCAGGTTCCTGGCATCAAAAATGTGTGAATGGAAGCAGTTTATCCACCAAGAAATCTGATTGGCTGTTTGTGGCCCCACCCCTTTAGTGAATTTGGACCCCAGTTACCCAAAGACACACTGTAGGAAGTTTGAAGCCTCTGCCATTAACAGTGTAAGAATGGCAGCAGTTTAAATATTCCCCTTGAAAATCAATAGGTGAATTTTGATTGGCTTTTTTAGGCTCCACCCACTTTCTTGAATCTTAATCGCATTCACCCAGTGACCAACTGTGGCAAGTTTGAGAACCCTGCGATTAACAGTCTAAGAATGGCTGCAGTTTACATTTTCCCATTGAAAATGAACGGCTGAAATTTGATTGGCTGTTGTATACTCCGCCCACTTTTCCTAGAATTGTAACCTCGGTCACCAAGTGACCAACTGTGCCAAGTGTGGGGACTCTGGCTTGACTACTGGCAGAATGGCAGCCTTTTACATTTTTTCCATTGACTTGAATGGGGGAAATCTGATTCGCTGTTTGTAGCTCCGCCCACGTGTGCAGATCGGCCACGAGACCCCCAGAACATATCATCCCAGGTAGTAAGGGATCTGCATACCAAGTTTCGTTCAAATCGGTCAAGCAGTTTTCGCGTGATCGCGGCACATACACACACACACACACACACATACATACATACATACATCCGATTTTATATATATAGATATAATTTACTGCCCTTTAAAATTGTAAACTTGCCTCCTCAACTTGCAGTAGGTCATTCCCATGCGCTCCTTATTCCTTTACAAATTAAAGACTACCAGAGACAGCGATACCTAAAGATCTGATACTTAGCCGGGGCTTTCTTCAGCCCCATAAGCATGTCTAAGTCCCTCCTATTGTCTGTGAGAGGTCAGTGCATGCTCAGAAGACCCCGACTAACGCGACTGAGCCAGTTACCAGGGCAGATTGCGGCTGAACGGCAGACCGCGGGAGTACTGCGTGGGACCAGATGTGCTTATGGGGCCTGAATGAATTATCTGCCACAATGTGCAAAGCTCCAATGACCACTGGACCAGATTACACACCCAGCATCACTTCAGGCAAAGGGGGGGTGTAAGCTTCAGAGATAATATGTGCACAAATTATGCTTACTAGACTTCCCCACGGCTGTGACGGACCCCCTTGGGGAAGACCTAATGCTAAACCTAACGCTAATCTAGCGATAAAAACACAACATTTCCAGTGCAGCTAATCAGACAAATGGTATACACATTTGATAAAACATACATACAGACTGGTGAGAGCGCTCATGGATGCATTTGTTTGCAAACCTACAGAGGCAATGCACAGCCCCTCTGGACTAAATACACACCCTGAATGCAAAGCAGATGCAGATTGTGTGCTAATTCTATTTTGCTGTATGGATAAATTACAACAATAGCTCTTTACCACAAGTTCTACCCCATGACACTTCCCAAGTCCACAGCCTTCCTCCTCCTGTCCCTCTACTACTCTCCCCTATTCCTGTTTTAACTACTTGCCGACTGCTCCACACTGATTGGCGTGAACGCGGTGGCAGCCCCAGGACCGCTCCATGCCAATTGGCATGAACGGCTTTCAACGGGGCTAGCAGGAGATCGCGTGTGCCAAGGCGTTCCCATCTCCACTTGGAAGGTGGAGCTCCGCTCTGCCTTTGGTCTTTCAGCGGTGATCGCCACACAGAGACTGTTACACAACAAAACCGCCATATAATTACCATGTACAGGGCTGCAATCTAAGGCAGCGCTGTCCCCTCTGTGGTCCAGGAAGTGATCGGCTGTCATAGGCTGAAGCCTATGACCGCTGATCATGCTGATTGGCTGGCAGGGGTAGGGAGGGACAGGATTTGGAAGTGATCATCAGACCCCACCAACAGAGAGCTCTGTTGGTGGGGAGAAAAGGGGGAATCGCTTGTGTGCTGAGTTGTGCGGTCCTGCAGTGAGCCCTTAAAGCTGCAGTGGCCTATTTAGTAAAAACATGGCCTGGTCTTTAGGGGGTTTAACACCGCGGTCCTCAAGTGGTTAAAGTGGTCTGAAACTCAGCATTTCCTCTTTGCGCTAAAAGATTATTTACAGCATAAAATCTACTACCACGAAAAAAAAAAAAATTACACCTGAACAGCATGCACGTAGTTAAACACAGGACTTTGCTCTTCAGTGGAAAGATCCATGCTCTAGTGGAAAGCTTCTGGCCCCATCCGAAGAGTTGATAACATTATCTTTTGTTTACATTCATTTGTCAGATACATTTAGTAAACATCAGCAAACTGCCAAGACTGAGCTCTCTCTCTGCTTCTAGTATGTGTGCAACTGAAAAGTGATTGCAAGATAGGTTTTAATATATAAATAAGCATCTATGCAATAAAATGCAGTGGGAGATTTCTGAACATATTAACTGTACTTTGGGAATTTGCAATTTATAACGAGACAACATTACTTTTGCACAAAAGCAAATATGATAACTGTATGGGGAATAAAAAGTAGGAAAACACATTTTTCTTATTGAATGTTATGTCAAGAGTTTTATCCCACTTTAAGGCCTGGTGCACACCAAAAACCGCTAGCAGATCTGCAAAATGCTAGCAGATTTTGAAACGCTTTTTCTTATTTTTCTATGGTGTTTTGCTAGCGTTTTGCGGATTGCTGAAGCGGATGTCAGTATAGTACATTTCATATATTGTTACAGTAAAGCTGTTACTGAACAGCTTCTGTAACAAAAACGCCGGCAAAACCGCTCTGAACAGGCGTTTTTCAGAGCGGTTTGCGTTTTTCCTATACTTAACACTGAGGCAGAAACGCATCCGAAATCCAAAAAATGCCTCACCCCGGCATTTTTCGTTTCTGCAAAACGCCTCCCGCTCTGGTGTGCACCACCCCATTGAAATACATTGACCAAGCAGATCCGCAGCCGCAAGCAGCTGCAGAAACGCTGAAAAAGCCGCTCGGTGTGCACCAGCCCTAATTTAACATCCTAAATGGTTTTGGTTTATAGACGTATGCCCATACAAATTAATAGTGAAAATAAGTGATGATCTCATGTCTACCCACATAAACCCAGCCCATGCCCATGTCTGGGGGGGGGGGGGGGGGGTGGTTCTCTATCTCCGATAACTGCTTGTTGGATCACATTAATTTAGGTCAGCACCAGTCATTTAAAGATGAAAAATTAACTATAACAAGTAACTTGTCTATATTTCTTATCTAAAGTTTAGACAGTTTACACAGCAAGTCTGGCTGCAAACAGCTTCAACAGTATATCATTATTTCTTCCTGTGATACAATGAGAGCAGCCATGTTCTGTTTGTCACTTTACACACATGCAAGCTGATAGCATCTCCAGCCCTCTGCCTGTGAAAACTTCACTCCCCTCTCCTCCTCTCTCCTCCCCTATGCCTCTGAAATCTCTGGCTAGTAACACCTCCTCCTCCTGCCCAGACTTCCATAAGCCCTTGCTACATGGGACTCAGAATGCCTAGGCGCTGGAGAAGCAGTGGGTGAGGCTTGTTTAGTTTATAGGGAACTAGCTGATGACCCGGCGTTGCCTGGGTATGTATTTGGCTGGTGTTGGCTCCACCCACTTTTTCTAACCCTAACACACAATTACTCAATGACCAAGTTTTTGAGCTTTGGGGTCTTTGGCATCAATAATTTGAATATTCACATAGAAATTAAACAAATCTGATTGGCTATTTGTGGCTCTGCCCCTTTCCAGCATTTGAACCCCAGTCACCCAATGACCAACTGTCCCAGGTTTGAGGCTTGTGCCATTAACAGTGTAAAAATGGCAGCAATTTAAATATTCCCCTTGAAAATCAGCAGGTGAATTCTGATTGGCTTTTTAGGCTCCACCCACTTTTCTGAATATTAATCCCAGTCACCCAGTAACCAACTGTGCAAAGTTTGAGAACCTTGCCATTAATAGAGTTGGGCCGAACGGTTCGCCTGCGAACGGTTCCATGCGAACTTCCGTGGTTCGCGTTCGCGTCCGGCAGGCGAACCTTTGCGGAAGTTCGGTTCGCCCCATAATGCACATGGAGGGTCAACTTTGACCCTCTACATCACAGTCAGCAGGCCCAGTGTAGCCAATTAGGCTACACTAGCCCCTGGAGCCCCATCCCCCTTATATAAGGCAGGCAGCGGCGGCCATTACGGTCACTCGTGTGCCTGCATTAGTGAGAGTAGGGCGAGCTGCTGCAGACTGTCTCCCATAGGGAAAGATTAGTTAGGCTTAGCTTGTTCCTGGCTGCATACCTGTTCTGTGAACCCACCACTGCATACCTGTACTGTGAACCCACCACTGCATACCTGTTCAGTGAACCCAACACTGCATACCTGTTCTGTGAACCCACCACTGCATACCTGTACTGTGAACTCACCACTGCATACCTGTTCAGTGAACCCACCACTGCATACCTGTTCAGTGAACCCACCACTGCATACCTGTTCAGTGAACCTGCCACTGCATACCTGTTCTGTGAACCCACCACTGCATACCTGTTCTGTGAACCCACCACTGCATACCTGTTCTGTGAACCCACCACTGCATACCTGTTGTGCTCAGTGAACCTGCCACTGCATACCTGTTCTGTTCAGTGGACCCGCCACTGTATACCTGTTCAGTGAACCCGCCACTGCATACCTGTTGTGTTCAGTGAACCTGCCACTGCATACCTGTTCTGTGAACCCGCCACTGCACACCTGTTCTGTTCAGTGGACCCGCCACTGTATACCTGTTCTGTTCAGTGAACACGCCACTGTATACCTGTTCAGTGAACCCACCACTGCATACCTGTTCTGTTCAGTGAACCTGCCACTGCATACCTGTTCTTTGAACCCACCACTGTATACCTGTACTGTTCAGTGAACCCGCCACTGCATACCTGTTCTGTTCAGTGGACCCGCTACTGTATACCTGTTCTGTTCAGTGAACCCGCCACTGTATACCTGTACTGTTCAGTGAACCCGCCACTGCATACCTGTTCTGTTCAGTGGAGCCGCTACTGTATACCGGTTCTGTTCAGTGAACCCGCCACTGCATACCTGTTGTGTTCAGTGAACCCGCCACTGTATACCTGTACTGTTCAGTGAACCCGCCACTGCATACCTGTACTGTTCAGTGAACCCGCCACTGCATACCTGTTGTGTTCAGTGAACCCGCCACTGCATACCTGTTCTGTTCAGTGAACCTGCCACTGCATACCTGTTCTGTGAACCCGCCACTGTATACCTGTACTGTTCAGTGAACCCGCCACTGCATACCTGTTCTGTTCAGTGAACCTGCCACTGCATACCTGTTCTGTGAACCCGCCACTGTATACCTGTACTGTTCAGTGAACCCGCCACTGCATACCTGTTGTGTTCAGTGAACCTGCCACTGTATACCTGTTCTGTTCAGTGAACCCGCCACTGTATACCTGTTCAGTGAACCCGCCACTGCATACCTGTTGTGTTCAGTGAACCCGCCACTGTATACCTGTTCTGTTCAGTGAACCCGCCACTGTATACCGGTTCTGTTCAGTGGAGCCGCTACTGTATACCGGTTCTGTTCAGTGAACCCGCCACTGCATACCTGTTGTGTTCAGTGAACCCGCCACTGTATACCTGTACTGTTCAGTGAACCCGCCACTGCATACCTGTACTGTTCAGTGAACCCGCCACTGCATACCTGTACTGTTCAGTGAACCCGCCACTGCATACCTGTTGTGTTCAGTGAACCCGCCAATGCATACCTGTTGTGTTCAGTGAACCTGCCACTGTATACCTGTTCTGTTCAGTTAACCCGCCACTGTATACCTGTTCAGTGAACCCGCCACTGCATACCTGTTGTGTTCAGTGAACCCGCCACTGTATACCTGTTCTGTTCAGTGAACCCACCGCATCAGTGCGCATACCTGTGCAGTTAAGTGAACCCACCTACCTATGTGAGTGCACGCAGTGTGATATACCACTCCGTGCACACCCGATATGGACAAAACAGGTAGAGGAAGAGGTAGTGCCAGAGCCAGAGGAAGGCCACCCGGCAGGTCTGCGCGAGGTCGTGTAAATGTAATTTCATGTGGACCTGGCCCACAGTACAGTGCTCGGAAGAAGGCACGTCCCATCACCTCCCAAGATTGTCAGGACGTGGTTGAGTATTTAGCGACACAGAACACCTCATCTTGCTCAGCCACCAGCGTATCACAATGAAGCAATGACCGGCGCCTAGATGAGTGTCTCGGGGGGCACACAAAAGATAATAAGGTCGTTGCTTCATTGTGGTCAGACCAAATTTGATCAGCTGGACAGTCACTGTTCTGTCATTCAGCTACACCAGCCAGGCGACCATATGGGCTGTAAAGCCACCAAAACCTGCACTCTCGCCATGGTGCGCACCAGTCCAGCACGGCCGTCACAACACAAACAGCTGTTTGCGGTGCGTTACACGGTGAGTTTGGTGTGTCAGTGTGAAGCAGTACCTTAATTACACTACCTGATTGATGTATACACATGCAAGATGTTTTAAAGCACTTTAGGCCTGTCATTTAGCATTCAATGTGATTTCTGCCCTTAAAAAGCTGCTTTGCGTCAAATCCAGATTTTTCCCGGGGACTAGAGATGGGCCAAACGGTTCGCCGGCGAACGGTTCCAGGCGAACTTTGGGGGTTCGCGTTCGCCTGCATCAGGCGAACTTTTGCGGAAGTTCGATTCGCCCTATAATGCTGTATTGAGCAAAATTTTTACCCTCCATTTCACTGTTAGCAGACATGTTATTGTCAAACACCCTCCCTTCAAGCTAGGTCCTTTATACCATTTGACTCAGTTGTCTGCCTACACTAATTAGTTATGGGACAGCTGCTACACACTCTGCTAGGGAGATTTTAATTGGCCTCCCACCTCCCCTTCTACCCTTCTACCTATTCCCTCCTACCAGAGGGAGGAGGGTGTCTTCTGGCAGGGAATTATACTACTTTAAAAAACAGTATACATCATACCAAAGCTGGGAGTCGAACCCAGATCTCACTGTGTGGTGGGCACGTCACCCTAAGCACTGTACCACTACAGTAGTAAGTGAAGCTAGCCTAAAATGTACCATTAATGCTCAATGCAATAGAACCATTAGGTTGCTTAAAGGAGAACTGTAGTGAGAGGTATATGGAGGCTGCCATATTGATTTCCTTTTAACCTCCTGAGCGGTATGGACGAGCTCAGCTCGTCCATCACCGCCGGAGGCTGCCGCTCAGGCCCTGCTGGGCCGATTTTCTTTAAATAAAGTGCAGCACACGCAGCCGGCACTTTGCCAGCCGCGTGTGCTGCCTGATCGCCGCCGCTCTGCGGCGATTCGCCGCGAGCAGTGGCGAAAGAGGGCCCCCCTAGCCGCCTGAGCCCTGCGCAGCCGGAACAAAAAGTTCCGGCCAGCGCTAAGGGCTGGATCGGAGGCGGCTGACGTCAGGACGTCGGCTGACGTCCATGACGTCACTCCGCTCGTCGCTATGGCGACGATCTAAGCAAAACAAGGAAGGCCGCTCATTGCGGCCTTCCTTGTTTATTCTGGGCGCCGGAGGCGATCGGAAGAACGCCTCCGGAGCGCCCTCTAGTGGGCTTTCATGCAGCCAACTTTCAGTTGGCTGCATGAAATAGTTTTTTTTTAATTAAAAAAAACCCCTCCCGCAGCCTCCCTGGCGATCTCAATAGAACGCCGGGGAGGTTAAGCTATACCAGCTGCCTGGCAGCCCTGCTGATCTATTTGGCTGCAGTAATAATAATAATCCAAACATTTGTATAGCACTTTTCTCCTGTTGGACTCAAAGCGCTCAAGAGCTGCAGCCACAGGGACGCGCTCAAGAGGCCACCCTGCAGTGTTAGGGAGTCTTGCCTTGAACTCCTTACTGAATAGGTACTTGACCTAGCCAGGATTTGAACCCTGGTCTCCCATGTCAAAGGCAGAGCCCTTAACCAGTACACTATCCAGCCACTGTAGTATGAATCACACCAGAAACAAGCATGCAGCTAATCTTGTCAGATCTTACAAAAATGTCAAACACCAGATCTGCTGCATGCTTGTTCAGGGTCTAGGGCTAAAAGTATTGGAGGCAGAGGATCTGCAGGATAGCCAGGTAACTGGTATTGCTTAAAAGGAAATCAATATGGTAGCCTCCATATACCTTTCACTACAGTTCTCCTTTAAAGGGAACCTTAACTGAGAGTGATATGGCTGTTTCCTGTAAACAATACCAGTTGCCTGGCAGTCCAGCTGATCTTTGTGACTGCAATAGTGGCTGAATCACACCCTGAAACAAGCATGCAGCTAATCCAGTCTGACTTCAGTCAGAGCACCTGATCTGCATGCTTGTTCAGGGGCTGTGGCTAAAAGTATTAGAGACACAGGATCAGCAGGCGATTCAGGCAACTGGTATTATTTTAAAAGGAAAAATCCATATCCTTCTCCGTTTAGGTTCCCTTTAAGGATTTGTAGCATAAAAGCCAACTCACATTGGCTGGGATTTGAACCTGGGTCTCACTGTATGGTGGACAAGCACACTAACCACTATACCAACTGAAGCTGGCCTGAAATTGCTGGCCTGAAATTGCTGGCCTAAAATTTACTATTTATGCTCAATACAAGAGAAAAAGTAGACAAGACAAATAACATTTATATCACACTTTTGTCCTGGCGGACTCAAAGGACCAGAGCTGCAGCCACTAGGGCATGCTCTATAGGCAGTAGCAGTGTTAGGAACACTTGCCTAAGGTCTCCTACTGAATAGATGCTGGCTTACTGAACAGACAGAGCTGAGATTTGAACTCTGGTCTCCTTTGTCGGAGGCAGCGCCCTTATCCATTACACCATGCAGCCACTGCTTACAGATATTTAGCCAGACATGGCCTTCTCTCTTTTGTGTTATTTGTCTTGTCTACTTTTTCTCTTGTATTGAGCATAAATAGTACATTTTAGGCCAGCAATTTCAGGCCAGCAATTTCAGGCCAGCAATTTCAGGCCAGCAATTTCAGGCCAGCTTCAGTTGGTATAGTGGATAGTGTCAGGGCCGGGCCGAGGCATAGGCTGGAGAGGCTCCAGCCTCAGGGCGCAGTGTAGGAGGGGGCGCACAATTCATTCAGCTGTCATTCCTAATTGTGTTTGAAGCAGAAAGAAATAAGAAAAGGGGATACATGGCAGTGACTGCAAGCCATATAACTAGATATTAAGGTGTTGGGGAGGTTGTGGGCCCTGTGGCACCTCTTAGTCTAATAGCAATCAGTGAGTGACAGCTGGGGTGGGGGGGATGAAGGGGCGCACTTTGGTGTCTCAGCCTTGGGTGCTGGAGGACCTTGTCCCGCCTCTGGATAGTGTGCTTGTCCACCATACAGTGAGACCCAGGTTCAAATCCCAGCCAATGTGAGTTGGCTTTTATGCTACAAATCCTTAAAGGGAACCTAAACGGAGAAGGATATGGATTTTTCCTTTTAAAATAATACCAGTTGCCTGAATCGCCTGCTGATCCTGTGTCTCTAATACTTTTAGCCACAGCCCCTGAACAAGCATGCAGATCAGGTGCTCTGACTGAAGTCAGACTGGATTAGCTGCATGCTTGTTTCAGGGTGTGATTCAGCCACTATTGCAGTCACAAAGATCAGCTGGACTGCCAGGCAACTGGTATTGTTTACAGGAAACAGCCATATCACTCTCAGTTAAGGTTCCCTTTAAAGGAGAACTGTAGTGAAAGGTATATGGAGGCTACCATATTGATTTCCTTTTAAGCAATACCAGTTACCTGGCTATCCTGCAGATCCTCTGCCTCCAATACTTTTAGCCCTAGACCCTGAACAAGCATGCAGCAGATCTGGTGTTTGACATTTTTGTAAGATCTGACAAGATTAGCTGCATGCTTGTTTCTGGTGTGATTCACACTACAGTGGCTGGATAGTGTACTGGTTAAGGGCTCAGCCTTTGACATGGGAGACCAGGGTTCGAATTCTGGCTATGTCAAGTACCTATTCAGTAAGGAGTTCAAGGCAAGACTCCCTAACACTGCAGGGTGACCTCTTGAGCGCGTCCCTGTGGCTGCAGCTCTTGAGCGCTTTGAGTCCGACAGGAGAAAACCGCTATACAAATGTTTGGATTATTATTATTACTGCAGCCAAATAGATCAGCAGGGCTGCCAGGCAACTGGTATAGCTTAAAAGGAAATCAATATGGCAGCCTCCATATACCTCTCACTACAGTTCTCCTTTAAGCAACCTAATGGTTCTATTGCATTGAGCATTAATGGTACATTTTAGGCTAGCTTCACTTACTACTGTAGTGGTACAGTGCTTAGGGTGCTGTGCCCACCACACAGTGAGATCTGGGTTCGATTCCCAGCTATGGTATGATGTATACTGTTTTTTAAAGTAGTATAATTCCCTGCCAGAAGACACCCTCCTACCCTTCTACCTATTCCCTCCTCCCTCTGGTAGGAGGGAGGAGGGAATAGGTAGAAGGGTAGAAGGGGAGGAGGGCAATTAAAATCTCCCTAGCAGAGTGTCTAGCAGCTGTCCCATAACTAATTAGTGTAGGTAGGCAAATGGTATAAAGGACCTTGCTTGGAGGAGGGAGGGAGGGTTCTCAAGCAGTGATGTGTATTTCACTCAATTAGGTGTGGCTCCAGGTATTAGAGCTTTTGAAACATGTTTTCTATCATTTTTCCAGTTGATAGAATTTTTTAAAACTTTGAAAGTTCGCCTCCCCATTGAAGTCTATTGCGGTTCGCAAACTTTTTCGCGAACCGAACCTTTTGCGGAAGTTCGCGAACAGGGTTCGCGAACCTAAAATCAGAGGTTCGGCCCATCTCTACCGGGGACTTTTGGCGTGTATCCCACTCCGCCATGCCCCCCTCCAGGTGTTATACCCCTTGAAACATCTTTTCCATCACTTTTGTGGCCAGCATAATTTTTTTTTTTCAAAGTACGCATCCCCATTGAAGTCTATTGCGGTTCGCGAACTTTAACGCGAACCGAACCTTCCGCGGAAGTTCGCGAACCTAAAATCGGAGGTTCGGCCCAACTCTAGCCATTAACAGTGAAGAAGGGCAGCAGTTTACATCTTCCCAGGGAAATCTGTTTTTGACACCACCCACTTTTTGTAACCTTGACACGCAGTCACTCAATGACCAAATTTTGAGCTTTTGGGTTCCTGGCATCAAAATTGTGTGAATGGAAGCAGTTTATCCAGCAAATAAATCTGATTGGCTGTTTTTGGCTCTACCCCTTTAGTGAATTTGAACCCCAGTCATTTAATGACCGACTGTAGCATGTTTGAGGCATCTGCCATTAACAGTGTAAAAATGGCAGCAGTTTCCATATTCCCCTTGAAAATCAATAAATACATTTTGATTGGCTGTTGTAGGCTCCACCCACTTTTCTGAATATTCGTAGTCAACCAGTGACCAACTATATCAAGTTTTAGAACCCTGCAATTAACAGTGTAAGAATGGCTGCAGTTTATATTTTCCCATGTAAAAAGTTAGTTGTTTTTGGCACCACCCACTTTTTCTAAGCTTGACATACAGTCACTCAATGACCAAGTGTATGAGCTTTGGGGTCCTTGGCATCAATAAGTTGCATTTTCCCATTGAAATGAAACAAATCTGATTGGCTGTTTGTGGCCCTCCCCTTTAAACCCAAGTTTCCCAGTGACTGACTGTTTCAGATTTGAGCCCTCTGCCATTAAGAGTGTAAGAAGGGCAGCAATGTAAATATTCCCCTTGAAAATAAATAGGTGAATTTTGATTGGCTGTTATAGGCTCCACCCACTTTCCTGAATACTAATCCCAGTCATCCAGAATGGCTGAAATCAATCTAACAAATCTGATTGGTTTTTTGTGCCCCCCCCCCTTTCTGAATTTGAACCCCAGTCACCCAGTGACCAACTGTCCCAGGTTTGAGGCATCTATTATTGACAGTGTAAGAATGGCAGCAATTTTAATATTTCCCTTGAAAATCAACAGGTGGATTTTGATTGGCTGTTGTAGGCTCCACCCATTTTCCTGAATATCAATATCAGTCACCCAGTGACCAACTGTGCAAAGTTTGAGAACCCTGCCATTAACAGTGTAAGAATGGCTGCAGTTTATATTTTCCCTGTGAAATTTGTTTTGGCTCCACCCACTTTTTGTAACCTTAACACACAGTCACTCAGTGATCTAGTGAGTGAGCTTTCGGGTTCTTGGCATCAAAAATGTGTGAATGGAAGCAGTTTATCCACCAAGGAAATCTGATTGACTGTTTGGGGCCCTGTCCCTTTAGTGAATTTGGACCCAGTCACTCAATGACCGAGGTTTGAAGTCTCTGCCATTAACAGTGTAAGAATGGCAGCAGTTTAAATATTCTATTTAGTCAGGGGTGCAGCTAAGGTTTTTGTGGCCCCAAGCGGACTGCAGGAAGTGGCCCTATCCGCTGCAAAAAAATGGGCGCGGCTATTCCACAGACAGTGGGCGTGGCCATGACATGTGGGTGAAGCAGGAGGGTGGGACCGGGGGGGGGGGGTGTTCACACCAAAAATGAGGGTGGCCATGGCATTGAAAATAAACACAATGGCCTCTATTCTCAAAGACTTCCCGCATGCGGTAAAGCACATGCGGGAAGTTTGCGACCAAAATACCGTCAAGTTGAAATTCTCAAAATGTTCCTCATGTTTTTTCCGCATGCGGAAAAAGTGTGGTAAAAGTGCGGGATTCATGCGGAAAAATTTCCGCAAAAGTCGGTATTTTCCGCAATAAAAAAATCAATTCTCAAAAATGTTCAGGCGCATGATTTCATCGTTATTTACCGATTTTTTATCACCTACAAATAGTAGGTGATATACTGTATTCCGCATCCCATTGACTTTAATGAAGTGTGGAGGCTTAAGGGCTGTGCTTGGTGGACTTTAATTTTTTTCTAAACACTTTTTCATGCGACCTTATTACCGCATGATCACCGCATGAATAATGGCTGTTTCCGCATCTTTTTTCCCGCATGCGGAAAACATGCGGAAAATATTAGTGAATGTGGAAAAAATGCGGAGTTTACCGCTGGCGGGAATATAGCGGTAAAATTTTGCGGAAAATTTGGCTCTTTGAGAATAGAGCCCAATGTGGGCAACATTTCACCAGAAAATAAACGCAATTTGGGCCACATTTCAGCAGAAAACAAATGCAATTTGGGCCACATTTCAGCAGAAAAATCCCCTCAGACATGTCCACATCTCCCCCTCCCAGACTACACATAAACATGCCAGCTCTCCACTTCCCCCACATTCATACACTTGCGCAAAAGGTGGATCAGCGCAACACCAGGCCGCCTCCGAATGGCCTCCAATCAGAGATGCGCTGAGCCCCCCCAGGAACTACAAACGCACCTTGAACCCAAACAGAAGCTCTGCATATACACGAAAAGCATGGCTGTTAAGTGGGAGCAGCTGACCAAAAATGAATTAAATTAGTACATAGCAAGGAAATGAGCAGCGCTACTTAAAAACAGACTAGTGCCTACCTGCAAAAGAGTGCAAGCCCCACTTGTGGGGTCGAATACACACCGAGCATACACATGACCTGTCTACCACTGGAGGATGTTGGTTTCCTGTAACAGCTTGCATGCAACCTATTAAGTACTCGTCCCTCCCAATGCGAAGAAGTCAATCCTCCATGGGAGGGGCCTAACACTAACTAAATCCTAACCTATGTATATGCATAGCCTGGGTGCGCTACCAAGTAAAATTAAAAAATCGAAAATTGCGCAATAGGTGGATCAGCGCAACACCAGGCCGCCTCCGAATGGCCTCCAATCAGAGATGTGCTGAGCCCCCCCAGGAACTACAAACGCACCTTGAACCCAAACAGAAGCTCTGCATATACACCAAAAGCATGGCTGTTAAGTGGGAGCAGCTGACCAAAAACAAATTAAATTAGTACATAGCAAGGAAATGAGCAGCGCTACTTAAAAACAGACTAGTGCCTACCTGCAAAAGAGTGCAAGCCCCACTTGTGGGGTCGAATACACACCGAGCATACACATGACCTGTCTACCACTAGAGGAGGATGTTGGTTTCCATTAACAGCTTGCATGCAACCTATTAAGTACTCGTCCCTTCCACTGCGAAGAAGTCAATCCTCCATGATAGGGGCCTAACATTAACTAAGTCCTAACCTATGTATATGCATAGCCTGGGTGCGCTACCAAGTAAAATTGAAAAATCAAAAATTGCGCAAAAGGTGGATCAGCGCAACACCAGGCCGCCTCTGAATGGCCTCCAATCAGAGATGCGCTGAGCCCCCCCAGGAACTACAAACGCACCTTGAACCCAAACAGAAGCTCTGCATATACACCAAAAGCATGGCTGTTAAGTGGGATTTTTCAATTTTACTTGGTAGCGCACCCAGGCTATGCATATACATAGGTTAGGATTTAGTTAGTGTTAGGCCCCTCCCATGGAGGATTGACTTCTTTGCAGTGGGAGGGACGAGTACTTAATAGGTTGCATGCAAGCTGTTACAGGAAACTAACATCCTCCTCCAGTGGTAGACAGGTCATGTGTATGCTCGGTGTGTATTATATCCCACAAGTGGGGCTTGCACTCTTTTGCAGGTAGGCACTAGTCTGTTTTTAAGTAGCGCTGCTCATTTCCTTGCTATGTACATTCATACACTTGCCTCTTGCCTGGGAGAAGCCATCACACACAGGCTGAATCTCCTTTCAGTCTCCTATCCTGACAGTAGTGCAAAGCAGCTGGACCTTACTCATCCCCAGCAGTGTCGCTTTTACTTGCCTCAGGGGAGAAGTTGTAGTCAGAGGCAGACACTTCCATCAATGACAGGAAGGCAGAGGTTAGTCCGAAGAGCCGCTGGACCTGCCGTGCACATCTCGGCTGGTCAGGATCTCCAGTGAGCTTGTCTGCCTCCTCTCCTTCTCAGCTGTTTCCCACCTCATTGGTATTTGCAGAGAGACGTCAGGTGCGCACGTCTGACATCTCTCTCAGTACCAGCCAGAGAGGAGGAGGAGGAGGAGGAAAGAGGGGTGTGGCCAAACAGCACTCGTAGCTGTGGCATCTCTCCGGGCTGTAATAAAAAAAAAAAGCAGCAGCCGTATGTCCGCCTCTGGTGTGATGCCACGGAGCCTCCAAGCCCCCTAAAATCATGAGGCCCCAAGCGGCCGCTTGGTCTGCTTTGTGCCTGGCGGCGCCCCTGTATTTAGAAGCAGTTTAAATATTCTTGAAAACCAACTGGTGGATTTTGAATGGCTGTTGTAGGCTCCACGAACTTTTCTGAATATTAATCACATTCACCCAGTGACCAAGTGTACCAAGTTTGAAAACCCAGTCATTAACAGTGTAAGAATGGCTGCAGTTTACATTTTCCCATGTAAAATGAATGGTTGAAATTTGATTAGCTGTTTTATGCTCCGCCCACTTTTCCTGTATTTGTAACCTCGGTCACCAAGTGACCAACTGTGCCAAGTGTGGGGACTCTGGCTTGATTACTGTGAGAATGGCAGCCTTTTACATTTTTTCCATTGACATGAACGGGTGAAATCTGATTTGCTGTTTGTAGCTCCGCCCAGGTAGTAAGGGATCTGTATACCAAGTTTCGTTCAAATCGGTCAAGCCGTTTTCGCGTGATCGCGACACACACACACACGCGCGCACACACACACACACGCGCGCGCGCGCGCACACACACACACACACACACACACACACACACACACACACACACACACACACACACACACACACACACACACACACACACACACACACACACACACACACACACACACACACACTATTATATATTTATATATTTTTATATTTTTATATATAGATTAGGGTATTAAAACAAAAAAAAAAGGTATTTGGCTTGAGGAATGTCCTATAAACTATATGTAAGGAACACAATTATGCAATGAGTAAAAGTTTATGACAGATCCACTTAAAGGAGCTACCATGTAGGGAAAATAAAGCTCCCCCATTGGTTCATCCTTTAAAGGGAACCTAAACTGAGAAGGATATGGATTTTTCCTTTTAAAATAATACCAGTTGCCTGACTCTCCTACTGATCCTGTGTCTCTAATACTTTTTGCCACAGCCCCTCAATAAGCATGCAGATCAGGTGCTCTGACTGAGGTCAGACTGGATTAGCTGCTGCTTGTTTCAGGTCTGTTATTCAGCCACTTCTGCAGCCAAAGAGATCAGTGGGGCTGCCAGGCAACTGGTATTGTTTGAAAGGAAACATCCTTATCCCTCCCAGTTTAGGTTCCCTTTAAGTCCTCCAAGCCTGTCTGTTCTTTATGATGAATTAGCTATCTTTGTTTATACACGTGAGGTAAACTATGTTTTTATTTGTTTTTTTCTGATGTTTCCCATTCATTGCCCACCTGCTCTCGGAGTCTCGGAGAGTGCTTGGTGCTACATCTCTGTTTTGCATAATGCTAACTTTGCATGTGTTTCAAATGTTCATGTTTATTTTGAACATTTTAATAAAAATGCAAAGTAAAAAAAAAAAATGATATTTACAGATGGCAGATAAGAAATACTACCTCAGCAGTAATGTTATTTTTGTATGTACCGTAGATCAGCTATGAAGCCAGCCGTCCTCTCTCTCGAGATAACAATATTTATAAATCCCTTTTTAACACTGCACAAAATGATCACCTGAGATATAAGGCCATTGTTTACTTACTAAAACAGTTTCATTGGAATTGGGTTACAATCCTTAAAACGGCCGATGGCAGCACAAACCAGGAACTTCAGGAACTGACAGAAGAGCTTACCAGGAATGAGATCTGCATTGAACATGTTTATTCCATCACTGCTGACGCTCAATTCTTTTTCTTTCTTGATTCATGGGATTCTTATGAATACACATCCCAGGTAGTAATAGTGTGCGGGAGATTTCAGTATCAACATACAGAGTTTCCTTTGTGGAGTGAAAGACGCATAAACAAAACATTTATCATCCTCGAATCATTTCTAGATAGACCAGAAATTATAATGCAAGCAGTAGAGGCGATTAACTGTAGTTTGGTGTTTGGAATGGAGAAGAGAGAAGTTCCGGGCCTACAGGAAAAATTTCAAAACGTTAACAGATTCAGTAACTCCGGAGATTCTTTACTGGATGACATTTACTTCTTTTATTTTTGGTGTAATGATACAGATGCAAAAAAGAAAGAATATTTTAATAAACTTAATTACATAGAAACACAATACTGCCCTGACATCATATCTCCGTTTGCCACTCGACTGTTTGATACTAATAATAATAAAGGCAGTTTCTTCTCGATATACCTGGCGGTGGCTTCTTTAGTGTATGCCGTGCAGGAGATGCAGAGGGTGGAGGGATCCAGAGCTCATGGCTACAGAGTTAAGGTAAGCAGCAGAGCTGGGATAATTGTGAGTAATTGTGAGCAGGGATGATCGGAAAGAGATAATTCCGTTCCACCGGAATTAGCGGATTCCGCCAGCGCTAAATTCCGTCACCATTACATTTCTGCGGAATTTTGCAGATTTCCGCGGATTTCCGCATTCCGGCGGAAAAATTAAATAATCACAAGTGAAACCTCGTTTATGCTAAATGGTAGCCCATGGGACCTAGTGGCTGTTCCCCCGGTAATTTGTTTTATTTTTTATTTATTTATTTTTGCAGCAGGAGGTGTCACTTAAAGGGAAGTAGTTCTGCGCATGCGCAGTACAGCCCGGCGGACGTCCAATGACGTCAGCGCGCCGGCGTGGGATGCAGAAGTGCCAGTAAAAGGAGCGCAGAAGAGCCCGACCTGGCAGCCGGCCTGGCCAGGTCGGGTCGGGCACCGGAGACCACCGGGAGCCTGCGGAGCGGCGCCGAGGGCACCTCCTGCCTGCCACGGGCTGGAGGAAGCCCCAGGTAAGTGGAAATTTATTTTTATTTTTTTACTCCCCTCCCTGAACCTTCCCTTTAAGCCATGGGACCTATTGGTGGTCCCATGGCGGTCATTTTAGTGCCGCAGGAGGTGTCGCGTAAGCTTTGGGACCTGGCGATGGTTCCATGGTGGTTCCAGCTCATCCCTAATTGTGAGGAAGGCAACTATCAATAACTGTTACAAACGGGCCGCCCTTCTGTGCAGTCGGTGATAATCCCAGCCAGGTTGAAGCATTCCTCTGCATAGCCTATGGGGGTAACACATCTGCCTACAAAAAGTGTCTGTGCAGTAATTGTTTAAATAAAATTAGGCAGGTGCATACATTTGGGCACTGTTGTCATTTTATTGATTTCAAAACCTTTAGAACTCATTTTTGGAACTCAAATTGGCCTGGTAAGCACAATGACCCCTGACCTACATACACAGGTGAATCCAATTATGAGAAAGAGTATTTGAGGGGGTTAATTGTAAGTTTCCCTCCTCTTTTAATTTTCTCTGAAGAGTAGCAACATGGAGGTCTCCAAACAGCTCTCAAATGACCTGAAGACAAAGATTGTTCACCATCATGGTTTAGGGGAAGGATACAGAAGGCTGTCTCAGAGATTTCAGCTGTCTGTTTCCACAGTTAGGAACATATTGAGGAAATGGAAGACCACAGGCTCAGTTCAAGTTAAGGATCGAAGTGGCACACCAAGAAAAATCTTGGATAGACAGAAGCGACAAATGGTGAGAACAGTCAGAGTCAACCCACAGACCAGCACCAAAGACCTACAACATCATCTTGCTGCAGATGGAGTCACTGTGCATCGTTTAACCATTTGGCACACTTTACACAAGGAGATGCTGTATGTGATAATAATGCTGAGGAAGCCTTTTCTCCGCTGACAGCATGAACAGAATCGCTTGAAGTATGCTAAAGCACATTTGGACAAGCCAGCTTCATTTTGGAAACTTAAATTGAGTTGTTTGGGCATAACAAGGGGCATTATGCATGGAGAAAAAAGAACACAGCATTCCAAGAAAAACACCTGCTACCTACAGTAAAATATGGTGGTGGTTCCATAATGATTAGGGGCTGTGTGTAGAGATGACCCGAACGGTTCGCCCACGAACGGTTCCTGGCGAACTTCGGGTGGTTCGCGTTCGCCAGCGAAGGCGAACTTTAGCGGAAGTTCGGTTTGCCCCCATAATCCTCCATTAGGGTCAACTTTGACCTTCTACATCACAGTTAGCAGTCACATTGTCACCAATCAGACTACACTCACTCCTGGAGCCCCACCCCCCTTGTAAAAGTCAAGGTTCTCCGGCTGTTTTACTCACTCTTCTGCCTGCAGTAATTAGTGAAGGGACAGCTGCTGACAGGCTCTGCTAGGGGAAGCTTAGTTAGGCTCTTGTAGGCTTGTTAGCTTGCTCCTGGCTGATTGTTATTCCTTATATAGCACCCCACAACTCCTTCCCTTCCTCCGGAGGAGGATCTTGTCTTCCACGGATTTGTAGGATGTCAAAAGCATGCTCACATACATTGGCCAGGAATCGAACCTAGGTCAATTACTTGGAGGGCAGCTATGCTCACCACTATACTACCAACACTACAGGCTGAAGCCAGCCTAGCTGGCCTGGGAAGGATGTCAAAGTTGAGGGACGCATGGATTTCACTTAGTATCAGCAGATTCTGGAGACCAATGTCCAGGAATCAGTGACAAAGCTAAAGTTGAAGCTGTGCCAGGGCTGGATCTTTCAACAAGACAACGACCCAAAACATTGCTCAAAATCCACTAAGGCATTCATGCAGGGGAACATGTACAACATTCTGGAATGGCCATCTCAGTCCCCAGACCTGAATATACTTGAAAATCTGTGGGGTGAGTTAAAGAGAGCTGTCCATGCTCGGAAGCCATGAAACCTGAATGAACTAGAGATGTTTTGTAAAGAGGAATGGTCCAAAATACCTTCAACCAGAATCCAGACTCTCATTGGAACTTACAGGAAGTGTTTAGAGGCTGTAATTTCTGCAAAAGGAGGATCTAATAAGTATCGATTTCATTCCTTGCACCTTAAATTTATGCACCTGCCTAATTTTGTTCACACAATTATTGCACACGTTCTGTAAATCCAATAAACTTTTTCACTTCTCAAATATCACTGTGCGTCTCCTATATGATATACTAGCTGGACACTCGGCGTTGCCCGCGTATGTATTTGGCTAGTGTTGGCTCTGCCCACTTTTCCTAACCCTAACACACAATTACTTAATGACCAAGTATGTGAGCTTTGCGGTCTTTGGCATCAATAATTTGCAATGAAATAAAATTAATCTGATTGGATGTGGCTCCACCTCTGAATTTGAACCCCAATCACCCAATGGCCAACTGTACCAGGTACAGGTGATTAACAGTGCAAGAATGGCAGCAATTAAATATTCCCCTTAAAAATCAATAGGTAATTTTTGATTGGCTTTTGTAGGCTCCACCCACTTTTCTGAATATTAATCCCAGTCACCCAGTAATTAACTGTGCAACGTTTGAGAACCCTACAATTAATAGTGTAAGAATGGCTGCAGTTTACATTTTCCCAGTAAAATTTGTATTTGTCTCCGCCCACTTATGACCCCATGTTGCCCGCTTATGTATTTGGCTGGTGTTGGCTGCGCCCACTTTTTTAACCCTCACACACAATTAATCAATTACTTAATTACCAAGTTTGTGAGCTTTGTGGTGTTTGTCATCAATAATTTGCATTGGAATACAATAAATCTGATTGGCTGTGGCTCCACCCCTTTTCTGAATTTGAACCCCAATCACCCAATGGCCAAGTGTACCAGGTACAGGTGATTAACAGTGCAAGAGGCTTGTGCCATTAACAGAGCAAGAATGGCAGCAATTAAATATTCCCCTGAAAAATCAATAGGTGGATTTTGATTGGCTTTTGTACACTCCACTCACCTTTCATTATATTAATCCCAGTCACCCAGTGACCGACTGAGCAAAGTTTGAGAACCCTACCATTAACCGTGTAAAAATGGCTGCAATTTACATTTTCCCAATGAAATTTGTATTTTTCTCCACCCACTGATTTCCTGACATTGTTCGGGTATGTATTAGGGCTGGTGTTGGCTCTGCCTACTTTTTCTAACCCTAACACACAATTACTCAATGACCAAGTTTGTGCGCTTTGCGGTCTTTGGCATAAATAATTTGCATTGAGCTTAAACAAATCTGATTGGCTGTTTGTGGCTCCACCCCTTTGTCTAAATTTGAACCCCAGTCACCCAATGACCAACTGTACCAGGTTTAAGGCTTGTGCCATTAACAGTGCAAGAATGGCAGCAATTACATATTCCTCTTGAAAATCAATAGGTGAATTTTGTCTTTTGTAGGCTCCACCCACTTTTCTGAATATTAATCCCAGTCACCCAGTGACCAATTGTGCAAAGTTTGAGAACCCTATTATTAACAGTGTAAGAATGGCTGCAGTTTACATTTTCTCAGTGAAATGTGTATTTGTCTCCGCCCACTGATGATGCGGTATTGGCCGATTATGTATTTGGCTGGTGTTGGCTGCGCCCACTTTTCCTAACCTTAACACACAATTACTCAGGTACTCAATGACCAAGTTTGTGAGCTTTGCGGTCATTGGCATCAATAACCTGCATTAAAATGAAACAAATCAGATTGGCTGTTTGTGGATCCACCCCCTTTTATCAATTTAAGTCCCAGTCACCCAATGGTCAACTGTACCAGGTTTGAGGCTTGTGTCATTAACAGTGCAAGAATAGCAGCAATTAAATATTCCCCTAAAAAATCAATAGGTAATTTTTGATTGGCTTTTGTAGGCTCCACCCACTTTTCTGAATATTAATCCCAGTCACCCAGTAATTAACTGTGCAACGTTTGAGAACCCTACAATTAATAGTGTAAGAATGGCTGCAGTTTACATTTTCCCAGTAAAATTTGTATTTGTCTCCGCCCACTTATGACCCCATGTTGCCCGCTTATGTATTTGGCTGGTGTTGGCTGCGCCCACTTTTTTAACCCTCACTCACAATTAATCAATTACTTAATTACCAAGTTTGTGAGCTTTGTGGTGTTTGTCATCAATAATTTGCATTGGAATGAAACAAATCTAATTGGCTGTTTGTGGCTCCACCCCTCTTTCTCAAATCGAACCCCAGTCACCCAATGACCAACTGTACCAGGTTTGAGGCCTGTGTCATTAACAGTGCAAGAATGGCAGCAATGTAAATATTCCCCTTGAAAATCAATAGGTGAATTATGATTGGCTTTTGTATGCTCCACCCACCTTTCTGAATAATAATCCCAGTCACCCAATGACCAACTGTGCAAAGTTTGAGAACCCTACCATTAACAGTGTAAGAATGGATGCAGTTTTCATTTTCTCAGTGAAATTTGTATTTGTCTCTGCCCCTTTTTGGATATGGGAATAAAAAGTATCCTATACTTTATTCCAGGTAATGTACTATGTGTGTGCCAAATTTAGTTCAAATCCGTTCAGCCATTTTTGCGTGATCGAGTAACAAACATCCAAACATCCAAATATCCAAACATCCAAACATCCGAACTTTCCCATTTATTATATTAGCAGGATTAGTAGGATTTAACTGACATTTTTATTGTAACAACCAACGATTTATACAGGAAAATCATTACGATTAACAAGATTGCCCAAACTTTTGTATCCCACTGTAAGTTGCAACCAGATGACCAACTGATAACGGGTTGTTTGTCACATCCAACTGGAGGATTAATCTGACCAATTATCACGCAGGTTGTAATGTGGGTACCAGTCTTTTGAGCAACTTTTCTTTTTTTTTTTTTTTTTTAATGCAGACATGTTGTGAAGTTTGTCATTTAGCTTGCCCACATAGGGCTTGACTCACAAATGGGTGCTAAGTGTTAGCACGCCTGCAAAAGCCCCTTAGCGCGTGTAAAGGCACTTTGCGCCTGCTAATACACGCGCAAAAGTTTACGCGCGCAAAGTTTAGCATTGCGCGGTGCACGCGAAATGTCGCACTGGTGCACGCGAAACGTTGCACTGTCTGCGTGCTAAGTACGCTTGTCAGTCTATTTAACACACAAATGGTGCGATGTTTTGCACGCATCGCTAAACTTTGCGTGCGATCAGTAACAGCTTTAGACGTTCAAACTACGTAGCACTCTAGTTTGCAGGTCCAAAGCTTTAAGGCGTGCTAACCATGTTAGCACACCTTTGTGAATCGAGGCCATAGTATTTAAGTGTGTTGGTTGTATAGTTGGTTGGCATGTGTGTAAGTACTTGTCAAGTTAACAACTTGTTTTATTGTTGCCCATGTTGTGTGGTTGGTTGTGCATTAAGTTGGCTGTATTTATGAGCATTAAGCTGACCCTAAGCCCAAACATCACATGACTATATGTACAGTATATAAATATTCATTTACTGTGCCCCCACATATGTGATTTTTCCCTCTAAATTTGTAAACTGTCACCTTATGTTACTCTAATTATTCTAAAAGCTATTTTATTTATTCTACTGTATAACTTAATTACTCCATTTTATTTAATCTATTGTATTTTATTTATTCTACTGTATAACTGTATTACTTAATTACTCAATAACCAAATTTGTGAGCTTTGGAGTCCTTGGCATGCATTGAAATTAAACATATCTGATTGCCTGTTTGTGGCTCCACCCACTTTTCTGAATATTAATCCCAATCACCCAATGACCAACTGTACCAGGTTTGAGTCTTGTGCCATTAACAGTGCAAGAATGGCAGCAATGTAAATATTCCCCTTCATAGTCAATAGGTGAATTTTGATTGGCTTGTGTAGGCTCCACCCAGTTTTCAGAATATTAATCCCAGTCACCCAGTGACCAACTGTGCAAAGTTTGAGAACCCGGCTATTAACAGTGTAAGAATGGCTGCAGTTTAAATTTTCCCAGTGAAATTTGTATTTGTCTCCACCCTCTGATGACCCAGTGTTATCCAGTTATGTATTTGGCTGGTGTTGGTGGGCACCACTTTCCTATCCCTAACACACAATTAATAAATTACTTAATGACCAAGTTTGTGAGCTTGGTGGTTTTTGTCATTAATAATTTGCATTGAAATGAAACAAATCTGATTGGCTGTTTGTAGCTCCACCCCCTTTTCTGAATTTGAACCTCAATCACCCAATGACCAACTGTACCAGGTTTGAGGCTTGTGCCATTAACAGTGCAAGGATGGCAGCAATTACACATCCCCTTGAAAATCAATTAAACCAAGAAGAAAAGAACATGCACATAAACACGACACTGTAATGAACGGGGCAGCTGCGGCGAACAGCACCGCCGCCGCAGCTGCCTCCGTGCCGCTGTCCGTCCTCCCGGCATCTTGGACACCGAGGATGGAACGTTTGTCCTCCCAAAGGGTCCCTGTCTCACGCAGGCGCGCGCACAGATGGGACCTTTATGCGAACAGGAGGCTTGTCAGCTGACCTGCCGGTCGGCTGACATCAGAGGAGCCTCATGGCGCCCGGGATTGGCTGACAACTGGGGGCATGCCAGTGAGGTCTCCTCTGCTTCTTAAGCCTCCGGGCTTCATTCACACACTGTCTGCTGTCGTGAATACTTCCGTGTTAGCGCTCAGACCTTACACTAGATCCCAGGTGTTGAAACCAAGGACTTCACATCTAGACTAGGATATTGCTTATTGTCATTGATTTTTATGTGTATGATTCTGGCTATTCTCTGACCTCGCTTCTGCTCACTGATCTTGTACTTCTGCCTATCTGACTAGTTGCCGATCCTCTGCTTGATTACTGATTATTCTTCTGCCTTACGATTCTATTCTGATCCTGTCCTCTCTGTTGCCGACCCTTGCCTGTCTGATCTTTCTACTCACCAGTGGGCCCTCGCCACTGGTGAGGTGCAAGCTGCTCCTTCGGTGAAGTTATTCATTAGTGCAGTACTGTTTGTATCTCCTGATCCTAGGCTGCAATACAGTCTGAATCCCCTGCTCCTCAGGTGATCATCAGTGCAGTACTGTTTGTACCGCCTGTTCCTAGGCTGCAATACAGTCTGAATCGCCTGCTCCTCAGGTGATCATTAGTGCAGTACAGTTTGTATTACCTGCTCCTAGGCTGCAGTACAGTCTGAATCGCCTGCTCCACAGGTGATCATTAGTGCTGTACTGCTTGTATCTCTTGCTCTTCAGTCTGCAGTACAGTCTGGATCACCTGCCCCTCAGGTGATCACTTGACTGCAGTACTGTCTGAATCACCCGCTCCTCGGGAGATTCTATCTCTTCGGTTGCAGTATCTCCAGCTTGCTGGGGTAGTACTTAAGTATACAGTCAGTGTACTGATAGTACCTCACCAGCCCCTCTGGAGAGGTCTCGCCAAACTATTAAGTTACTGTACTTAAGTATACAGTCAGTGTACTGATAGTATCTCACCAGCCCCTCTGGTGAGGTCTCGCCAAACTATTAAAGTTACAGTTGCACCAAGCACTACACACTCAGCCCCTTGTGTTGCTATACTGGTATTATTGGTGATTCTGCACATCACACATAATCAGGTATAGTGTCTGCATTGTTGGTGATTCTGCAGATCACCAAATAATCAGACATCTGAGTTGCAACACCCAACCGTTACAGGCACCACCAATTACTGTAAGTATGTAAGATAAGAACTTTTATTGAACAATAGAACAATGCATTCCATAAAAACATCTAAAAAGAGGTAAAAAACACTAGAAAACACCTATATAGACACATGATAATGCCATAAATATAAACCTCACCTCTGAACTATAATGAATACCTGCGCTGCAGAAGAGCCCAGATTGGGGTTCAAGAAATGAGCCCCAAATATGAGCAAACGACCCGGGTCAGACAAATAAGGTGATTGCCTGTAATAAGCCAGTGCTAGTGCTCAAAGAAACAAGTGAAGACCCGAAGGAAGTTGAAATATATAAATATGAAGTGATAAATATTTCATGATAGGCAGACACACAGTAACTTGTGACAGGTAAAAAAATGATAATACCATATTATACCAGCCCAGGGTCACAGCAAGGTAGCTCCTGACGAAGTGGCCACGTGGACCACACAATGCGTGGAGTGCTTGTGTGCCTCCCTCTGCCTGCAACTATCGCTGCCATAATTTTGTCTCTGCCCACTGATGACCTGGTGTTGCCCGGTTATGTATTTGGCTGGTGTTGGCTGTGCCCACTTTTTCTAACCCTAACACACAATTTATAAATTACTCAATGACCAAGTTTGTGAGCTTGGCTGTCTTTGGCATTAATAATTTGCATTGAAATTAAAGTCCAACCCCGATTTTTATAAAGTACAAGTACCCCACATCATCTGGCTGAAGCAAGCTGGCGCTGGCAGTGGTCAGACTTGCAGCACCAGAACCCCCTCTGCCACTCCTGCCGACACTGATGCCTGTTCAGGCAGTTAGTCCTCAGTGGCCTCCTCTGCTCCCTACACCACTTCCCGTGCAAGGAAAAAACACCGCCAGACCATGTTGGGTGGCTGGGAATCACTATGCCTGCCTTATCACCCTTTACCACCACCACCACAACCTCCTGGCTCCTCCTGATTAACTATTACTAACTAAGCCGCCTGGTTCACAATTTTTTTACAGCCGTGGTACCACCAACGCTACGTGCCATGTACACGTGCCACATCCGGCATGCTCCTGGCACATTACACTTGCTGCATCGTCCTGCTGCCTTTGCTGCTCCCAAAGCCAGGGTGTCACAGGCCACTGCTGCTGTGCTGATACCACCTATATTTAACCCAAAACACAATTGCTGCGTAATTGTTTGTAGATGTCTGGGCTGAAAACTGTCATGTCCCAATTGTGCAAGTAATTGTGCCACTTCCTGTGGGGTTGGGCCACACTATATAAATTAATGCTCAGCAACAGTTTGTAAGCTATGATTAAGGAGCCATGAGCTTCGATACGTGTGAGATTTTTAACGTTGTGTATCCACTGATGTGACAATAAACGGAGACTTTTTTCACCGGTGTAGCGGAATCCTCTTTCCTTTTCCCAATTGTGCAGTTGGACTTTGGACACAATGTGGGCTGCACGACCGCTGACTGGAACCTAGTCCTGATGTTAATTTACAGTCATTTTTTTTTTTTGTATTTTAAGTAGAGATGTCCCGAACAGTTCGCTGGCGAACGGTTCCCAGAGAACTTCGGTGGTTCACATTCGCCTGCCAAAGGCGAACTTTCCCGGAAGTTCAATTCACCCCATAATGCATCTATTGAGCAAAACTTCGACCCTCTACATCACAGTCAGCAGGTACATTGTTACCAATCAGACTACTCTCACTGCTGGAGCCCAACCCTCCCCTTATACAAGCAAGGTCCTTGTGCCATTTGACTCACTCATCTCCCTTCTACCTGTACCCTCCTCCCTCCTACTGGAGGGAGGAGGGTCTCATCTGCCAGGGAATTACAGTATTTCAAAAGTCAGCTTACATACCGTGGCTGGGAATCGAACCCAGGTCTCAGTGTATGGTAGGTAACTAACATATCCATTATACCACCAACACTACTAGCTGGAACTAGCCTAGCATATACCATTTATGCTCAATCCAAGAGAAAAATTAGACAAGACAAATAACATCACACTTTTCTCCTGTCAGACTCAAAGCACCAGAGCTGCAGACACTAGGGAACACTATATAGGCAGTAGCAGTGTTAGGAAGACTTGCCTAAGGTCTCCTACTGAATAGGTGCTGGCTTACTGAACAGACAGAGCCGAGATTCAAACCCTGGTCTCCTGTGTCAGGTAGATTCATCTCTCTCTCTCTCTCTCTCTCTCTCTCTCTCTCTCTCTCTCTCTCTCTCTCTCTCTCTCTCTCTCTCTCTCTCTCTCTCTCTCTCTCTCTCTCTCTCTCTCTCTCTCTCTCTCTCTCTCTCTCTCTCTCTCTCTAGTAGGGATGGTCACCGCTTTCCGCAGAATTGTATTTTTTTAATATATATGTTTTTATTCAGTTTCATAGCATATCACAGGATAAGAAAACATTTTGATGAAAAGACAACTGTTTGACATAAAAATGAAAAGAATGTTGACATTGAAATGATTGCAATACAAATAATTCCGTATTGATACAGCTTATAGATATACTTTTTGCTATGAAGCTTAATTTAACACTATAAACTCTAATAACTACAACATCTGATATGTGGTGTCTAGATATTGTGACACATGTAAGCATAGCTGCGTAGCCGTCATGATATATGGAGACATTCACATTTTGTCATTTACCCACTTGTATCTTCCTGAAATCATATGACGCTTATTCAATTAAGTAACAGGTCAGTGGGGAGGATAGGGGTGGAATACCAGGGCTAATAGTTTAACATAACAATTAACTTGCTCACTATAGCATAAGAAGAGAAATGATAACATGGGTTGAGACCTCGTCTGTTAGCACCTATTATATTGAGGCTGTAGTGTTGCCTTGGATAAATAATATTGATAGATATTGATAAGTATTGGTCCTGATCTGGGTGTTGTGTAATGGTTGTGGGTGTTACTACATTAGGGTTGGTGATGCTCTCGTATGTTCTTTACATGGCCACTCTGGGCAGAACACCTGAGAGTGTCAACAAGAGTACTGGACGAACGCAGAGCCACAAGGGCAGTCCGCCAGTGTATTGATATTTTGTAATTATTGGGTCAGGTCGGGGCATATTTGGTTGGGTAGACCACTAATTCGCAGAGTTCTTATTTGTTTATGGATTTGGGGTTGAGTTAATGCTCTTAAGCTTGAGACGGGTGATTTTTATTTAGACAGATTTGCTTAATTGAATTTATTGCACCATAAGCTAGGGACATGATAATATAGGTGGTTTGTGTTTAATCGTTTTCTAATGTCTGTTTCCAGTTTTAAATTGCTGCTGGTCCTAGCCTGCAGCTTGGTGAATGGGATTTCCTCAGTGGATTTCCAGGCTGAAGTTATTAGTGAGATTGCGCTCATCATAATATGAGCTACTAATGGTTGGCAATTAACTTGTATGTCATCTATTCCAATAAGCAGTAAGGCCAAAGCTGGGGACAGTTTAAAACTGGGGGAGATTTCTGTTTTTAGGAATTTTTCTACTTTGACCCAGAGTGTTCTCACTAATTGGCACTCCCAAAGCATGTGAAGTAATGTTCCAATCTGTTTTTGGCATTTCCAGCACAGTGGAGAGGCTAGTGTTGAGAAAGACACTACTCTTCTAGGTGTGAGGTACGATCTTGAGACTATTTTTGGTGTGCTTCCCAGTGGGAGTTACACTCTGAGAATTGTAGTAGCTTTTTAGTTCAGTTTTGTATATCTGATGGAGATATTTCTAGTTTTAGATAGTTTGTCCATGCATCTGAGTATTTGGTTAAGGTCTTGTCGGGATCTGGGCTCATTGTCTCATACCATATTGAGATAATGCCTTTTTTATCCGAATGAGATTCTAAAAGATTGTAAATTTTGTAAGGTATTTTAGGGAGTGTCAGACAGCGACTGTTTATCATGTGGTAAATTCTGTGGTAGGTGAATAGTTGAGAATCTGGGAGATTGAATTTAGTTTGTAGGGAGTTGAATTTTTGGATTGTGCCTTTGAGAAATAAGTCGTTAACTGTATTAATCCCTGCTTTTGACCAGGATGAGGTGTCTAAATGGGGGAGAACAAGGATAGACAGCTGATTGGGAGACGTGCGAGTAGGTTTTCGTGAGAGTTCGGGGGGAATTTCAAGAAATGTTCCCACACTTTTAATGTAGCATTTATTGTTGGGAAGTTATGAGAGGGGGGCTTATAACCTAGCATCATGGCGGCTAGAGTGTCTCTTAAAGAATAGGTCATTTGATAGGATTCCATTTTTACCCAAGTTTTAGTTGGAGTGTAATCCCACCAGTGTTTAATATTTTCTAAAATGGCCGCATTGTAATATGTTTGTACACAGGGGAGGCCCATTCCTCCTTTATTTTTGGCTAGTACCATAAAATGACGAGCGATTTTGGGAGTTTTGCCTTGCCAAACATTAGAGTTTATAAGTCTGTTGAGATCTTTAAAGAACGAGGCCTTGACTGGAATCGGGATTGTCCTAAATACATATAAAATTTTAGGGAGAGTGAACATTTTAAAAGCAACAATTCTTCCTGCCCATGACAGATAATATTTGGACATGGATTGAAGTTCTTTTTGGAGTAGTGAGATCAAGGGAACATAATTGCTCTTAAAAAGATCTGATGATTTTCGTGGGAGAAAGATTCCCAGGAATTTTATTGAATTTGTGGCCCATTGATATGAGAATTTTTCTATTATCATTGCTTTAGTTGCGTCTGGAATATTTATCCCTAGTAGGGTAGACTTGGTTGAATTGAGTTTGTAGTAGGATACAGATGAGAATTCAGCTATGATTTCTTGGATTCTCGTGAGAGTTTTAAGAGGCTCTGAGCAAGATAAAATAACATCATCAGCGAATAGGCTGATACGGTGAGATGTTCCCTTGTTTTCCACCCCTTGAATGTGAGGATCTGATCTTATTTTTTCCGAAAATGTCTCCATTAGCAAGGAGAATATTACTGGTGAAAGGGGGCACCCTTGACGGGTGCCATTAGATAGAGTAAATTTTTGAGAGGCGTAACCTGCAGCATTGACCTTGGCTGATGGAGACGTGTACAGTGCTAGTATTGCATTCAATATACCACCTTTAAATCCAAACCTTTCCAAAGTCTGTTTCATGAAACCCCAGTGAACTCTGTCGAAGGCCTTCTCCACATCCAGTGAAAGAAGCAGAGAAGGCCTTCCACAGAGCTCTGCCCCTTTTAGAATGTTAAGCATGTGACGAGTTCCATCTGGGGCTTGTCTTCCTGGTGTGAAACCTACTTGATCCAAACCCAGTAGCGAAGGAGAGACTTTCATTATTCTTGTTGCTAATAATTTAGCGTATAATTTGATGTCTGCATTAAGCAGCGAGATGGGTCTGTAATTAGAAGTAACCTCAGGGTCCTTATCAGGCTTGGGCAAAACAATGATTGTAGCTTCTAAGAACTCAGATGGGATGGGGTTGTTATTGAGGAAGCTGTTATATAGTTGTGCGAGATGAGGAGAAATTATGGGGGCAAAGGTTTTGAAGTACTCATTATTAAAGCCATCTGGCCCGGGGGATTTGCCAGATTTCAATTTTTGTATAGTTTGCATAATTTCTTTAGCGGAGAAGGGTTCGTTTAACACAGTGAGTTGTGTTGGGGAAAGATTGGGAAGATTTATTAAGTCCAAGAAGGAACTGATGCTTGTGAGACTGGGTTGGGGAGTATTAGGGTCTGATTCAAGATTGTATAATTGTCTGTGATAGTCCTTAAAGGCTTCTGTTATTTTTATTGAATGAAAGGTTTTTACTTTAGTGGATGGATGAATTATTGCATTTATTTTTGCTTTAGCTTGTTTGTGCTTGATTTGGTTGGCTAGAAGTTTGCTTGCTTTGTTGTTTTGGGAATAATTAATTAGATTTAGTTTGAAGAGGTTGAGGGAGTATTGTTTTTTTGGAGGATTTCTTTTAGTTGGTGTTTTAGTTTAAAAAGGTCATGGGACAGTTGTTGGGAAGGGTTATGTTTGTGAAGTTTTTCATGGGCTTTTATTAGGGAGATTATTGAATCATACTCCAATTGGGAGTGTCTTTTCTTTATTGCCCCCAGCCTGATTAGGAGACCTCTGGTGTAAGCTTTTTGAGCTGCCCATACTGTAGATGGTTTTATTTCTGGAGAATTGTTTAGTTGGAAATATTCAGATATTTTGTCAGACAGATGTTTGCAGGTATCTTTGTCGTGCAGTAGGGTGGTATTGAGTCGCCACTGTTTATAGGCTGGAACTGAAGGGCCTGATAGTAGTGATACATAAGTGGGTGCATGGTCCGACCAAGTGATTTGGCCTATGCCAGTGTCTACTATGCTTTTCAAGAGTGTCCTATCCATTAAAAAAAAGTCGATCCTTGAGTGAGATTTGTGGACCATGGAATAGAATGTGTAGTCTCTTTCTGAGCCGTTCTGTACTCTCCATGGGTCGAAAAGGTTGTTCCAGTTTAGTAGACTTTGCAGAAGGTTGTAAGATCTTTGTGATGGATTAGAACAATCAAGGTTGGATATCACAGAATTAAAGTCCCCCCCGAGGAGGATTTCACCTTGTTTGATTTTGTTGATCTTGTTTAAGAAGGTTTGTATAAATCTTTTTTGACCTTTGTTTGGAGCATAGATTGATGCTATAGTTAATAGGCGGTTGTTGATTTTGCCTATAAATATCACATATCTTCTTTGGGGGTCTTGGGTCACTGATATGGTATCAACTTGTAGAGATTTGTGGAAGGCCAGGCTTACTCCCCTCTTTTTTTTGCTGAATGAGCTGTGATATACAGGATCTTCTCAAAAAATTAGCATATTGTGATAAAGTTCATTATTTTCTGTAATGTACTGATAAACATTAGACTTTCATATATTTTAGATTCAAATACACACAACTGAAGTAGTTCAAGCCTTTTATTGTTTTAATATTGATGATTTTGGCATACAGCTCATAAAAACCCAAATTTCCTATCTCAAAAAATTAGCATATTTCATCCGACCAATAAAAGAAAAGTGTTTTTAAAACAAAAAAAGTCAACCTTCAAATAATTATGTTCAGTTATGCACTCAATACTTGGTCGGGAATCCTTTTGCAGAAATGACTGCTTCAATGCGGCGTGGCATGGAGGCAATCAGCCTGTGGCACTGCTCAGGTGTTATGGAGGCCCAGGATGCTTTCGATAGCGGCCTTAAGCTCATCCAGAGTGTTGGGTCTTGCATCTCTCAACTTTCTCTTCACAATATCCCACAGATTCTCTATGGGGTTCAGGTCAGGAGAGTGGGCAGGCCAATTGAGCACAGTAATACCATGGTCAGTAAACCATTTACCGGTGGTTTTGGCACTGTGAGCAGGTGCCAGGTCGTGGTGAAAAATGAAATCTTCATCTCCATAAAGCTTTTCAGCAGATGGAAGCATGAACCCACTTTTGAACCAGAAACAGCGGCAGAAGCGCCAGACCTGGGCTACAGAGAAGCAGCACTGGATTGTTGCTCAGTGGTCCAAAGTACTTTTTTCGGATGAAAGCAACTTTTACATGTCATTCGGTAATCAAGGTGCCAGAGCCTGGAGGAAGACTGGGCAGAGGGAAATGCCAAAATGCCTGAAGTCCAGTGTCAAGTACTCACAGTCAGTGATGGTCTGGGGTGCCATGTCAGCTGCTGGTGTTGGTCCACTGTGTTTTATCAAGGGCAGGGTCAATGCAACTAGCTACCAGGAGATTTTGGAGCACTTCATGCTTCCATCTGCTGAAAAGCTTTATGGAGATGAAGATTTCATTTTTCAGCACGACCTGACACCTGCTCACAGTGCCAAAATGGTTTACTGGCCATGGTATTACTGTGCTCAATTGGCCTGCCAACTCTCCTGACCTGAACCCCATAGAGAATCTGTGGGATATTGTGAAGAGAAAGTTGAGAGATGCAAGACCCAACACTCTGGATGAGCTTAAGGCTGCTATCGAAGCATCCTGGGCCTCCATAACACCTGAGCAGTGCCACAGGCTGATTGCCTCCATGCCACGCCACATTGAAGCAGTCATTTCTACAAAAGGATTCCCGACCAAGTATTGAGTGTATAACTGAACATAATTATTTGAAGGTTGACTTTTTTTGTTTTAAAAACACTTTTCTTTTATTGGTCGGATGAAATATGCTAATTTTTTGAGATAGGGAATTTGGGTTTTCATGAGCTGTATGCCAAAATCATCAATATTAAAACAATAAAAGGCTTGAACTACTTCAGTTGTGTGTATTTGAATCTAAAATATATGAAAGTCTAATGTTTATCAGTACATTACAGAAAATAATGAACTTTATCACAATATGCAAATTTTTTGAGAAGATCCTGTATAAGAAGGTACTCTTTGTGAGATAAATATGTTGTGTCTTTTGCTATTAGGTGAGTCTCTTGTGCCATGACAATGTCACTTTTAGTGGCTAGAACATCTTTCCATAGCATATGGCGTTTAAAAGCACTGTTGAGGCCCTTAGTATTTATTGAAAATATTTTTATGGTGGCCATTTTAGCGGGTATAAAGTAGAAATAATTAGTTGGTCGGGTTGGGTGACAGTTAGATTGTGGCCGTTAGTGCGTAGGGCAAGGTGCGAGTGTAGCTTTACAGATTAGGTCATTGAGTGTGCAGGATTTTTATAATGAGCATACTGAATGAGAATTACAAGGAAACATATAACCATAACTATAACATTGGTAAACATCAAAATCTTAACATAAAAAAACATCATGAAAGTCATCATAAAAAACCGTAATTTACGGGTGTAGGGTAAGTTCTTAGCCACACCGAGATCATAGGGGGCCTTGGTGAAATAGGCAATGGTATTGCTACCTTCTACTGAAGGCCTGGGTACATACATAGTGGGTGCAAGCCTAGTTAGTCATCTAGCGAGAAGAGAAAATTTCCCCCAGAGGGTACAGCCCTGTCTGCTGCTAATGCTTTACGTGTTGCCATTCCATTGCTATTTTTTGAGAAGGAAGAGGTTTGTCAGGTCTAGGAGGGGGTTGCTCCACTCGTATTTTAAGTAGTGATAGCATTTTCAGGCCATCTTCTAGGGAGGAGATTGTGAAATTGTTGTTGTCGTGGCGGAATGTGAGTTTTGTGGGGAAGCCCCATTTGTACTGGGTTTGATTTGCTTTAAGAGCTCTTGAGATGGGAAGCAGATCTCGTCTGAGTTGTAAGGTTTTGGGAGATAAGTCTGCGTACATCTGAATATGCTGGTAAGGTTCTGGCAGGCCTTGTTGTTGTCGAGCAGCCAATAGTAGTTGTTCTTTAGCTTGGTACAAAGTAAATCTTGCTATTACATCCCTTGGGACTGAAGCCGGTAGAAATGACGTTTTTTTCAATCTGTGAATTCTATCTATGGAGATCTCAATAACAGAGAATGTGGGTAAAGCTTTTTTTAATCAAACCATTAATATACGGACGCAGTTCATCATTACTGACTTGTTCCGAGATCCCCCTGAATTTTAGATTGTTCCTTCTGCATCTGTCCTCCAAATCTGCTGCTTTGCTTTTCAGCCATTGAATATCGTCAGTTTGTGCGTTAGATGAGTCAATCATCTTGTTAAATTCCTTTGCAATAGTTGTTATTTTGTCCTCTGCGGTGTTTACTCTATCCCCCAGCTCTGCTATGTCGTTGTTAATCTGGCTGTTAAAGGCTGACATGTCAGAGAGGAGTGATGATCTAAAGGATTGGAGAATGTCTTTGATGTAAGCCTGTGAGGCTGTCTGCTCTGTTGCTGGGAATGAATCAAATGGGACGCAGTGGCGGCTCCAGCTTCAGATTTTTGGGGGGGCTCAAAGGGGGCACGAGGGCTGGCAGGCCGGGCTTGGGGGGGGAATAAGGCGAAAAATTGGGCGTGGTCATGATGTCATGTGGGTGGGGCTAACTGTAATGTAGTTGTACCAGCTAACGTAGTTACATGGAAAAAAAAATGAAGTAAACGCACATAATGACAGGTAGCCTTTCACCAGTAAATGCACATAAGAATCAGCTTTTCAGCAGTTAATGCACGCAATGACAGACTGCGTTTCTGCAGTAAATGCACATAAGAGCCTGCTTTTCACCAGTTAATGCATGTAATGACAGACAGTTTCCCCATTAAATGCACATAAGAGACAGCTTTTCACCAGTTAATTCACATAATGACAGACTGCGTTTCCGCAGTAAATGCACATAAGGGACAACTTTTCACCAGTTCATGCACATAATGACAGACAGCATTTCCCCAGTAAATGCACATAAGAGACAGCTTTTCACCAGTTAATGCACATGACAGACAGCCTTTCACCAGTTAATGCCCATAAGAGACAGCCTTTCACCAGTTAATGCCCATAAGAGACAGCTTTTCACCAGTAAATGCACATAAGTGACAGTGTTACCCCAGTATAAGTGACAGCGTTATCCCAGTATAAGTGACAGCGTTACCCCAGTAAATGCACATAAGTGACAGCGTTACCCCAGTATAAGTGACAGCGTTACCCCAGTAAATGCACATAAGTGACAGCTTTACCCCAGTATAAGTGACAGCGTTACCCCAGTATAAGTGACAGCGTTACCCCAGTAAATGCACATAAGTGACAGCGTTACCCCAGTATAAGTGACAGCGTTACCCCAGTAAATGCACATAAGTGACAGCGTTACCCCAGTATAAGTGACAGCGTTACCCCAGTAAATGTACATAAGTGACAGCGTTACCCCAGTATAAGTGACAGCGTTACACCAGTAAATGCACTTAAGTGACAGCGTTACCCCAGTATAAGTGACAGCGTTACCCCAGTATAAGTGACAGCGTTACCCCAGTAAATGCACATAAGTGACAGCGTTACCCCAGTATAAGTGACAGCGTTACCCCAGTAAATGCACATAAGTGACAGCGTTACCCCAGTAAATGCACATAATGTTATACCTGGTCAGGAGGGTGGGGGACTATTTGCAGAGGCTGGGGAGGGGGACCCCATCATGCCCTCACCTCAGTGGACCCCCCTCCTTTTATGCGCGGCGCCGAGCGGGAGATACAGCTAGCTATAGTCTCCGGGAGTCCGGGCTGCAGCAGACACTAGAGCTTCAGCCGACTGGTCCACTTCTGTCTCCTCCTCAGCAATACCGCTCTGCACGCACTGAATCAGGAAGTAGTGCGAGCGGTATTGCTGAGAAGGAGACAGGAGTGGACCAGGCAGCTGAAGCTCTAGTGTCTGCTGCAGCCCGGACTCCCGGAGACTATAGCTAGCTGTATCTCCCGCTCGGCGCCGCGCATAAAAGGACCCCTCTTTTTATCATTCCCTGAGGTGAGGGAATGATAAGTCTCTCGCCCCACGCTAGAGCCGGTGTTGGAACACCGGCCCTTGATTCAGGGGGGGCTTTCTGAGGGGCTTACAGTTTCTCAGCTGGGGCTTCAGCCCCGGCAAGCCCCAGTGTAGCGCCGCCACTGATGGGACGTACTGTGCTATGGGAGCTTGTGATGGTATGGCAGCTCCTGCTGTGGGCTGCGAGCTGGGGTCAGGTCCCAGTGTTACCTGCTCTGATGCGGGCGGATTATCCCCTTTCCGAGGCTTTGTCTTCACTGGGCTTCGGCTAAAAGGGGGTCCCTTCACCCCCAAACCCACCCCCGTAAACCTTGGTCGTAGAGTTGGTCATAAATCTTGTCTTCCTGGAGGCAGAGCTAACGGCTGCAGCCCTGCCTCTCAGCGCGTCTATCAGACGCGAATCGCCGCCTCTCCCCCGCCCCTCTCAGTGAAGGAAGACTGAGAAAGGCGGGGGAGAGGCGGAGATACGCGCTGACAGATGCGCGTGGGGCAGGGCTGCAGCGGTTAGCCCTGCCCCAACCAGGAAGCGCTCCCCCGCTGTACATAGGGGATTTGGGGGTTAAGGGACCCCCGTTAAGCCGTGGGATAGCGGCGTTTTAGCAGGGGCACATATGCCCCTGCTAACTATGAGGTCTGACTCTCTTTAAGGGCTCTGCCTCTGACACAGGAGACCAGAGTTCAAATCTCGGCTCTGTCTGTTCAGTAAGCCAGCACCTATTCAGTAGGAGACCTTAGGCAAGTCTTCCTAACACTGCTACTGCCTATAGAGCGTGCCCTAGGGGCTGCAGCTCTGGTGCTTTGAGTCTGCCAGGAAAAAAGTGCAATATAAATGTTATTTGTCTTGTCTAATTTTTCTCTTGACAACTGTTGAACACAAAAGGAAAGGCCATGCCTGGCTACATATCCTTAAAGGGAACCAGAGAGGAACTTAAAAAAAAAACATAAAAAGCTTTTATACATACCTGGGGCTTCTTCCAGCCCCATACGCGCGGATCGCTCCCACGCCGCCGTCCACCGCTTCCTGTATCGGTGGTACCGGCTCCCGTCACTTCCGGCGGATGCGGCCAATTGTCCGCATGAGCAGGGGCTCCCTCCATACCCTTACGCGTGCGGCTGCTCAGTATGCAGCTGCACACATAAGTGTATACCGGGAGCCCCTGTGATGCGGACAATTAGCCGCGTCCTGCCGCCGACTGACCGACTGACCGAAACTACGGGACCCGGTACCGCCGGATACAGGAAGTGGAGGACGGCGGCGTGGGAGCGATCCGTGCATATGGGGCTGGAGGAAGCCCCAGGTATGTATAAAACCTTTTTTCTGGGGCCTAGGTTCCCTTTAACCACTTAAGGACCACAGTCTTTTCGCCCCTTAAGGACCAGAGCCTTTTTCTCCACTCAGACCACTGCAGCTTTCACGGTTTATTGCTCGGTCATACAACCTACCACCTAAAGGAATTTTACCTCCTGTTCTTGTCACTAATACAGCTTTCTTTTGGTGCTATTTGATTGCTGTTGCGAGTTTTACTTTTTATTATATTCATCAAAAAAGACATGAATTTTGTCAAAAAAATGACTTTTTTAACTTGCTGTGCTGACAATTTTCAAATAAAGTAAAATTTCCTATACATTTGAGCGCGAAAGTTATTCTGCTACATGTCTTTGATAAAAAAAAAAAAAAAACATTCAGTGTATATTTATTGGATTGGGTAAAAGTTATAGCGTTTACAAACTATAGTGCCAAAAGTGAATTTTCCCATTTTCAAGCATCTCTGACTTTTCTGCGCACCTGTCAGGTTTCATGAGGGGCTAAAATTCCAGGATAGTACAAATACCCCCCAAATGAACCCATTTTGGAAAGAAGACATCCCAAAATATTCAGTGAGAGGCATGGTGAGTTCATAGAAGATTTTATTTTTTGTCACAAGTTAGCGGAAAATGACACTTTGTGACACAAAAAAAAAAAAGTTTCCATTTCTTCTAACTTGCGACAAAAAAAAATGAAATCTGCCACGGACTCACTATGCTCCTCTCTGAATACCTTGAAGTGTCTACTTTCCAAAATGGGGTCATTTGTGGGGTGTGTTCACTGTCCTGGCATTTTGGGGGGTGCCTAATTGTAAGCACCCCTGTAAAGCCTAAAGATGCTCATTGGACTTTGGGCCCCTTAGCGCAGTTAGGCTGCAAAAAAGTGCCACACATGTGGTATTGCCGTACTCAGGATAAGTAGTATAATGTGTTTTGGGGTGTATTTTTACACATACCCATGCTGGGTGGGAGAAATATCTCCGTAAATGACAATTGTTTTATTTTTTTTACACACAATTGTCTATTTATAGAGATATTTCTCCCACTCAGCATGGGTATGTGGAAAAATACACCCCAAAACACATTATACTACGTCTCCTGAGTACGGTGATACCACATGTGTGGCACTTTTTTGCACCCTAACTGCGCTATGGGGTCCAAAGTCCAATGAGTACCTTTAGGATTTCACAGGTCATTTTGAGAAATTTCGTTTCAAGACTACTCCTCACGGTTTAGGGCCCCTAAAATGCCAGGACAGTATAGGAACCCCACAAATGACCCCATTTTAGAAAGAATACACCCCAAGGTATTCCGTTAGGAGGATGGTGAGTTCATAGAAGATTTTTTTTTTTTTGTCACAAGTTAGCGGAAATTGATTTTAATTGTTTTTTTTCACAAAGTGTCATTTTCCGCTAACTTGTGACAAAAAATAAAATCTTCTATGAACTCACCATACTCCTAACGGAATACCTTGGGGTGTCTTCTTTCTAAAATGGGGTCATTTGTGGGGTTCCTATACTGCCCTGGCATTTTAGGGGCCCTAAACCGTGAGGAGTAGTCTTGAAACCAAATGTCGCAAAATGACCTGTGAAATCCTAAAGGTACTCATTGGACTTTGGGCCCCTTAGCGCACTTAGGGTGCAAAAAAGTGCCACACATGTGGTACCACCGTACTCAGGAGAAGTAGTATAATGTGTTTTGGGGTGTATTTTTACACATACCCATGCTGGGTGGGAGAAATATCTCTGTAAATGACAATTGTTTGATTTTTTTTTTACACACAATTGTCCATTTACAGAGAGATTTCTCCCACCCAGCATGGGTATGTGTAAAAATACACCCCAAAACACAATATACTACTTCTTCTGAGTACGGGGATACCACATGTGTGACACTTTTTTGCAACCTAGGTGCGCTAAGGGGCCTAACGTCCTATTCACAGGTCATTTTGAGGCATTTGGATTCTAGACTACTGCTCACAGTTTAGGGCCCCTAAAATGCCAGGGCAGTATAGGAACCCCACAAGTGACCCCATTTTAGAAAGAAGACACCCCAAGGTATTCTGTTAGGAGTATGGTGAGTTCATAGAAGATTTTTTTTTGTCACAAGTTAGCGGAAAATGACACTTTGTGAAAAAAAAACAATACATATCAATTTTCGCTAACTTGTGACAAAAAATAAAATCTTCTATGAAATCATCATACACCTAACAGTATACCTTGGGGTGTTTTCTTTCTAAAATGGGGTCACTTGTGGGGTTCCTATACTGCCCTGGCATTTTAGGGGCCCTAAACCGTGAGGAGTAGTCTTGAACCCAAATGTCTCAAAATGACCTGTGAAATCCTAAAGGTACTCATTGGACTTTGGGCCCCTTAGCACAGTTAGGCTGCAAAAAAGTGTCACACATGTGGTATCGCCGTACTCAGAAGAAGTAGTATAATGTGTTTTGTGGTGTATTTCTACATATAACCATGCTGGGTGGGAGAAATATCTCTGTAAATTACACATTTTTGATTTTTTTTACACACAATTGTCCATTTACAGAGAGATTTCTCCCACCCAGCATGGGTATGTGTAAAAATACACCACAAAACACATTATACTACTTCTCCTGAGTATGGCGATACCACATGTGTGACACTTTTTTGCAGCCTAGGTGCGCTAAGGGGCCCAACGTCCTATTCGCAGGTCATTTTTAGATTCTGATTCTGATTCTGATTCTGATTTTGAGGCATTTGTTTTCTAGACTACTCCTCACGGTTTAGGGCCCCTAAAATGCCAGGGCAGTATAGGAACCCCACAAGTGACCCCATTTTAGAAAGAAGACACCCCAAGGTATTCCGTTAGGGGTATGGTGAGTTCATAGAAGATTTTATTTTTTGTCACAAGTTAGTGAAAAATGACACTTTGTGAAAAAAACAATAAAAATCCAATTTCCGCTAACTTGACAAAAAATAAAATCTTCTATGAACTCATCATACACCTAACAGAATACCTTGGGGTGTCTTCTTTCTAAAATGGGGTCACTTGTGGGGTTCCTATACTGCCCTGGCATTTTACGGGCCCAAAACTGTGAGTAGTCTGGAAACCAAATTTCTCAAAATGACTGTTCAGGGGTATAAGCATCTGCAAATTTTGATGACAGGTGGTCTATGAGGGGGCAAATTTTGTGGAACCGGTCATAAGCAGGGTGGCCTCTTAGATGACAGGATGTTTTGGGCCTGATCTGATGGATAGGAGTGCTAGGGGGGTGACAGGAGGTGATTGATGGGTGTCTCAGGGGGCGGTTAGAGGGGAAAATAGATGCAATCAATGCACTGGGGAGGTGATCGGAAGGGGGTCTGAGGGGGATCTGAGGGTTTGGCCGAGTGATCAGGAGCCCACACGGGGCAAATTAGGGCCTGATCTGATGGGTAGGTGTGCTAGGGGGTGACAGGAGGTGATTGATGGGTGTCTCAAGGTGTGATTAGAGGGGGGAAATAGATGCAAGCAATGCACTAGCGAGGTGATCAGGGCTGGGGTCTGAGGGCATTCTGAGGTGTGGGCGGGTGATTGGGTGCCCGCAAGGGGCAGATTAGGGTCTAATCTGATGGGTAACAGTGACAGGTGGTGATAGGGGGTGATTGATGGGTGATTAGTGGGTGTTTAGAGGAGAGAAGAGATGTAAACACTGCACTTGGGAGGTGATCTGATGTCGGATCTGCGGGCGATATATTGGTGTGGGTGGGTGATCAGATTGCCCGCAAGGGGCAGGTTAGGGGCTGATTGATGGGTGGCAGTGACAGGGGGTGATTGATAGGTGATTGACAGGTGATCAGTGGGTTATTACAGGGAATAACAGATGTAAATATTGCACTGGCGAATTGATAAGGGGGGGTCTGAGGGCAATCTGAGCGTGTGGGCGGGTGATTGGGTGCCCGCAAGGGGCAGATTAGGGTCTAATCTGATGGGTAACAGTGACAGGTGGTGATAGGGGGTGATTGATGGGTAATTAGTGGGTGTTTAGAGGAGAGAAGAGATGTAAACACTGCACTTGGGAGGTGATCTGATGTCGGATCTGAGGGCGATCTATTGGTGTGGGTGGGTGATCAGATTGCCCGCAAGGGGCAGGTTAGGGGCTGATTGATGGGTGGCAGTGACAGGGGGTGATTGATGGGTGGCAGTGACAGGGGGTGATTGATAGGTGATTGACATGTGATCAGTGGGTTATTACAGGGAATAACAAATGTAAATATTGCACTGGCGAATTGATAAGGGGGAGTCTGAGGGCAATCTGAGCGTGTGGGTGGGTGATTGGGTGCCCGCAAGGGGCAGATTAGGGTCTAATCTGATGGGTAACAGTGACAGGTGGTGATAGGGGGTGATTGATGGGTAATTAGTGGGTGTTTAGAGGAGAGAAGAGATTTAAACACTGCACTTGGGAGGTGATCTGATGTCGGATCTGTGGGCGATCTATTGGTGTGGGTGGGTGATCAGATTGCCCGCAAGGGGCAGGTTAGGGGCTGATTGATGGGTGGCAGTGACAGGGGGTGATTGATGGGTGGCAGTGACAGGGGGTGATTGATGGGTGATTGATAGGTGATTGACAGGTGATCAGTGGGTTATTACAGGGAATAACAGATGTAAATATTGCACTGGCGAATTGATAAGGGGGGGTCTGAGGGCAATCTGAGCGTGTGGGCGGGTGATTGGGTGCCCGCAAGGGGCAGATTAGGGTCTAATCTGATGGGTTACAGTGACAGGTGGTGATAGGGGGTGATTGATGGGTGATTGATGGGTAATTAGTGGGTGTTTAGAGGAGAGAAGAGATGTAAACACTGCACTTGGGAGGTGATCTGATGTCGGATCTGCGGGTGATCTATTGGTGTGGGTGGGTGATCAGATTGCCCACAAGGGGCAGGTTAGGGGCTGATTGATGGGTAGCAGTGACAGGGGGTGATTGACGGGTGATTGACGGGTGATTGACAGGTGATTGACAGGTGATCAGGGGGGATAGATGCATACAGTACTGCCTATAGAGCGTGCACTAGTGGCTGCAGCTCTGGTTCTTTGAGTCTGGCTAATTGCTAGGCTAATTTCAGCTAGTAGTGTTGGTGGTATAATGGATATGTTAGTTACCAACCATACACTGAAACCTGGGTTCAATTTCCAGCCACGGTATGTAAGCTGGCTTTTGAAATACTATAATTCCCTGGCAGATGAGATCCTCTGGTAGGAGGGAGGAGGGTGGTCCTCCAGGTATTAGATCCCTTGAAACATGTTTTCTATCATTTTTTTAGCCAGTAGAAATTTTTCTAAATTTTTAAGTTCGCCTCCCCATTGAAGTGTATTGCGGTTCGCAAACGTTTTCGCGAACCGAACTCTCCGCGGAACCCTGTTCGCGAACCGAAAATCGGAGGTTCGCGACATCACTAATTTTAAGTCCCCACATAATCAATTAGTGTTTCTCTCTAATAAAAAACAAACCAAAAAACATATGCTACATGCCTCATTTACCATAAAAAACATTTTAGAAGCAACTTAAAGGCCACTTCCGGTTTTCTATCTGGATATCTGAATCTGGGCGGCAGGGGCGTATCTGGGTAATATAGCGCCTATGGCAAACAATGAAATTGTGCCCCCCGCCCCTCAGTCAGAGCCCTCTTCCCCTCTAAACAGCATCCTTTCTCGCAAACGTGCTAGAATTTCATGCACAAATACTACACTTTCTGGATGTAAACATTCGATTTGATGGACTGGTTTTTGCTACTGATGTATATAGGAAGATAACTGATAGGAATAATGCGTTACTTGCAACCAGCTGTCATCCTCCATCTATGATACGTGGACTTCCAAAGAGCCAATTCATACGTGCAAGGAGAATAACATCAAGCGATGCAGCGTATTACATACAAGCTAATACGCTGATAGAAAATTATAGTGCGAGAGGTTATGAGCGGGAGGCCCTGTTAAGAACTGCACAAGAGGTTGGTTTGCTAGATAGAAGAGAGCTTAGGAAAAAAGTGATGAGAAATCAACATACTAGGGATACTCAATTTATCTCCACGTTCGATAACCATGCACAATTAGTCAGGAGGAGCATCCTGGATAATTGGACATTGATAGAAGCTGACCCTGTGTTGTCAAAAATTTTCCCCACACCACCATCTTTTGTATATCGAAGAGGAAAAAACATTCGGGACATGTTAGTACGGGCAGATGTTAAGAAAAACGCCATACAGAAAAAAACTTTTTTGCCTAAAAAAATGGGGACGTTCCCATGTATGAACTGTCAGAACTGCTCTAGTATCATCAAGGGTGACCACATCAGACATCCTTTGAGGGGTACTAAGATAGACATAAAAGGGAATTTTTCTTGTGTGACTGAAAATGTAATATATTTTTTGAAATGCCCCTGTGGGGTTGGGTATGTAGGACAGACCTCCAGAGCGGTTCGTGTAAGAATTAATGAACACCGTAGTAATATTAGAGTGTACAAGAAATATGCTAATAATCCTGATAAAAAAATTGACTCCCCCATAGGGAAACATTACTACGAATGTGGACATAATGTCAGTGATTTACGCTGGTGTGTCCTGGAAAAGGTCTACACGAACGAAGGTGAAAATGGTGAGACTACGCTACTCAGAAGGGAAAGCAGGTGGATGGATAAGCTAAGTACGCTCACACCAAATGGACTCAATGAGGACTTTAGCCTCAAATGCTTTTTGTGAAACTGTCTCTTTAATTGTTAATGTCTCTTTGAACTTACTAAGTGTGTGCCCGCCCTTGATGGGTGTGTTTTAATGTTTATATAGGTGAATGATTTTTGTATTTGGTAACATTTGATAAAGGCCGTTGGGCCGAAACGTCGTGTTGTTTGCTACTATGGTGCTAATAAAGCCAAAGCTATAATTGCAAAATCCAGGTCGAGACCCAGTTACTTCCTTTCTTCTGTGTGCTTAGGCTCAGGATATTGCTGAGGTTACTTTTTTGGAAATGGCTCTTGCTATTCACTCTCTGTCCTCTGTTCTAACACTAAGCAAAGTGCGCCCTACATGCATAAGTTAAGTAGCCATGTTCCCTGGATAACAGCATTAATCTGATCTGAGGTCTGGATGACAGGGAGGCATGGAGACTGGCAGGCTGGTGCAGCACAGGGGCAGGCATGGAGCCCATGGTGTTGTGGCGCCCGTGGCAAAATCCATACCTGCACCCCTCTAGATACGCCTCTGCCGGGCGGATATCCCGGATACTGGGTTTGGATATCCGCTTCTATTCGGATACCAAAAAGTTTGGCTTCGGATATCCGATTCGGATCCGGATATTTGGGTATCCGGATCTGAATTCAATTTGGATTTTGAAAAGGGGTATCCGAGCAGCACTTCTTCTGAACCCCCTATTGCTAAACTACTGGGTAAGAACATGTGGAGTGTAGCATGATGTCATCCCTTTACATGGGGGAAACCCCTTTACAGAAACTTTTCCTCGAAGAGGGGTTGTATAGGACCATGGAGAGCCTCTGCCTTCTATGTTATTTTTTATTATTTTGTTTTTATTTAAAGTTACTGAAGTACATGAGAAAATTTCGTTACATAGAGGACCAGGAAGGTGGAGAAAAACTAGCTTACAACAAGGATGGAGATTTGTCCTTTCCACTCAGCTTATCAAGCTTGACCTTCCAAAATATGCCAAATGGCACAGAAACCATCAGAACAACTGCTGGAACTTTCTTAGAAACTGCAACGGGAGAAAATATTTTTCACCTAAATCCTGAAGCTATAACTTGGAAACATGGGACGGTAATAAGCTGTTCTGTATTTTGTTGTTTGTGTATAAATAAGGTTAGATGCAATATGAGTAAATAATGCAAGCAACATATTCCATGTAACTCTAATGGTGCCCATACACGGTACAATAAAAAACGGCCAATTTTCCCATTTATTCGACCAAAACGATCAAAAAAAAAGACCAAAAAAACAAACTATTATTTTTTTTTTCAGCAAAATCAGATCGGACTTGTTGGAACAACCATCAGAAAGCGACACCATTAGGAAAGCATTGCAAGAGGTGCTCTTTATCATTACGAGTGAAACTCAAAACGTTAAAATAGTGTGCAAAAGTTCATTTATTTCAGTAATTCAACTTAAAAAGGAACTCCAATGAAAATAATGTAATTAAAAAAAGAGCTTCATCCTACCTAATAAAAGCTAACTGTCCCTGCATACTCCTGTCTCTGTGTCCTTGGGTCTGTGCTTTTTGCTACTGTACATGTGCAAAGCATGGACCTTTGGGACAGGAGGACGGGGCCAGTTACCCAGGTCGGGTGTGTGCGCGGGTGGACGGGTGCATGAATGCACGTGCGGTGGCAATAGACAGTCCTAGAGCCCGTTTTTAAATGGGCTAGGGTTGCTAGTTTTTATAATAATTACTAGCTAATAACCCGGCGTTGCCCGGGTATGTATTTGGCTGCTGTTCGCTCCGCCCACTTTTTCTAGCCCCAACACACAAACACTCAATGACTAAGTTTGTGAGCTTTGGGGTCCTTGGCATCAATAATTTGTATTTTCCCAGTGAAATGAAACAAATCTGATTGGCTGTTTGTGGCTCTGCCCCCTTTTCTGAATTTGAGCCCCAGTGACCCAATTACCAACTGTACCAAATTTGAGGCGTGTGCCATTAACAATGTAAGAATAGCAGAAATTTTAATATTCCCCTTGAAAATCAACAGGTGAATTTTGATTGGCTGTTTTAGGCTCCACCCACTTTCCTGAATATGAATCCCACTCACCAACTAACCAATTGTGCAAACTTTGAGAACCCTCCCATTAACAGCTAAGAAGGGCTGCAGTTTACATTTTCCCAGGGAATTCTTTTTTTTTACTCCACCCAGTTTTTGTAACCTTGACACACGGTTACTCAGTGACCAAGTTTGTGAGCTTTCGGGTTCCTAGCATCAAAATTGTGTGAATTGAAGCAATTTATCCAGCAAAGAAATCTGATTGGCTGTTTGTGGCTCTGCCCCCTTAGTGAATTTGAACTCCAGTCTCTTAATGACTGACTGTAGCACATTTGAAGCCTCTGCCATTAACAGTGTAAGAATGGCAGCAGTTTCAATATTCCCCTAGAAAATCAATAGGTGAATTTTGATTGGCTGTTGTAGGCTCCACCCACTCTTCTGAATATTAATCCCAGTCATCAACTGTGTCAAGTTTGAGAACCCTGCAATTAACAGTGTAAGAATGGCTCCAGTTTATATTTTCCCATGTAAATAGTTGTTTTTGGCTCTGCCCACTGTTTCTAACCTTGACATACAGTCACTCAATGACCAAGTTTATGAGTTTTGGGGTCCTTAGCAGCAATAAGTTGCATTTTTCCATTGATATTAAACAAATCTGATTGGCTGTTTGTGACTCCGCCCTATTCTGAATTTGAACCACAGTCACCCAATGACCAACTGTCCCAGGTTTGAGGCATCTACTATTAACAGTGTAAGAACGGCAGCAATTTTAATATCCCCCTTGAAAATCAATGGGTGAATTTTGATTGTCTGTTGTAGGCTCCACCCACTTTTCTGAATATTAATCTTGTTCATCCAGTGCCCAACTGTGTCAAGTTTGAGAACCCTGGCATTAACAGTGTAAGAATGGCTGCAGTCTATATTTTCCCATGTAAACAGTTTTTTTTTTTTTTTTGGCTCCGCTCAATGTTTCTAACCTTGAAATACAGTCACTCAATGACCAAGTTTATGAGCTTTGGGGTCCTTGGCATCAATAAATTACATTTTCACACTGAAATTAAACAAATCTGATTGGCTGTTTATAGCCCATCCCCTTTTCAGAATTTAAACCCCAGTCTACCGGTGACTGATTGTACCAGATTTGAGGCCTCTGAGTGTAAGGATGGCAGCAATGTAAATACTCCCCTTGAAAATCAATAGGTGAATTTTGATTGGCTGTTGTAGGCTCCGCCCACATTTCTGAATATTAATCTTAGTGGACAACTGTGTGAAGTTTAAGAACCCTGCCATTAACAGTGTAAGAATGTGTGATGATCTGCTCAGCTGCCTGCGCAGGCAGGCAGCTTTTTGACCATTGTTTAGGTTTGCATGCTGCAGGACTCTGGAAAGAAGAGCTTCTGTCAGTTTTGCAGCTTGTGCTTGCAGAAGAATTTGCATACGTTGTCATGCAAATTGCCTGGCCACATTCATTGGAGGCGTGTACTATAAGTACTATGTGTTTCCCACAATGCTTCGCTGGTCATAAGGATTTTGTCCTATGTAACACTCCCGGAGGAGTGTCAGCCTTACTCTCTGTTTGAAGATCAGCTTAGAGTAATTCCTGGAAAACTGCACTAGGCAGGTTTCCTTAGTGCAGTTAGGATTGCTTATCTGTTTGTTTGTTCTGTTGTCATTGTCCTGTCCCAACGGTGGTCGACAGGAAATGGTTCTGATCTCTGTTCTTGGAGTATAGCTGGTGCAGCGGTTGCTACCAGCTATCTCTTCTGATTTGTCTCCTTGGATCGCGCTAGCCACTTTTCGCTAGCGCTGTGGATTGTTCTGTTCTGTCTCCTTGGATCGCGCTAGCCACTTTTCGCTAGTGCTGTGGATCCTTCTGTTCTGCTACTCTGTACCTGGATCGCGCTAGCCACTTTCGCTAGTGCTGTGGATCCTATCTCTCGCTTGTCCCTGATTTCGTGTATCTGTCTTGTCTGCTACGAACGCTTGCTGGAGGCTCGGTGAGGTAATTGTTAAGAAAGCGCTCGCGTCCTCTGTTTCATGTTTGTTTGTCAATGGTTAGTTAGGCGTGCTTGTCTCTATTGTGCTTATCACGTGGAGACCGCGTATAACCGCGTGCACTGTTGCAAATGAGTGCGGTGTTTGCGGTTAGCTAGCGTTTGTTATTTTCCGTATCTCCTCATTGTATTATTTGCTGTGCCTTTGCTAACCTCGTATTCTGTTCTGATCTGCCTTGTGTCACGTCTGGCGATCGCACCTCTCGCGATCGCGTTCCTGTTTCATATCTGCTGTTGTGTGTGCACTGTCGCGGGGTGGCGACTAGGTTGGCGCACACACATACAACCTGTCCCTTTGCTCGTCTCATTTGCAATCGCCTCTCTTGCGATTGCGTTCTGCGCTTCGTACAATTCCTGTCTGGCATTTGTGGAGGTACAGAGGATTGGTTCCTCTGCACTCCCCAGCGCCATCTGCCGACAGGAATTTTCCCTCTACGGGTGCGTAGCACCTTTTGCTGGGTGCCTGCAAATATACGCTTGTGGAAGATTTCCGCCGTGTCAGCGCACGCGTTGTGCGCTGATCACGGAGAAAGTTCCACAATCGTTACAGTATGACCAGCCCAACCCAAAACCCCAGTGTAGACGGAAATTCCGATTTGTACGATTTGTCAAGTTTGGGTCCTGTGTTTTTAAGAGCTTTAAAAGGCTTAACTCAGAGACCAAGGCGGAATTTCTTTCTGAATGTGTGAGGTTTTGTCTGGATCCCACCTTTCAGATTACTGATCCGTCTACGTCGGCTCTTCAGTTTGCCTATGTGCTCTTAAAAAACGATTTGTTCACCTGGGCATATGATGTGCTAAAAAATAATTCTTGGAATGGTAATCTGTATCAGTTCCTTGCAGTGATATTCTCTCACTGGTTTAAACTGCCTGGCTTACCACCTGCTCTGATTAAATGTGTAGCTGCTGATAAGTCAGCTGATCTTTCCCTTCCATGCAAAACTTTCCAGTATGACAATCAGTTTAATGTGTCTGTTGCCACTTCAGGTTTTAAACAGCAGACATGCAAAGTGGCTAAAAAGAGAAAAACTAAAAAACGCAAGCATCGGAATAAAACACTCCCTATTGATGTTTGTAATGATGTTGTTCCGTCTCCGGCTTTTTTGCCCCAATCCAAAGCTTATGTGGATCCTGCTATAGGTAGGATCGCACACTATATTAAAGCAGTTAAAAAATCTGTTATTGTTCCTGAACTCCAACCCTATGGAGATTATTTGGATACTGGCCTGTTTGAACCCCCATTTTCTTCCTGGGATATTGGGGTCTTGCTGGAGGAATTCGATTTTGATTGGAAAGCTTTTTGCGATTTTTACATCGCAAAAAGCCAGGATGTCTTGATTGATTGTCTCGATTCTATGTACCTTTTGATTGATTCCGATGAATGTGATGAGGGTGATGTGGATCTGGTGATCTATGTATGGCAAACGATTTTGGATGAGTTGCACACACACCAACCAATTGATTCCAATAAAGAAACATCGTTGTCGGATGATTGTTCCTGCCTTTCTGGGGTAAAGCATGAGAGTCTTGACTTTGTGCAATCTGAAATGAATGAGTGTGCCGCTGTGGTTGATTCCTGTGCGAATCCTGAAGGATTCTCTCCTGACAGTGTGCAGTTTGAATCTGTGCGATCAGATGCCTGTTTTTCGGATGTTCCTGCAGATTGTGATTGGCATGAGTCTGCCGGTTTCCTATCCATCAGATTAGACCCCCAACTACCCCTTAGGGGTATCTGATCACCCCCCACCCCTTCCGATCCTCCCCACACCGTCCTAGTTCATTGATTGCGTATATTCTCCCCCCTGCCATTGTGTATCTTATCTGTCTGTAAGGCTTGATTGTGCTTTGTTTGGCTACAATTGTCTCAATTGCACTGTGATTGGCATCGATTGTCGTTTGATTGGCTTCGATTGTCACGTAATTTGTTTTCGATTGTCGCGTGATTGGCTTCAATTGCCCGTAATTGGTTTTGATTTTGCCAATTGCCCACTGATTGGCTGTTTTGCCCTGTGATTAGCATCGATTGTCGTGTGATTGGCTTCAATTGTCACGTAATTGGTTTTTGATTGTCGCGTTATTGGATTCAATTGGTCCGTGATTGGCTTTGATTGCGCCGATTGCTGTAATTGTGTTGTAATTGTCTCGTGATTGTTTTTGATTATTTGTGATTGCTCTCTGATCCCCAAACCCCCCCCCCCCCCCCCCCCTCACCATCACTATCCTAGTGATCTAAAAACTTTTTTAGTATCACTAGTGGTAACAAACAGTTAGGCCAGTTAGCTAAGCAAAAGGGTTGTTAGTGTCAGTTAGTGCTCAGCCCACTGCACCACAGTCACTAATTAGCGTCATCACTGTCGCTAATCAGCATTGGTACTATATAGTATCTGTAAGTGATTATTAGTGATCACAGTCAGATCTATATTAGGGTCACTAGGATCCACAAAAAAAACGCAGTGTTTGCCCGATCAGACCTGATCGTTCACCTGCACTGCGTTCAGCCCGCCCCACCGCAGTGACAGAATTTTTTTTTCTGATCACTGCAAAAAACACTGTACACAAGCTGTGGCACTGTAAACATCAGTTTTGATTTTTGTTTTAATCTAAACTCAGTGACCACAGCTTTCTACCTCTCAAGTACTCCCTTTCGCTAGGTAGGTGCTCTTTTCCTGGGTAGTCTCAGAGGAATACCTCCTAAATTTAGCAGGCCACCATGGCAAAAAAGAGGTTTTCCAATGAAGACATCTACAGGTACATGGACCAGTCGGATGAGGATGATTGGGTCGACTTATTCGACGAATCTTCGGGTTCAGAGTACGATCCTGTAGACAGCAGTGGCTCTCTGACCAATAGTTCCGATGACGAGGTTGAGGTCCCGGCTAGAGCCAGGCGTACCACACCCCATGTCACTGGACTGCAGGTGGCGGAAGATCAGTCTCAAGGGCAGCAGAGTGGTGCTGGCGCTGATCTGATTTTTCTTGGTGAGGCATGCACCAGCAGTGCAGCATCTCCTGGACCTATCAACACCACAGTACTTCCGTAGAAGACCCTGGTGAAGTGGCGAACACCAGCCTGGAATTAGAAACTGGTTCGGTGGTACGTGAATTAAGATCCGATCCGCAGCCACCAAGTAGACGGGCCCGTACTCCCATTGGTTTTCCAGAGGTGCTGGCAAACCCTGATTGGCATTCCCCTGATCCCGCCGCACCCATACTGCCCCCTTTCACCGCCCAGTCTGGAGTCCAGGTGGAGACAGTTGAACTAGGATCGGCCCTAGACTTTTTTGAACTGTTCCTCACCCAGGATCTCCTTGACTTAATTGTGGCTGAGACCAACCTATATGCCACACAATTTATAACCGCCCATCCGAAAAGCTGCCACGCCCAGCCTTTTCGGTGGAAACCACTCCAAGTTTCCGAACTTAAAATTTTTTTGGGCCTTCTCCTCAACATGGGTATTACCAAAAAAAATGTATTGCGCTCTTATTGGTCTACACGCCAAATACATAACTAGAGATGGGCCGAACCTCCGATTTTAGGTTCGCGAACCCTGTTCGCGAACTTCCGCAAAAGGTTCGGTTCGCGAAAAAGTTCGCGAACCGCAATAGACTTCAATGGGGAGGCGAACTTTCAAAGTTTTAAAACATTCTATCAGCTGGAAAAATGATAGAAAACATGTTTCAAAAGCTCTAATACCTGGAGCCACACCTAATTGAGTGAAATACACATCACTGCTGGAGGACCCACCCACCCTCCCTCCTCCAAGCAAGGTCTTTTATACCATTTGCCTACCTACACTAATTAGTTATGGGACAGCTGCTACACACTCTGCTAGGGAGATTTTATCCTCCCACCTCCCACCCTTCTACCTATTCCCTCCTACCGGAGGGAGGAGGGTCTCTTCTGCCAGGGAATTATACTATTTTAAAAAACAGTATACATCATACCATAGCTGGGAATACATACATGAGTATACATCATACCATAGCTGGGGATACATGCATGAGTATACATCATACCATAGCTGGGAATCAAACCCAGATCTCACTGTGTGGTGGGCACGTCACCCTAAGCACTGTACCACTACAGAAGTAAGTGAAGCTAGCCTAAAATTTAACATTTATGCTCAATGCAATAGAACCATTAGGTTGCTTAAAGGAGAACTGTAGTGAGAGGTATATGGAGGCTGCCATATTGATTTCCTTTTAAGCTATACCAGTTGCCTGGCAGCCCTGCTGATCTATTTGGCTGCAGTAGTGTGAATCACACCAGAAACAAGCATGCAGCTAATCTTGTCAGATCTTACAAAAATGTCAAACACCAGATCATACCATAGCTGGGAATCGAACCCAGATCTCACTGTGTGGTGGGCATGTCACCCTAAGCACTGTACCACTACAGAAGTAAGTGAAGCTAGCCTAAAATTTAACATTTATGCTCAATGCAATAGAACCATTAGGTTGCTTAAAGGAGAACTGTAGTGAGAGGTATATGGAGGCTGCCATATTGATTTCCTTTTAAGCTATACCAGTTGCTTGGCAGCCCTGCTGATCTATTTGGCTGCAGTAGTGTGAATCACACCAGAAACAAGCATGCAGCTAATCTTGTCAGATCTTACAAAAATGTCAAACACCAGATCATACCATAGCTGGGAACCGAACCCAGATCTCACTGTGTGGAGGGCACGTCACCCTAAGCACTGTACCACTACAGAAGTAAGTGAAGCTAGCCTAAAATTTAACATTTATGCTCAATGCAATAGAACCATTAGGTTGCTTAAAGGAGAACTGTAGTGAAAGGTATATGGAGGCTACCATATTGATTTCCTTTTAACCACTTGAGGACCCACCCTTTACCCCCCCTTAAGGACCAGCGCTGTCTTAGCTGATCTGTGCTGGGTGGGCTCTGCAGCCCCCAGCACAGATCAGCGTGCAGGCAGAGCGACCAGATCGCCCCCCTTTTTTCCCCACTAGGGGGATGATATGCTGGGGGGGTCTGATCGCTCCTGCCTGCCGGGTGTTGCGGGGGGGGGGGCACCTCAAAGCCCCCCTCCGCGGCGAAATCCTCCCCCTCCCTCTCCTACCTGGCCCCCCCTGGAGATCCGGGCTGCACAGGACGCTATCCGTCCTGTGCAGCCAGTGACAGGCTGTCTCCTGTCACATGGCGGCGATCCCCGGCCGCTGATTGGCCGATCTGCCTTACGGCGCTGCTGCGCAGCAGCGCCGTACAATGTAAACAAAGCGGATTATTTCCGCTTGTGTTTACATTTAGCCTGCGAGCCGCCATCGGCGGCCCGCAGGCTATTCACGGAGCCCCCCGCCGTGAATTGACAGGAAGCAGCCGCTCGCACGAGCGGCTGCTTCCTGATTAATCAGCCTGCAGCTGGCGACGCAATACTGCGTCGCTGGTTCTGCAGCTGCCACTTTGCCGACGCACGGTATAAGCGTGCGGTCGGCAAGTGGTTAAGCAATACCAGTTACCTGGCTATCCTGCAGATCCTCTGCCTCCAATACTTTTAGCCCTAGACCCTGAACAAGCATGCAGCAGATCTGGTGTTTGACATTTTTGTAAGATCTGACAAGATTAGCTGCATGCTTGTTTCTGGTGTGATTCACACTACAGTGGCTGGATAGTGTACTGGTTAAGGGCTCTGCCTTTGATATGGGAGACCAGGGTTTGAATCCTGGCTAGGTCAAATACCTATTCAGTAAGGAGTTCAAGGCAAGACTCCCTAACACTGCAGGGTGGCCTCTTGAGCGTGTCCCTGTGGCTGCAGCTCTTGAGCGCTTTGAGTCTGACAGGAGAAAAGCGCTATACAAATGTTTGGATTATTATTACTGCAGCCAAATAGATCAGCAGGGCTGCCAGGCAACTGGTATAGCTTAAAAGGAAATCAATATGGCAGCCTCCATATACCTCTCACTACAGTTCTCCTTTAAAGGGGAACTGCAGAGAGAGGTATATGGAGGCTGTCATGTTTATTTACTTTTAGACAATACCAGTTGCCTGGCAGCCCTGCTGATCCTCTGCCTCTAATACTATTAGCCATAGCCCCTGAACAAGCATGCAGCAGATCAGGTGTTTCAGTGGTTCAGACTTATAAGTCTGATCTGACAAGACTAGCTGCATGCTTGTTTCTGGTTTTAATCAGATACTACTGCAGAGAAATAGACCAGCAGGGCTGCCAGGCAACTGGTATTGATTAAAAGGAAATAAACATGACAGCCTCCATATACCTCTCTCTTCAGTTCCCCTTTAAGCAACCTAATGGTTCTATTGCGTTGAGCATAAATGGTACATTTTAGGCTAGCTTCACTTACTACTGTAGTGGTACAGTGCTTAGGGTGACGTGCCCACCACACAGTGAGATCTGGGATCGATTCCCGGCTATGGTATGATGTATACCGGTTTTTAAAATAGTATAATTCCCTGGCAGAAGAGACCCTCCTCCCTCTGGTAGGAGGGAATAGGTAGAAGGGTGGGAGGAGGGAGGCCAATTAAAATCTCCCTAGCAGAGTGTGTAGCAGCTGTCCCATAACTAATTAGTGTAGGCAGACAACTGAGTCAAATGGTATAAAAGGACCTAGCTTGAAAGGGAGGGTGGGTGGGGTCTTAAGCAGTGTGTTTCACAATAACATGTCTGCTGACAGTAAAATGGAGGCGAAAAATTTTGCTCAATACAGCTTTATGGGGCGAATCGAACTTTCGCAAAAGTTCGCCTGATGCAGGCGAACGCGAACCCCCAAAGTTCGCCTGGAACCGTTCGCCGGCGAACCGTTCGGCCTATCTCTATACATAACATGCCCGTGTTCTCTGCTGCCATGTCCAGGACGCGATTTGAGATCATCCTGCGCTTCCTGCATTTCAATGACAACGACACCTGTCATGCAAGAGACCACCCAGCTTATGACCGGCTCCACAAAATTCGGCCCCTCATAGACCACCTGTCATCCACATTTGCAGATGCTTATACCCCTGAACAGAACATCTGTGTAGATGAGTCCCTCGTACATTTTACCGGGCGCCTTGGCATCAAACAGTACATCCCAAGCAAGCGCGCCCGGTATGGGGTGAAACTGTATAAGCTCTGTGATAGGGCCACAGGCTATACATCTCGTTTTGGGTCTATGAGGGAAAAGACTCAAAATTGGAGCCGGTCGGATGTCCTGACTACCTGGGGAGCAGTGGAAAGATTGTGTGGGACTTGGTGTCACCCTTGTTCCAGAAGGGGTACCATCTTTATGTGGATAAATTTTACACAAGTGTGGCCCTCTTTCAGCACTTAAAGTTAGAAGGAATCTGATGCTGTGGCACCATGCGGCCTAGTCGCCTGGGCTTCCCCCAACGGCTCGTTAACACCAGACTTCAACGGGGGGAGAGGGCCGCCTTGTGTACCGATGACTTGCTCTCGGTGAAATGGAAGGACAAGAGGGACGTTTACCTTCTGTCTACCATTCACACAGACACGACAGTACAAATTACACGGGCAACAGAGGTCATTGAAAAGCCCTTCGCCGTCCACAGCTATAATGCCAACATGGGAGGGGTGGACTTCAATGACCAGATGTTAGGGCCCTATTTAATTTCCCGAAAAACCAGACGCTGGTATAAGAAAGTGTCTGTGTATTTAATTCAATTGGCGATGTACAACAGCTTTGTTCTCTACAGTAAGGCTGGGAGAACTGGAGCGTTCCTTCAATTCCAGGAAGAGATCGTTTCGGCACTCCTCTATCCAGAAGGTGCCAGAGCCCAACCCCCAAATGCAACTAGCCGGCTGCATGGAAGGCATTACGCCTACCCGATTCCCAGTACCCCAACTCAACGCAACCCCAGAAAAAGATGTCGTGTCTGCAGCAAGGCTGGAATAAGGCGTGACATCCCCGTTTACTGTCCCCGCTGTCCTGACCAGCCTGGCCTATGCCTAGGGGAGTGTTATGAGAGGTACCATGAGAAGGCACACTTTTAGAACCTAGGGAACTACAAACACAGCAGTAGGCACACAAGGGTCTCTCAGTGCTATTTCACACTGGCGCGATGCGTTAGGGCAAATTGCCTAGCAAAAGTCACACTTTGCGGTCCCCCCCTACGCCGGAAGTGCTTGACTTAACGCTGGTGCATGCCTACGTTACTGCGTGGCTTCTGCGGCAATTTGGGTCGGCCCGGAAGTCATGTTAGTCTACGGCGACGCAGTTAATTACTAGGCCGAATGCTACTCTTGTGGTATTCCCTGAAGATCTATTTTGGGTGAGACGGTGCGGCGGGCTCGACCGACCGGATAGGCCAGTATGCAGTGTGAACCCAAACATCAGGTTTTGAGAGATCCAAATACACTGGCCTGCCAGAAACCTCTCCTTTCACTTGGGACAGAATGCATAATGTACTTCGCCACATATCTGTGCGATTTGCACTTTGCACATTGACCCATGGGGGAGGAGAAGTTTATCCTCAGCTCGCAGGTAAAAAAAACAGGTAAGCAAAAAAGTTAATATTTGGTTACCAATGTTATTGTTTGGTTTGAACATATTTAATAAAGTTTAAAAAAGTTAATGTTATTGAAGTGTTTTGCTGCTTGCTTGCTTTTTTTTTTTTCCTTCTTCTCTCTTTTTTTCCAACCGACCAATCAGCTGCAGCACTGATGGTGCATCCTGACAGAAGCATTGCGCTTCTGTCAGGTTACACAAAATCAGTGCATGCAGCGCTTTAGGACGAGATTTCTCCTCCACAGTAAAAAAGATACGTTTGCCGAGGCATATGGGCCAAGGTGTGGTGTTGGGGTTCATATGCTTTGGCAAGCACTTTGTATCAAAAAAGAACTCAAGCAATGATTTCTCCATTCACATCAATCAATGTGGATTAATAAATCAGGATTGCCTGGGCATACGAGCTGGTGGGTTTGGATTTTTGGGGTGGCAGCTCCTATGTCCCTCTTTCTTTTCTTTTTGTTTCACATTTTTTGGCAGATATTTGTTCATCCACATTGATCGATGCGAATGAAGGGATGTTTGCCGTTCATTTTTCCTTTCAGCCCAGAATGCACTACCTGTATGCCCAATATAAGGAGTATAGCAGAAATACTGGCCATACATGTTATGATTGCAGAGGCCCTAAAATGCCAGGACAGACCCCACAAATGACCCCATTTTGGAAAGAGGACACCCCAAAGTATCCCATGAGGTGCATGGTGAGTTCATAGAAGATTTTGTTTTTTGTCACAAGTTAGCATAAATTGTTGTTTTTTGTTTTTTTTTCACAAAGTATCCTTTTCTGCTAACTTGTGACAAAAAATATTTTTTTTTATAAACTCACCATGCCCCTCATGGAATACTTTGTGGTGTCTTATTTTTAAAATGGGGTCATTTGTGGGGTTTGTTAACTGTCCTGTCATGTGGGGGGGGGGGCTAAATTGTGAGCACCCCTGTAAAGCCCAAAGGTAGTCATTGCACGTTGGGCCCCTTAGCGCAGTTAGGCTGCAAAAAAGTGCCACACGTGCTATCGCCGTACCCGGGAGAAGTAGACCAATGTGTTTTAGGGTGTATTTTTACACATACCCATGATGGGTAGAAGAAATCACTCTGTAAATGACAATTTTTTGATTTTTTTTAAACACAATTGTCCATTTACAGAGATATTTCTCCCACCCAGCATGGGTATGTGTAAAAATACACCCCAAAACACATTATACTACTTCTCCTGAGTACGGCAATACCACATGTGTGGCACTTTTTTGCACCCTAACTGCGCTAAGGGGCCCAGAGTCCACTGAGTACCTTTTAGCATTTCACAGGTCATTTTGAAACATTTGGTTTCAAGACTACTCCTCACGGTTTAGGGCCCCTAAAATGCCAGAGCAGTATAGGAACCCCACAAATGACCCCATTTTAGAAAGAAGACACCCCAAGGTACTCAATTAGGAATATGGTGAGTTCATAGAAGATTTTACTTTTTGTCACAAGTTAGCGGAAAATGATTTTTATTTGTTTTTTTTTACCAAGTGTCATTTTCTGCTAACTTGTGACAAAAAATAAAATCTTCTATGAACTCACCATACTCCTAACGGAATACCTTGGGATGTCCTCTTTGTAAAATGGGGTCATTTGTGGGGTTCCTATACTGCTCTGGCATTTTAGGGGCCCTAAACCGTGAGGAGTAGTCTTGAAACCAAATTTCTCAAAATGACCTGTGAAATGGTAACGGTACTCATTGGACTCTGGGCCCCTTAGCACAGTTAGGGTGCAAAAAAGTGCCACACATGTGGTATCGCCGTACTCGGGAGAAGTAGTACAATGTGTTTTGGGGTGAATTTTTACACATACCCATGCTGGGTTGGAGAAATATCTCTGTAAATGGACAATTGTGTGTAAAGAATTCAAAAAATTGTCATTTACAGAGATATTTCTCTCACCCAATATGGGTATGTGTAAAAATACACCCCAAAACACATTGTACTACTTCTCCCGAGTACGGCGATACCACATGTGTGGCACTTTATTGCACCCTAACTGTGCTAAGGGGCCCAGAGTCCAATGAGTACCGTTACCATTTCACAGGTCATTTTGAGAAATTTGGTTTCAAGACTACTCCTCACGGTTTAGGGCCCCTAAAATGCCAGAGCAGTATAGGAACCCCACAAATAACCCCATTTTACAAAGAGGACATCCCAAGGTATTCCGTTAGGAGTATGGTGAGTTCATAGAAGATTTTATTTTTTGTCACAAGTTAGCGGAAAATGACACTTGGTAAAAAAACCCAATAAAAATCATTTTCCGCTAACTTGTGACAAAAAGTAAAATCTTCTATGAACTCACCATACTCCTAACGGAATACCTTGGGGTGTCTTCTTTCTAAAATGGGGTCATTTGTGGGGTTCCTATACTGCTCTGGCATTTTAGGGGCCCTAAACCGTGAGGAGTAGTCTTGAAACCAAATGTTTCAAAATGACCTGTGAAATGCTAAAAGGTACTCAGTGGACTCTGGGCCCCTTAGCGCAGTTAGGGTGCAAAAAATTGCCACACATGTGGTATTGCCGTACTCAGGAGAAGTAGTATAATGTGTTTTGGGGTGTATTTTTACACATACCCATATTGGGTGGGAGAAATATCTCTGTAAATTGACAATTGTGTGTAAAGAAATCAAAAAATTGTCATTTACAGAGATATTTCTCCCACCCAATATGGGTATGTGTAAAAATACACCCCAAAACACATTGTACTACTTCTCCCGAGTACGGCGATACCACATGTGTGGCCCTTTTTTGCAGTCTAACTGCGCTAAGGGGCCCAGAGTCCAATGAGTACCTTTAGCATTTCACAGGTCATTTTGAAACATTTGGTTTCAAGACTATTCCTCACGGTTTAGGGCCCCTAAAATGCCAGAGCAGTATAGGAACCTCACAAATGACCCCATTTTAGAAAGAAGACACCCCAAGGTACTCAATTAGGAGTATGGTGAGTTCATAGAAGATTTAGCTTTTTGTCACAAGTTAGCGGAAAATGATTTTTATTGGGTTTTTTTACCAAGTGTCATTTTCCACTAACTTGTGACAAAAAATAAAATCTTCTATGAACTCACCATACTCCTAACGGAATACCTTGGGATGTCCTCTTTGTAAAATGGGGTCATTTGTGGGGTTCCTATACTGCTTTGGCATTTTAGGGGCCCTAAACCGTGAGGAGTAGTCTTGAAACCAAATGTTTCAAAATGACCTGTGAAATCATAAAGGTACTCAGTGGACTCTGGGCCCCTTAGCGCAGTTAGGGTGCAAAAAAGTGCCACACATGTGGTACCGCCGTACTCAGGAGAAGTAGTATTATGTGTTTTGGGGTGTATTTTTACACATACCCATATTGGGTGGGAGAAATATCTCTGTAAATTGATAATTGTGTGTAAAGATATCAAAAAATTGTCATTTACAGAGATATTTCTCCCACCCAATATGGGTATGTGTAAAAATACACCCCAAAACACATTGTACTACTTCTTCCGAGTACGGCGATACCACATGTGTGGCACTTTTTTGCACCCTAACTGCGCTAAGGGGCCCAGAGTCCAATGAGTACCTTTAGCAGTTCACAGGTCATTTTGAAACATTTGGTTTCAAGACTATTCCTCACGGTTTAGGGCCCCTAAAATGCCAGAGCAGTATAGAAACCCCACAAATGACCCCATTTTACAAAGAGGACATCCCAAGGTATTGCGTTAGGAGTATGGTGAGTTCATAGAAGATTTTATTTTTTGTCACAAGTTAGCGGAAAATGACACTTGGTAAAAAAAAAAACAATAAAAATCATTTTCCGCTAACTTGTGACAAAAAGTAAAATCTTCTATGAACTCACCATACTCCTAATTGAGTACCTTGGGGTGTCTTCTTTCTAAAATGGGGTCATTTGTGGGGTTCCTATACTGCCCTGGCATTTTAGGGGCCCTAAACCGTGAGGAGTAGTCTTGAAACCAAATTTCTCAAAATGGCCTGTGAAATCCTAAAGGTACTCATTGGACTTTGGACCCCTTAGCACAGTTAGGGTGCAAAAAAGTGCCACACATGTGGTATCGCCGTACTCAGGAGAAGTAGTACAATGTGTTTTGGGGTGTATTTTTATACATACCCATGCTGAGTGGGAGAAATAACTCTGTAAATGGACAATTGTGTGTAAAAAAAATCAAAAAATTGTCATTTACAGAGATATTTCTCCCACCCACCATGGGTATGTGTAAAAATACACCCCAAAACACATTGTACTACTTCTCCTGAGAATGGCAATACCATATGTGTGACACTTTTTTGCAGCCAAACTGCGCTAAGGGGCCCACAGTGCAATGACTACCTTTAGGCTTTACAGGGGTGCTTACAATTCCGCACCCCCCAAAATGCCAGGACAGTAAACACGCCCCATAAATGACCCCATTTTGAAAAATAGACACTTCAAGGTATTCATTGAGGGGCATGTTGAGTCCATGGCAGATTTCATTTTTTTTTTTGTTACAAGTTAGCAGAAATGGAAACCTTTTTTTTTTTTTTTTTTGTGACAAACTGTCATTTTCCGCTATCTTGTGACAAAAAATAAAATCTTCTATGAACTCACTATGCCTCTCAGTGAATACTTTGGGATGTCTTCTTTCCAAAATGTGGTTATTTGTGGGATATTTATACTATCCTGGAATTTTAGCACCTCATGAAACATGACAGGTAGTCAGGAAAGTCAGAGATGCTTAAAAATGGGAAAATTCACTTTTTGCACCATAGTTTGTAAACGCTATAACTTTTACCCAAACCAATAAATATAGGCTGAATGGGTTTTTTTTAATCAAAAACATGTTTGTCCACATTTTTCGTGCTGCATGTATACAGAAATTTTACTTTATTTGAAAAATGTCAGCACAGAAAGTTAAAAAAATCATTTTTTTGCCAAAATTCATGTCTTTTTTGATGAATATTATAAAAACTAAAACTCGCAGCAGTAATCAAATAGCATCAAAAGAAAGCTGTATTAGTGAGAAGAAAAGGAGCCAAAATTCATTTAGGTGGTAGGTTGTATTACCGAGCAATAAACCGTCAGTGGTCTGAATGGAAAAACAGCGCTGGTCCTTAAGGGGGGGGTAAAGGCTGAGTCCTCAAGTGGTTAAAACAGAAGGAAATCTGCAATAATTCAGCTATAAGTGAACATTTGTGGTTACCCACAATGCACTGCTACTAAATATGCAAATACTCTCTTTTCACCCTTGGTAAGCCAAGCAAGCATCCAAGACCGCTGGTGTATAGCAAGCATATAGCTTTAAATTTTAAACAGTCATATCAACCCCACATGAAAACAGCCTGTTTCAGACTTTTGATCCTCATCAGTACTTGGCAGAGATTGATATGGCAGTATGAGATAGGGCTTGGACCAGTACAACAGAGTAACTAAGCAGCTCAGGGTGACCCAAACCACTCGGAATGTATAGGGGGATAAATGGGACCAAAAAGACCTCCTACTAAAAAAAACAAAGCTTGGTGAAATTTGCCTTCTTAAAACAAAAGTAAATCTGCAATAATTCAGCTATAAGTGAACATTTGTGGTTACCCACAATGCACTGCTATTAAATATGCAAATTATCAATTTTCACTGCTGGCAATGTGTACTACTACTCACACACCAAATATCACTGCTGGCAATGTGTACTACTACTCACACACCAAATATCACTGCTGGCAATGTGTACCACACCAAATATCATTGCTGGCAATGTGCACTACTACTCACACACCAAATATCATTGCTGGCACTGTGTACTACTACTGACACACCAAATATCACTGCTGGCAATGTGCACTACTACTCACACACCCACTATCAGGCCCAGTGCACACCAAAAACGGTAGCAGATCTGCAAAATGCTAGCGGTTTTTGGAGCAGATTTTCAGAGCAATTCTAGGCATGTTTAGAGACGTTTTCTAAACATGCCTAGCGGTTTTAGGAGCGTTTTCGAGTAGCAGATTACACATATTGTTACGGGCCCGTTCACACCTATAATCGCAAAACCTCTGTGGGAGTGATTTTCCCACAATTAACGCCAAAAAATCACTGGACACTGCGGCGGTTTTGGAGCAATCGCTAAACGCAAATCGCCGGCAAACTGCTGCATGAAACGTGTTTGCAGTTATCGCTAACCGCAAACTCGGCAGTGAGAACACTGCCATTTGCGACAATGTGTAGCGGTTTTTACTAACCGCTAGCGGTTTGCCATGAGTTGCTTTAGCATATAGCATATATCTTTACATTTTACACAGTTATATTAAACCCACATGTGACAGCTTATTACTAGTGTTGTCCGGATCATGAACGATTCGGATCTTTGATCCGAATCTATTTTGTGAGTCGAATCATCCGAATCATCAAAATGAGTGATTCGGATCGCAAAAGGGGTGGGGCCAGGAGCGACACGCCCCCTCTCAGCGGGCAGCGGGGTCCTGGAAGCAGAGCTGAGATGGATCACTCTGTTGGATGGGAGGCAGCCTTGCAGGGAGACAGGTAGATGAGAGAGAGGGGACATGGGTGCCACTGCCAGATATGTGTAGAGCACACATACTGGCTGCAATGTGCTGATCATTATAGGTTGTCTGTTCCGTAGTTGTGCACAGTGAACACATTGGAAGCTTTTGGCTCAGCTCAGCACAGCTCAGTAACTTTGCAGGCACTGTGATTGCAGGGCAATATGATCCTCCTGCACTACTCTGAACAGCTGCACTTCACTTCTGGGAATGCTTTGGGGAATGCTTTCTTTCACTGCGCGACGTTTGCATTCAAAGTACACAGATGAGCATATAGGTGAAATACATGTAAAGCATATGATTGTGGCATGTGGGTATTGTGTGCAAGCAAACATTTCTGCTCTCTGCTCGTCCCTCCTCCCTCCTCTGCCCACTCCCTGCCCTCTGTCCATCTTCTCCCCTTCTCTGTGTTCACCCCCCTCCCCTTCTCCTATCCACAGCAGGGAAAGACCTGTCCTACTATTCATTTCACCCCCGAATGCTTCGGTAGTAAAATGATCCGAGATTCGGATCAAAGATCCGGATCTTTTCAATGATCTGATTCAAATCATCCGGATCATTGAAAAGATCTGAACTTCCCATCTCTACTTATTACAGACTTTTGGTCCTCATCGGTATATAGCAGGAATTGATATAGCTGCATGAGATAGGGCTTGGACCAGTACAACAGAGTAACCAAGCAGCTCGGGGTGACCCAAACTACTAAGAATGTATAGGGGGATAAAAGGGACCAAAAAACCCTCCTACTAAAAAAAAAGCAAAGCTTGGTGTAATTTGCCTTCTTAAAACAGAAACAAATCTGCAATAATTCAGCTATAAGTGAACATTTGTGGTTACCCACAATGCACTGCTACTGAATATGCAAATTATCCCTCTTCGCCCTTGGTTTGATATGGCACTACTTTTTCTTGCTTGGACCAGCCCCTTCTTCTTGCTTGGACTGGCCCCGGTGGGCAAGGCGCTACTTCTTCTTCTTGTTTGAAGGTTGAGGCACTTACTCTATTATATATTTAGATTCCACGTGAAGGACCCATACAAAGTGGTGTACACGTGAGAAGTGGATCGAAAATCATACATCATTCCAAACATTTTTTACAAATAAATAACTGCAAAGTGGGGTGTGTGTAATTATTCAGCCCCCTGAGTCAATACTTTGTAGAACCACCCTTTGCTGCAATTACAGCTGCCAGTCTTTTATAGTATGTCTCTACCAGATTTGCACATCTAGAGACTGAAATCCTTGCCCATTCTTCTTTGCAAAACAGCTCCAGCTCAGTCAGATTAGATGGACAGCGTTTGTGAACAGCAGTTATCAGATCTTGCCACAGATTCTCGATTGGATTTAGATCTGGACTTTGACTGGGCCGTTCTAACACATAGATATGTTTTGTTTTAAACCATTCCATTGTTGCCCTGGCTTTATGTTTAGGGTCATTGTCCTGCTGGAAGGTGAACCTCCGCCCCAGTCTAAAGTCTTTTGCCGTCTCCAAGAGGTTTTCTTCCAAGTTTGCCCTGTATTTGGCTCCATCCATCTTCCCATCAACTCTGACTAGCTTCCCTGTCCCTGCTGAAGAGATGCACCCCCCGAGCATGATGCTGCCACCACCATATTTGACAGTGGGGATGGTGTGTTCAGAGTGATGTGCAGTGTTCGTTTTCTGCCACACATAGCGTTTTGCATTTTGGCCAAAAAGTTCCATTTTGGTCTCATCTGACCAGAGCACCTTCTTCCACATGGTTGCTGTGTCCCCCACATGGCTTGTGGCAAACTGCAAACGGGACTTCTTATGCTTTCTGTTAACAATGCCTTTCTTCTTGCCACTCTTCCATAAAGGCCAACTTTGTACAGTGCATGACTAATAGTTGTCCTATGGACAGAGTCTCCCACCTGAGCAGTAGATCTCTTCAGCTCGTCCAGAGTCACCATGGGCCTCTTGACTGCATTTCTGATCAGCGCTCTCCTTGTTCAGCCTGTGAGTTTAGGAGGATGGCCTTGTCTTGGTAGGTTTACAGTTGTGCCATACTCCTTCCATTTCTGAATGATCGCTTGAACAGTGCTCCTTGAGATGTTCAAGGCTTTGGAAATCTTTTTGTAGCCTAAGCCTGCTTTAAATTTCTCAATAACTTGATCCCTGACCTGTCTTGTGTGTTCTTTGGACTTCACGGTGTTGTTGCTCCCAATATTCTCTTAGACAACCGCTGAGGCCCTTACAGAGCAGCTGTATTTGTACTGACATTAGATTACACACAGGTGCACTCTATTTAGTCATTAGCACTCATCAGGCAATGTCTATGTAACGATCGGTGTAACAGAGAGGGTCTGATTACCGGTGAACTGCAGTATCACCGAGAATACAGAATATACCCGATTATTGATGATCTGCAGTATCACCGATAATCAGATATATCAACTAACCTCTGGTAGTGTTGGGGGAACACCTAGATGTTCGGGTTCGCGAACGTTCGCCGAACATCGCCGCGATGTTCGGGTGTTCGCGCCGAACTCCGAACATAATGGAAGTCAATGGGGACCCGAACTTTCATGCTTTGTAAAGCTTCCTTACATGCTACATACCCCAAATTTGCAGGGTATGTGCACCTTGGGAGTAGTGTTGGGCGAACAGTGTTCGCCACTGTTCGGGTTCTGCAGAACATCACCCTGTTCGGGTGATGTTCGAGTTCGGCCGAACACCTGACGGTGCTCGGCCAAACCGTTCGGCCATATGGCCGAACTAAGAGCGCATGGCCGAACGTTCCCCGAACGTTCGGCTAGCGCTGTGATTGGCCGAACGGGTCACGTGGTTCGGACCCGAACGCGCTCTGATTGGCCGAACTGTCACGTGGTTCGGGTAAATAAATACCCGAACCACGTCATATCTCCGCCATTTGTCTGTGGGTTTAGCTTTGGGTAGGCAGGCAGGGTAGTTCGCGCTCCAGCCACGCTAGCCAGGGTCCCCCCCAGTCATTGTGTGTCGCTGCTGGGAACAGTAGTACACCGCTCGTTCAGCCACACTATATAGCATTCTGTGTACTGTTCTGTGTCTGCTGGGAACAGTAGTACACCGCTCGTTCAGCCACACTATATAGCATTCTGTGTACTGTTCTGTGTCTGCTGGGAACAGTAGTACACCGCTCGTTCAGCCACACTATATAGCATTCTGTGTACTGTTCTGTGTCTGCTGGGAACAGTAGTACACCGCTCGTTCAGCCACACTATATAGCATTCTGTGTACTGTTCTGTGTCTGCTGGGAACAGTAGTACACCGCTCGTTCAGCCACACTATATAGCATTCTGTGTACTGTTCTGTGTCTGCTGGGAACAGTAGTACACCGCTCGTTCAGCCACACTATATAGCATTCTGTGTACTGTTCTGTGTCTGCTGGGAACAGTAGTACACCGCTCGTTCAGCCACACTATATAGCATTCTGTGTACTGTTCTGTGTCTGCTGGGAACAGTGGTACACCGCTCGTTCAGCCACACTATATAGCATTCTGTGTACTGTTCTGTGTCTGCTGGGAACAGTGGTACACCGCTCGTTCAGCCACACTATATAGCATTCTGTGTACTGTTCTGTGTCTGCTGGGAACAGTAGTACACCGCTCGTTCAGCCAGACTATATACCATTGTTTACTGACACTATATAGCAGACTATATAGCATTGTGTGTACACCGCTCAGCCAGACTATATACCATTGTTTACTGACACTCTGTGTACACCGCTCAGCCAGACTATATACAATTGTTTACTGCCACTCTGATTCTGCTGGGAACAGTAGTACACCGCTCGTTCAGCCACACTATATAGCATTCTGTGTACTGTTCTGTGTCTGCTGGGAACAGTAGTACACCGCTCGTTCAGCCACACTATATAGCATTCTGTGTACTGTTCTGTGTCTGCTGGGAACAGTAGTACACCGCTCGTTCAGCCACACTATATAGCATTCTGTGTACTGTTCTGTGTCTGCTGGGAACAGTAATACACCGCTCGTTCAGCCACACTATATAGCATTCTGTGTACTGTTCTGTGTCTGCTGGGAACAGTGGTACACCGCTCGTTCAGCCACACTATATAGCATTCTGTGTACTGTTCTGTGTCTGCTGGGAACAGTAGTACACCGCTCGTTCAGCCACACTATATAGCATTCTGTGTACTGTTCTGTGTCTGCTGGGAATAGTGGTACACCGCTCGTTCAGCCACACTATATAGCATTCTGTGTACTGTTCTGTGTCTGCTGGGAACAGTAGTACACCGCTCGTTCAGCCACACTATATAGCATTCTGTGTACTGTTCTGTGTCTGCTGGGAATAGTGGTACACCGCTCGTTCAGCCACACTATATAGCATTCTGTGTACTGTTCTGTGTCTGCTGGGAACAGTAGTACACCGCTCGTTCAGCCACACTATATAGCATTCTGTGTACTGTTCTGTGTCTGCTGGGAACAGTAGTACACCGCTCGTTCAGCCACACTATATAGCATTCTGTGTACTGTTCTGTGTCTGCTGGGAACAGTAGTACACCGCTCGTTCAGCCACACTATATAGCATTCTGTGTACTGTTCTGTGTCTGCTGGGAACAGTAGTACACCGCTCGTTCAGCCACACTATATAGCATTCTGTGTACTGTTCTGTGTCTGCTGGGAATAGTGGTACACCGCTCGTTCAGCCACACTATATAGCATTCTGTGTACTGTTCTGTGTCTGCTGGGAACAGTAGTACACCGCTCGTTCAGCCACACTATATAGCATTCTGTGTACTGTTCTGTGTCTGCTGGGAACAGTAGTACACCGCTCGTTCAGCCACACTATATAGCATTCTGTGTACTGTTCTGTGTCTGCTGGGAATAGTGGTACACCGCTCGTTCAGCCACACTATATAGCATTCTGTGTACTGTTCTGTGTCTGCTGGGAATAGTGGTACACCGCTCACCCGTCACTGTATAGCATTGTGCTCTGTGTCGCTGCTGGGAATAGTGGTACTGTATAGCATTTCTGTACTGCCACTGTACTGCTGCCAGTCAGCGTGTACTGTAAGGATAAGTGAAATGAGGAAGAAATCCGGTGAAAGAAGGAGGGGCAAGGGAAGAGGTGTTTCCCCTGACGGTTCACGTACAGGCCACAGGGGAGCACCCAAGAAAACCCACTCAATACCGCCCATGTTGTCCAGGACAACAACCCTCACAAATCCAAAAGAACAGGACCAGATAATTACTTGGATGACCTCTCAAGCGTCCAGCAGTGGGTTAAGCAGCACCAGCACATCACGCACGAGGTCCGAGTCCTCAGCCAGTTACAAGGAGCCAGTGGGCACAAAGCTGACACAACCGGCAGCGACACCACGCACACAACTGCCAGATAACCAGTCCGATGAATTACCTCAGGACACAATGGGGTATTCGCAGGAGCTATTCCCAGCCCAACAAACTTCCACCTTTCAAAGGTCAATGGAGGAACAGCCAGAAATGTTGTGCCTGGATTCACAACCGTTAACTGTGGGAAATGCACCGCGCACTGAAATACAAGGCGAGTCCGAAGAGGACTCGGAAACCCAAATCCCAGAGCAATTTGGGCAGGAGGGGTTGCAATTGCAGGAGGTCGGCCGACAAGATCTGGAAGACGACGTTGGAGTGTGCTGCGCAGAGGTTGTTGTGGGGAGCTCTACTCCACGGCGGTGGCCCACAATGACATATGACGAGTTTGAGGAGATGGAAGAGGAGGGTATGGACAATGTGGACAGAGACCCAGATTTTGTTTGTGAACGAGAACATCGCCGTCGTAGCAGCAGCACAGATGAGTCTGTTGAAGAACACACTGCTGCACGAGTTCGCCTTGTGCCACAAGGTAGGCGGCGCGCAATTTCAGGCACCACAAGCGTGGAAGTTCAAGTGAGAGGCAAAAGAGGAGCAAACAGAAATCGCCAGCAAGGAGGCAGGTGCTCCAAAGTCTGGGCTTTCTTTGAAGACTGCACTGAGGATGTTACCATGGCGATTTGCAAGGTGTGCAAGACCCGCCTGAGCAGGGGGAAAAATATTAACAACCTCTCCACCACCAGCATGAGCCGTCACATGCTATCCAAACATCCCACTCTTTGGGCAAACGCGTCAGGACAGGGTACCAGAAACAACACTGCCTCCCTTGGGTTCACCAGACCCGCCTCAGCAGCAGCAGTAGCCCAGCCATTGCGTGGTTCACAACATTCACAAACATCAGACGACGCTGACACTGTCACTTTCCGGAGTAGTGCTCTTGAGGTCTCCCAGTGTTCATCAAACACAACAACCAACAGCCCTTCCGTGTGCAGCGCTACGGTTCAGTTGTCTGTGTCGGAGATGTTTGAGCGCAAGAGGAAATTGCCAGCAAATGACCCCCGGGCCGTGGCAGTAACAGCCAGCATAGCCAAGCTTCTGGCCTGCGAAATGCTGCCATATCGATTGGTGGAGACAAACAGCTTCAAGGGCATGATGTCAGTGGCCATCCCACGTTACGTGGTTCCCAGCCGCTACCACTTTGCACGCTCTGCAGTGCCTGAGTTGCATGAGCACGTGGTCAGCAAAATAACCCGAAGCTTGAAGAATGCTGTTGCCTGCAAGGTTCACCTCACCACTGACACCTGGACGAGTGCGTTCGGCCAGGGTCGATACATCTCCCTTACCGCGCACTGGGTGAACCTTGTGGAGCCTGGCAGCGATTCCTCACCTGCTACGGCACGGGTGTTGCCCACGCCACAAACAGCTGCACCGCCGTCCCTCCCACTGGATAACAACAGCAGCACCTACCTCTCTGACTCCTTCTCCTCCAACGCATCTCAAAGCTGTACCTCATCCGGAAACGCTAACCCAGCAGCAGTAGGATCGTGGAAGCAGTGCAGCACAGCTGTTGGCATGCGTCAGCAAGCGTTGCTGAAGCTAATCTGCCTTGGGGATAAGCAGCACACAGGGGAGGAAATTTGGAGGGGAATAAAGGAACAGACGGATTTGTGGCTGGCACCGCTGGACCTGAAACCGGGCATGGTTGTGTGTGATAATGGGAGTAATCTCATTCGCGCTTTAAGGTTGGCTAAGCTGACACACATCCCTTGCCTGGCGCACGTGATGAACCTAGTAGTTCAGCGGTTCCTGAGGACATACCCAGGCGTGCCCGATCTGCTGTTGAAGGTGCGTCGAGTGTCCAAACATTGTAGAAATTCCAGTACTGCTTCGGGGGCACTCGCCAAGATGCAGGAGCGCTTCAATCTCCCCCACCATCGCTTGCTGTGTGATGTCCCTACGCGCTGGAATTCTACGCTGCACATGCTAGCCCGCTTTTGCGAGCAGAAGAGTGCAGTGGTCCAGTACATGACGGCGCAGTACCGAGGCGCATCCGGCCAGCTGCCAAGCTTCTGTGGATCCGATTGGGCCAACATGTTGGACCTCTGCCAAGTCCTCCAAAATTTTGAGCAATCCACGTTGCTTGTGAGCAGTGACAACTCTTCAGTCAGCATTACCATACCACTGCTGTGTTTACTGAAGAGGTCGATGTTAAAAATCAAGGAAACAGCTGTCATGATGCAACTGGGGGAATCTGAAGGAGAAAACGATCAGCGTGATGGTACCAACATCAGGCCATCCGCCTCAGGGAACGCTGGCCCCAGCAGCTATGACGAAGAAGAGGAGGAGGAACAGCTGGAGTTGGAGCAGGAATTTCATGCCACCACTGACGAGGGCCAGAGCGGTGCACGTTGGACTTCCACAATTCAACGCGAATGGTCAGCAGAAGCAGACCAGGAGGAAGGTGACGACTATGATGCATCACAACAACTATCACAACGCTCACAAGAGGATGATGAGGATTCTGGTAGGACTCTGGCACACATGGCTCAATTCATGCTAGACTGCATTGAACGTGACCCACGCATTGTGCGCATTCTGGACAACACCAATTACTGGGTTTATACCCTTCTGGATCCACGGTACAAACACAATGTTCCAAAACTGCTTGAAGAAAGAGTCAGACAGGTCAAAATGGAAGAATACCAGCAGGCCCTTGTGGAGACTTTAGAGAGGAGATTGACATCCTCCCCCTCCTCTAGCCAGTTGTACGCAGACAGACTGACTTCCGCAAACCCAGGACGACCAGGAGGGCAGCAAACAACGCAAGCCGCAGCTAGTACCCAAAAGGGAATGGTATCGGCAGTGTCCTTGGAGTGGGAAAATTTTCTGACACCCATGCAGCCGCAGCCCACTGAACAGCAAGCGTGCAGATCCACCTCCAACACCGATCGCCTGGAGAAGATGGTCAAGGACTACATGTCAGATGGCGTAGCTGTGTCGAACCATCCATCTGCACCCTTCAACTATTGGGTATCGAAGCTAGACACCTGGCACGAACTGGCAATGTACGCAATAGAGGTGCTGGCTTGCCCGGCAGCCAGCGTTATGTCGGAACGCTGTTTCAGTGCTGCCGGAGGCATCGTCACAGATCGGCGTATCCGCCTCTCTACAGAAAATGCAGACCGTCTGACTCAAATTAAAATGAATCAATCCTGGATTGGAAATGACTACGCAACACTCCAGGACCCCAACCAAGTAACATGACCAATGAACATCTGGGATGGTGTTGCGTTTCCGGGCCCTGTTTATTGAACCTCTCATCTGTATTACATTTATGACTGCATGGCGGCAAAAAGCATTGCTGCTATATCCGCACGCTTTTTGTCCACATGCAAGGCCTGGGTTGTTGTGTCTCACAAAGCGTGGCCTTCTCCTCCTGCGCCTGCTCCTGTTCCATCACGTCTGCTGCTGCTGGGTTAGCGTTGCCGCGTGGTCCCTGTTTATTGAACCACTTATCTTTATTACATTTATGACTGCATGGCGGTACAAAGCATGCTATCCGCACGCTTCTTGCCCTCATGCAAGGCCTGGGTTGTTGTGTCTCACAAAGCGTGGCCTTCTCCTCCTGCGCCTGCTCCTGTTCCATCACGTCTGCTGCTGCTGGGTTAGCGTTGCCGCGTGGTCCCTGTTTATTGAACCACTTATCTTTATTACATTTATGACTGCATGGCGGTACAAAGCATGCTATCCGCACGCTTCTTGCCCTCATGCAAGGCCTGGGTTGTTGTGTCTCACAAAGCGTGGCCTTCTCCTCCTGCGCCTCCTCCTGTTCCATCACGTCTGCTGCTGCTGGGTTAGCGTTGCCGCGTGGTCCCTGTTTATTGAACCACTTATCTTTATTACATTTATGACTGCATGGCGGTACAAAGCCTGCTATCCGCACGCTTCTTGCCCTCATGCAAGGCCGGGGTTGTTGTGTCTCACAAAGCGTGGCCTTCTTCTCCTCCTGCGCCACCCTCCTCCTGTTCCATCACGTGTGCTGCTGCTGGGTTAGCGTTGCCGCGTGGTCCCTGTTTATTGAACCACTTATCTTTATTACATTTATGACTGCATGGCGGTACAAAGCATGCTATCCGCACGCTTCTTGCCCTCATGCAAGGCCTGGGTTGTTGTGTCTCACAAAGCGTGGCCTTCTCCTCCTGCGCCTCCTCCTGTTCCATCACGTCTGCTGCTGCTGGGTTAGCGTTGCCGCGTGGTCCCTGTTTATTGAACCACTTATCTTTATTACATTTATGACTGCATGGCGGTACAAAGCCTGCTATCCGCACGCTTCTTGCCCTCATGCAAGGCCGGGGTTGTTGTGTCTCACAAAGCGTGGCCTTCTTCTCCTCCTGCGCCACCCTCCTCCTGTTCCATCACGTGTGCTGCTGCTGGGTTAGCGTTACCGGTCCCTTTTCCTGGAACCTCTTATATGTATTACATTTATGACTGCATGCCGACAAAAAACATGTTACCTGTGCAAAGAAAACAGACATTTCCCGCATTTAAAAGACAGTTTTCCCTTTGAAACTTTAAAATCGATTTTCTCAAAAACTATAAGCTCTTTTTGCTAATTTTTTTTCCTCTTGTACCCACTCCCAAGGTGCACATACCCTGTAAATTTGGGGTATGTGGCATGTAAGGAGGCTTTACAAACCACAAAAGTTCGGGTCCCCATTGACTTCCATTATGTTCGGAGTTCGGGTCGAACACCCGAACATCGCGGCCATGTTCGGCCTGTTCGGCCCGAACCCGAACATCTAGATGTTCGCCCAACACTACTTGGGAGTGGGTACAAGAGGTAAAAAATATTTGAAAAAGAGCTTATAGTTTTTGAGAAAATTGATTGTAAAGTTTCAAAAGAAAAACTGTCTTTTAAATGTGGAAAATGTCATGTTTCTTTGCACAGGTAACATACTTTTTGTCGCCATGCAGTCATAAATGTAATACAGAGAAGAGGTTCCAGGAAAAGGGACCGGTAACGCTAACCCAGCACCAGCAGCAGCACACGTGATGGAACAGGAGGAGGCGCAGGAGGAGAAGGCCACGCTTTGAGACACAACAACCCAGGCCTTGCATGAGGACAAGAAGTGTGCGGATAGCATGCTTTTTACCGCCATGCAGTCATAAATGTAATAAAGATGAGAGGTTCCATAAATAGGGACCGGCAACTCTAACCCAGCAGCAGCAGCAGCACACGTGATGGAACAGGAGGAGGCGCAGGAGGAGAAGGCCACGCTTTGAGACACAACAACCCAGGCCTTGCATGAGGACAAGAAGCGTGCGGATAGCATGCTTTGTACCGCCATGCAGTCATAAATGTAATAAAGATAAGAGGTTCAATAAACAGGGACCGGGCGGCAACGCTAACCCAGCAGCAGCAGACGTGATGGAACAGGAGGAGGCACAGGAGGAGAAGGCCACGCTTTCAGGCGCAACTCAGGCCTTGCATGAGGACAAAAAATGCGTGCGCAAAGCAATGCAATGAGTAGTTTTCAGGACACAATGGGCTATTCGGAGGAGCTATTCCCACCCCCACAATCTTCTACCTGTGAAAGGTCAATGGAACAGCCACAAATGTTGTGCCCGGATTCACAACCTTTTTCTGTGGAAAATGCACCTCGCACTGAAATGCAAGGCGAGGCCGAGGATGAACATGACGTCAACAACTTAACATGACGCAAAATGGGGGCGGAACAGAAAGCTGCTTTCAATGTTTTGAAGGCCTTAATTGCCTCCGGTGGCCAGTTAGATGCATCATTCATCACACCCAAATCCCAGAGCAATGTGTGTAGGAATTTGAATCGCAGGAGGTGTACCAAGATCATCTGGACAAGTGACCAAGTGACCAAGTGACAAGTGACCAAGTGACAAGTGACAAAGTGAAAAGTGACAAAGTGATCAGTGACAAAGTGACAAAGTGACAAAGTGACTGACAAAGTGACAAAATGACAAAGTGACAAAATGACAAAGTGACAAGTGACAAGTGACAAAGTGACAAGTGACAAGTGACAAAGTGACAAGTGACAAAGTGAAAAAGTGACAAAATGACAAAGTGACAAAGTGACCAGTGACAAAGTGACAAGTGAGAGGTTGTTCTGGGGAGCTCTACTCCACTGCACACAGTCACATATGAGGAGAGGTCTCGTCGGGACTGCTGATCCTCCTCAGCTTGCTCAAAGCCTTGAGGGTTCCTGAAGATCTTCTGCTTGGAGTTCGCCGGGGTTCAGCTTGGTGTCGGGGCCTCACTCCAACGTGGCAGATCTTCTGTTGAAGGAAAAAAAACAAAACATTTTTTAAAGTCCAGTACCGCTTCTGATGGACTCACCAAGAGATGCAGGAGCGCTTCAATCTAGCGCACCCTCGCTCGCTGGGTGATGTCCCTCCCTACGCGCTGGAATTCTACGCTGCACATGCTAGCACGCTTCTGCGCAGTGCCGAGGCGCATTCCAGCAGCTAGCTACCAAGCTTTTGTGGATCTGATTGGGCCACCATGTTGGATCTCTGCCAAGTCCTCCAAAATTTTTAGCAATCCACGTTGCTTGTGACTGAGCAGTGACAACTCTACAGTCAGCATTACAATACCACTGCTGTGTTTACTGAAGAAATCAATGTTGAAGATGGAAACCGCTGGCATGATGCAAGTGGGGGAATCTGAAGATGAAAACGATCAGCGTGATGATACCAACATCAGGCAACCTGCCTCAGGAAACGCTGGTCCCAGCTATGACAAAGAACAGGACGAGGAACAGCTGGAGTTGGAGCAGGAATTGGATGCCCCCACTGCCGAGGGACAGAGCGGTGCACGTTGGACTTCCACAATTTAGCGGGAATGGACAGCAGAAGAGGAAGAAAGTGATGCTGGTGACGAATATGGTGCATCACAACAATCACAACGCTCACAAGAACATGAAGACAGAGGAGTCTGGCAGGACTCTCTGGCACACATGGCTCAATTCATGCTAGACTGCATTGAACGCGGCCCGCGCATTATTCACTATTCATTATTATTCATTATTCTGGACAACACCAATTACTGGGTTTATACCCAGTTTATACAAACACAATGTTAAAAAACTGATTGAAGAAAGTGTCAGACAGGTCAAAAATGGAACAATTCCAGCAGGCCCTTGAGGATGGAGACTTTAGAGAGGAGATTGACATCCTCCTCCTTCTCTAGCCAGTTGTACGCCGACAGACTGACTTCAGCAAACCCAGGAGGACCAGGAGGGCAGCAAAGAACACAAGCTGCTGCTAGTGCCCAAAAGGGAATGGTATTGGCAGTGTCCTTGGAGTGGGAACATTTTCTGACACCCATGCAGCAGCCCACAGAACAGCAATCGGGCAGTTCCACGTCCTCCAACACCAATCGCCTGGAGAAGATGGTCAAGGACTACATGTCAGATGGCGTAGCTGTGTTGAACAATCCATCTGCAGACAGACGGTGAGTGTGACAGGCAGCACAGAAGGACCATGGGAACTCACTCATAGTACCACAGTTTGATAGTGCTGCCCAAAAAATTATATGGATACGTGGACCCGGGCAGTACTGGGAAGTGGAAACGCAGATTTTAGTACCTAAACACACGATACAACATGTTTTCCGGGGTCGGACTCTTAGGCACATACAGATGGTCCCGATCATCATCCTCATCATACAACTCTTCTCCTGAGTCTAACCCACCCACCACCTCTGCCACCCCAACATCCCCAGACACAGACCCCTCATCGTCCTCAACATTAACTTGGGATGCTGGCCTGAGCCCGACCTCCTCCTCCACATCAGGCCCCATCATCTCCTCAATGGCAGCCCTCAATAATCGCTCTGGCGCCGGACCGATGGACACAACGTTCTCCTCCGGGGAGGGCTGCTGCTGACCACTGGCTGCTGGGGTGGATGTTATAGCTTGCGTGGGGCGTTGGCTGTGGCTGTTGTTTGGAGTGCTGCTCACAGCGGAGGTCTCTGAGGAACTCATGGTGAGCTCATATAGTGGTTGACGTTGAGTGGAGTATTACTGATCCCAGCAATATACACACTGACTGGCAGAGTACGCAATGCTATATAGTGGTTGACGGTGAGTGAAGTACTACAGATCCCAGCAATATACACAGTGACTGGCAGTACAATGGTATGGGTGGGTGAGCAGAGTACTACAGATCCCAGCAATGCTATTTAGTAATGGGGTGACTGAGTGAGCGGCAGTGTACTACTGTTCCCAGCAGACACAGAGTGGCAGTAAACACAATGCTATATAGTGTGCTGGGTGAGCGGTGTACACAGAGTGGCAGTAAACACAATGCTATATAGTGTGGCTGAGCGAGCGGTGTACTACTGTTCCCAGCAGACACAGAGTGGCAGTAAACACAATGCTATATAGTGTGGCTGAGCGAGGTACACAGAGTGGCAGTAAACAGAATGCTATATAGTGTGGCTAAGCGAGCGGTGTACTACTATTCCCAGCAGACACAGAGTGGCAGTAAACAGAATGCTATATAGTGTGGCTGAGCGAGGTACACAGAGTGGCAGTAAACAGAATGCTATATAGTGTGGCTGAGCGAGCGGTGTACTACTATTCCCAGCAGCGACACAATGACTGGGGGGACCCTGGCTAGCGTGGCTGGAGCGCAAACTACCCTGCCTGCCTACCCAAAGCTAAACCCACAGACAAATGGCGGAGATATGACGTGGTTCGGGTATTTATTTACCCGAACCACGTGACAGTTCGGCCAATCAGAGCGTGTTTGGGTCCGAACCACGTGACCCGTTCGGCCAATCACAGCGCTAGCCAAACGTTCGGGGAACGTTCGGCCATGCGCTCTTAGTTCGGCCATGTGGCCGAACGGATTGGCCGAACACCATCAGGTGTTCGGCCGAACTCGAACATCACCCGAACAGGGTGATGTTCTGCAGAACCCGAACAGTGGCGAACACTGTTCGCCCAACACTAACCTCTGGACACCTGAGATATGAGAGTGTTTGGTGAAACAGTAGTACTATGAGAATAGCACCTCAGGAGGAGTTACAGGAGCAGTAGAGAGTACTGCACAAACGTATGTTCCTTCCGATGGCCTAGACTCTCCTGGGGGAGGAGTTAGGCAGAGACTAGGAAGGACAGAACGAGAGTGACACCAGAGAGGGGGTGTCACTAACAGGTCTGGGAACTGCCTCTAACAGTAAGGCCAGTTCTCGAGGTCGGACAAGCCAGGTCGTTAACACACAGACAGATAAGGTACAGATTCAGAAGATGGATACGTAATCCAATAGACAGGCAGAGTTCGGCAACGGGTATCAGAATAGTGAGGTACAGAGTCAGAAGGCAAATACAGAGTTCAGGAACGAGCAGTGTTTGGCAACAGGATATCAGAAATAGCAAGGTACAGGATCAGAGTTCAGAAGAATAGTCAGGCAGGCAAAAGGTCATAACATATAATACAGGTAATATTTCTAACGCTAAGGTGTGAGGTCCTTGATCGTCAACACCTTTGGAAACTATGCTAGAACACAGATACGAACAAGGTCTGAGTGCTACCACGTTGTGATTGCAACGCCAGACAACCAGAGAATGACCAGCACCCAGTATATATACACCAGTGGTCTCCAGCACCTCCCTTAAGTGCTGGACCAATGAAAGTCACCGTAATTGTCAGCTGACCGGCCTGGTCAGCTGACCCTTCTCTGACTGCCATAAAGGCCCTGCCTCTCTGCGCGCGCACGCGTCCTCCTAAACCAGTGTGGACTATCAGTCCCAGGCACACCAGTCATGTGTTGTAATGTTGTTGCTGTATGGCATGCGGAATCCGCCGCCACGCTGTCTGAGCGTGCGGCGTCTCCTCCGCATCCCGCCCCACAGAGAGAAGCAGGCCTATGCGTACAAACCGCCGCGTCCGACGCGGCGGTTTCTCCGCGTTCTGGTATGCCAACCACGGAAACAGCCGCCTCATGCTGCGTCCATGCGGCGGCTTTTCCGCGTTTCCTCACAGTACCCCCCCCCCCCCCCCTTGAGGAGTGGACTCCGGACAGCTCCTTCCAGGCTTCTCAGGATGTAAAGCGTGGAATTCACTTTTCAGTTTGTCAGCATGCATGCGACATTCAGGTACCCATGATCTCTCCTCGATACCATACCCTTTCCAATGAACCAGATATTGTACTGAGTTCTGAACTATACGTGAGTCTAAAATCTTCTCTACTTCGTACTCAGGTTGGTCATCTATCATCACAGGAGGAGGAGGAGCGGGACCCACATGGACTGCTGGCTTGAGCAGTGACACATGGAAAGATCTTACGCCACGCATGCTGGCAGGAAGATCAATGGCATAAGTAACATTGTTGATCTTTCTAGCCACCGGAAATGGACCGACAAACCTGAGGCCCAACTTGTCTGAGGGCTGTTTCAGGGTCAAGTGACGTGTGGACACACACACCAAGTCCCCTGGTTGTAATCTCCATTCTAAAGAACGTCTCTTGTCAGCTTGACCCTTTTGACTCTGAAACGCTTTTTCCAAATTATTTCTCACGATCCACCAAATGTCTTTAAAAGACTTTTGCCAGGCCTTCAGAGCTGGAAACGGAGTGGAGGCCACTGGCAATGGGGAGAACTTGGGCAATCTCCCTGTCACTACCTGAAACGGAGAGAATCCAGAGGAAGAACTTTTCAAATTATTTTGTGCAAATTCTGCGAAGGGCAGAAATTTGACCCAGTCATTCTGCGTCTCTGCAACGTAACACCTCAAAAACTGCTCCAATGACTGATTGACTCTCTCAGTCTGACCATTGGTCTGTGGGTGGTAGCCCGACGAAAATGACAGCTTCATGCCCATTTGGTGGCAAAATGCCCTCCAGAATCTAGAAATGAATTGGACTCCCCGATCTAACACTATGTTTTCCGGAATGCCATGCAGCCGGAAAACGTGGATGATGAACAAATCGGCCAATTCCTGGGCCGAGGGGAGTCCTTTCAAGGGCACAAAATGGGCCATTTTACTGAAGCGGTCGACTACCACCCAAATGACCGACATGCCCTCAGACCTGGGAAGCTCACCCACAAAATCCATGGACAAGTGAGTCCACGGCTCACTCGGGGTGGGCAAAGGCTGCAACGTACCCACAGGTGCCAGCCGGGAGGGCTTGCTTTTTGCACATACCGCACACTCCCTAACAAACTCTTTGCAATCTGCTGCCAGAGAAGGCCACCAAGCACACCTGGCCACAAGATCTTGCGTTCTAGACTCCCCAGGGTGTCCCGCATTCTTGTGTGAATGGAACATTTCCAAGACCTGGAGACGAAATGGTAGTGGAATAAACATAACCCCATCTGGTTTCCCTTCCGGGATGTCCTGCTGGAAGGGACTTAAAGTCTCCTTCCAGTCTTCCCAAGTTTCAGTTGTCGCTAGCACCAATTTCTGTGGGACAATGGTCTCAGGAACGGAGGGCTGTGCTGTCTCTGGTTCAAAGCACCTGGAGAGGGCATCTGCCTTAATATTCTTGCTACCCGGCATGTACGTAATAATAAATCTGAACCTTGAGAAAAACAGTGACCATCGAGCCTGACGAGGGCTTAACCTTTTAGCCCCCTCGATGTATTCCAGATTTTTGTGATCAGTGTAAACCGTGATCGTATGTTCTGCTCCTTCTAACCAATGACGCCATTCTTCAAAGGCCAGTTTAATGGCTAGGAGCTCCCTGTTGCCTATATCATAGTTTCTCTCTGCTGAAGAGAATCTACGAGAGAAATAAGCACACGGGTGTAATCTTCCCTGCAACCCTGACCGCTGAGACAGCACAGCTCCCACCCCAACCTCCGAGGCGTCCACCTCGACGATGAAGGGATAGGAAGTGTCTACATGTCTTAGGATGGGTGCAGAGCAGAACAGATCCTTTAACGTGGAAAATGCCCGCAGGGCTTCTGGAGACCAGTGGGTGGTATCTGCCCCTTTTTTAGTGAGACTGGTGAGGGGTGCAATGACAGTGGAGCACCCCTTTATGAACCTTCTATAGTAATTCGCAAAGCCTAAAAAATGCTGCAAAGACTTCAACCCCACTGGCTGTGGCCATTCCAGAACAGCGGAGACTTTGGCAGGGTCCATAGACAGGCCTGAGGTGGAAATTATATATCCCAGGAAGGTGACAGATGTGACCTCAAAGGTGCATTTTTCCAGTTTCGCATAAAGCATGTTTTGCCTTAATTTATTCAGCACAAACTTGACATGGGATCTGTGCTCGGAGAGGTTGTTGGAGAAAATAAGGATATCATCCAGGTAGACCAGGACGAATTTGCCCAACACCTCTCTGAATGAATACCTCATTAATCAGTTCTTGGAAGACGGCCGGAGCATTACACAGCCCGAAGGGCATCACTAAGTACTCGTAATGCCCGTCGGGCGTGTTAAAGGCCGTCTTCCATTCATCGCCCTCTCTAATCCGCACCAGGTTGTATGCACCCCGTAAATCCAATTTTGAAAAAAATCTGAGCGTCAGTAACCTGCGTGAATAAGTCGTCTATCAAGGGCAAAGGATAGCGATTCTTCACTGTGATTTTATTTAAACCTCGGTAATCTATGCAGGGTTGCAGGCCACCGTCTTTTTTCTTAACAAAAAAGAAACCTGCGCCAGCGGGCGACCGGGACGGGCGAATGAACCCTTTGGCTAGGTTCTCACGGATGTATTCCTGCATGGCCACTTTCTCTGGCCCAGACAAATTGTAAAGATGGCCCCTGGGAGGCATACAACCAGATCGGAGATCGATGGGGCAATTGAATGGGCGATGGGGAGGTAACTTATCTGCAGCTTTGGGACAGAACACATCAGAGTACTCAGAATACTGCACGGGTACCCCCTCCACATGAACCCTGGTTTGGCCTAACTTCACCTTCCCTAAACACTGCTGAACACAATGATCTGACCAGCTAGTTAGCTGACTGGTGGCCCAATCGATCTGTGGGGAGTGGAGGTGCAACCAGGGCATGCCAAGGATAACTGTGGAGGTTGTCATGTGTAGCACAAAAAACGGCAATCTTTCTCTGTGCAGCACCCCTATAGTGACTCCCACCTCTGGTGTCTGGGATAACGGATGATTCCTCTGCAGGGGGGAATCATCCACAGCTGTAACTTGGATGGGTGGTTTTACCAGGGTGAGTGAAATACCCAATTTCTTAGCAAACTCAAAATCCATAAAATTAGCTGCAGAGCCTGAATCAACAAAGGCTTCAGTGACCTCGGTTTTATCTTCCCATGTAACTGTACAAGGAAGAAGCAACCGTTTATCTTCTAGGGGTAAGAGTCGGGTGCCTAGGGTGTTACCACCTACAACTCCTAGGCGGTAGCGTTTCCCGGCTTATTAGGACAGTTTCGTACTCTATGTCCCCCTTCAGCGCAATACAGACACAGCTGTTCAGTCATCCTCCGTCTTCGCTCCACCTGGGACAGCTTAGACCGACCAATCTGCATTGGCTCGGGTGGAGGCGAGGTCTTACGCCACAACCCCAGTGACCTCAACTCCTTCTGTCTCACCTAGACAGAAGGAGTTGAGGTCACTGGGGTTGTGGCGTAAGACACTACTCTGACACGGTGACTACCCCTGGTCTGTTTTTGATAGCGCAGCCTGCGGTCGATTCGAATGGCCACTGAGATGGCCTCATCGACTGTTCTGGGCTCGGGCTGGCTTAGCATTAAATCAGAGACCTCATCGGACAGCCCTGACAAGAAACAATCCAACAGGGCATAAGTGTCCCACCGGGCTGTAACTGACCACCTCCTAAATTCAGCTGCATAATCTTCGACCGGATCTTTGCCTTGACGCAAAAGCTTGAGCTTCCGCTCAGAAGTCGAGGCAAGGTCCGGATCGTCGTAAATTACTGCCATAGCTTTAAAAAATTCCTCCACCGAAGTAAGGGCTAGGTCTCCGGTGGGCAAACTGTACGCCCATGTCTGAGAGTCGCCAGATAACAAGGTTTTAATAAATGTGACTCAAAATAAGACAACACTCTACTCCTAAAATTTCGAAAGTCAGATCTGTGGCCAGAAAATCTTTCGGGTACGGGCATACGTATGTCAACGCTAGGAGGGGATCGCACCTCATCCACTGACGTCTGGAGGGCTTGTATAGACCCTGATAGGGCATCAATTAATGCTTGGTGATTACCCAGCACTTGGTTGATGTTATCCACCGAGGTGGCAAGTGCGCCCAGACGGTCAGTGCGTGCGTCCATATTGTTTTGGTCTGGCGTTCTGTAACGATCAGTGTAACACAGAGAGGGTCTGATTACCGGTGATCTGCAGAATCACCGAGAATACAGAATATACCCGATTATTGATGATCTGCAGTATCACCGATAATCAGATATATCAACTAACCTCTGAACACATGAGATATGAGAGTGTTTGGTGAAACAGTAGTACTTTGAGAATAGCACCTCAGGAGGAGGTACAGGAGCAGTAAGGAGTACTGCACAGAAGTATGTTCCTTCCGATGGCCTATACTCTCCCGGGGGAGGAGTTAGGCAGAGACTAGGAAGGACAGAACGAGAGTGACACCAGTGAGAGGGTTTCACTAACAGGTCTGGGAACTGCCTCTAACAGTAAGGCCAGTTCTCGAGGTCGGACAAGCCAGGTCGTTAACACACAGACAGATAAGGTACAGATTCAGAAGACGGATACGTAATCCAATAGACAGGCAGGGTTCGGCAACGGGTATCAGAATAGCGAGGTACAGAGTCAGAAGGCAAATACAGAGTTCAGGAACGAGCAGTGTTTGGCAACAGGATATCAGAAATAGCAAGGTACAGAATCAGAGTTCAGAGGAATAGTCAGGCAGGCAGAAGGTCATAACATATAATACAGGTAATATTCCTAACGCTAAGGTGTGAGGTCCTTGATCGTTAACACCTTTGGAAACTATGCTAGAACACAGATACAGACAAGGCCTGAGTGCTACCACGTTGTGATCGCAACGCCAGACCACCAGAGAATGACCAGCACCCAGTATATATACACCAGTGCTCTCCAGCACCTCTCTTAAGTGCTGGACCAATGAAAGTCACTGTAATTGTCAGCTGACCGGCCTGGTCAGCTGACCCTTCTCTGACTGCCATAAAGGCCCTGCCTCTCTGCGCGCGCACGCGTCCTCCTAAACCAGTGTGGACTATCAGTCCCAGGCACACCAGTCATGTGTTGTAATGTTGTTGCTGTATGGGATGCGGAATCCGCCGCCACGCTGTCTGAGCGTGCGGCGTCTCCTCCGCATCCCGCCCCACAGAGAGAAGCAGGCCTATGCGTACAAACCTCCGCGTCCGACGTGGCGGTTTCTCCGCGTTCTGCTATGCCAGCCGCGGAAACAGCTGCCTCATCCTGCGTCCATGCGGCGGCTTTTCCGCGTTTCCTCACAGTCTATAGACAACTGACTGCACTCAGATCAAAGGGGGCCGAATAATTATGCACACGCCACTTTGCAGTTATTTATTTGTAGAAAAAATTTGGAATCATGTATGATTTTCCTTCCACTTCTCATGTGTACACCACTTTGTGTTGGTCTTTCATGTGGAATTCCAATAAAATGGATTAATGTTTGTGGCAGTAATAAGACAAAATGTGGAAAACGTCAAGGGGGCAGAATACTTTTGCAACCCACTGTATCATCCCCAGGTAGTAAGGGATCTGTATACCAGGTTTCTTTTAAATCGGTCAAGGTGTTTTTGAGTGATCGCGGCACATACATACATCCATCCAATTTTATATATATATATACAGTGTAGATATAAAACATTTTTCAGTTCATGTTATTTGTAGTTGTAGTGTTACAATAAGAAATATATTATTCTTTCTATGTGTGTAAGTGTGTTTGTGCAGTGGGGGTGGTTAGGGTTAGGCACCCCCAGGGGGGGGGGGGGGGGTTTAGGGTTAGGCACCACCTGGGGGGGTCTAGGGGTTAGGGATAGGTACAGGGAGGGTTCTGTGTGAGAGTAGGGTTAGGTATAGTTGCAGTAAAATATCTGTAAGATAAAAAAAAATGGTATTACTATGCTTAATATCAAAAGGGGGGTTCTAGGGTTAGGCACCACTGTGGTGATTTTAGGGTAAGGCACCATGGGGGGGGGGGGGGATGGTCTAGGGGTTAGGGATAGGTACAGGTACACAGTGTGAAGCCGACCTTTATTGGTTATCATTTTGATGGTTATAGCATACAGCTTACGGCTTATAGCTTATGAAAACCCCAACATCACAATCTCAGACCATTAGAATATTGTGAAAAGGTTCAATATTCCTCTAATCAGCTGATTCATCCAAAACACCTGCAAAGGGTTCCTATTTCATAGATTAGTTTCGCCTTTTATGTTGAATTACTGAAATAAATGGACTGTTGCACACTATTCTCATGTGTTAGGTTTCACCTGTAATTCCATATTATGTAGCCTCGTGTTTTCATTACACTCAGGCCGGGTGCACACTTGTCAGCGCGTGAAAAGTCGCATTTTCTATCATGTGCGTTTTTCTGTTTGTAGTGTGTTTTTAGTGCATTCTTTGTGCGTTTGTGTTTTTTTACACATGCGTTATTCTAGCGTTTTGCATGCGTTTTAATGAGTTTGCGGTTCGCATTTACAAAACGCATATGCGTTGTGTATGCATTTTCCATGCATTTTTCTATTGTGTTTTATGCAAATCACTAGGAAGACAACAGGGAGCGGGAATACATCAGAAACTTTTTTTTAACAAAACGCATATAAAAACGCATTTAAAATGCATACAAAACACATTACATTGCATTACCATTGACTTTCATGCGCGCTTTGTTTATGCGTTTTTGAAAATTTTGCAACAAAACCAGCCTTTTTAAAAATGCATGTTAGAAAACGCATACAAAACGCATATGCATTTTTTTTTTTGGTGCGGCCCATTGACTACCATTGCAGGCAAAAACACTGCATTTTCCGCTAGCATTTCTGCTAAGTGTGTTCCCTGCCAGAGTCCACTTGAGCGGAAACCGCCGCGAATCCACAGAGTTTCCCCACAGGTGAATAGTGCGGGGAAACTCTGCCATAGGGTGCAATGGTAACGCCGGCCGAATCGGCGTGGGATGCTGCGGATCCCATAGCCATGCATGGCACGGCTGATGGGATTCGTGTGCTTTCGTGATGGGTATTACAATTTGCACCTGTCACACACATACAGATAGCGGGCAGGCACAGTGACACTGCGAGCGCTCAGCTCATGTAGGTAGGTGGGTGCACTGTGAACAACAGGTAGGTATATGCAGTAATGGGTATTACAATGTGCACCTGTCACACACAGATAGGTAGCGGACAGGCACAGTGATACTGCGTGCGCTCAGCTCACGTAGGTAGGTGGGTGCACTGTGAACAACACGTAGGTAGGTTAATCACACTACCGTTCGCCCTACCTCTCAAGCCCGCTGTCTGGGTGTCACCCTGGACTCCGCACTCTCCTTCACTCCCCACATCCAAAACCTCACAAAGTACTGCAACTTCCACCTTCGTAACATATGTAAGATTCACCCTTTCCTGACCTCTGCCACCACCAAACTCCTCATCCATGCCCTCATAAGTTCCCGCCTCGACTACTGCAATGCCCTTCTGTCTGGTCGCCCTATGACCCGAATAGCCCCACTGCAGTCCATCATGAATGCGGCAGCCAGAATTATCCACTCCTCCCATCACTCCACCAGGGTGGCTCCCCTCTGTGAATTCCTCCACTGGCTTCCTATCCAGTCCAGAATCAGATTCAAGATATTGGCCTCAATTCACTAAGATCATGCTGGAGATAATAAGGCAAAAGAAAACTTACCACCACACAGTGAGAGAGTTATCATATCTCTTCATTCCTTAAGTTATCTCCTCTGTAGTTATTTTACCTCCTCTGTAGTTAATTTATCCTCTCTGTAGTTAATTTACCTCCTCTGTAGTTATTTTCACACGCAGTTAATTAACAGCCTGTCTGAGGCCCAGTGCACACCGGGCGGTTTTTGGAGCGATCCGCCGGCCGCATCCGCCTCTAAAAATGCTTGTCTAATGTATTGCAATGGGATGGTGCACACCGGCGGTTTGCGGTTTTAGCCAAGCCGCAAACGCGCCTCCTGCTGCGCGTTTGCGGTTTGCTGAAGCGTTTCGTCCTCAATGTAAAGTATAGGAAAACGCAAACGGCTTTAGGAAACGCTACAACAAGCGGTTTGGCCTGCGTTTTCTTGAGGGAGATGTTTTTTTCCAGGTCAAAGTGGACTTCCTGTTTGTGAGCTGTTGGATCTGGGCGAGGCTTTACAGCAAGGAAGATGGCACAGAAGTGGTTTGATACAGAAGCCTTAATCATAAAAATCCAAAATATACCAGAAATGTATGATAAAAGTTTACCTGGTTATAAAGAGGTTGGGCAAGGCAATATTTATTGGAGTCGTATAGCCAAAGATTTTCTGCAGAGCACCTGGGATAAACTTTCACCACAGGCCAAAGAAGCGAAAAGTAAGTGTCATGTATTTTTATATAGCATTTGTTATGAATGTCATTTTTTATATTCCTTGCATTACTTTAGGTATTGTAGCCCCTTCCCCCTGGCAGAGTATGATGAGAAGCTAATTAGTTCGATAGAAAAGGCGGTTGATCACATGGATAAAAGAGAGGAAGAAGTAGCAAAATTAAAAGATCCATGCACACAATATCTTTTAAGTTTAGTGCCTTTTCTGCAAAAAGTTCCTGAAGACAAGCAATGGGCAGCCAGGCTTGCTATCTCAAATGCCCTGGACACTTATTTACAAACTGACAGACTGCCATCAGAAGGTAGTCACCATTTCATTTCTCAACCACGCATGTCTGGCCCTCAACATCACTACCCTCAATACCAACAACGACGTTACCATACTCATCCTATGTATGACCCACCTACTTACCCTGCTATGCCTAGGCCAAACATCCGACATGCTCGCCATGCTCATTTCCCCATGCCACCCCCTGTACGTAATGAGCCACCTCATAGCTATCATACTTCATCATTGTCACATGAAAATCCAGTGTACACTGATTTGAACTTTCAAAACACCTCACAAAGCAGCTCTGACAGTACACCACCATCGTTCAATGCTGATAATACAATGACCGAATTTCTATTCCAACAAGATTGCTAGTAATTTCAGCTAGAGAAAAAAGAATGTTTTATGTTAAAATGTTGATTAATAATGTTTACCTCAATGTTATGAGGAGTCTTTCAGTTGGCGAAATAGCTCTTCTATAATTTGTATCTTTGCATTTAAGACCATCCCTCAACTTCTCCAACAGTGTATCAAAACTGTGAAACGAGAACGATAGGTTGACAATGTAAATTGCAGTTGGTATGGCAATCTTGATTTCAATTTCAAAATTGATGCGATTATATATTCATACATGTGGATGTCTGCCACTTTCAAACAAATACTTTGTTGTAAAAAATAAAGTGGCATTGTTACTTTAGAAAGGTGTGAGAAATAAACCATTGCACCATATAAGGTTGTCATTACTGTGTCTAACATGTTGAATACTGCATGATCAATTGACATCAAACACCTCCTTTCAGCATGCTAATATAAGTGAAAAACTACTTCTAGGGTGGTGTATGTTGCTGGTTTAAATATACCTGTTACTCAACTGTCCTCAACATTTTATTGACTGCAGTAGTGTCTGATTAACACAACTCTAACAATAATAGACTGTGCCTTGACTATGACCCCCTGAATGGCAAGCTTCTTCAGGGGCTGTTGCGACAATGATCCCAAATACTCGATTAGCAGGAATATCAGGCACCTGGTTTAATGTTAACCCCACAAGAAATGTTGAGATCTATGTTTAGGCAGCATTTTGTAACATGATGTGATGCAAAACGGAGTTTGCTATGAAGCATACGACACATTTAAAGGTATATATTATACATATATTCTTAACACAGATTGGTATATATGTACATAACATGATGAACATTTACCTGGCAATAGACATCCGGGTGTAGCCAAAAAATTTCTCAGGATGACGCCTCAAATCACTGTAGAGAATCCAAAACTGCCCCTTCCTATGCCGCACCTGCAGCACAGGATGGACCCAAAATCTCCGGGCCCTTGGTCTGCCCCTCATATATGCTGCTACAGCAAATAACAAAATCAGATCAGGATACATTCTCAGCAAACTAACCACTCTACTCTCCAAAAACCTCTCTAGATACTCCTCAACAAACCCACAAGACTGTGAAGGGAAACACCCTTTTTATATTGTTCAATTGACCTTAATTACTGCTTGATTACTTAACTCAGAACACATACATCATCAATATAACACTTTTTACCCTTTGTTTAAGCTATTTCAACCACTTTTAAGTAAAAAACGCAAAACGCAAACGTTAACAAAAACACAACACTTATTTTACAAAACGCTAGCGTTTTCTCTCTAAACGCGAGAAAAAACGCTACAAAAACCGCTAGCGTTTTGCCGATCTGCTAGCGGTTTTGGTGTGCACTGGGCCTGACTCTGGAGTTATTTTAAGGATTGGAGAGTTAACTTAAAGACAGAAGAGTTAACTTTAGGCTTGCCTGAGGTAAAATGTTTCCTTAATACTACATGCCTTATCACCATGGTAACAACTCTAGAAGAGTTATTAAAGACAGGAGATAAGCTTAGTGAATTGAGGCCATTGTGTCTGACCTACAAATCTGTCCACAAAACCTGTCCAACCTACATTTCTGATCTTACTCAGAGATACACACCAAGCCGCTCACTCCGCTCCTCCAATGAACTTCGCCTGACCGTCCCCCACATCACCCAGTCCCATGCACGCCTCCAAGACTTCTCAAGAGCCGCTCCAACACTATGGAACTCCCTACCTCAACCCATTAGGGCAGCCCCCTCCTTCAACAACTTCAAGAAGGTCCTCAAAACTCACCTTTTAACTCTGGCCTACCACCCCTCACAATTGCTCTAAACCCACAGCTGAACTCTGGTCCCCTACCTCTCGTGTCCCTACCTCTCCCTCTAGATTGTAAGCCTTTGGGCAGGGTCCTCCTCCTTTTGTGTCCTACCTGATCATGCACCTCCATTACTGTGCACCCATGCTATGCATTTGAGTGGACCTAACTTGCCTAATCTCCATGCTCCCCCCCAGTGACTGACTAAGCATTACCTTGTACTCATAGGGCTTGATTCACAAAGCAGTGCTAACTGTTAGCACGCCTGTGAAAACCCCCTTAGCACGTCTAAACGAGCTTTTCGCGCGCAAAACTTTCCGTGCGCAAAGCTTTATGCGAGAAGTGCCCATTAAAGCCTATGGGACTAAGCGCGCGCATAGGACTTTGCACACACAAAACTTTGCGCGCGGTACTTAGCGCGCGATCTGATTGAGAAAACCGGTGCTAACCTGCTTAGCACCCTGGTTAGTGCGCCTAAAGACTTTAGACGTGCTAAGTAGGTTAGCACCGCATAGTGAATCAAGCCCATACTGTGCTGTGTGATCTGGTTTTCTTGTATTCCTGTATTGTCATATTGCTGTATGTCACCCCTAAATATTGTCTGTAACCTAAATTAATGTCCAGCGCTGCGTAATATGTTGGCGCTTTATAAATACATAAATCTATACATAAATACATAAATCTATATATATATAAAATCGTGTGTGTGTGTGTGTGTGCGTGCGTGCGTGCGTGCGTGCGTGCGTGCGTGCGTGTGTGTGTGTGTGTGTGTGTGTGTGTGTGTGACAGCCAATCCGATTTCACCCATTCAAGTCAATGGAAAAAATGGAAAAGGCTGCCATTCTCACAGTAATCAAGCCAGAGTCCCCACACTTGGCACAGTTGGTCACTTGGTGACCGAGGTTACGAATCCAGGAAAAGTGGGAGGAGCATAACACAGCCAATCAAATTTCAGCCATTCATTGTAAATGGGAAAATGTAAACTGCAGCCATTCTTAGACTGTTAATCGCAGGGTTCTCAAACTTGCCACAGTTGATCACAGGGTGAATGCGATTACGTTTCAAGAAAATGGGAGGAGCCTACAACAGCCAATCAAAATTAACCTATTGATTTTCAAGTGGAATATTTAAACTGCTGCTATTCTTACACTGTTAATGGCAGAGGCTTCAAACTTGCTACAGTTGGTCATTGGGTGACTGGGGTCCAAATTCACTAAAAGGGCGGGGCCACCTACAGCCAATCAGATTTCCTTGGTGGATAAACTGCTTCCATTCACACATTTTTGATGCCAGGAACCTGAAAGCTCACAAACTTAGTCACTGGGTGACTGTGTGTCAAGGTTACAAAAAGTGGGTGGAGCTAAAAACTAATTTCACTGGAAAATATAAACTGCAGCCATTCTTACACTGTTAATGGCAGGGCTCTCAAACTTTGCATGGTTGGTCACTCGGTGAATGAGATTAAGATTTTGGAAGGTGGGTGGAGTCTACAACAGCCAATAAAAACACCTTTTGATTTTCAACGGACATATTTAAGATGCTATCATTCTTATACTGTTAATAGCAAATGCCTCAAACCTGATACAGTCAGTCATCGGGTGACTAGGGTTCAAATTCAGAAAGGGGGCGGAGCCACAAACAGCCATATTTGTTTATTTTTCAATGGGAATATACAAAGTATTGATACCAAGGACCCCAAAGCTGATAAATTTGATAACTGAGTGACTGTATGTCAAAGTTCGAAAAAGTGGCCGGTGCCAACAACTACATTTTTCACATGGCAGGGTTCCCAAACTTTACACAATTAGCCACTGGGTGACTGGGATGAATATTCAGAAATGTGGGTGGAGCCTACAGCACCAATCAAAATGGACCTATTGATTTTCAAGGGGAATATTTACATTGCTACCATTCTTACACTGTTAATGGCAGAGGCCTCAAACCTGATACAGTCAGTCATTGGGTGACTGGGGTTCAAATTCACTAAAGCCACAAACAGCCAATCCGATTTGTTAGATTGATTTCAGCCGGTCTCTTATTGGCAGGGTTCTCAAACGTGACACAGTTGGCCACTGGGTGACTGGGACTAATATTCAGGAAAGTGGGTGAAGCCTACAGCAGCCAATCAAAATTCACCTTTTGATTTTCAAGGGGAATATTTACATTGCTGCCATTCATACACTCTTAATGGCAGAGGCCTCAAATCTGGTACAGTCAGTCACTGGGAGACTGGGGTTTAAATTCTGAAGGGAGCGGGCCAAATACAGCCAATCAGATTTGTTTAATTTCAATGGTAAAATGCAACTTATTTATGCCAAGGACCCCAAAGCTCATAAACTTGGTCATTGAGTGACTGTATGTTAACCACAAAAGTGGTAGCTGCAGGACCAGCGACGCACATCTGCGTCGCCGGCTGCAGGCTAATTAATCAGGAAGCAGCCGCTCGCGCGAGCGGCTGCTTCCTGTCAATTCACGGCGGGGGGCTCCGTGAATAGCCTGCGGGACGCCGATTGCGCTTTGTTTACATTTGTACAACGCTGCTAACAGTAGCGTTGTACCAGATCAGCGATCCCTGGCCAATCAGTGGCCAGGGATCGCTGTCACATGACAGGCAGGAGCCTGTTAGAGGCTGCAAAGGACATATCCGTTCCTGTGCAGCCTCCGATCTCCGGGGCAGGGAGGGAGGAGAGGGAGAATCCTGCGGTGGAAGGGGCTTTGAGTTGCCCTCCCCCGCCAGCCACACGCAGGCAGAAGCGATCAGACCCCCCCAGCACATCATCCCCCTAGTGGGGAAAAAAGGGGGGCGATCTGGTCGCTCTGCCTAACGGTTGATCTGTGCTGGGGGCTGTAGAGCCCACCCAGCACAGATCTCTGTAAACAGCGCTGGTCCTTAAGGGGGGTAAAGGCTGGGTCCTCAAGTGGTTAAGGTTAGAAATAGTGGGCGGAGCCGCAAACAACTAACTTTTTACATTGGAAAATATAAACTGCAGCTTTTCTTACACTGTTAATGGCAGGGTTCTCAAACTTCACACAGTTGGTCACTGGGTGACTGGGATTAATATTCGGAAAAGTCGGTGGAGCCTACAAGAGCCAATCAAAATTCACCTATTGATTTTCAAGGGGAATATTGAAACTGCAGCCATTCTTACACTGTTAATGGCAGAGGCCTCAAACCTGCTACAGTCGGTCATTAAGTGTCTGGGGTTCAAATTCAGTAAAGGGGCGGAGTCAAACACTGCCATTTAGATTTCTTTGCTGGATAAACTGCTTCCATTAGCAGAATTTTGATGCCAGAAACCCAAAAGCTCACAAACTTGATCATTGAGTGACTGTGTGTCAAGGTTACAAAAACTGGGTGGAGTCAAAGACAGATTTTTCAGGGAAATTGTAAACTGCAGCCTTTCCTCACTGTTAATGGCAGGGTTCTCAAACTTTGCACAGCTGGTTACTGGGTGACTGGGATTAATATTCAGAAAAGTGGGTGGAGCCTAAAAATGCCAATCAAAAATCACTTATCGCTTTTCAAGGGGAATATTAAAATCGCTGCCATTCTTGCACTGTTAATGGCACAAGCCTCAAACCTGGTACAGTTGGTCATTGGGTCACTGGGGTTCAATTTCAGAAAAGGGGACAGAACCACAAACAGTCAATCAGATTTGTTTCATTTCATGGGAAAGTACACATTATCGATGCCAAGGACCCCAAAGCTCACAAAATTGGTCATTGAGTGACTGTGTGTCCAGGTTACAAAAAGTGGGCGGAACCAAAACCAAATTTCACATGGAAAATATAAACTGCAGCCATTATTACACTGTTAATGGCAGGGTTCTCAAACTTATTATTATTATTATTATAAAATACATACCCGGGCAGCTAGTCTATACATATAAAATCGGATGTATGTATGTATGTATGTATGTATGTATGTGTGTGTGTGTATGTGCCACGATCACGCGAAAACGGCTTAACCGATTTGAACGAAACTTGGTATGCAGATCCCTTACTACCTGGGATGATAGGTTCTGGGGGTCTCGCGCGCCCCCTGTACACCTGGGCGGAGCTACAAACAGCAAATCAGATTTCACCCATTCAAGTCAATGGAAAAAATGGAAAAGGCTGCCATTCTCGCAGTATTCAAGCCAGAGTCCCCACACTTGGCACAGTGGGTCACTTGGTGACCGAGGTTACAAATCCAGGAAAAGTGGGCGGAGCATAAAACAGCCAATCAAATTTCAGCCATTCATTTTAAATGGAAAAATGTAAACTGCAGCCATTCTTAGACTGTTAACCGCAGGGGTCTCAAACTTGACACACTTGGTCACTGGGTGAATGTGATTAAGATTCAAGAAAATGGGTGGAGCCTACAACAGCCAATCAAAATTCACCTGTTAATTTTCAAGGGGAATATTTAAACTGCTGCTATTCTTACACTTTTAATGGCAGAGGCTTTGGGTGACTGGGGTCCAAATTCACTAAAGGGGCGGGGCCACATACAGCCAATCAGATTTACTTGGTGGATAAACTGCTTCCATTCACACATTTTTGATGCCAGGAACCTGACAGCTCACAAACTTGGTCATTGAGTGACTGTGTGTCAAGGTTACAAAAAGTGGGCTGAGCCAAAACAACTTTTACTGGGAAAATATAAACTGCAGCCATTCTTACAACGTTAATGGCAGGGTTCTCAAACTTTGCACAGTTGGTCATTGGGTGACAGATTAAGATTTTGGAAGGTGGGTGGAGCCTACAACAGCCAATAAAAAATCACCTGATTGATTTCAAAGGGAATATTTTATCTGCTACCATTCACTTATACTGGTAATAGCAGATGCCTCAAACCTGGTACAGTTGGTCACTGGGTGACTAGGGTCCAAATTCAGGAAGGGGGCGGAGCCACAAACAGCCAGATTTGTTTATTTTTTAATGGGAATATACAAAGTATTGATACCAAGGACCCCAAAGCTGATAAACTTGATAATTGAGTGACTGTATGTCAAGGTTAGAAAAAGTGGGTGGTGCCAACAACTTCATTTTTTACATTGCAGGGTTCCCAAACTTTACACAATTGGCCACTGGGTGACTGGGATGAATATTCAGAATTGTGGGTGGAGCCTACAACCGCCAATCAAAATGTACCTATTGATTTTCAAGGGGAATATTCACATTGCTACCATTCTTACACTGTTAGTGGCAGAGGCCTCAAACCTGATACAGTCAGTCATTGGGTGACTGTGGTCCAAATTCACTAAAGCCACAAACAGCCAATCCGATTTGTTAGATTGATTTCAGCCGGTCTCTTATTGGCAGGGTTCTCAAACGTGACACAGTTGGCCACTGGGTGACTGGGACTAATATTCAGAAAAGTGGGTGGAGCCTACAGCAGCCAATCAAAATTCACCTTTTGATTTTCAAGGGGAATATTTGCATTGCTGCCATTCATGCACTCTTAATGGCAGAGGCCTACCATGTGCTACAGTTAGTCACTGGGAGACTGGGGTTTAAATTCTGAAGGGAGCGGGGCAAAAACAGCCAATCAGATTTGTTTAATTTCAATGGTAAAATGCAACGTATTGATGACAAAGACCCCAAAGCTCATAAACTTGGTCATTAAGTGACTGTATGTCAAGATTAGAAATAGTGGGCAGAGCCAAAAACAACTAACTTACATGGGGAAATGTAAACTGCAGCTTTTCTTACACTGTTAATGGCAGGGTTTGCAAACTTCACACAGTTGGTCACTGGGTGACTAGGATTTATATTCGGAAAAGTAGGTGGAGCCTACAAGAGCCAATCAAAATTCACCTATTGATTTTCAAGGGGAATATTGAAACTGCAGCCATTCTCACACTGTTAATAGCAGAGGCCTCAAACCTGCTACAGTCGGTCGTTAAGTGTTTGGGGTTCAAATTCAGTAAAGGGGCGGAGCCAAAACCAGCCAGATTTCTTTGCTGGATAAACTGCTTCTATTAGCACAATTTTGATGCCAGGAACCCAAAAGCTCACAAACTTGCTCATTGAGTAGTGACTGTGTGTCAAGGTTACAAAAAGTGTGTGGAGTTAAAAACAGATTTTTCTGGGAAATTGTAAACTGCAGCCCTTCTTTACTGTTAATGGCAGGGTTCTTAAACTTAGCATAGCTGATTAGTGGGTGACTGGGATTAATATTCAGAAAAGTGGGTGGAGCCTAAAATGCCAATCAAAAATCATAGGTCACTTTTCAAGAAGAATATTAAAATTGCTGCCATTCTTGCACTGTTAATGGCCCACGCCTCAAACCTGGTACGGTCGGTCATTGGGTCACTGAGGTTCAAATTCAGAAAAGGGGACAGAGCCACAAACAGTGAATCAGATTTGAAATTATTGATGCCAAGGACCCCAAAACTCACAAACTTGGGCATTGAGTAGTGACTCTGTGTCCAGGTTACAAAAAGTGGGCGGAGCCAAAACAAATTTCACTGGCAGTGTAAACTGCAGCCCTTCTTACACTGTTTATTTCAGGGTTCCCAATCTTTGCCCAGATGGTCACTGAGTGACTGAGATTAATATTCAGGCAAGTGGGTGGAGCCTATAATGGCCAATCAAAATTCACCTGTTGATTTTCAAGTGGAATTTTTAAATTGCTGCCATTTTTACACTGTTAATAGCAGATGCCTCAAACCTGCTATAGTTGGTCATTGGGTGACTGGGGTTCAAACGCTGGAGAGGGGTGGAGCCACAAACAGCCTATCTGATTTGTTTAATTTCTATGGGAATATACAAATTATTGATGCCAAGGACCCCAAAGCTCACAAACTTGGTCATTGAGTGTTTGTGTGTTAGGGTTAGAAAGTGGGTGGAGCCAACACCAGTCAAATACATACCCGGGAAACGCCGGGTCATCAGTGGGTGGAGACAAATACAAATTTCACTGAGAAAATGTAAACTGCAGCCATTCTTACACTGTTAGTGGCAGGGTTTTTAAACTTTGCACAGTTGGCCACTGAGTGACTGGGATTAATATTCAGAAAAGTGAGTGGAGCCTACAAAAGTGAATCAAAGTTCACCTATTGCTTTTCAAGGGGAATATTTATTTGCTACCATTCTTGAACTGTTGATGGCACAGGCCTCAAACCTGGTGCAGTTGGTTATTAGGTGACTGGGGTTCAAATTCAGAAAAGGGGGTGGAGCCACACACAGCCAATCAGATTTGTCTCATTTCAATGCAGATTATTGATACCAAAGGCCGCAAAGCTCACAAACTTGGTCAGTGAGTAATTGTGTGTTAGGGTTAGAAAAAGTAGGCGGAGCCAACACCAGCCAAATACATACACGGGCAACGCCGGGCAATCAGCTAGTGTATAATAAAAACTTCCATGCTTTCCCTTTTAGGTTCCTAAAGCTCGATGCAATGAAAGATGTCCTCCGGGGTTCAGAATGGCTCCTGGCAATAGTTACGATATCTGCTGCTATGAATGTTTACCATGTGCAGAAGGCGAGATATCCAATGTCACAGGTGAGACGCTCTTGTTCACATAATATTATAATTAATTTTATTTTTCTTTTAAACTGTAATTGAGTAAGGATATTAAAATATGTAAGATTCCTCCATGCCTATGATATTTCTTCGACTTGTATTAGAACCGACATCCCTTGGGAGTTACCGGCAATATCAATTGCTGGTTTTACCTAGGCAAGGGCTGGGCAAGAAAATCTTTGCTTACGAAAATAAAAATGATTTGCCTGAGCATTGCTTCTTCCTGTTGGGCAATCTCATTTGAGGTTTTTTTGCTTGGGAGCTGTCTGTTAGTATCATAACTGTCTTTTAGTATCATAACACAAAATCTCTCTACCATGTAATAGGCCATACTCGCCAATGCATTGGCAGGTACCCAAACACACTCCCAATTTTCACCGCTACAATGACGGGCACCTAAACCATCTCCCAATGTCTGCCACACTCACTGCTACATTGCCGGGCACCTCACCACTCTCACAGCTCCAGATGAACCTCTTTTGGACCTGCCACTCACCACAGCTACAGTATTGGGCAACCCAACATGCTTTTGTAGTCAATGATCCACAGCTGCTACTATGCTAAGCACCCTGCCACTCTCCTGATGTCTGTGCACCCATGAAAACCACTCTTGGCACCATTTCTCCCAACCACAGCAGCAATGACTTGACAGGATCTCTGTCGCAGCCACCTCTACTTGTTACTACTCACTACACTTTGCCAGGGGTTAAATTTAGGTATAGTTTAAAGAACAACTGAAGTGAGAGGGATATGCAGGCTGCCATATTTACCTCTTTATAAGCAACTAGCCGACCCGCGGCGTAGCATACGCCGCATTAAAGGGTAGAGGGCAGGAAGGGGGTATTGGGCACAGCGGCGGGGAGGGGGGTTGGACCCCCCCTCAACTGGGTCCCCAATGTGTGCTCTACCTCCAGCTTATGCTCAGCAGGAACCCCCCCCCCTCTCCTGGGTCCCCCATGTACGCTCCCCCTCCAGCTTAAGCTCAGCAGGAACCTCCCCCCTCACCTGGGTCCCCCATGTGCGCTCCCCCTCCTGCTTAAGCACAGTAGCAGCCGCCTCTATTAGTAAGAGGCAGCGGGCGGGGATGACTCACCTCTTCCGTGTGCCATCGTGCGTTCCACTGTCGTCACTTCCTGCAATGCCGCACACTGTATTGGTGTAATTTGCCTTTTTAAAACAGAAGGAAATCTGCAATAATTCAGCTATAAGGGCCCGTTCACACTTACAATCGCAGAACGCCGGCGATTGCTGCTGGCGTTTTGCGGGAGTGATTTTCCCGCAATTAGCGTGGAAAAAACACTGGACACTGCGGCGGTTTTGGAGCGATCACGATTAGCGTGCTTTGCTCGCTAATCACGATCGATAATCGCAGAACGCTCGTCGCCGGCAAACCGCTGCATGCAGCGTGGTTGCGGTTATTGCTAACCGCAACCGCGGCAGTGAGAACACTGCCACTCGCTACATTGTGAAGCGTTTTTTGCTAAACCGCTAGCGGTTTGCTGTGAGCGGGAATCGCGAGATTCCCACTCAGGTAAGAACGGGCCCTAAGTGAACATTTGTGGTTACCCACAATGCACTGCTACTAAATATGCAAATTGCCCTTTTTTCCCCTTGGTAAGCCAAGCAAGCATCCAGAGCCGCTGGTATATAGCAAGCATATAGCTTTAAATTTTACACAGTCATATCAAACCAATATGTAGACAGCCTGTTTCAGACTTTTGGTTCTCATCAGTATATAGCAGGGATTGATATGGCTATATGCGATAGGGCTTGGACCAGTACAACAGAGTAACCAAGCAGCTCAGGGTGACCCAAACCACTCGGAATGTATAGGGGGATAAAAGGGACCAGAAAGACCTCCTACTAAAAAAAGCAAAGTTTGGTGTAATTTGCCTTCCTAAAACAGAAGGAAATCTGCAACAATTCAGCTATAAGTGAACATTTGTGGTTACCCACAATGCACTGCTACTAAATATGCAAATAATTCCTTTTCACCCTTGGTAAGCCAAGCAAGCATCCAGAGCCGCTGGTGTATAGCAAGCCTATAGCTGTAAATTTTACACAGCCATATCAAACCCACATGTGACAGCCTGTTTCAGACTTTTGGTCCTCATCTGTACATGGCAAGGATTGATATGGCTGTATGAGATAGGGCTTGGACCAGTGCAACAGAGTAACCAAGCAGCTCAGGGTGACCCAAACCACTCGGAATGTATAGGTGGATAAAAGGGACCAAAAAGACCTTCTACTAAAAAAATCAAAGCTTGGTGTAATCTGCCTTCTTATAACAGAAGAAAATTTTGCAATAATTCAGCTATAAGTGAATATTTGTGATTACCCACAATGCACCGCTACTAAATATGTAAATTATTCCTTTTCACCCTTGGTAAGTCAAGCAAGCTTATAACTTTAAGTTATACACAGTCATATCAAACCCACATGTGACAGCCTATTTCAGCCATTTGGACCTCCTCAGTACATAGCAGGGATAACAGAGTAACCAAGCAGCTCAGGGTGACCCGAACTACTAAGAATGTATAGGAGGATAAAAGGGACCAAAAAGCCCTCCTACTAAAAAAAGCAAAGCTTGGTGTAATTTTCCTTCTTAAAACAGAAGCAAATCTGCAATAATTCAGCTATAAGTGAACATTTGTGGTTACCCACAATGCAATGCTACTGAATATGCAAATTATCCCTCTTTGCCCTTAGGGCTCTTTTCCACTATGAAATGCGATCGCGATTGCGATCGCGATTCCGATCGCGATCGCAATCGCGTTTCAATTTCCACCATGCGATTGAGATTGCGATTGAGCTACTATACTCATTATAGTCCAGCTCAATCGCATACAAAACGCGGCAGGACAACGATTGCGCTTTGACCAAAATCGCATCGCAATCGGATCGCACTAATGGAAATTGCTGCTGCAGTTTCCATTAGTTTAATCTACCTTGCGATTTGCGATCAGAAGCAAATCGCAAATCGCAGGCTAGTGGAAAAAGGCCCTAAGTTTGATATGACACTACTTCTTCTTCTTGCTTGGACCAACCCCTTCTTCTTGCTTGGACCGGCCCTGAGGGCAGGGCGCTACTTCTTCTTCTTGTTTGAAGGTTAAAGCACTTACTCTATTATATACTAGCCCCTGGAGCCACTCCCCCCCTACTAAAAGGCAGGCAGCGGCGACCATTACGGTCACTCGTGTGCCTGCATTAGTTAGAGTAGGGCGAGCTGCTGCACACTCTCTCATAGGGAAAGATTAGTTAGGCTTAGCTTGTCCCTGGCTGCATACCTGTTCTGTGAACCCACCACTGCATACCTGTACTGTGAACCCACCACTGCACACCTGTACTGTGAACCCACCACTGCATACCTGTTCTGTGAACCCACCACTGCATACCTGTTCAGTGAACCCACCACTGCATACCTGTACAGTGAACCCGCCACTGCATACCTGTTCTGTTCAGTGAACCCGCCACTGTATACCTGTTCTGTTCAGTGAACCCGTCACTGTATACCTGTTCTGTTCAGTGAACCCGCCACTGCATACCTGTCCTGTGAACCCACCACTGCATACCTGTTCTGTGAACCCACCACTGCATACCTGTTCTGTGAACCCACCACTGCATACCTGTTCTGTGAACCCACCACTGCATACCTGTTCAGTGAACCCACCACTGCATACCTGTACAGTGAACCCGCCACTGCATACCTGTTCTGTGAACCCACCACTGCATACCTGTCCTGTGAACCCACCACTGCATACCTGTTCTGTGAACCCACCACTGCATACCTGTTCTGTGAACCCACCACTGCATACCTGTTCTGTGAACCCACCACTGCATACCTGTTCAGTGAACCCACCACTGCATACCTGTACAGTGAACCCGCCACTGCATACCTGTTCTGTTCAGTGAACCCGCCACTGTATACCTGTTCTGTTCAGTGAACCCGTCACTGTATACCTGTTCTGTTCAGTGAACCCGCCACTGCATACCTGTTCTGTTCAGTGAACCCGCCACTGTATACCTGTTCTGTTCAGTGAACCCGCCACTGTATACCTGTTCTGTTCAGTGAACCCGCCACTGCATACCTGTTCTGTTCAGTGAACAGTTTGGTGTGTCAGTGTGAAGCAGTACCTTAATTATACTACCTGATTGATGTATACACATGCAAGATGTTTTAAAGCACTTTAGGCCTGTCATTTAGCATTCAATATGATTTCTGCCCTTAAATCGTTGCTTTGCGTCAAATCCAGATTTTTCCCGGGGACTTTTGGCGTGTATCCCACTCCGCCATGCCCCCCTCCAGGTGTTAGACCCCTTGAAACATCTTTTCCATCACTTTTGTGGCCAGCATAATTTTTTTTTTTTTTTCAAAGTTCGCATCCCCATTGAAGTCTATTGCGGTTCACGAACTTTAAACTGTACCTGGTTTGAGGCTTGCGCCATTAACAGTGCAAGAATGGCAGCAATGTAAATATTCCCCTTGAAAATCAATAGGTTAATTTTGATTGGCTTTTATAGACTCCACCCACCTTTCTGAATATTAATCCCAGTCACCCAGTGACCAATTGTGCAAAGTTTGAGAACCCTACCATGAACAGTGTAAGAATGGCTGCAGTTTAAATTTTCCAGTGACATTTGTATTTGTCTCCGCCCCCTTTTCTGTTATGGGAATAAAAAGTATCCTATACTTTATTCCAGGTAGTGTACTATGTGTGTGCCAAATTTCATTCAAATCCGTTCAGCCATTTTTGCGTGATCGAGTAACAAACATCCAAACATCCAAACATCCAAACATTCAAACATCCGAACTTTCCCATTTATTATATTAGTAGGATATAGATACCAGTTGCCTGGCTGTGGCATCATTTGATGGATTATATTTTTTGTCGGTTGCTTAGTTATTATCTATTATTGTCACATCACTACTCTGTCCACTTGTTCTGTGTAACGATTGTGGAATTATTCCCGTGGTCAGCGCACAGGATGCGCGCTGACACTGCGGAAATCCTCCACAAGCGTATAATCTGAGAGAACCCAGCAATGGTGCTCTGCACCTGTAGAAGGGAATTCCTGCCAGCAGATGGAGCTGTGGAGTGCAGAGGAACAGATCCTCTGCACAGCACAGCCACAGATGCCAGATAGAAATTGTATGAGGGGAAGCAAAGCAGGGCAAGATAGCCCTTAAAGAAAGAGAGCACAGAGACAGACCAAATGTTTTTTCCCCAATCTAGTCGCCACCCGGCGACGGTGAACACACATCTGCAGAAACAAAGCGGGAACGCAATCGCAGGAGAGAGGCGATTGCCAGAAGTGATACAAGGCAGAACAGAACAGGGCACGAGAGTAGCAAAGGCACAGCAAACAACAATCAGAAGGTAAAGAAAATAACAAACGCTAGCTAAACGTGAACACCGCAACAGTGAACACGTTTACGGCGCGGTCTCCGCACGATAAGCGCAACAGAGACAAGCACGACACCCTGACTAACCAATGACAGACAAACACGAATGAACAAATAACAGGAACACTTGCTAAACGGCTGCTTTACCGCAGACAACCGCAAGCGTTTGCTCCAGACAGACAGATGAACGGAAAACAGGAATAGGTCAGATAAGATCCACCGCTCTTCCGCCAGAGCGAGTGCGATGCGGGTTCAGGGATAGGACAGGAAGGATCCACTGCTCTTTTCGCCAGAGCGAGTGTGAACCAAGTAGAGAAACAAAGCTAGCAGTATCCACTGCTCTTTTACACCAGAGCAAGTGTGATCCAAGTACAGAAACGGAGCTAATAGGATTCACAGCTCTTTTCCACCAGAGCAAGTGTGAATCAAGTACAGAAACAGAGCTAACAGGATCCACTGCTCTTTTCCACCAGAGTAAGTGTGATCCAAGTACAGAAACAGAGCTAGAAGGATCCACTGCTCTTTTCCACCAGAGCAAGTGTGATCCAAGTACAGAAACAGAGTTAGCAGGATCCACTGCTCTTTTCCACCAGAGCAAGTGTGATCCGAGTACAGAAATAGGCCTAGCAGGATCCACTGCTCTTTCCGCCAGAGCGAGTGCAATCGCAAGGACAAGACAAACAGGCAAAACAGATAATACAACCTGACTGCACTAGAAGGATTGCCTAGTGCAGTCCCCAGGAATTACTCTAAAATAATCTTTAGCAAACAATAGCAAGGCTGACACTCCAGGAGTGTATTAACAAACCATCATGACCAGCAAAGGATTGTGGGATCACATGGTATTTATGCTGCAAGCCTTCAAAGGAGGCGGCTAGATAATTTGCATGACAAATGTATGCAAATTCCTCAGCAGCAGAGCAGGTCTGAAACTTGCAAAGTGAAGACAGGTCTCTCTTCAAGAGACCTGCAGCCCACAGACTTAAGGAATGGTCAAACAGCTGTCTGCCTGTGCAGACAGCTGAGCGGATCATTACATTCTGCCAACTACTTGCAACTGTTTTACCAGTGGTGTAACTAAGGAACTTGTGCCCCCAGTGCAATGTTTTACATGGGGCCCCTGTGGTCTAGGGGCCCTGGTGCGGTCGCAATCTCTGCACCCCCTATTGCTACGCCACTGTGTTTCCATCTATCCCATGAAACTTTATGTATCGCTAAAGCAGATTCAAATCCATAACTATGGCTCTAAAAAATTGTCTATTAAGGCCCATGGTCTCAATGCTCCCTTCAAAAATCCATGTGGCTTGGAAGGACGCTAACTCCCTGCATGCCAATATACTCTTCATACAAGAGGCTCATTTCCCCAGGAGAAAGCTCCCATACTCAAACACCCCTTATACGACCTGGTTAGAATGAATCATTTTACTAGGAAGAAATGCGGGGTTCTTATCTCATTTCATGACCATTTAATGACCGTTTCACGGTCACTATTGAGCAAAAAAATCAGAGATGAATGGGGAAGGATACATTGTCCTTATCTGTACTATTAACAACCAGATTTGCACACTAGTTAACCTATACACCCCCAACACAAGCCAAAGGACCTTCCTCAAGTGCCTCCTCACAAAACCGAGTGGGCTGCAGGGAGCAGTTACAGTCACCTGTTCCAGATGCCTTCGTCTCTTCCTGCACCGGTGGCTCTGAACTTCCGACATGTCTTCTGGGTCATGATCCCTTCTGACCACATGATATGACATCCAGTAGACCATGCCAGCGTTACAACGCCACCTGGTGGTGGAAGAGGTGTAATGGAAGTGATAGGAGAGAGACTTTTCCATTACCCCTCTTCCACCACTGGGTGGCGCTGTAACGCGGACATGGTCTCCTGGTCTGGATCCCAATCACATGTTATATCATGCGATCAGAACTGAGAAGACATGTTGGGGTCACATCGCTGCCGCGGTGGAGGAAGCCGATCCAGCCTTCCGGACAGATAACGATAAAGGCTCTGTGCCACCCACTCTGCACACCCTGCCAAGACTGCCGGGCTGAGGGAGGCACACTTCCCCAGTAGCAGGAAAAAATTGGCCCTGCAGCCAAATAAAGCAAACTTTATTTGGTCGTCAAAAGGTCAATGACCATCACTATAGTTTTACCAAATTAAAGAGACACTGAAGCGAAAAAAAAAATGATGATATTATGATTTGTATGTGTAGTACAGCTAAGAAATAAAACATTCAGATCAGATACATCAGTCTAATTGTTTCCAGTACAGGAAGAGTTAAGAAACTCCAGTTGTTATCTCTATGCAAAAAAGCCATTAAGCTCTGAGACTTTCAAAGTCCTGGAGAGGGCTGTTATCTGACTTTTATTATCTCAAGTGTTATTGGACTATTTAACAATAACAATAACAACAATAACAATAATATTTATATAGCGCTTTTCTCCCTGGGGACTCAAAGCGCTGCGACTCTGCATTATGCAGTCTCAAAGGCAACCAGTGAAGAGTTTGCAGTACTGGGGTGATGTGTGAGCTGCGGGGGGCATTGGCTAGGAGTCTGGCTGCAGCATTCTGTACTAGCTGTAAGGGGCGCAGAGCCTTATCTGTAGATCCGATGAACAGGGCGTTGCAGTAGTCTAGGCGGGAGGATACAAATGCATGAACCAGGGCAGGTAGGTCTTCAGCTGGGATAAGGTGTTTGATTTTCGCTATATTTCTTAGATGGAAGAAGGAAGACTTGACGACAGCTGATACCTGCTGTCTGAGTTTTAGATTTCCATCCAGGATCACCCCAAGGTTTCGCACAGAGTCTTTATACTGTACAGTATCTCCCCCAATTGCTAGTTTGAGGTGGTGAGCGTTTTGAACTTTATCCATCATGTGTGGACCACCTACCACCAACACCTCTGTTTTGTCAGAGTTCAACCTCAGCCAGCTGGTGTTCATCCAATTTTGTAAATCCACTAGACACGCATTTATGTATATTCCTGCGTATAAGACTACTTTTTAACCCTTGAAAATCTTCTGAAAAGTTGGGGGTCGTCTTATACGCCAGGTGTCATTGATTCCGGGTGATACATCCTATCCTGTTACTGCCTCTCAGATCTCCCTGCTGAGGGAGCGCAATCTATTCTTCCATACCGCTCTGATAAACAGGTAGTCAAGGAGAGCTGACCAGTCTACTTAAGGAGAGTTGACCAATGCAACAAGTCAATTGACTATATACTGTTATATACTGGGTAACACATACAGTACAGCACCAGTATCTGTTCATACATAGCACCAATACATGATTTTTTTATTTTTATTTGGTGCCGTCTTATACGGCGAGTATATCCCAAAGTTGGGGGGTCGTCTTATACGCCCAGTCGTCTTATACGCCCAGTCGTCTTATATGCCGGAATATACGGTACTTTTCCTCTGGCAGAGGAGAGGTCATTAGTTCACAGACTGCTCTGAAAGACTCATTTTGAATGCTGAGTGTTGTGTAATCTGCACATATTATAGAATGATGCAATGTTAGAAAAAACACTATATACCTGAAAATAAAAGTATGAGAATATTTTCTTTGCTGCTAATCTTCTAGTAATTATTCATAGTACACAACCAATTCACTATATCATATTTTTTTTTCGCTTCAGTGTCTCTTTAACTATTATAACTAATGTAATCTTAGTTGGTGAAGGGTTAAACCCATTTATTGCCCTGACTGCATGATAAGCATTTCTCTCAAATTTTATAAGGCTAATAAGTCACTAGAGGCAATAGCAATAGTCAAAACAAGGGGGACAAACCAGCAGAATAGGTACAGGGAACGAGACCAAAAGCATGATTGCTCAGAAATAGCACCACTTGGAGCAAGCTACCAAAATCATCTGGCAGGGCCTGAGTCCTTGACAAGGTCCTAAATAAGCCCGTCCCACCTGCTAGTTAGTTTAAGTGGACCTGGACTCTTGCACTGGACAGAAGGAAAACAGAGAGAAATGCACCCTGTATGTATTTAGAGAGTTTAGCCAAATTTTGTCCCCTCATCTGTGACTAATCACAAGTTGTGATTTGATCTCGCCCCTGTGTCAGCTGACTGCAAAGGTAAAGCATCTAATTTGTAAATACAGAATGTTAACAATATGTCTCCTTTCATGAAAGCAGGAATTAGACAAATTGCTGATTTATTGCAGGGTTTATATCAGCTATAACAAAGAAATGTTTTTTCTGTAGAAGTTCTTATGCTGTTGCTTATCTTTTACAGCTGAGATGAAGTTCTGAGTTCAGGTACACTTCTAGACCAAGCTAAAACATACAGGAAGACTAACAAGATAACCAGTATTAGACACCACCCACAGGTGACATAAAGAATAACAGTCCGAGGCCTCGATTCATCAAGACTTATCAAATCAATTACCGACAGCTCAGTAAAATACCGAACTCGATAAGTTGATTTCAGGATTCATCAGCGTTATCTACAGCTGTTAGCGAGCATTCGGTAATCATTCGGTAATGATGCAATAAAACGGAAGAAAGTGCAATTCATGAAAATGAAAGTGGGCGTGGTTTAGCGTTACATTTAGGATGAGTTATCTCCTTCACTGCTCTGTGGTTATTCCTGTCAGATCATTGCTGACAGAGAAGATGGAGCCATTTGAAGTGGTTATGTATCAGCTGAGAGGGATTCAAAGGCGCAGAAGGGCAAGAATAAGGGCTAGATCCACATCAATTTGCAAGAGAATAGATTTATTTGCTATAACAGGACATCTGCATTTCTTTTGAATCATCTTGTAAGAGAACACAGGCAGTGCCAGGGTTAACTAAATTGCTAGTTGTACTACATTTTTTCAGAAAAGGCTCCTTTCAAGCCGTAGCTGATGAAATTGTGGGATTGTCCCAAGTCACTTCCAGAATCCTGGTCCAGGTGTTAAGCCCTATTCAGAATGTTGCTATGTGGTGTTCAAGGGACTGCCTTTTTACCCACAATTCCACGGGAATCTTATGGCCTTGTGTTAAATTACCGCTGTAAAATGGAAATATCGACACGTTACCGAATGGTTACCGCATTTATGTCGATATTTTATCGAAATCACACCAAATGAGGAAAAACTTTGATGAATTCAACTAGAAATCTATTAACTTCGAATTCGGTAATTTAACAAACTGGAGAATGTTATTGCAAAGACAATGATAAATTGAGGCCCAAGTCCAATAAGGCTGGAAAACAGCCACCTGCTTATGCAGCGGAAGTCCAACACAGTTCATAGAAATACTGCAACCAGCAGGTAAAAATGCAGTAATGTTCCTAACAGAGAGAGCTGATACCGGTCATAGTGATCACAGCCAGGGGCGTAACAATAGACTCTGCAAGGGGTGCATCTGCAGGGGGGCCCAGGAGCCACAGGGGGCCCCGTCCTGAGAGACTGAGAACTAAGGGCAAGTAGAGACAAAAACTCTCTGCTCTCTGCACAATTGTTCTAATGACTGCATCTGTTCAGCCACTGATAAAAAAAAATCACACAATGTGATGATGCAGACAAAGATTTGTAGGCAGTCCCTATTCAGTGTTCAGCAAGGTCTTGTGTACAGCACTATTCTGCTGGCGGGAGGGGGCCCCATCCAAAGTTTTCCATGGGGGGGGGGGGGGGGGGGGGCAGTGATTTCTAGTTCCCCTGATCACAGCAAACCTTGTCCTGTCAAGGGAATTGTCAGCCTTCCAGATTGCCAAACAAATGACTTGTATTCTGCAATCAAAGACATCCATGGTGATTGGTTTTGACTTTGTTTTAAATGATGATTTTTTTTTCCCCAGTCGTGCCGAACCTCCAATGCATAGAATCTGTTAGTGTTTAAACAGCAGTCAATTATATTAATTCTCAATGACAGCAGCTTTATATCTTATAGTAACCCTCAAATAGATGGTAAGATAAATGTGGCTATATTCACTAAAACCCGGAAAAAACATTATGCGCAAATAGTACATTTCAATTTTACAGGTACTGTATTTACACAAGTGATGTAGCCTGCTTTGGATGCATAGCTCAACTTGTGTTATGTAGGCAACGCACGTTTTGCTATTTTAATCCACATTAAGGCTGGTTTCACAGTGGGACGTTACAGGCGCACGTTAGAGCAGCCTGTAACGCAGCCCACCGCACAGCAATGAAAAATCAATGAGGCTGTTCACAGTGCGGACGTTGCGTTACATTGTAACGCTGCGTCACAAGACAACGTACTGCATGCAGTACTTTGGACGCGGTTGAGCCGCGTTAGACTGCTTGCACATGCTCAGTAATCTTGTGGAGGAGCGGAGAGCGGCCGGGCACATGGCTAATTAATATGCACTGCACGTTATGACGTGCAGTGTTTACATCCTGGAGCAGCCGCTCTGTGCGGCGATTGGCCGGCGGGACCACGTGATGCCGCATGCGCACAAGAGTACGCATCACGGCATCACTGACACCAGAGTGAGCTGCACAACGCGGCTCACTCTGACGTCCAGATCCAGCACCACCAGGAGTTGAGTTAGGGGGACGTTATGCGACCTTAACGCCCCCTCTAACGCAACGTCCTGGTGTGAAATTAGCCTAAAGAGTGCCTGAATTTAAAATAAAAAAGGCAATATAACCATACACAGGTCATACTTACCTCCTGCGTAGTCTACTTCTACAATCTCTTTCTCCTCTCCTGCGTCCCATTTGTCCACTGTGATCAATGGATTTCTCCGTCCTCCACTTTAAAAATGGCCATTACCCCATAACAGCTTCCTGGTCAGCACACTGTTAAACTGTAATAGCACCAACTTGAGCTATAGGGTAACATGGGCATTACCTTGCACATTCAGTTGTAACTGACAATTGCTAATATATAACTGACAGCAATTGGCAAATTTCAGTTCTGACAAAATATTGTCAGAACTGGAAGGGATCACTGTAAGAAGAAAATGGTGAGCTTCTGAGAGGAACTGACGGTGAGGTTAGTATGTAATCTTCATTTACAGCTACAGCATGGGTTTATTTTAAATAATTTTACTCGCTTCAGGTTCCCTTTAAATAAGTAGCGTAACACATACCTTAGTACCAAAGCATGTGTTACCTATGTACACGTGTTACCTATGTACACGTGTTACCTATGTACACGTGTTACCTATGTATAGAGTTGGGCCGAACGGTTCGCCTGCGAACGGTTCCATGCGAACTTCAGTGGTTCGCGTTCGCGTCCCGCAGGCGAACCTTTGCGGAAGTTCGGTTCGCCCCATAATGCACATGGAGGGTCAACTTTGACCCTCTACATCACAGTCAGCAGGCCCAGTGTAGCCAATTAGGCTACACTAGCCCCTGGAGCCCCACCCCCCCTTATATAAGGCAGGCAGCGGCGGCCATTACGGCCACTCGTGTGCCTGCATTAGTCAGAGTAGGGCGAGCTGCTGCAGACTGTCTCTCAGGGAAAGATTAGTTAGGCTTAGCTTGTTCCTGTCTGGCTGCATACCTGTTCTGTGAACCCACCACTGCATACCTGTGCTGTGAATCCACCACTGCATACCTGTGCTGTGAACCCACCACTGCATACCTGTTCTGTTCAGTGGACCCGCCACTGTATACCTGTTCATTGAACCCACCACTGCATACCTGTGCTGTGAACCCACCACTGCATACCTGTGCTGTGAACCCACCACTGCATACCTGTGCTGTGAACCCACCACTGCATACCTGTTCTGTTCAGTGGACCCGCCACTGCATACCTGTTCTGTTTAGTGAACCGCCACTGCATACCTGTTCTGTTCAGTGGACCCGCCACTGCATACCTGTTCTGTTTAGTGAACCGCCACTGTATACCTGTTCTGTTTAGTGAACCCGCCACTGCATACCTGTTCTGTTCAGTGAACCCACCGCATCAGTGCGCATACCTGTGCAGTTAAGTGAACCCGCCACTGCATACCTGTTCTGTTCAGTGGACCTGCCACTGCATACCTGTTCTGTTTAGTGAACCGCCACTGTATACCTGTTCTGTTTAGTGAACCCGCCACTGCATACCTGTTCTGTTCAGTGGACCCACCGCATCAGTGCGCATACCTGTGCAGTTAAGTGAACCCGCCACTGCATACCTGTTCTGTTCAGTGGACCCGCCACTGCATACCTGTTCTGTTTAGTGAACCGCCACTGCATACCTGTTCTGTTCAGTGGACCCGCCACTGCATACCTGTTCTGTTCAGTGGACCCGCCACTGCATACCTGTTCTGTTTAGTGAACCCGCCACTGCATACCTGTTCTGTTCAGTGGACCCACCGCATCAGTGCGCATACCTGTGCAGTTAAGTGAACCCGCCACTGCATACCTGTTCTGTTCAGTGGACCCGCCACTGCATACCTGTTCTGTTTAGTGAACCCGCCACTGCATACTTGTTCTGTTCAGTGGACCCACCGCATCAGTGCGCATACCTGTGCAGTTAAGTGAACCCGCCACTGCATACCTGTTCTGTTCAGTGGACCCGCCACTGCATACCTGTTCTGTTTAGTGAACCGCCACTGCATACCTGTTCTGTTCAGTGGACCCGCCACTGCATACCTGTTCTGTTTAGTGAACCGCCACTGTATACCTGTTCTGTTTAGTGAACCCGCCACTGCATACCTGTTCTGTTCAGTGAACCCACCGCATCAGTGCGCATACCTGTGCAGTTAAGTGAACCCGCCACTGCATACCTGTTCTGTTCAGTGGACCCGCCACTGCATACCTGTTCTGTTTAGTGAACCGCCACTGTATACCTGTTCTGTTTAGTGAACCCGCCACTGCATACCTGTTCTGTTCAGTGAACCCACCGCATCAGTGCGCATACCTGTGCAGTTAAGTGAACCCGCCACTGCATACCTGTTCTGTTTAGTGAACCGCCACTGTATACCTGTTCTGTTTAGTGAACCCGCCACTGCATACCTGTTCTGTTCAGTGAACCCACCGCATCAGTGCGCATACCTGTGCAGTTAAGTGAACCCGCCACTGCATACCTGTTCTGTTCAGTGGACCCGCCACTGCATACCTGTTCTGTTTAGTGAACCGCCACTGTATACCTGTTCTGTTTAGTGAACCCGCCACTGCATACCTGTTCTGTTCAGTGGACCCGCCACTGCATACCTGTTCTGTTTAGTGAACCCGCCACTGCATACCTGTTCTGTTCAGTGGACCCGCCACTGCATACCTGTTCTGTTTAGTGAACCGCCACTGTATACCTGTTCTGTTTAGTGAACCCGCCACTGCATACCTGTTCTGTTCAGTGGACCCACCGCATCAGTGCGCATACCTGTGCAGTTAAGTGAACCCGCCACTGCATACCTGTTCTGTTCAGTGGGCCCGCCACTGCATACCTGTTCTGTTTAGTGAACCGCCACTGTATACCTGTTCTGTTTAGTGAACCCGCCACTGCATACCTGTTCTGTTCAGTGGACCCGCCACTGCATACCTGTTCTGTTTAGTGAACCCACCACTGCATACTTGTTCTGTTCAGTGGACCCGCCACTGCATACCTGTTCTGTTTAGTGAACCCGCCACTGCATACCTGTTCTGTTCAGTGGACCCGCCACTGCATACCTGTTCTGTTTAGTGAACCGCCACTGTATACCTGTTCTGTTTAGTGAACCCGCCACTGCATACCTGTTCTGTTCAGTGAACCCACCGCATCAGTGCGCATACCTGTGCAGTTAAGTGAACCCGCCACTGCATACCTGTTCTGTTCAGTGGACCCGCCACTGCATACCTGTTCTGTTTAGTGAACCGCCACTGTATACCTGTTCTGTTTAGTGAACCCGCCACTGCATACCTGTTCTGTTCAGTGGACCCGCCACTGCATACCTGTTCTGTTTAGTGAACCGCCACTGTATACCTGTTCTGTTTAGTGAACCCGCCACTGCATACCTGTTCTGTTCAGTGAACCCACCGCATCAGTGCGCATACCTGTGCAGTTAAGTGAACCCGCCACTGCATACCTGTTCTGTTCAGTGGACCCGCCACTGCATACCTGTTCTGTGAACCCGCCACTGTATACCTGTTCTGTTCAGTGAACCCACCGCATCAGTGCGCATACCTGTGCAGTTAAGTGAACCCACCTACCTACGTGAGTGCACGCAGTGTGATATACCACTCCGTGCATACCCGATATGGACAAAACAGGTAGAGGAAGAGGTAGTGGCAGAGCCAGAGGAAGGCCACCCGGCAGGTCTGCGCGAGGTCGTGTAAATGTAATTTCGTGTGGACCTGGCCCACAGTACAGTGCTCGGAAGAAGGCACGTCCCATCACCTCCCAAGATTGTCAGGACGTGGTTGAGTATTTAGCGACACAGAACACCTCATCTTGCTCAGCCACCAGCGCTACTACTAGCACCACTTCCGCTGCATTTGACACTTCGCAAGAATTATTTAGTGGTGAAATCACTGATGCACAGCCATTGTTGTTACAGCCAGATGAATTTTCACCAGCTCATATGTCTGAGTTACGCGGCAACATTATGGATGTAACGTGTAAGGAGGATGAAGGACCTACTGATGTTGGTGCATGTTTGGATTTGTCTGAGGCAAGCGAAGCTGGGCAGGATGATTACGATGATGACGATGATAGGGATCCTCTGTATGTACCCAATAGAGGAGATGAAGAGGGGGACAGTTCAGAGGGGGAGTCAGAGAGTAGGAGGAGGAGAGAAGTTGCTGAAAGAAGCTGGGGCAGCTCTTCGTCAGAAACAGCTGGTGGCAGTGTCCGGCACCATGTATTGCCACCTATGTACAGCCAGCCAACTTGCCCTTCAGCATCAGCTGCTGAGGTCCCCATAGTGCCCACATCCCAGGGTGGCTCAGCGGTGTGGAAATTTTTTCATGTGTGTGCCTCAGATCGGAGCAAAGCCATCTGTTCGCTCTGCCAACAAAAATTGAGCCGTGGAAAGGCCAACACTCACGTAGGGACAAGTGCCTTACGAAGGCACCTGGAGAAAAGGCACAAACAGCAATGGGATGGCCACCTGAGCAAAAGCAGCAGCAGCACACAAAAGCAAAGCCACCCTCCTTCTCCTCTTCCTCCTCCATCAGGTGCATTATCTGCTTCTGCCGCTTTCTCCCTTCCACCTTCACAGGCACCCTCCTCCACTCCGCCTCTGCCCTTGAGCGGTTCCTGCTCCTCTGCCCACAGCAGCAGTCAGGTGTCCGTGAAGGAAATGTTTGAGCGGAAGAAGCCAATTTCGGCCAGTCACCCCCTTGCCCGGCGTCTGACAGCTGGCGTGGCGGAACTGTTAGCTCGGCAGCTGTTACCATACCGGCTGGTGGACTCTGAGGCCTTCCGTAAATTTGTGGCCATCGGAACACCGCAGTGGAAGATGCCAGGCCGCACTTATTTTTCGAGAAAGGCCATACCCCAACTGCATTGTGAAGTTGAGAGGCAAGTGGTGTCATCTCTTGCGAAGAGCGTTGGGTCAAGGGTACACCTGACCACGGATGCCTGGTCTGCCAAGCACGGGCAGAGCCACTACATTACGTACACAGCCCATTGGGTGAACCTGGTGGTGAACGATGGCAAGCAGGGCGCAGCGGACCAAATTGTGACACCTCCACGGCTTGCAGGCAGGCCTCCTGCCACCTCCTCTCCTCCTGCTACATGCTCTTCGCTGTCCTCCTCCTCCTTGGCTGAGTGGCAGTTCTCCTCTCCAGCTACACAGCCCCAGCTCCGCAGGGCCTATGCTGCATGCCAGGTACGACGGTGTCACGCCATCTTAGACATGGCTTGTCTCAAAGCGGAGAGTCACACTGGAGCAGCTCTCCTGGCTGCTCTTAAGAAACAGGTGGATGAGTGGCTGACCCCGCACCACCTGGAGATAGGCAACGTGGTGTGCGACAACGGCAGCAATCTGCTTGCCGCTTTGCATATGGGGAAGCTGACACACATACCCTGCATGGCACATGTCATGAATCTAGTGGTTCTAGGGATGAGCGTAATGACCTAATTACGAATTTCCGAAATTTCGCGAAATTACTACAATTACGATTTTAGCAGTAATTTCGTAATTTTCGCAAATTTTCGTAATTACGATTACGAAATTTAGTATTTTAAAGTTTGCAAAGGTTTCTATCCCTCTAGATGCCTAAAATGAATAACCAACCAACCAACCAACCAACCAACCAACCAACCAACCAACCAACAACCTCCTCCTCCTCCTCCTCCTCCTCCTCCTCCTCCTCCTCCTCCTCCTCCTCCTCCTCCTCCTCCTCCTCCTCCTCCTCCTCCTCCTCCTCCTCCTCCTCCTCCTCCTCCTCCTCCTCCTGTCTTTTCCTTTTGCGTTCAACAGTTGTCCAAACAGAGCCAACAGAGCCCCAGATAGCCATGTAGAGTTAGGTCACAGCTAGCCTGGCTGTGGTGCAATTGGTTAGTGTGTCTGGCTGGTAACAGCAAGGTTACAGGTTCGATTCCATCCAGGCATGTCTTTTCCTTTTGCGTTCAACAGTTGTCCAAACAGAGCCAACAGAGCCCCAGATAGCCATGTAGAGTTAGGTCACAGCTAGCCTGGCTGTGGTGCAATTGGTTATTGTGTCTGGCTGGTAACAGCAAGGTTACAGGTTTGATTCCATCCAGGCATGTCTTTTCCTTTTGCGTGCGCGCGCTGCGCCATTGAACCCCATGGGGTATTTTGGGTGCGTAAAACTTTACGCATGCAAAACTTTGTGCTCGGTGTTTGGACAACTGTTGAACTCAAAAGGAAAAGACATGCCTGGATGGAATCGAACCTGTAACCTTGCTGTTACCAGCCAGACACACTAACCGATTGCACCACAGCCAGGCTAGCTGTGACCTAACTCTACATGGCTATCTGGGGCTCTGTTGGCTCTGTTTGGACAACTGTTGAACGCAAAAGGAAAAGACATGCCTGGATGGAATCGAACCTGTAACCTTGCTGTTACCAGCCAGACGCACTAACCAATTGCACCACAGCCAGCCTAGCATTTAGCATTGTGAAACCATCCTCTGCTAGGCATGATTTCATTTTTGCACCTCACTCTATCGCATGGTCCATGGTCCAATCACAAAGCCCTGCACCCAGCATGTGTCTCATATGACTGTCTACAAGTAAGATTTAGGTTAGCAGTCTATTTAGTGTGTGTTTGGTGGTATGGTGGTGAGCATAGCTGTCTTCCATGTGGTTGGCCTGGGTTTGATCCCTGGACATGTCATGAATGTGAGTATGGTTTTGAAATACTACAGATCTCTGGAGAGAGAGAGAGAGAGAGAGAGAGAGAGAGAGAGAGAGAGAGAGAGAGAGAGAGAGAGAAAGAGAGAGAGAGAGAGAGAGAGGAGGAGGAGGAGGAGGAGGAGGAGGAGGAGGAGGAGGAGGAGGAGGAGGAGGAGGAGGAGGACTAGCTGTGCTATTCATTTTAGGCATCTAGAGGGATAGAAACCCTTACAAACCTGAAAAAGTAAAATTTCGGTTGGAGACACGAAATTCGTCATTACGGGAGTGAAATTTCGATTACGAAATTGTAAATTACGATTTGAAAATTAATTACGAATTTGGGTCGTAATGTTAAATTTCGCATGCGTAATAAAAGCAGTTCGAAATTTCGAAAATTTCGGCTCATCTCTAAGTGGTTCAAAGATTTGTGGCAAAGTACCCTGGCTTAGCGAATGTCCTGAAGCAGGCCAGGAAGTTCTGTGGGCATTTGAGGCGGTCTTACACAGCCATGGCACGCTTTGCGGAAATTCAGCGCAAAAACAACATGCCGGTGAGACGCCTCATTTGCGATAGCCCCACTCGCTGGAACTCGACCCTGCTCATGTTCTCCCGCCTGCTAGAACAGAAGAAAGCCATGACCCACTACCTCTACAACTACAGTAGAATGAAACAGTCTGGGAAGATGGGGATGTTCTGGCCCGACAACTGGACACTGATGGAGAATGCATGCAGGCTCATGCGGCCGTTTGAGGAGGTGACCAACCTGGTGAGCCGCAGTGAGGGCACCATCAGCGACTTAATTCCCTACGCTTACTTCTTGGAGCGTGCTGTGCGTAGAGTGGCGGATGAAGCTGTGAATGAGCGTGACCAGGAACCGTTACGGCAGGAACAGGCATGGGACCAATTTTCATCAGACCCAGCTGTTTCCTCAACACCTGCGGCAGCACAGAGGGGGGAGGAGGAGGAAGAAGAGAAGTCGTGTGCAGAAGACGAATCAGACTCAGAGGATGATGAGCAAGGTGTTTCTTTGGGGGAGGAGGAGGAGGAGGAGGAGGGGACAGCGGCAGGAGAACAACCTCAGCAGGCATCGCAAGGGGCTTGTGCTGCTCAACCTTCCCGTGGTATTGTTCGCGGCTGGGGGGAGGAGGTTGACTTACCTGACGTCACTGAGGAAGAGCAAGAGGAGATGGAGGGTACTGGATCCGACTTTGTGCAGATGTCGTCTTTTATGCTGTCCTGCCTGTTGAGGGACCCCCGTATAAAAAACCTCAAGGGGAATGAGCTGTACTGGGTGGCCACACTACTAGACCCTCGGTACAGGCACAAAGTGGCGGACCTGTTACCAACTCACCGGAAGGTGGAAAGGATGCAGCACATGCAGAACCAGCTGTCAACTATGCTTTACAATGCCTTTAAGGGTGATGTGACGGCACAACGCCAGCAAGGTACCACTGCCACTAATCCTCCTCCCGTGTCCACGCAGTCAAAGACAGGACGCTCCAGCGATCTCATGGTGATGTCGGACATGCGGACGTTCTTTAGTCCAACGCCTCGCCGTAGCCCTTCCGGATCCACCCTCCACCAACGCCTGGAACGGCAGGTAGCCGACTACCTGGCCTTAAGTGTGGATGTAGACACTGCTGTGAACAGCGATGAGGAACCCTTGAACTACTGGGTGCGCAGGCTTGACCTGTGGCCAGAGCTGTCCCAATTTGCCATCCAACTTCTCTCCTGCCCTGCCGCAAGCGTCCTCTCAGAAAGGACCTTCAGCGCAGCTGGAGGCATTGTCACAGAGAAGAGAAGTCGCCTAAGTCACAAAAGTGTTAAGTACCTCACCTTTATCAAAATGAATGAGGCATGGATCCCGGAGGGCTGCTGCCCGCCCCAAGACTAAGTCAGTCCCCGCACATACAGCATCTCTGCCTGCACGCCGTGTGACTGGCTGCCTGGCCTGCCCCAAGAAGACTAAGTCGCTCCCAGTCCCTCCACACAGCATGTCTGCCTGCAGGCCGCTTGACTACCTTCTCCGCCACCACCAACAGGGTCCGGGACTCCAGGCGGATTGCTGAATTTTTTAGGCCGCTGCTAGCAGCGGCCGCTGTAATAATTTTTCGGGTGCGTGTACATGACTGCCTAATTTTTCTGGCTGCACTGCGGGCAGCTGCAACAACAAAAGAAAAGGCATGTACATGCGCCCATTCCCCTTCGTGATCATTACCTTGCCGTGGTGAAGGGGCTTGCGTATCACAATGGAGCAATGACCGGCGCCTAGATGAGTGTCTCGGGGGGCACACCCACGATAATAAGGTCGTTGCCTCATTGTGGTCAGACCAAATTTGATCAGCTGGACAGTCACTGTTCTGTCATTCAGCTACATCAGCCAGGTGACCATATGGGCTGTAAAGCCACCAAAACCTGCACTCTCGCCATGGTGCGCACCAGTAAAGCACGGCCGTCACTACACAAACAGCTGTTTGCGGTGCGTTACACGATGAGTTTGGTGTGTCAGTGTGAAGCAGTACCTTAATTACACTACCTGATTGATGTATACACATGCAAGATGTTTGAAAGCACTTTAGGCCTGTCATTTAGCATTCAATGTGATTTCTGCCCTTAAAACGCTGCTTTGCGTCAAATCCAGATTTTTCCCGGGGACTTTTGGCATGTATCCCACTCCGCCATCCCCCCCTCCAGGTGTTAGACCCCTTGAAACATCTTTTCCATCACTTTTGTGGCCAGCATAATTATTTTTTTTTTTCAAAGTTCGCATCCCCATTGAAGTCTATTGCGGTTCGCGAACTTTAACGCGAACCGAACCTTTCGCGAAAGTTCGCGAACCCGGTTTGCGAACCGAAAATCGGAGGTTCGGCCCAACTCTACCTATGTACATGTGTTACCTATGTAGAGATCAGCATCGGGACAGTTCCGATTTTCGCATTAGAATTCAACCATTCTGATTGAAATCAAAAATATTGGAAACTAGACTGTTTTGAGTAATGCTGTGAGAAAACGCGGAAAAGCCGCCGCGTGTGCTGAAAGCAAGGCGGCTGATTCCGTGTCCAACGCGGCGGTTTGCACGCGTAGGCACGCGTCTGGTAGTGTGGCAGAACGCGGAAAAGCCGCCGCATGTTCTAACAGCAAAGCGGCTGTTTCCGCGTCCAAGGTGGCGGTTTGTACGCAGCAGTGTGCCTTTGGAGTGGCTGGGTCTGTTAGTCCACATAGATGGATGAAGAGCTACGTGCACGCGGGCCAGAAGTCAGGATCTTTATACCAGCAGGGGAAGTGTCAGCTGATCGGGACGATCGATCAGCTGATTTCTGCTGGACTCATGATTGGCTTAGTGGCTCGGGCGGGGCAGCAGAGTTCAGCTGCTATATATTCTGCTTGCTTGTCAGTTGCTGGTTGTCTGCCATTGCAAACACTTTGTGGAAGCATTCAGACCATAGTCAGATCCTTACAGTGTGTTTGAACCAGGTGGACCTGGGAATTCACACTGAGTCAGATTACCTTGTACTGTTATTATTTGTTAGACCAGTTCCAGGGTGTTGAGATCAAGGCCCTCACACCCCAGACTAGGAATATTGTGTATCTTCTGTGTATTCCAGACTAGTTTCAGGGTGTTGATGATCACGGAACTCACACCCAAGACTAGGGAATTGTATTATCATTTATGTTATATTCCAGACTAGTTCCAGGGTGTTGATGATCACGGAACTCACACCCAAGACTAGGGAATTGTATTATCATTTATGTTATATTCCAGACTAGTTCCAGGGTCTTGATGATCACAGAACTCACACCCAAGACTAGGGAATTGTATTATCATTTATGTTATATTCCAGACTAGTTCCAGGGTGTTGATGATCACGGAACTCACACCCAAGACTAGGGAATTGTATTATCATTTGTGTTATGCTTTGGAAACTATCTCTCTCCCTTAAGAGATAGTCTCCTGACCTGCTAGTGACATCCACCCTTCAGGTGTCGCTCCTGTGCAGGTTCCTCCTACCTTCAGCCTGACTCCACCCCTTGGAGATTCTCAGGCTGTTGGAAGGTTCCTGTGTCAGCATAGGCAGTATTCCAGGCTGCTGCTTATCACCTGCTCAGCAGGTGCATTCCTAAAAGTATTACTGTTGCACCAAACACTCATATTTCTCAGGTGTCCAGAGGTTAGTAATATATCTGATTATCGGTGATACTGCAGATCATCAATAATCGGGTATATATCTGCATTCTTGGTGTTACTGCAGATCACCAATAATCAGATTCTCTCTGCGTGCTGATACCGATCGTTACAAATGCATTCTGTTCTGGTGATGCGAAACTAGGCTTCGGAAAACAATAATTTTCAGTAAACACAGCATTAACGGAATGGCTAGGAAAGTGAATGTTGGTTTATAAAACATGAATTTTTGTCCCCCAGTGATGTCAACAAAATGGCCTGCGGGGTATTCCCTGGACCCCAGAGGCCACACTAAAGTGGCAGAGCGAGTTGTTTTTCACATGAATGGAAGGTCCAGGGGACCAGAGCATGTGGAAAACTGCTTGTTCTCCCACTCTAACATGGCCTCTGGGGATTCCTTGGCGGCCATTTTGTTGGTGTCACTGTTTGCCGAAAATTCTTGTTTCAGAAGCCAAATTTGACTTTCCTAGCAGTTGTGTCAACGTCGTGTTTACTGAAAATTCTTGTTTCCAAAGCCAATTTCTGCATCAATAGAACTATTGACCGCATTGACTTCAATAGAAAATGCCTTCGGAACATAATAATTGGAACACAAAAATTTGGTATTTGCTTGTGGAAAGCCGGATTTCGACAAAATCAGAATTCAGCTGTTTAGATCAATCCAATACACAAGGTATGCAAAGTGCGCTACAGAACTTGCATGGATACCAGTAAAATTACTAGCTTTTAGTGAATATATATAACTCCTTTATCCCGAAGTGTGTTATGACCATTAACTGTGTTTACCACAGTTGCATTGTCTGTCTGGTTAGATTTATTCTGTACTTAAGTGAAAAACATGGCTCTGCATTCATTCTAGTGGTAACAGGTAATCCTATCTGAGGTTAATGGTTTATTTGTTCTTGTTTGTTTGTTCTTGTCTTTAGACAGTGAATATTGTCGTATGTGTCCTGATGAAGAATGGCCAAATAAGAAGAAAACAACATGTATTCCAAAAACATTAGAATATTTGTCATTTGAAGATCAGTTGACTCCTATCTTTTCTGTGGTCTCTCTATCGGGCATGATCCTCACGTCAATATTATTGAGGGTGTTTATTTCCTATCGGGATACTCCAGTAGTTAAAGCCAATAATTGGAGTGTGAGCATCATTCTCCTGGCCTCCATCCTACTGAGCTTCCTCTCCGTGTTCTTGTTCCTTGGACATCCTATTGATATAACCTGTATGATAAGACAAACATCATCTGGGATTATCTTCTCAATTTCTGTCTCCTGTGTTCTGGCCAAAACAATCACAGTCTGCATTGCTTTCAAATCTACAAAACCTGGCAGCCCCTGGAACAAATGGGTTGGCCAAAAATTGTCTAACAATGTTATACTAACATGTTCTTCTGTCCAAATTCTGATCTGTATTATTTGGTTATCAGCGTCTCCTCCCTATCAGGAGTATGACATGTCCTCTTATCCTGGGAAGATCATCATTCAGTGTAATGAGGGGTCAGTGATTGGCTTCTACTCTGTGTTGGGTTATATGGGGTTTCTGGCAGCCGTGAGCTTTCTTCTGGCTTTCATGGTGAGGACATTACCAGACATCTTTAATGAGGCCAAGTACATCACATTCAGCATGCTGGTGTTCTGTAGTGTCTGGATTGCCATGATCCCACCTTATCTTAGCAGCAGAGGGAAATACATGGTGGCTGTGCAGATATTTGCCATACTGGCTTCAAATGCTGGACTTTTAGGTTGTATATTTTTTCCTAAATTATACATAATTCTCCTAAGGCCAGAGTTAAACATGAAACAGGTCTTGTTGAAGACAAATCAAAGAGGAAACTAAACTAGGAAAACATACAAGGATGATGTATTAGTTGTAGTTTGGATCCCTTGTCAGATTGTAATCTAAAAATGAATAACATGTAATGTAGACCAGATTGATATAAAAGCTCTTCATGGTTATACCCATAAAATATGGTGGTGTTTAAAATTGACTTCAGCTTGTGGAAATACAAACTTAGCTATTGCAGTTGTATGTTGTATCATTTCAGCAATATGTAATGATAGCAGGATAATGGCAAAGGACCATAAGGGATGGTCATAGTCAGCCAACTTCGCTACGCTGGAACTATGCATAGTTTTACGCAATTAAGCTTCGCCACACTATGGCTTAAAAATCAAATATTCTCTTTGTATGCATTTCGTAGACTACGCGTTAAAATACGCAATTACGTGTAGTGGCGAAGCGTAGTGTATGCAGATGCTTATGCTCATATGCAGAAAATGTTACGCATTAATTCCTCTGTAAATGCTTACACCGGGACCTCTTCTATGCGTACATTCCCCTTTTCAATGTGTAAATTTGTAAGCATACAATCGCACGCAGAAAAATAGCCGCAAATAACGCATTCGTAGTTCACTACGCAATACACATGTTCACTGCGCATAGCGGGCGTAAGCTATGCGTAGCTGTACTTCGCTATGCATAAATTCGTAAGCATAGTTTTAAAACTTCACCTACGAACTATGATGCGTAAATTCGCACTGGCGTAGTTTCTGCTCATCCCTGGACCATATTACCTGAGATGTAATGCAGAGGCGTAGCTAAGGGGGTGCAATAGGGAACATATGTCTCCTGGCACAGTGATTTAGGGTTGCTCAACAGCTGCCACATAGCTACAACTATCCAGTGGCCCCTTCCACCCCTTCCACCAGATAAACTAGATATAGCAGTGGACAAGAGCAGTGATGCTCGAATGTACCCAAATTCTATTTGAGTACATTCGAATTCGGGTCCGGGTCAAATTCGGATTCGCCCGGTTCGAAATGGATTCAGGTGGACTCGCATTCGATTCGGGTGGATTCATTCGGATCCGGGTCAGGGGAAAATTTGGCCGTGATCGCAAATTTGTGATTCAAAACCCGCCAAATTTAAGGGTTAATTGCAAAGCACCCTTAAATGCCAGAATCACCAAATTTGCAGGTTATGTTAAGAAGAAAAGTGGGAGCAAGGGGAAACAACTTTTTTCAAAAGGACCTTATACTTTTTGAGAAAATCGATTTTAAAATTTCAAAGAAAAAAACGATACATTTAAATGCCGGTCAATGACAGATCGTGGGAAATATTTCCCAGCAGTTAATGGCAAAGGCCCCTTACATCCTAGCAATACCAAATTTGCAGGACATGTTAAAAAGATAGTGGGAAACAATATTTAAAAAAATTAAATACACATTTTTATTTTTGGGGAATGTTATGATTGTGGGAAATTTGAAAAAAAAATGGCGTGGGGTCCCCCCTCCCGAGCCTGTGTAACCCCTTGTCCCCCATGCAGGCTGGGATAGCCAGAATGCGGAGCTTCGCACCCTGAGCTATACCAGTCCACATGGTCCATGGTATGGGGGGCTCCGGGGGAGAGGGGTGGTCAAGCCTTCCCCTCTCCCCCTGAGCCCTTGTCCAATCCATGGACAAGGGGCTCTTCCCCACCTCTGGTGCCCCAGGAAGGGGTGGGGGCGATGACTCCCTGGAGGGGGTTCATGGTGCATCTGGGAGTCCCCTTTAAGAAGGGGACCCCAGATGCCCACCCCCCTCCCAAGAGAAATGAGTATAGGGGTACAAAGTCACAGCCATGGCCGTTAGCAAAGTCTGAATCTCACTACATGTCGCATGCAGGTAGAAGGCATATTGTTGTACTTGCACTCCAATTTTGGGTTTCCTACATCTCTGCAAACCAGGGTTACGGGGATGCAAAAGTGCTAAAATCCCCCATAGGCTTTCATTGGGGCCTAGGTTTTAATATTTTTTTATTAGAAAATTATCAAAATAATACAAGCATACAAAATAAATAATAATAAAAGTATGCATAACAGAAAAAGATAAACATAATCATCTCATGACAACATAAATACAAGGAAAATGTTCCTTAGAATACAGAAAATATAACATATGAGTATAGTAACAACATCATACTTAGGAATACATCATTTGTGTGATAGATGAATATAGAAGCAAATTCATACAAGAATATCAGAATCAAAACAGTATAAACATACTGAAATACATCATAAGCCAGGAACTGTCAGAAAGGTAAGCAGTGTAAGAGCAAAAGCGGCTGGGCAGTAAAAACAGACCTTTATTGTATTTTCATTAAAAAGCAATACATGCGACCAGGGCAATAGTCAGGATGGAGAGAGGTTTACACAAGCATGGTAAAGGTCGTCTACAGCTGTTTCGCACTCTACACGGAGTGCTTCCTCAGGACCTCTCTCCATCCTGACTATTGCCCTGGTCGCATGTATTGCTTTTTAATGAAAATACAATAAAGGTCTGTTTTTACTGGAGGTGCCCAGCCGCTTTTGCTCTTACACTGCTTGACTTGCTGGAATCTTACCAGGCTTTGAGCACTCCGGAGTGACCTAAGCTGATGGTCCTGTGCACCTCGTCTTCTACCTATCGACTGTCAGAAAGGTACTCAAGCATCCACATTCATACTGACTAGACTTAACAAAAAAAACCACAAAACAGAAAACGCCACCAAAATACAAGGACAACACCTACATTACAACATACATACAAATAAAGCCACCAACTTATTCTTCATTCGAACACATTCACACAGGGACTTTTACGCCCTTCAGACAAATAAGACTGAGGACAAACAAAGACAGGACAATCAACTGAAAAATAAAAAAAAAGACAGTGGGGAAAAAATAAAAGGATAAAACAATAAAACCCTCAACCAAATACACGTAAGAGGAACACAAAGGAAAAACTACTTTGTGTTTGTGGCCATTCTTCAAAATAGAATTACAAAAATATCAAAAACTAAGATGAAAAGAGGAGAAATAGAAAGCCCCACCAAAGAGAGAGTCCACCAGGTCACGGAGGCTTGATGTTCTGCCAGGCAAGAACCCAAGCTGCCCTCCCCAGCTTCTGTCTCTCTAAGAACCAGTGATGGGCGAACATCCAGATGTTCGGGTTCGGGGGGGTTCGGCCGAACATGCCCCCGATATTCGGCATGTTCGGGCCGAACCCCGAACCCAACCCGAACATGTCCCTTTGGGGCCCCTATAGGGTCCCAGCATAAAGGGAGAGCATGCCCCGAGCGCGGGGGGGGGGGGGAAGTCGGAAATGCCCCCCACCCCTCCCCGCTAAGCTCTCCCTTCTGCTGGACCCTATAAAATTAAATAGAAGTCCCCCAAAGTACCTGTAGCAGGCTGGCAGGAAGAGGACAGGAAGCGGGCAGCCGGAGAGCATAGGCGCTAGTACCATCTGGTACTTCCGCCCTCTCTCTGACGCACTTCCTGTTTACATTTGTAAGTCGCGTCAAGAGAGAGCAGAAGTACCGCGATGACGTGTACGAGGGTACGCGTCATTTACATGATGACACGTACCCTCGTACGAAGGGAGAGCTTAGCGGGGAGGGGTGGGGGGCATTTCCGACCCCCCCCCCCCCCCCCGCGCTCGGGGCACGCTCTCCCTTTATGCTGGGACTCTATAGGGGGCTTTGTTCGGCCGGACACGGCTGTGTTCGGCCGAACACAGAAGGCCTGTTCGGGTTCGGGCAGCGTGCCCGAGCACCCTCCCGAACACCATGAGGTGTTCGGGGGGTGCCGAACCGACCCCGAACAGGCCAAAATCCGGGTGAACCCGAACAGTGGCGAACACTGTTCGCCAATCACTATTGCTCACCACCACTTGGACAGGCAAGTTTTTCTGTCTAATAGCTATATCACACCGTGCCAACCATGTGTGTCTCCTAACCACTAGACTAACTATATACAAAGTGCACAAATCAAAACCCTTTGCATTGGTTGAAGGCTCCATATGCCCACTCAGCATAACTAAGACGCTCCAAGAATGGGATATTGAGGGACCCACCCACCGGTTTGTACACTTCTACATTTAAAGGACATGACATCAGAAAGTGGTCCATGTTCTCCTCAACACCACACCCTCGAGGACAGACACGATCGACCACCCTCCGACTGTAACGATTGGTGTCAGCAAGAACAGATTTTCTGATTATTGGTGATCTGTAGTATCACCAATAATACAGATGCTATACCTGATTATGTGGTGATCTGCAGAATCACCAATAATGCTAGTATAGTGACACAAGGTAACCAGATGTATAGTAATGTGTTTGGTGCAACAATAATGCAGATAGAGATACCCACTTCCCCAGAGGAGCTGGTAGAGGAGGATATCTCTATTGAACACAGGAATCAGCACTCCAGCAAGCTGGAGATGCAGATGAACCAGAGATACAGTTCACCCGAGGAGTGGATGATTCAGACTTTACTTCAGCGGGCGATCACCTGAGGGGCAGGTGATCAGGACTGTACTGCAGCTCCTAATTAGTGTTGGGCGAACAGTGTTCGCCACTGTTCGGGTTCTGCAGAACATCACCCTGTTCGGGTGATGTTCGAGTTCGGCCGAACACCTACGAATACGGCCCCCCTATGGGGTCGCAGGCATAAGGGGGGAGCATGCCCCGATCGCGGGGGGGGGGGGGGGGGGGGGGTCGGAAATTCCCCCCCTCCGCTAGCGCTCCCCCCTCTGCCCGCTTCCCCATACAAAAGTTTGACGAAAGTAAAATAGTACCGGTGGTGGTGGCTGGCTGCTGCAGTGGCTGGCTGGCACTATGAAGTGACTGAGGAGGAGGAGTCGGAGTAGGACGCGTTGAGGGAGGCCGGGCAGCGGGCGGTTCAGCGGTAGTACCCTTGTGGTACTTCCGCCCTTTCTCTGACCTCACGTCCTCTGCGTGATGACGCATACGAGGGTACGCGTGACGCGTACCCTCGTATGCAGAGGACGTGAGGTCAGAGAAAGGGCGGAAGTACCACAAGGGTACTACCGCTGAACCGCCCGCTGCCCGGCCTCCCTCAACGCGTCCTACTCCGACTCCTCCTCCTCAGTCACTTCACAGTGCCAGCCAGCCACTGCAGCAGCCAGCCACCACCACCGGTACTATTTTACTTTCGTCAAACTTTTGTATGGGGAAGCGGGCAGAGGGGGGAGCGCAAGCGGAGGGGGTGGGGGGAATTTCCGAACCCCCCCCCCCCCGCGCGATCGGGGGGGGGGGGGGGTCGGAACATGCCGAACATCCAGGTGTTCGCCCAACACTACTCCTAATCACCTGAAGAGCAGATGATAAGGACTGTACTGTGGCTACTAGTCACCTGAGGAGCAGGTGATTAAGACTGTACTGCAGCTATCAATAACCTGAGGAGCAGGTGATTAAGACTATACTGCAGTTACTGATCACCTGTGGAGCAGGCGATCAGACTGTACTGAGAATTCCTCACCAGGGACTAAGTTCACTGGTGAGGGCAGGAGAGTCAGACGAGCAGATTCGGCAACAGACAGACAGATGTGGTACAAAGACAGGAGGCAAGATCAGAGTAGTATTCAGGCTGTGTCGGCAACAGGATCAAATAGGCAGAAGCACAGAATCAGTAGGCAGAAGAGTAGTCAAGGCTAGCAGAAGGTCATAACAAATAATACAGTTCAATTAGTACTTTAAAGAGACTCTGAAGCGAGAATAAATCTCGCTTCAGAGCTCATAGTTCGCAGGGGCATGTGTGCCCCTGCTAAACCGCCGCTATAGCGCCGCTAAACGGGGGTCCCTTCACCCCCAAACCCCCCACTGCAACACTTGGTCGCAGACTTGGTCGCTCCTGGAGGCAGGGCTAACGGCTGCAGCCCTGCCTCCAGTCACGTCTATCAGCGGTGCATCGCCGCCTCTCCCCCGCCCCTCTCAGTGAAGGAAGACTGAGAGGGGCGGGGGAGAGGCAGAGATACGCGCTGACAGACACGTGTGGGGCAGGGCTGCGGCGGTTAGCCCTGCCCCAACCAGGAAGCGCTCCCCCGCTGCACCGAGGGGATTTGGGGGTGAAGGGACCCCCGTTTAGCGGCGCGATAGCGGCGGTTTAGCAGGGGCACACATGCCCCTGCTATCTATGAGGTCTGAAGTGAGATTTATTCTCACTTCAGACTCTCTTTAAGCTATCAACAGAATCAGACTAAGTGTGGATCCCCAGCTCCTGCTGGTTCTAGCACACTTTGGGATCTGACTAAGGTCTGAGTGCTAACACGTAGCATTTGCAACAGCAGACGAGGAGCAGCTGACAGGCAGGTCCTATATATACTGAGAGCGCTTCACAGCGCCGCCCCAGCCACTCAGCCAATCAGGAGCACTGCTGGAGTTAGCTGACCGGCCGATCAGCTGACTCCCCTTCTATTCGCATAAAGGTCCTGTCGCTTGGCGCGCGCGCACGTAGCCCTCAGTCTATGTGCAACTGAGAGACCAGGCAATACTCCAACATGTAACTGTGCGGCAGAGGCCGCCGGCTGATATGCGGAGACAGCCGCCATGCCGCTCACCGCTGCGCCGGCATCTCGGCTATCTATTACACCAACACTTCATGTTCCCTCCAACATAGAGCTTGCCCTGGAAGGTAAGCCAGGCGATTACCCACAATTTGTCCGGGATGCGTGACGAGTTAAGCACTCGCAACCCCTCCTCCAGAATTGTGCCTGAGCAATCCCTCAAGGCCAGTGTGTCATGATAGTAGGAGTCCACCACCCGAGTCAAGAGGGCTTTCCTCTTGACTGATGTGATGTCCTCCACCGTCAATCCCCACTGCAGCAGTTTCTTCATACAAGGTGCAACATAGGTCGGAAAGTAGCTATGACGTTCCCTCAACCTTTCACTAGGCCACCGCTCTTCCAACTTCTAAGGAAAGGCTCACACCAAGCTTGAAAAATACCAACCCAACTAGGTGGTCTCTCTGCGAGCATGTTGTATTTAATAAAGATCAGAGAGAAAAAAAACGATTGGGTTTACCATCCCTATGCCACGCTCCCACCTAGTTTTGAAGGTAATGTTCCTACGCACAGGGTTCATCCTATTCTCCCATAACATCTGAAAGAACAAGATGTTGATCCTGCTATACAGGGATGCTGGCAAAATAGCAACGTAGCTAACATACAACATGACTGGTACCACTGGTAGGTCTTGATCAAGTCAACCCTTTCCCTAAGATTCAAACTCCAACTCTTCCAACGTGCTACTTTCACGCTGACATCTTCGAGTTTGCTTTCCCAATTTCGCAGGCCATAATCGCCTGGGCTGAATTTGATGTCAAGGATCTTAATTTCAGGCTGAGGCAAAGGGAAGGAACCAGGAAGTACAAAGGACTCTCCATCCTTACCCATCCAGAAAGTTTCACACTTATCCGGATTGATTTTCGAACCAGATGCCAATGAGTACCGGCTGATCTCTTCGGCAACCACCACCGCCTCCTCTGTCTTCGAGACCACCACAGTAACATCATCGGCATAGGCCAGCACCTTCAGAGGCAAGACACCAGGGATGCCCACTGGAACCCCACCGAGTGCACTACCCTCTAGCCTTCTCACGAAGGGGTCGATGGCAAACACGTACAGCAGAGAACTCAGAGGACAACCCTGGCAGACCCCAGTACTCACCTCAAAAGGCTAGCCTACCCATCCATTGATGAGCATGAAACTTTCAGCCCCTTTGAACAATGTTTGCAACCAATCAACAAACCTCCCCTGCAAACCACAGAAGCTAAATAGAAGCCACAGGTACTTGTGGTTGACTCGATCAAAAGCCTTCAACTGGTCCAACGCATTAGCAGGTATTTTCCCCAACCCTCAGCCCTGCACCGTGCCAGGACTTCCCGGACAGCCAAGAGTGCTGAGAGTGTACTCCTACCCGAAACAGAGCAGTGCTGATGGCGAGAAAGCATGTCCGTTACCTGGGACAGACGTCAGAACAAAACTTTTGCCAGGATCTTCCTGTCAACATTGAGAAAGCTGATGGGACACCAATTCTCAATCATCTCAGGATCACGACCTTTTGAGAAAAGGATCACTGCAGATTGTCTCAAGGAGGGCGGTAACTGGCCCTCAGCAAGACAGTCGTTGAAAACTCCAGCCAATTGAGGGGCCAAGATGGATGTGAAAGCCTTGTAGAACTCAGCCGTCAACCCATCCGTACCTGGGTTTTTTTTAGTTTCAAACAGTTTTATTAATTTTGCAAGAAGTTAACAAACAGCCCCAATTGGAGCATGCCAAATCAAGGTATCAACACGTTCAAGTTTTCAGTACACATAAATCAACAGTGAATAACTATACCCACATTTCCAAACAAGGAATCAGCTTATCAGGGTCTACACTTAGACAGGAACTGAGATTATGAAATTTTTTTTTAACTTAACGTGGGTTTAGTTCTAAGCTAGCTAAACAATAGAACTAAGCTCTTATTTATAGCTGTATTTTATCTTGTATGTCTTATTATAGCTATATGAATGTGGACAGATCGGCAACCTAAGCCAGGAAGGTCCTGACTGTTGCCCTTTCTGTACCACCAATTAAATGCCAGTGTAGCATTAGGATCAGGAGGGTTAACCAGAGACAAGGGGGTTACTTTCGCTTTGATCATATAAAGAGGAGGAGGTAGGAAAGTGCTGAAGAATTAGGTATTCTGTAGTGTGGTGGGGATATAGAATCATTTTACACAGAGGTCTGATCTTCAAAGTGGAGAGGATATGCCATTAAGTAGCTGTATTAGCTGAAGTATACCATATAGTGGAGACCCAAATTATCTGCATATTGTATCCATGGGTCCCAAGTTTTTTTAAACTGGTCCAGCTTATCTGTAGAAATGGCCAGCATTCTCTCATATATCATAAATTGGTGTATTTTATTGATAAGGGGTCTAATTATTAAAGTAGGAGACTTCCAATTAGCCGCTAGATATGATTTCGCTGACATAACTATAAATTGAACCAGCTTGTGCACCTGATTAGTGAAATTAGATGGTTTATGGCCCAATAGAAAAATTGCTGGATCTAAGACTAATGTAGAGGAAGTAACTTTCGTGATCAGTGCATTAACCTTATTCCAAAAGGTAGATACTAGGGGGCACGTCCACCACATGTGAGAGAATGAGCCAGCTGCTCCACACCCCCTAAAGCACAGTGGCGAAAAAGTTGAAGTAGCTTTATGTAATCTAGCGGGTGTTAAGTAAGCTTTATGGAAGATTTTTACGTTAGTCTCTATTAAAGAATAATAGAGACTACCTTTAGTAAGAGTGGTGAAGCATTCCTCCCATTCCACCCGATCCAGTGAAACCTGGTACTCCTCAGTCCAGTAGTTCTTAATCTTTTCTATCCCTGAAGAGCTATTATCAATAATGTTGGCGTAGATCTGAGAAATTAGCCCTCCCTCTAAGGGTGTTCCCGTAATCCAATTTTCAAAGGAGTTACAGTAGTAAGTGTAACCTCTAGGCACTATTGTGCGGAAGAAATGCAAGATTTGGGTTACCTGAAAGGCGTATTTCGAGGAAAGCTCAAATTTCTCAAGGACTTCCCGGCAAGTAAGTAATTTACCACCTGCCCAATAGACTGATAAATTAGTAATTTTTTTATGAGAGGCCCAAGAAAAGTCTTGCAAGTAGCCCGGGGGGAAATCCGGATTACCTATTATAGAGGTCAAAGGTGAGGGACAAGAGGAAAGCTTCAGGCGGTCTCTATTCTCCTTCCATAATTGCATTGTGAGTCTTGTTGAGGGTAAAGTAAGTCTGGAAAGGGAATTCCCAGGCAACGAGGACCAGGTCAGTGCCTGAAGACTATATGGGTCACACTGGGAAGCTTCTAGATCTACCCATAGTGGAGCTCTCAGGCCCGCATGAATGGGGGCAATCTGGGCTAATTGGGCTGCCTTATAGTATCCATACAAATTTGGTAATGAGAGGCCTCCCCTTGCTCTAAACTGGTACATATTAGCCCGCAAAACTCGAGGTCTTTTACCTGCCCATACAAAATCAAAAATATCTATTTGAATTCTATGTAGATCAGATTTTTTAACCAGGCAAGGAAGGGTTCTAAACAAGTATAGTAATTTCGGTAGTAGGGTCATACGGACCGAATTTATTCTCCCCAGCCAAGATATCGAGTACTGATGCCATGTCTTTAGGAGACCCCGCAAGTTGGAGATCATTATACCATAGTTATACTTGTATAGGTCAGGATAATGATTGGTAATTTTAACTCCCAGATATTTGATATAGTGCTCACAATATTGTAGCTTATTTAGGTTGGCGATAGACTTGGCCTGATCTTTCGTATAGTTGCAACTTGCAAGTGAGAAGCTCGGATTTATTTAAATTAAGACACAGACCTGAAACATTCCCAAATCTCTTCATAAGATCAAAGAGGGATGGGAGGGAAGTCTGGGGATCAGTAATTGTAAGAGCTAAATCATCTGCAAAAAATGCAGCTTTGTATTCCCTATTTCCTACAGTGTACCCTTTAACCTCAGGTGTATTTCGGATCAGCATAGCAAGAGGTTCTATTGCTAAGGCAAAAAGGGCTGGGGATAGGGGGCAGCCCTGCCTAGTTCCTCTTGATATATTGATCGGGAGTGGAGATGGAGAGGGTATTTTTAAAGTTGCAGAAGGGGAGGAATAAAGAACCTGTATGGCTGAAAGGAAGTCACCCTTAATTCCAAATTTCTTTAAGGTAGATAGCATAAAAGGCCACTGGAGACTATCAAATGCTTTTTCGATATCTAAGGCTACTATAGCCAATTTTTTTGAGTGGAGCCTTGCGTGAGTTATGATATTTATGTACCTGGGGTCTTTTTAGGTGCGAGACCACCAATGGTGTTAAAATCACCACCAAAGATCACAGTGTAGGCGCAAAAAAGGAAAGGCCTGATCTGTGTTTCCTCTCCCCACAGGACCTGGGGCTGGCATAGATATTAATAAGCCGGAGGTCCTGCACCCTCACACAGATGTCCAGGACCAAACACCTTCCCATCTCTACCTCAATTACTCGCCGGCCTGTTACCATGTTAGTCCTAAACAGAACTGCCACACCACTACCAGGCTCTCCCGCAAGAGACCAATAGCTCAGACCAGATCGCCAGTCCCTCTCAGCCAACCAGAGGTCTGCCACAGAGGTGAGCCTAATCTCCTGCAGGAAGAAAATATCGGCATCAAAGCCGGCCAGAATCGAGAAAGCCAATTTTCGAGCCCTAAGGGTTTTAACGCTGGCAATGTTGATCATTGCCAACATGAGTGATGGGGGAGGAGCCATTAGAATAATTGAGGCTTCCCATTGTCTTCCCTAGACAAATACATAAAGAAAAGTGGAAAACACAACATCAACAAAAAAACAAACACTATTGACAGTACCTCCCTGATCAGGCACTTTGTAGTATGTCAAAGGCCAGCTCACATTGGCCAGTAATAGAACCCAGGCCTACAGCTCTGTAGGCTGCTATCCTAAGCATTATACCACCAACACTACATGCTGAAACGTCTTGGAGCAGACTTACTTCCTTTCTCCAAAAGACACACATACATCCCCATAAAATCATTCAACAGCAACTGCGTGCACAGTCTTTGTGGTACACAGTCTCTGTGGCACAATTGGTTAGCGTGTTTGGCTGCTAACTACAAGGTTGGTTGTTCAAGCCCACCCAGGCATGGCCTTGCCCTATGTGTTCAACAGTTGTCCAAAGAGAACCCCAGATAGCCATGTAGATTCATCTCTCTCTCTCCCTCTCTCTAGTAGGGATGGTCACCGCTTTTGTATTTTCCGCAATTTTGGGCGGAAATTGGTCATTCCATTCCATTTGGTTGGAACTGAATTGCTTTTTCAATACGGCAGAATTCCGAAATTGCCTCTGAAATTCTGCTGGTATCCGTTGATGGTTTCAAGCTGAAAATTAACTTCAATGGCATCAAGTCCTAGAGAGAGAGAGAGAGAGCTCATTTTTCTCTTGGGTATATCACAATGGTGCATGCTAGGCTGGCTTCAGCATGTAGTGTTGGAGGTGGTATAGTGGGGAAGTGAGCTACCTACCACGCACTCAGACCTGGGTTCAATTCCCGGCCAAGGTATGTAAGCTGGCTTTTAAAAGCCTACAAATCTTTAAGCAAGCTCATTTTTCTCTTGGATATATCATAATGGTACATGCTAGGCTGGCTTCAGAATGTAGTGTTGGTGGTGGTATAGTGGGCAAGTGAGATACCTACCACACTCTCAGACCTGGGTTCAATTCCTGGCCAAGGTATGTAAGCTGGATTTCGAAAGCCTACAAATCTTTAAGCAAGTTCATTTTTCTCTTGGATATATCATAATGGTACATGCTAGGCTGGCTTCAGCATGTAGTGTTGGTGTTGGTGGTGGTATAGTGGGGAAGTGAGCTACCTACCACGCACTCAGACCTGGGTTCAATTCCCGGCCAAGGTATGTAAGCTGGCTTTTGAAAGCCTACAATTCCCTGAAAGACAAGACCCTTCTCCCTCCGGGGTGAGGGAGAAGGGAGTAAAATAAGGAATAACAATCAGCTAGGAACAAGCCTACAAGAGCCTAACTAAACTCTCCCTAGCAGAGTCTGACAGCAGCTGTCCCTTAACTAATTACTGAAGGCAGACGAATGAGTCAAATGGCACAAGGACCTTGCCTTTTATAATGGGGGTGGGGCTCCAGGAGTGAGTGCAGTCTGATTGGCGACAATGTGCCTGCTGACTGTGATGTAGAGGTTCAAAGTTCTGCTCAATGGAGCATTATGGTGCGATTCAAACTTCCGGGAAAGTTCAGCTTTCGCCGGCGAAGGCGAACCACCCGAAATTCGCCTGGAACCGTTCGCCGGCGAACCGTTCGGGACATCTCTACAATCTACCTAAGGGTGGCCACTAACGATCTAATCTTTTTCATCCAATATTACCAAATCTATTTAGTAGAAGAGTAAACTGAGTGAATATACTTGAACAGATACTATAGGCACTTAGGCAGTCCTTTATATTAGAAATGGTAAGATTTGATGAAAAATATTGGATCATTAGTGGCCACCCTAAGCTTTCCCTAACTCAGCAGAACTCTCTCCCTATTTTACCTAGCAAAGCAGTTACAGGCAGAATGTAAAATGGCTGCTATGCTCACACTTTTATGGGCAGGGTGGGGTGGGGGGTCCCAGGTGGGAGAATTACCTCACTGGCTGCCATGTGTCTCCTGAATCCGGGGTGAGGGGTCCGCTTTTGGTGTCATGTAAACAGGTGAACAGCCGATGATCACCGGGATCCATGCGCAGGCAAATGGTTTTGTCCAACACTAAATTCAGATGTGTCTGCTCTCCGTTCTTGCAGTTTTTCAAAAAGACCTTATAGTTTTTGATCAAATCAATTTTAAAATTCTCCTTCTGACCATGGGAAAATTAAGCGTCCGTCGACTTTAGCGGTTAATAGCAAAGCCCCCTTACATAGTAGAAACACCAAATTTGCAGGGTATGTAGAGGGGGAAAGTGACTACAAGAGGAAAACATTTTTTTCAAAAAGACCTTTAACAGACCAGTGGAGATCAGGAGGATCCCCATTGGTCTGTTAACCTCCCTGGCGGTAAGCCCGTGCTGAGCACGGGCTCTGCCGCGCAGGAGGATTTCTCAGGCCCTGCTAGCTGCGTGTGCCCTCTGATCGCCGCCTCTCCGCGCTTGATCGCCGCAATTCGCCACGCCGTGTTGCCCCCCCCCAGACCTTGTGCGCTGCCTGGCCAATCAGTGCCAGGCAGCGTTGAGGGGTGGATCGGGACTCCCTATGACGTCACGATGTCCATGACGTCAGTGACGTCATCCCGCCCCGTCGCCATGGCGACGGGGGAAGCCCTTCAGGAAATCCCGTTCTTTGAACGGGATTTCCTGATCAAAGATCGCCGGAGGCGATCGAAGCGGGCGGGGGGATGCCGCTGTACAGCGGCTATCATGTAGCAAGCCCTAGGCTCGCTACATGATTTAAAAAAAAAAAATTAAAAAATAGTGATGCGCTGCCCCCTGGCAGTTTCTGATAGACCGCCAGGGAGGTTAAGGAACCAATGGGGAGCCTTGGAGACAAAATTTAAAGATGCTTTTGCTCAGCTATACTTAGTATAGCTCAGAATTCTGGATATCCGAACTACCTGGATAATCCGAACTTTTATCTCTATCCGACCTTGGATTCGGATTCTGGATATCTGGGCAAATCCGAATAGCGCTACACGGATATTTATCCGTAACCCGAATATGTGGGCGGATATCAGGTCGGATATCCAGATCCGAATACTGTAACTAAGGAGATGACGTCATTGAGCCAATCAGAGGGCTCCCAGCAGAAGCCCTAGCAACCAATCACAGAGGGGAACTCTGGCCAGCCCCCCCCCCTGTATATAAAGGGGCGGCCATCTTGAGGGAACTCGTCCTTGCTTTGTGACTGCTCACTGAGAGACATCTCCAGTGCTGTTTGGCTAAAGCAAGTGCTTTCTACTGTGTTAAACCCAGCGTTTTTGCACATTTACACCTGTACTATACCACTGTTTTATTGTTGTTTAGATAGCTAGCTTGTATTGTGATTTTAGTTGCGTGTGACAGTCTGTGCTGCTGCAGCTCTAGGTCTTGTCTGTGTCTGTGTGTGTGCTGTTTGTGCACACATGCCAGGCCTGTGCTATTAGCCTTAGCTACAGTATAGGTTAGGGAATAGGATTACTGTGCTATTGTGTAGTTAGTACTGCAGTTAGTTGTTAGAGTAGTACTGTGTTATCTTAGTTACTACAGATTACTGCAGTGCTGCTGTCTGTGCAACTGAGCGTCAGTGCATGTGACAGATAGACCGTTAGTGTGCACACTGTCTTGTACTCTGCTGTCTGTCACTCCGTGCTGATTCATTAAAGTCCAACACCAATTACCCTGATTTCAATAAAGTACAAGTACCCCACATCCATCTGGTGACATCATCAATCATCACACAAACTTGTACTATGTCTGCTGGCGCTGGCACTGGCACCTGGGGGGAAAGGCAGCAAGGGAAAGAAGAGAGGGAACATTGCTGGCACCGTCACCGCCAGCAGTTCTGCCGCACCAGTGTCCATTCCACCGCTAGCCACTGCCCGTGGACGCACTAGGTGCTCAGCTGTTAGGGAGAATCACGCTGCAGAGGCACAGCAGCGTGTAGCGGCCATTTTTCAGCATGGTTGGTGCCGCAAATTGGAGGAGAAAGATGCCAAGCCTGTGATGCAGCTGATGGTGGATGAGCAGGCCACCACCACCAGCTCTACAACAGAGAGCTCCACCCCCACCACCACTCCTGTTCCTAGGAGCAGCAGCAGCAGCCACCTAGCAGCAGTGCATGGGGAATCGTCGGTCATGTCGTCCCCAGTGGGCAGCCTACCCTCAGTGAGCGCGCTCTTTAGTCCAGGCACCACGAGCACAATCAGGGCTGTCACCGCTGAGTTTGAGGAGGATATTCTGGCCACAATGGGGTATGTGGAGGAGTCGCAGATAGTGACGGTTATTGTTGGGGGGGAGTCCTTGCCTAATGTGTCAGCATTAGAGGAGTTTAGGGGGTCATCAACATCCCAGCAATTGTTTGAGGAGGGGGAGTATGATGCCGGTAATGATGACGAGATGAAGGACCATGACTACCAACCACAGGAGGGGGATGTTAGCTTTGAGTCTGAGGAGGAGGATGCATCGGTGGGTCTGTCACGGAGGATCAGCATCGCTGACATTGGCAGGAGCAGCAGTAAGTATGGAATGCAGGACCCACAGCCTACTGATTTATCTTCTGCCACTGCCACCAGCCGCACCACTCAACCCCAGGCCCCAGCCACTGCAGGGAGAAAAACAGCAGCAGCAGCCCAATCAGGGCGTAAGGGCACATTTTTATCACCAATCTGGCATTTCTTTGATCTGCCCTCAGTGGACAGCAAGTTTGTAACTTGTAATGTCTGCCAGGTGAAGCTGAGAAGAAGTTGCAACCCCTCCAACTACGGCACCTCCAGCTTCATAAACCATCTGGCCAAAAAACACTATCACGAGCATGAGGCGTTCAATCAAGAGGCTGAAGGAAGCTGGCACTGGCAGTGTTCCAGCCAAAATCACCACCAGAACCCCCTTTGCCACTCCTGCTGACACTGAGGCCTGTTCAGGCAGCCAGTCCTCAGTGGTCTCCTCTGCTCCCTTCACCTCTTCCCATGCAAGCAAGAAACGCCAACAGAGCGAGTCCTTTGTTGTTAGGGCTCAGCCTCCCGGCAGCCATCGCATCTACCACTACGGCCTGCTTGCATGGGCCATGTCCTCCCAGCTCCTAGTCCCATACTCTTTTGTGCAGAAGGGAAGCGACATGCGCGCACTCCCGCTGTGCGCAGTGCTGGATTGGCCAATTCCGAACCGGCACTATTTTGCATGCATGGCCATCCCAGCAATGCACCGCTTTGCGATGGCCAATGTGGAGCGTGGGCTGGATCATGCGGTGGGTGTGCAAGTCCATTTGACCATGGACTCATGGTCAAGCTGGTTTGGGACAGGCTGGTACCTCTCATTCACCGCCCACTGGGTCAGTTTAGTGGAAGGGGGTGAGGAGGGGACAGCAGCATTAGGCACAGCAGCAGCAGCAGCATCATCAAGCCAGTGGGTGGTGCCACCCTGCAGCAGGGTCAGGGGAAGTGCAGCAGGTTCCTCTGATCCGGTTCCACCCTCTGGGAAACTCGCTGCCGCCAAACACCCCCGTCTCAGCAGCAGTGTGAAGGGCCGCCACTGCCAAGCGCTGCTGGAGATGGTCAGCCTGGGGAAGCAAAGACTGATGGCAGACCACGTCCTGGCCAAACTCCAAGAGCAGGAGAGGAGTTGGCTGACCCTCAGAGTTGGAGAGGTGGTGTCTGACAATAGGGCCAACCTGGTTGCTGCCATCCACCGGGGAGACCTCACCCACATTCCCTGTCTGGCCCACGTCCTGAACCTGGTGGTGCAGAAATTTCTGAGCACCTACCAGGGGATGTACCCACTTTTGAAAGTGGCTCAGAAAACGGTATGTCATTTCCATTGCTTGGGCAGTGCCTCAGCATCCATGGAAGGCTAGCAGAAGGAGCTGAACCTGCCACAGCACCGTCTGATCATAGACGTTCCAACACACTGGAATTCCACCCTGGCTATGTTGGAACGTCTGGTTGAACAGAGGCAGGCTGTCAACCAATACCTGGCCAAAGCCACCACCAATGCCACCGTATTCAGGACTGGCACCACCCACCTCCCGGACATCATCCGCAGTGCTGAGTGGACCAAAATGCAGCTGGTGTGCTTGGTGCTGGCACCCTTCCTGGAGGCCACCAACATGGTCAGCCGGGACCGTGCATCGCTGTGTGAGTGGGAGACCATGGTGTGCATGCTAGACAAGGCCCTCTATGTTCTGATGGAAGTGGGAGAGACAGCCTTGATCCAGCAGGAGCAGCAGCCACCTGCACAGTCCACCTCTGTGCGGCAGGAGGAGGAGGAGGTTGAGGACTTGGAGTTGGAGGTCCCTGAGCTTGAGGATGAGGAGGCACAGCCGAGTGCAGCTGCAGTGGTTCGGGGGTGGAGAGAGAAGGGGGAGGTGCAGGAATCAGAGGAGGAGGACAGTACTGGGGGTGATGAAGATTATGTGTCAGCAGAGATGGCATCCCTCTTCCCCATGGCAGCGCACATGCTGCAGTGCCTGCACAGTGACCCAAGGGTGAAGCAAATGCGTGGTCGGGAGGACATGTGGATCACCCTGATGCTGGGCCCATGGTTGAAGGGGAAGCTGCATCAGTTCCTGCCTGCAGTAGGAGACCCTGTGCGCCGAATGAGGGACTTGCAGCAGTCCCTGGTGCAGCACTTGGAGGAAGCCTTCCCCCAGACTCCCCCCCCTGCTGTCACAGTCCAGCCAGCACAGCAGCAGGTGCCTGCATCCAGCAGCAGCAGGCACCCATCAAACCTGCTGTCTCTCACAAAGGCGCTGTACGCCACGCCGGTACAGCTGCCGACTGAGGAGGTACCTGCAGCAGCATGTGGCTTTCAAAGCCAGTACTAGCGCCTGACCCAGATGGTGGCAGACTACATGTGCTCCTACAGCGGGCTTTACAGCGACACCCCTGTGGACCCCTTGGATTACTGGGTCAAGCACCTGAATATTTGGAGCAAGCTGGCGCAGTATACCCTGGAAGTCCTTCCTTGCCACCCTTCCAGCGTACTGTCCGATAGGTGCTTCAGTGGCATGGTCACCGAGAAGCGCTCTCGTCTTTCCACCCAGTCTGTGGACAGACTGACGTTTTTTCAAGATAAACCAGGCTTGGGTGGTTGGTGAATTCATGGCTCTGTTGTTGGCAAGAGGGGGACATGAAGTGGCTTGACATTACTATTACCACCACAACCTCCTGGCTCCATCTTGATTAATAAGCCGGGTTCAAAAAATGCTTACAGCCGCCGTGGTACCAACACACTAGGTGCCATGGTCAAGTATCTAAACACAATTGCTGTGTAATTTTTTGGGAGGTTAACTGCAACAAACATAATTGCTAACTCCCAGCTTAAACAATCTCCTGCCTTTATCTGGTCAGCAGACGCCAGTCAGCCAATCAGGTGTACTGTTATACACCCTTTGCCTGCTGCACCAAATCTAGCAGGAATTGCATAAATTAGCATTCAGGTGGGAGGCTTTGGTTGAATGCAATCGTAGATTGCATCGTTTTACAGGGACGCCCCGTGTAGGCACATCTCCCACACGGTCCCCTCCCTAACCACTCACCTGTCAACTGCATCCTGGAAGCTGCAAAAAAGAAATTTAAAATCACAAACACTGGTCCGCACGACAGCCGAGGGCCCCAGGTCTCTAGAGGTAATTTTTTTTGGAGGTGTCTTGGCTGATAACTGTGCTGTCCGAGTTGTGGGGAGGCCCCAACTGCAGCAGTATGACTGCTTCCTGGAACCTCTCCTTTTTATTGTTTTCACTGTGCAGTGGTACCAACATAAGGTGCCATGGTGAACTATCTAAACACAATTGCTGTGTACTTTCTTTGGAGGTGTCTGGGCTGATAACTGTGCTGTCCAAGTTGTGGGGAGGCCCCAACTGTGGCAGTACGACCGCTTCCTGGAACCTCTCCTTTGTAATGTTTTCATTGTGCCGTGGTACCAACACTAGGTGCCATGGTGAACTATCTAAACATAATTGCTGTGTAATTTTTTTGGAGGTGTCTGGGCTGGTAACTGTGCTGTCCGAGTTGTGGAGAGACCCCAACTGCAGCAGTATGACCGCTTCCTGGAACCTCTTCTTTGTAATATTTTCACAGTGCCGTGGTACCAACACTAGATGCCATGGTGAACTATCTATGCTGCCTGCCATACGTTACACTTCTTCTCCTCCTCCTGTCTCCTGCTGCCTTTGCTGCTCCCACCGCAAGGGGGCATCTACCTACTCCTCCTGCTGCTGCTGCTGCTGTCTGTGGTCCCCACCACCAACACCAGGGTCCACACAAAACTATATCTTCTGCTGCCACTGCCACCAGCTATTACACCACTACAATAGCTGCATCCACCTACTCCTCCTGCTTCTCCTGTCTGTGGTACCCACCAACACCAGGGTCCACAAACAACTGTATTTTCTGCTGTGATTGCCACCAACTATTATGCCACTACAATAGCTGCATCCACCTACTCCTCCTGCTGCTGCTGCTGTCTGTGGTACCCACCACCAACACCAGGGTCCACACAAAACTATATCTTCTGCTGCCACCAGCTATTATGCCTCTACAATAGCTGCATCCACGTAATCCTCCTGCTGCTCCTGTCTGTGGTACCCACCAACACCAGGGTCCACACAAAACTATATCTTCTGCTGCCACTGCCACCAGCTATTATGCCTCTACAATAGCTGCATCCACCTACTTCTCCTGCTGCTCCTGTCTGTGGTACCCACCAACACCAGGGTCCACACAAAACTATATCTTCTGCTGCCACTGCCACCAGCTATTACGCCACTACAATAGCTGCATCCACCTACTCCTCCTGCTGCTGCTGCTGTCTGTGGTACCCACCACCAACACCACGGTCCACACAAAACTATATCTTCTGCTGCCACTGCCACCAGCTATTATGCCTCTACAATAGCTGCATCCACCTACTCCTGCTGCTCCTGTCTGTGGTACCCACCAACACCAGGGTCCACACAAACTATATCTTCTGCTGCCACTGCCACCAGCTATTATGCCTCTACAATAGCTGCATCCACCTACTCCTCCTGCTGCTGCTGCTGACTGTGGTACCCACCACCAACACCACGGTCCACACAAAACTATATCTTCTGCTGCCACTGCCACCAGCTATTATGCCTCTACAATAGCTGCATCCACCTACTCCCCCGCTGCTCCTGTCTGTGGTACCCACCACCAACACCACGGTCCACACAAAACGATATCTTCTGCTGCCACTGCTACCAGCTATTACGCCACTACAATAGCTGCATCCACCTTCTCCTTCTGTTGCTGCTGCTGTCTGTGGTACCCACCAACACCAGGGTCCACACAAAACTATATCTTCTGCTGTCACTGACACCAGCTATTACACCACTACAATAGTTTTAATTTTTTTGAGATGTCTGAGCTGAAAACTGTAATGTCCCAGTTGTGTGGTTGGACTTTGGACACAATGTGGGCTGCACAACTGCTGTCTAAAACTCCTGATGTTAATTTACAGCCGTTTTTCATTTATTTATTTATTTTTTTTTTTTGTATTTTAACTCCCCACATAATCAATTAGTGTTTCCCTAAAAAAAAAAAACATGATGCTACATGCATCCTTTACCTTAAAAAAACGTTTTGGAAGCAATTTAAAGGCCACTTCAGGTTTTTTATGTGGATATCTGAATCCGCCAGGATATCCCGGATAATGTGTTTGGATATCCGCGTGTACGCAGATACCGCAAAGTTCGGATCTGGATATCTGATTCGGATCTGGATATCTGGGTATCTGGATCCAGATCAATTTGGATTTTGAAAAGGGGTATACGAGCAACTCTGGTCGTGTGTGGCATCGAGAAAGAGGAGATCTTCAATCAAGAAAATAAAGATTGCAAGATTAGAGGATATTGGCTTAGGACATTTCCGAGGATATTGGTGTGGGAACTTTTTTTTAAAGGTACAGTTAAGTATTTCTGGTTAATTAAGAACATTAAAGGACTTTTTTCAGTGGTTGTGTTTTTATTTCATTTAACTCTTTGCGTAAATGGATAAGGGGTACTTTGTACCCCTATACTCATTTCTCCTGGGAGGGGGGTGGGCATCTGGGGGTCCCCTTCTTAAAGGGGACTCCCAGATGCCACCATGACCTCCCCAGGGACTCGTCGCTCCCACCTCCTCCTGGGTCACCTGAGGTGGGGAAGAGCCCCTTGTCCATGGATTGGACAAGAGCTCGGGGGAGAGGGGAAGGCTTGGCCACCCCTCTCCCCCGAAGCCCCCCATACCATGGACGTGGGCTGGTATAGCTCAGGGTGCAAAGCCCCACGTGGCCAGGGCTCTGCATTCTTGCTATCCCAGCCTGCATGGGGGACAAGGGGTTATGGAGAGCTCGGGAGATTTTTCAGATTTCCCACACTCAGCACATAAAAATTAATAACAATTTTTTATTTTTTTATATTGTTTCCTGTTATCTTTTTAACATATCTTGCAAATTTGGTGTTTCTAGGATGTAAGGGGCCTTTTCTATTAACTGCTAAAGTCGGCGGGTGATAATCAACCAGAGTTATGGGTGTGCAAAAATGCTGAATTTTGCCATTGACTTGTATTGGGCTTCCTATTTCACTGTCAAAAACGTCACATTTCTTTAAAGGATGATGGCTCAGCAGTGGCAAATTTTCTAGCATTATAGGGACTCTTAGGGGGCTCAGGACTGGTGAGTTTGGGGCCCCTAGGCCAAAGAGGTCATAACCTAGGTTCACAAAAGCTTGTTTTTTTGGCAATGGTACCGGTGACAAACATAAATCACCGCCATGGCCGTTAGCAAAGTCTGAGGCTCACAAAATTTGGCATGCAGGTAGAAGGCATATTGCTGTACTTGCACTCCAATTTTGGGTTCCCTACATCTCTGCAAACCAGAGTTATGGGGGGTGCAAATGTGCTGAATTTGGCCATAGGCTTTCATTGGGCTTCCTATTTCACTTTCAAAAATCTCAGATTACTTTCACTTTCTTTAAAGGACGATGGCTCAGCAGTGGCAAATTTTCTAGCTTTGTAGGGGCTCTTAGAGGGCTCAGGTGAGTTTGGGGCCTCTAACCCAAAAAGGTCATAGCCTAGGATCACAAAAGCTTGTTTTTTTTTTTGGCAATGGTGCCAGTGACGAAAGTAAAATCGCTGCCATGGGCATTAGCAAAGTCTGAGGCTCACAACATTTGGCATGCAGGTAGAAGGCATATTGTTGTACTTGCACTCCAATTTTGGGTTCCCTACATCTCTGAAAACCAGCGTCATGTGGGTGCAATAGTGCTAAAATCCCCCATAGGCTTTCATTGGGACCTAGGTTTTGAGGGTACAAAAGTGCAGGTTTCTGCCGAACGGTACAGCTGAGTGGCCCAAAATTTTCAGACTTTGTAGGGAGTTTAAGGGGGCTCAGGGCAGGTGAGTTTTGGGCCCCTAACCCAAAGAGATCATATACTAGGGTCACAAAAACCTGTTTATTTTTAAACATTAGGAGCAGAGACATGAGTCTCATATTGTTTCCAGTACAGGGAGAGTTTAGAAACTCCAGTTGTTATCTATGCAAAAGAGCCATTGAGCTCCATGACTTTCAAAGTTGCAGAGAGCTGTCTTCTAAAGCTCGTTATCTCAACTGTCTGTCACTGTATTTTCTTTTTTCTCTGCAGAGGACAGTTCAAAAGTTCAATGGCCGGCTCTGTAAAATCATTTAGAATGCTGAGTAGTGTGTAAACGGCAAATATTAGAGAATGATGCAATGTTATAAAAACACTATATAACTGAAAATAAAAAAATATGTGTAACGATCGGTGTCAGCACGCAGAGAGAATCTGATTATTGGTGATCTGCAGTATCACCAAGAATACAGATATATACCTGATTATGGATGATCTGCAGAATCACCAATAATACAGATAAAGTACTAACCTCTGGACACCTCTAAATATATATAGTGAGTGTTTGGTGTAACAGTATGACTTTGAGTAACCCACCTGAAGAGCAGGTGGCCCTAGGCAGTACAGGAGGTACTGCTATAGAGAGTACAGAAACCTTCCAGCAGCCTGAGACTCTCCAAGGGGTGGAGTCAGGCTGAAGGTAGGAAGGACCAGAGAGTGAGTGACACCTGAAGGTGGATGTCACTGACTGAACTGGGAACTATCTCTTTAGTGGAGAGAGATAGCTCTCAAGGTCGGGCAAGCCAGGTCAGCAACACACAGACAGATAAAGTACAAAGACAGAAAGCTGATTCGGTATCCAAGGCAGGCAGGGTTTGGCAACGGAATATCAGATATGCGTGGTACCGAATCAGAGATCAGAGGGATAGTCAGGAAAGCAACAGGTCATAACATATATCAAACAATGCCTAGTCTTGGGTGTGAGGTCCATGGTCTCTACACCCTGGAACTAGTCTGAAGTATAACAGATTGATAACACAAGTTCCCTAGTCTTGGGTGTGAGGTCCGTGGTCTCTACACCCTGGAACTAGTCTGAAGTATAACAGAATGATAACACAAGTTCCCTAATCTTGGGTGTGAGGTCCGTGGTCTCTACACCCTGGAACTAGTCTGAAGTATAACAGAATAATAACACAAGTAATCTGGCTCAGTGTGAATTCCCAGGTCCTCCTGGTTCAAACACACTGTTGGATCTGACTAAGGTCTGAGTGCTTCCATGTAGTGATCGCAACGGCAGACAATTTGAGAGTGGCCAGCAGTAACTATATATAGAGCAGTGCTCTCTGGCGCCACCCTAAGTGATCAACCAATGGTTACCTGCTCTGAGGTGAGCTGACCGGCCTGGTCAGCTGATCCCCCCCTTGGCCATCATAAAAGTTCTGCCCTTCAGCGCGCGCGCGCGTAATCCTAAACCTGTGTGAACTAACAGACTCAGCCACACCAGATGCACGCTGCTGCGGGCAATCCGCCGCGCTGGACGTGGAACCAGCCGCATTGCTGTCAGTGCATGCAGCGGCTTTTCCGCGTTCTCTCACAATATGAGAATATTTTCTTTACTACTAATGTTCTAGTAATTATCCATACTATACAACCTATTCATTATATATATATATATATATATATATATATATATATATATATATATATATATATATATATATATATATATATATATATATATATATATAATATATATATATATGTATATTTTCGCTTCAGTGTCTCTTTAAGTTCTTTTTTTCTTTGTATAATAATTTGGATTGTGTATTACTATTTGGAAACAAGAGGTTCATGTTGCCAGAAACTCCTGGCCCATAGCATCCCCACCTGCCTGCTTTGTTAAGTGTATCTACATGCCAATATGACTTAAAGCAAACCTGTAACCTGTAGGGGAAAAAGAGATACATACTTACAACTGTAGAGAGAAGACTCTGGATGCTCCAGACACTTCCCCAATCTCCACGATCCCTCCGCTGCCACCAGCCAGGGCCCTCTTCCTGTTTGCAGCTGTGCTTCCCTCCGTGTACAGAGGAATGAGCTGTGCATGAACTGTGCTGCTGTGCAGGCGTGGGTAGGCGTGAAGCGTACATGATAGAGTTAGATATATGGATTTTTTGATTTGTATTTGTTATTAGTTGTGCTTTTTCTTTTTTCTGCGCATGCTCTGGCGGTCCCCATTGGCTGCGCCCTTCCCTCTTCCTTCCCCCTCCCCTCCTTGCCTCTTCCTATAGATGGGGTGGTTTCTCCCTCTCTTGGTTTTTGGCCGGCTGTGTGGAGGGTGTGGGTGGGTTGGGGCGCAGCCTCTGGTGACGTCAGAGCGTGTGTATTCATTTGGTTGAGAGACTTTGCCTCCCCGTTGTGGCGTTGCCATGCCCGCCCTCCCCGCCCCTCTCTGGGGGCTGACGCCTCGGCTTCTCCCCCGCCCTCCTTCGTGAGGGATGTGTGGTGGGTGGGGCTGGGCGCTGCGCGCTCCAATTGGTTGGACGTCTTCTCATAGGTCATGCAGGGCTCATACTGCGATGTTTGTTTGCACCACGCCCACCTGAGGAAACCGGAAGTGTCCGGTGAAACATGTCGTGGCTACATGTGGTATGTTTGGCATGTGGATGGATGCTACCCTGATGCTCCCGCCCGCTCTCTCTGCACCAGCTGACTCGCTCAGCTCCCCACATCTCCTGCTACAACCTGGGTCTCATTTGAACGGCACTCAGCCTCTACTACTCCGCAATTGCACGGAACCTACTTGGGACTGTATATCTTGCACATACCCCATGGATACAGTGATTTCAAACCTGGAGGCTGGACACCGTGGACTCGGTACTCTATAGCACAAACCTTTGGCTTGCATGAACTGCTCTGGCTTTGCTTTGCTCATTTGCATACAGTGTCGGCTTCCTGTTATTTATTCATTCTGATCCATATGATTGTGCTTGTACTAACAACGCCAGTGCTTCATCTGCTATGCGGGCATTGAGCGCCTGGACTAATGACTGCATTTAGCTGCATCTGACAAGTTGCTATTATCTCAAATCGATAGAAAGAAGATAGAATCCGGGCACCAGTATGTTGCAAGTTGCCACGTTTATTTTATCCCACACAGAGACAGACACATGTGCATAGGGCTGGTCTAACAGCCGTTTCACAAGCCCACACGCTTGCTTTCTCATCTGTTGGCTCCGCACCATAGCTGAGCCTTGCTGAAGAGGTTAGCTGGATGTTGCCCTATGGACATGCATTAGTTTTCCCGCGGAGCAGGAAAGTGCTGCCCCCCATTGTTTGAGTGACATTCTCAGGGGAATTGCTATATTGCATTAACATCTGTCATGTTTGTTGGGGTGAGGTGTGGTTTGCTGGGTGGATGGAGTGTGTTGTGTGAGTGTGGGGTGGTCTGATCACCCACCGCCAGTGTTTTAGGAGAGTAACTTTTTTATCTCATTTTTTGATATTCCAATAAAATTTATGATATTCTATTGATTGAATCAGTCTGTGTTTATATTCCCTGGGGTATACGTGCTCCGTATCTTTCCTTCAAGTCTTTTATTGTATGAAATCGCTGCCGGGAGACTTGGGCACAGGATACAGCCGGTATGGCTTATCCTGCTGCTGCACAACTCCTGCTGCTGCACAACTCCTGCTGCTGCACAACTCCTGCTGCTGCACAACTCCTGCTGCTGCACAACTCCCAGAGGCGTTCATTACTATTCCCTCTCCAGGTCCATGTGGATAATGGGGAATTATGTCATTTCCAGCTATTGATGGGGGCTGAATTACAGTGTTTTAAAAATAACTTCAGCTCCATCTTCTGACGGTGCCAAAGTTACTCATTGTGCACCGCTATAGGCGTAATTCCTATTAGGGTCTATGGTGGCGCCGGCTGCACCCAAATCTCCTGCACTGTTATTACAGTGCTCGGGCGTACAGGCTGTGCAGTCATACATGGAGTGGAGGGCGGGGCAGATACACCAATACACTGTCCATGATAAGGCTGAATATTTTCAGAGGGTGGCAGTGGGGGAACAGAGAGGTATAAGAAGACTAGGGAACTCTCTAGCCCTTCGAGAGCTTCCCCCTACTGAGGTAAATACAGTGGTTTGCAAAAGTATTCAGCCCCCTTGAAGTTTTCCACATTTTGTCACATTACTGCCACAAACATGAATCAATTTTATTGGAATTCCACGTGAAAGACCAACACAAAGTGGTGTACATGTGAGAAGTGGAATGAAAATCATACATCATTCCAAACATTTTTTACAAATAAATAACTGCAAAGTGGGATGTGCGTAATTATTCAGCCCCTTTGGTCTGAGTGCAGTCAGTTGCCCATAGACATTGCCTGATGAGTGCTAAAGACTAAACAGAGTGCACCTGTGTGTAATTTAATGTCAGTACAAATACAGCTGCTCTGTGATGGCCTCAGAGGTTGTCTAAGAGAATATTGGGAGCAACAACACCATGAAGTCCAAAGAACACACCAGACAGGTCAGGGATACAGTTATTGAGAAATTAAAAAGCAGGCTTAGGCTACAAAAAGATTTCCAAAGCCTTGAACATCCCACGGAGCACTGTTCAAGTGATCATTCAGAAATGGAAGGAGTATGGCACAACTGTAAACCTACCAAGACAAGGCCGTCCTCCTAAACTCACAGGCCGAACAAGGAGAGCACTGATCAGAAATACAGTCAAGAGGCCCATGGTGACTTTGGACGAGCTGCAGAGATCTACAGCTCAGGTGCGGGAATCTGTCCATAGGACAACTATTAGTCATGCATTGTACAAAGTTGGCCTTTATGGAAGAGTGGCAAGAAGAAAGGCATTGTTAATAGAGTTGGGCCGAACGGTTCGCCGGCGAACGGGGTTCGCGCGAACTTAGGTGGTTCGCGTGCGGGTACCGCACGCGAACCTTTTGCGGAAGAAGTTCGGTTCGCCCCATAATGCACCTGAGGGTCAACTTTGACCCTCTACATCACAGTCAGCAGGCCCAGTGTAGCCAATTAGGCTACACTAGCCCCTGGAGCCCCACCCCCCCTTATATAAGGCAGGCAGCGGCGGCCATTACGCCCACTCGTGTGCCTGCATTAGTCAGAGTAGGGCGAGCTGCTGCAGACTGTCTCTCAGGGAAAGATTAGTTAGGCTTAACTTCTTCCTGGCTGCATACCTGTTCTGTTCAGTGAGCCCTCAGCCCACAGCATACCTGTACTGTGATCCTGCCACTGCATAGCTGTTCAGTGATCCTGCCACAGCATACCTGTTCTGTTCAGTGAGCCCTCAGCCCACTGCATACCTGTACTGTGATCCTGCCACTGCATAGCTGTTCAGTGATCCTGCCACAGCATACCTGTTCTGTTCAGTGAGCCCTCAGCCCACTGCATACCTGTACTGTGATCCTGCCACTGCATACCTGTTCAGTGATCCTGCCACAGCATACCTGTTCTGTTCAGTGAGCCCTCAGCCCACTGCATACCTGTACTGTGATACTGCCACTGCATAGCTGTTCAGTGATCCTGCCACAGCATACCTGTTCTGTTCAGTGAGCCCCCAGCCCACTGCATACCTGTACTGTGATCCTGCCACTGCATACCTGTTCAGTGATCCTGCCACAGCATACCTGTTCTGTTCAGTGAGCCCTCAGCCCACTGCATACCTGTACTGTGATACTGCCACTGCATACCTGTACTGTGATCCTGCCACTGCATAGCTGTTCAGTGATCCTGCCACAGCATACCTGTTCTGTTCAGTGAGCCCTCAGCCCACTGCATACCTGTACTGTGATCCTGCCACTGCATACCTGTTCAGTGATCCTGCCACAGCATACCTGTTCTGTTCAGTGAGCCCTCAGCCCACTGCATACCTGTACTGTGATCCTGCCACTGCATAGCTGTTCAGTGATCCTGCCACAGCATACCTGTTCTGTTCAGTGAGCCCCCAGCCCACTGCATACCTGTACTGTGATCCTGCCACTGCATACCTGTTCAGTGATCCTGCCACAGCATACCTGTTCTGTTCAGTGAGCCCTCAGCCCACTGCATACCTGTACTGTGATCCTGCCACTGCATACCTGTTCAGTGATCCTGCCACAGCATACCTGTTCTGTTCAGTGAGCCCTCAGCCCACTGCATACCTGTACTGTGATCCTGCCACTGCATAGCTGTTCAGTGATCCTGCCACAGCATACCTGTTCTGTTCAGTGAGCCCTCAGCCCACTGCATACCTGTACTGTGATCCTGCCACTGCATACCTGTTCAGTGATCCTGCCACAGCATACCTGTTCTGTTCAGTGAGCCCTCAGCCCACTGCATACCTGTACTGTGATACTGCCACTGCATACCTGTTCAGTGATCCTGCCACAGCATACCTGTTCTGTTCAGTGAGCCCTCAGCCCACTGCATACCTGTACTGTGATCCTGCCACTGCATACCTGTTCAGTGATCCTGCCACAGCATACCTGTTCTGTTCAGTGAGCCCTCAGCCCACTGCATACCTGTACTGTGATCCTGCCACTGCATAGCTGTTCAGTGATCCTGCCACAGCATACCTGTTCTGTTCAGTGAGCCCCCAGCCCACTGCATACCTGTACTGTGATCCTGCCACTGCATACCTGTTCAGTGATCCTGCCACAGCATACCTGTTCTGTTCAGTGAGCCCTCAGCCCACTGCATACCTGTACTGTGATACTGCCACTGCATACCTGTACTGTGATCCTGCCACTGCATAGCTGTTCAGTGATCCTGCCACAGCATACCTGTTCTGTTCAGTGAGCCCTCAGCCCACTGCATACCTGTACTGTGATCCTGCCACTGCATACCTGTTCAGTGATCCTGCCACAGCATACCTGTTCTGTTCAGTGAGCCCTCAGCCCACTGCATACCTGTACTGTGATCCTGCCACTGCATAGCTGTTCAGTGATCCTGCCACAGCATACCTGTTCTGTTCAGTGAGCCCCCAGCCCACTGCATACCTGTACTGTGATCCTGCCACTGCATACCTGTTCAGTGATCCTGCCACAGCATACCTGTTCTGTTCAGTGAGCCCTCAGCCCACTGCATACCTGTACTGTGATCCTGCCACTGCATACCTGTTCAGTGATCCTGCCACAGCATACCTGTTCTGTTCAGTGAGCCCTTAGCCCACTGCATACCTGTACTGTGATCCTGCCACTGCATAGCTGTTCAGTGATCCTGCCACAGCATACCTGTTCTGTTCAGTGAGCCCTCAGCCCACTGCATACCTGTACTGTGATCCTGCCACTGCATACCTGTTCAGTGATCCTGCCACTGTATACCTGTTCTGTGAACCCGCCACTGTATACCTGTTCTGTTCAGTGGACCCGCCACTGTATACCTGTTCTGTGAACCCGCCACTGTATACCTGTTCTGTTCAGTGGACCCGCCACTGTATACCTGTTCTGTGAACCCGCCACTGTATACCTGTTCTGTTCAGTGGACCCGCCACTGTATACCTGTTCTGTGAACCCGCCACTGTATACCTGTTCTGTTCAGTGGACCTGCCACTGTATACCTGTTTAGTGAACACGCCACTGCATACCTGTTGTGTTCAGTGAACCTGCCACTGCATACCTGTTCTGTGAACCCGCCACTGTATACCTGTTCTGTTCAGTGGACCCGCCACTGTATACCTGTTCTGTGAACCCGCCACTGTATACCTGTTCTGTTCAGTGGACCTGCCACTGTATACCTGTTTAGTGAACACGCCACTGCATACCTGTTGTGTTCAGTGAACCTGCCACTGCATACCTGTTCTGTGAACCCGCCACTGTATACCTGTTCTGTTCAGTGGACCCGCCACTGTATACCTGTTCTGTTCAGTGGACCTGCCACTGTATACCTGTTCTGTTCAGTGGACCTGCCACTGTATACCTGTTTAGTGAACACGCCACTGCATACCTGTTGTGTTCAGTGAACCCGCCACTGTATACCTGTACTGTTCAGTGAACCCACCGCATCAGTGCGCATACCTGTGCAGTTAAGTGAACCCACCTACCTACGTGAGTGCACGCAGTGTGATATACCACTCCGTGCATACCCGATATGGACAAAACAGGTAGAGGAAGAGGAAGAGGTAGTGGCAGAGGCAGAGGAAGGCCACCCGGCAGGTCTGCGCGAGGTCGTGTAAATGTAATTTCGTGTGGACCTGGCCCACAGTACAGTGCTCGGAAGAAGGCACGTCCCATCACCTCCCAAGATTGTCAGGACGTGGTTGAGTATTTAGCGACACAGAACACCTCATCTTGCTCAGCCACCAGCGCTACTACTAGCACCACTTCCGCTGCATTTGACACTTCGCAAGAATTATTTAGTGGTGGTGAAATCACTGATGCACAGCCATTGTTACAGCCAGATGAATTTTCACCAGCTCATATGTCTGCGTTACGCGACAACACTATGGATGTAACGTGTAAGGAGGATGAAGGACCTACACATTTGGATTTTTCTGAGGCAAGCGAAGCTGGGCAGGATGATTACGATGATGACGATGATAGGGATCCTCTGTATGTTCCCAATAGAGGAGATGAAGAGGGGGACAGTTCAGAGGGGGAGTCAGAGAGTAGTAGGAGGATAGAAGTTGCTGAAAGAAGCTGGGGCAGCTCTTCGTCAGAAACAGCTGGTGGCAGAGTCCGGCACCATGTATCGCCAGATTCGCCACCTATGTACAGCCAGCCAACTTGCCCTTCAGCATCAGCTGCTGAGGTGCCCACATCCCAGGGTGGCTCAGCGGTGTGGACATTTTTTAATGTGTGTGCCTCAGATCGGACCAAAGCCATCTGTTCGCTCTGCCAACAAAAATTGAGCCGTGGAAAGGCCAACACTCACGTAGGGACAAGTGCCTTACGAAGGCACCTGCAGAAAAGGCACAAACAGCAATGGGATGGCCACCTGAGCAAAAGCAGCAGCAGCACACAAAAGCAAAGTCACCCTCCTTCTCCTCTTCCTCCTTCAGGTGCATCATCTGCTTATGCCGCTCTCTCCCTTGCACCTTCACAGGCACCCTCCTCCACTCCGCCTCTGCCCTTGAGCGGTTCCTGCTCCTCTGCCCACAGCAGCAGTCAGGTGTCCGTGAAGGAAATGTTTGAGCGGAAGAAGCCACTTTTGGCCAGTCACCCCCTTGCCCGGCGTCTGACAGCTGGCGTGGCGGAACTGTTAGCTCGCCAGCTGTTACCATACCGGCTGGTGGACTCTGAGGCCTTCCGTAAATTTGTGGCCATCGGAACACCGCAGTGGAAGATGCCAGGCCGCACTTATTTTTCCAGAAAGGCCATACCCCAACTGCACCGTGAAGTTGAGAGGCAAGTGGTGTCATCTCTTGCGAAGAGCGTTGGGTCAAGGGTACACCTGACCACGGATGCCTGGTCTGCCAAGCACGGGCAGGGCCGCTACATTACCTACACAGCCCATTGGGTGAACCTGGTGGTGAACGATGGCAAGCAGAAAGCGGCGGACCAAATTGTGACACCTCCACGGCTTGCAGGCAGGCCTCCTGCCACCTCCTCTCCTCCTGCTACATGCTCTTCGCTGTCCTCCTCCTCCTCCTTGGCTGAGTGGCAGTTCTCCTCTCCAGCTACACAGCCCCAGCTCCGCAGGGCCTATGCTGCATGCCAGGTACGACGGTGTCACGCCATCTTAGACATGGCTTGTCTCAAAGCGGAGAGTCACACTGGAGCAGCTCTCCTGGCTGCTCTTAAGAAACAGGTGGATGAGTGGCTGACCCCGCACCACCTGGAGATAGGCAACGTGGTGTGCGACAACGGCAGCAATCTGCTTGCCGCTTTGCATATGGGGAAGCTGACACACATACCCTGCATGGCACATGTCATGAATCTGGTGGTTCAAAGATTTGTGGCAAAGTACCCTGGCTTAGCGGATGTCCTGAAGCAGGCCAGGAAGTTCTGTGGGCATTTGAGGCGCTCTTACACAGCCATGGCACGATTTGCAGAAATTCAGCGTAAAAACAACATGCCGGTGAGACGCCTCATTTGCGATAGCCCCACTCGCTGGAACTCGACCCTCCTCATGTTCTCCCGCCTGCTAGAACAGAAGAAAGCCGTCACCCAGTACCTCTACAACTGGAGTAGAACGAAACAGTCTGGGAAGATGGGGATGTTCTGGCCCGACAACTGGACAATGATGAAAAATGCATGCAGGCTCATGCGGCCGTTTGAGGAGGTGACCAACCTGGTGAGCCGCAGTGAGGGCACCATCAGCGACTTAATTCCCTACGCGTACTTCTTGGAGCGTGCTGTGCGTAGAGTGGCGGATGAAGCTGCGAATGAGCGTGACCAGGAACCGTTACGGCAGGAACAGGCATGGGACCAATTTTCATCAGACCCAGCTGTTTCCTCAACACCTGCGGCAGCACAGAGGGGGGAGGAGGAGGAAGAAGAGAGGTCATGTGTGTGACCCCCGTATAAAAAACCTCAAGGGGAATGAGCTGTACTGGGTGGCCACACTACTAGACCCTCGGTACAGGCACAAAGTGGCGGACCTGTTACCAACTCACCGGAAGGTGGAAAGGATGCAGCACATGCAGAACCAGCTGTCAACTATGCTTTACAATGCCTTTAAGGGTGATGTGACGGCACAACGCCAGCAAGGTACCACTGCCACTAATCCTCCTCCCGTGTCCACGCAGTCAAAGACAGGACGCTCCAGCGATCTCATGGTGATGTCGGACATGCGGACGTTCTTTAGTCCAACGCCTCGCCGTAGCCCTTCCGGATCCACCCTCCACCAACGCCTGGAACGGCAGGTAGCCGACTACCTGGCCTTAAGTGTGGATGTAGACACTGCTGTGAACAGCGATGAGGAACCCTTGAACTACTGGGTGCGCAGGCTTGACCTGTGGCCAGAGCTGTCCCAATTTGCCATCCAACTTCTCTCCTGCCCTGCCGCAAGCGTCCTCTCAGAAAGGACCTTCAGCGCAGCTGGAGGCATTGTCACAGAGAAGAGAAGTCGCCTAAGTCACAAAAGTGTTAAGTACCTCACCTTTATCAAAATGAATGAGGCATGGATCCCGGAGGGCTGCTGCCCGCCCCAAGACTAAGTCAGTCCCCGCACATACAGCATCTCTGCCTGCACGCCGTGTGACTGGCTGCCTGGCCTGCCCCAAGAAGACTAAGTCGCTCCCAGTCCCTCCACACAGCATGTCTGCCTGCAGGCCGCTTCACTACCTTCTCCGCCACCACCAACAGGGTCCGGGACTCCAGGCGGATTGCTGAATTTTTTAGGCCGCTGCTAGCAGCGGCCGCTGTAATAATTTTTCGGGTGCGTGTACATGACTGCCTAATTTTTCTGGCTGCACTGCGGGCAGCTGCAACAACAAAAGAAAAGGCATGAACATGCGCCCATTCCCCTTCGTGATCATTACCTTGCCGTGGTGAAGGGGCTTGCGTATCACAATGGAGCAATGACCGGCGCCTAGATGAGTGTCTCGGGGGGCACACCCACGATAATAAGGTCGTTGCCTCATTGTGGTCAGACCAAATTTGATCAGCTGGACAGTCACTGTTCTGTCATTCAGCTACATCAGCCAGGTGACTGACCATATGGGCTGTAAAGCCACCAAAACCTGCACTCTCGCCATGGTGCGCACCAGTCCAGCACGGCCGTCACTACACAAACAGCTGTTTGCGGTGCGTTACACGATGAGTTTGGTGCGTCAGTGTGAAGCAGTACCTTAATTACACTACCTGATTGATGTATACACATGCAAGATGTTTGAAAGCACTTTAGGCCTGTCATTTAACATTCAATGTGATTTCTGCCCTTAAAACGCTGCTTTGCGTCAAATCCAGATTTTTCCCGGGGACTTTTGGCATGTATCCCACTCCGCCATCCCCCCCTCCAGGTGTTAGACCCCTTGAAACATCTTTTCCATCACTTTTGTGGCCAGCATAATTAATTTTTTTTTTCAAAGTTCGCATCCCCATTGAAGTCTATTGCGGTTCGCGAACTTTAACGCGAACCGAACCTTTCGCGAAAGTTCGCGAACCCGGTTCGCGAACCGAAAATCGGAGGTTCGGCCCAACTCTAATTGTTAACAGAGAGCATAAGAAGTCCCGTTTGCAGTTTGCCACAAGCCATGTGGGGGACACAGCAAACATGTGGAAGAAGGTGCTCTGGTCAGATGAGACCAAAATGGAACTTTTTAGCCATAATGCAAAACGCTATGTGTGGCAGAAACCTAACACTGCACATCACTCTGAACACACCATCCCCACTGTCAAATATGGTGGTGGCAGCATCATGCTCTGGGGATGCTTCTCTTTTGCAGCGACAGGGAAGCTGGTCAGAGTTGATGGGAAGATGGGTGGAGCCAAATACAGGGCAATCTTGGAAGAAAACCTCTTGGAGTCTGCAAAAGACTTGAGACTGGGGCGGAGGTTCAACTTCCAGCAAGACAACAACCCTAAACATAAAGCAAGGGCAACAATGGAATGGTTTAAAACAAAACATATCCATGTGTTAGAATGGCCCAGTCAAAGTCCAGATCTAAATCCAATCGAGAATCTGTGGCAATATCTGAAAACTGCTGTTCACAAATGTTGTCCATCTAATCTGACTGAGCTGGAGCTGTTTTGCAAAGAAGAATGGGCAAGGATTTCAGTCTTAGATGTGCAAAGCTGGTAGAGACATACCCTAAAAGACTGGCAGCTGTAATTGCAGAAAAAGGTGGTTCTACAAAGCATTGACTCAGGGGGATGAATAATTACGCACACCCCATTTTGCAGGTTTTTTTTTGTTTTTTTTAAATGTTTGGAATCATGTATGATTTCATTCCACTTCTCACGTGTACACAACTTTTGTATTGCTCTTTCACGTGGAAAACTTCAAAGGGGCCGAATACTTTTGCAAACCACTGTATATATATATATGTTTGTTTGGTTACTCTTTAAGCACTTTTTCTGCTTTTTCCTTATGGGTACCTGGAATATAAATCAGCTGTGCTCCATTGGAACATATGTTGGTGTAAAACGTTCTGCCATGTGTTGAAAACTTCCCCCCCAAAATTCTATTTTTTCAAACTGTGGACTCCTAAAAGTAAGCAGCTTTATTTTAAACAGTTTATCTTAACTGAACCACTTGAGAAGAAATAACCATGAAGTAAAAAAAAGAAGCTGCGCAGCTTTTAGCCTCCTGGAAATATATCAGCCACCTGCGGCTGCCGGGTAATCCTGTCACATCTACACTATATAACATGGCAGTAAATGCTGCTGATCAGCCGGTGACAATGCAGACAGGGGGGCTGCACATCCATCATGGAGTGACCGGGCTTCCCAGAGACATGGACTGGTCTGGGGTGCGCATAGCCTCAGCTCTGATCTCTGCTCTGCTCCAGCTCAGCATCCTGTGTGCCTCTTCCTATGGAATCACATACAATGCATCATCACAGTGCACACTACAGCCAAATCAGCCTCGATTTACCTACCAATATTACCAGAAGGGAGATGTATACATTGGGGGGCTGTTTGCAGTGAGCATTAATGGTCATTTAATGTGGGCATATAAACCCTTTGACGTAGGCATGTATAGATTCAATTGTCTGCTGTAAGTATTTTTGATTAGCTTGTTATCTAAAGGCTAATCTCATATTTACAAGAGGAAAAAAAATCAATGTGTTAAAGAGAAACTGTAACCAAGGATTATGCAGGTGAACAGAGGCGCCAAAAGGATAAAAGGAAGCTAAATGAGCTTAAAAAACAAATTTTTGGTAAATAGAGGAGACAGTCGTGGACTTACCTCCTCCAAGTAGACACACAACAACTGTAGTAAAGACAGTCAATATATTTTATTTATGAACTCCAAATATGCAATGTGTTTTGCAGGTTTGATCCCGCTTCATCAGGCAATAACAACGCAGCAATAGCATATGTGGTCAGTAGAAGAGCCAGGCACCAGGCAGATCATCAGGGGGTTCTGTATGGCTGATATTGTGGTGACACCCCTTTCACAGTGTGATGTCAGACTCAGCACCTAGGTACTGACATCACACTGTGGGAGCCTTATTGCATTGTGGGAAATAACAGCTGTTTTCAACTGCCAAAAAAGCAGCATCTCCTACAGACATCACCTGCCAGCAGTAAAGATGTCACCATGTGATAAATGTCAAAATGTAAATCAGGGAGAGGAAAGATTTTACAATGGGCTAAATCATTTATACATAATTATTGTAAAAATTAAGCACTTTTTTGTTACATTGTTTTCACTGCAGTCCCTCTCCTATGCAATGTATTGATTAATGCCAAGCAATTGGAAGGGTAAAATGTTTAATTATGCATCTGCCAGTCACTGATTGACCCAGGTACTGATCAGTAAACACCAGTCATATTGTTGGCCATTAACTGACAGGTTTTACCACCACTAAGAGCTTACCTACACAACCTGTTCATAGTATTCAAACTCTGATGGCCCTCGTTCTACATGGAGATGGTAAAATGTGTCAATTGTTGGCTGATTAAAGTTGCAGGTGTGTACTAAGTATAAGAAAGACTCTATTAGAGAGTGGTGTAACCAGGACTGGATTTCTGGGAAGGTCACAGAGGTCCTAGCCTTGGGCGGCTGCAGAACCACAACATACATGGCTTAGGGGCACACAACGTATACATCTGGCCTTGGGTGTAGTCCTTAGGGCTTGTTCACATTAGGGACGATTTTGTGGGTTTTTTTGTTTTGTTTTTTAGCACTGACGATTTTAAAAATTGCCTTAAAGCGGATCCGAGATGAAAAACAAACTATACCAAGTAACTTGTCTATATATCTAATCTAAAGTTTACACAACAAATCTGGCTGCATACAGCTTCAACAGTTTATGATTATTTATTCCTGTGATACAATGAGGGCAGCTATTTTCTGTTTGTCACAGGCTGAGGGCTGGAGATGCTATCAGCTTGCCTGTGTGGAAATTCAGTCCCCTCTCCTCCTCCCTCCTCCCCTCTGCCTTTGAAATCTCTGGCTAGTACTCACTGTCAACAAAAGAATTACGGTTTACCCAAATCATAAACCATGGATAACAAAAGAACTCAAGGGACTTCTAAAGAATAGAAACAAAGCTTTTAAAATACAGGACAAAGACGCATATTCTTCAGCCAGAGCAAGTCTGAAAAAAGGCATACGAAATGCAAAACTTAAATACAAACAAAGGATTGAGGAAAACTTTGAAAATGACTCAAAACCAAGGAGGATGTGGCAAAGCATTCAACTATTCACAGATTACAAAAAGAAGAATAGCACTCAGTATACACTGGACAATAACATCCCCAGCCTAGCAGAGGAACTTAACAACTTCTTTGCTAGATTTGAAAAAGACAACAATAGGCCTCCAGTCAACTTTGGGCCCACTACAGACTCACAGCCATTAATCGTTCACATACATGAAGTGCAGCAAGCACTCACAAATATCAACACCAGGAAAGCTGCAGGTCCTGATGGTGTGCAAGGACGTGTGCTCCAGGCCTGTGCTGGTCAACTAGCGAAAGTTTTTACACAAATATTCAACCTCTCTCTGTTCTTGGGTGTAGTCCCATCATGCCTTAAATCTACAACCATTGTGCCAGTCCCAAAAAATCCTAGGATAACCTGTCTTAATGATTATCGACCAGTTGCTCTAACCCCTGTCATCGCCAAGTGCTTTAAATGACTGGTAGCCACACACATCAAGGCCTCCATCCCAGCAAATCTAGATCAACACCAGTTTGCTTACCGAACAAATAGATCGACTGAGGATGCCATCTGTGTAGCTCTCCATGCTGCCCTCTCACACCTGGAAAAGCCCAACTCCTATGTTAGGATGCTCTTTGTTGACTACAGCTCAGCATTTAACACCATTGTACCTAGCCAGCTGACCAACAAACTCCATGCACTAGGTCTTGCTCCCTCCATATGTACTTGGTTATTGGACTTCCTTACTAATCGCCCTCAAACTGTCAGACTAGGAAAACAGACATCCTCCACCCTTACCCTGAGCACTGGCGTGCCACAAGGCTGTGTATTAAGCCCTCTCCTCTATGCACTTTTCACCCATGACTGCCAGTCTATCCATACCTCAAACATAATTGTTAAGTTTGCAGATGATACGACTGTCATTGGGCTTATATCAGACAATGAGGAAGCTGCATACAGAGAAGAAGTTAGGAACCTGACTGCATGGTGTGACATTAACAACCTGTTATTAAATACAAAGAAGACCAAAAAAATTATTCTGGACTTTAGGACCACCAAAAAGACCACTCACCTACCGCTAATGATCAATGCAGAGGCTGTGGAGAGAGTTTCCAGCTTCAAATTTTTGGGAGTCACCATCGCTGAGAACCTGTCCTGGGCTGACAATGCTTTAGCTCTAACTGGCAAAGCACAACAACGCCTCTACTTTCTGAGAAAACTAAGGAACGCTAACCTCCCACAGAAGCTGCTGGTTAATTTCTACAGATGCACTATAGAAAGCGTTCTGACCAATTGCATGACGGCCTGGTACAACAGCTGCACGAAGGCTACTAGAGAAGCCCTGCAGCGAGTTGTTAAAACAGCAGAAGCCATTATTGGCACTGAACTACCATCACTGGAACTTTTGTATAATACTCGCAGCGTGAGAAGGGCCAAAAACATTATCAAGGACAACACTCACCTTGGAAATGCCCTGTTTGAGCTCCTTCCATCAGGTAAACGTTTTAGATCAATCGTGTGGACACACAAACAGACTGAAAGACAGCTTTTTCCCATCCGCCATAAACTTGATGAACTCTGAATCCTCTCTGAAATAATTAACACTGTGTACAAATTGTTTAAACATCTGTAATACCTGGCATACTTGTATAATTTCTTCTCTTCCTTGTTACTATCACTATGTTCCCTATATGCACCATGGGGTTGTCATGAAAAGTAATTTCGTTGTGTTACACAATGACAATAAAGTGAATTGAAGTGAAGTAGTAACCTCCTCCTCCTCCTGCCCAGACTGAGCTCCCATAAGCCTTTGTTACAGTGCCTTGGCACTCTGAAAAAGCTGTGGGCGAGGCTTGTTTAGTTTATAGGGAATTAAGAGTATTAAAACAAAACAAAAAAAAGTATTTGGCTTGAGGAATGCCGTATAAACTGTATGAAAGGAACACAATTATGCAATGAGTAAAAGTTTTTCTCGGATCCACTTTAATAGTGCTTGTGCAATGTTAGCTTATGTGAGTGTTCTCACATAAGCGATGAACTTTCTATCCAATCACAAATGCAGCTCCTGCACCATTTTCAGAGCATTCCTGATTCATAGAAAGAATAGGGAAATTGCAAAGTGCTTGAAAACGTGCTTTGAGGCCTCTTTTACAATAGGACGTTGTGTTTTGATGCAACGTTAAAGTCGCAACGCAAATTACAATGCAACGGCCCAAAAAAGTCACAACACAATTAATGCCCCGTTATTGTTGCACACAGTAGAGCATACAGGCAATGATAAGTATGTTTCCAAGTCATTACTGAGCATGTGCAACAGTCTAACGCAGCTAATAATGTGTATAACGCACCGCATGCAGTACATTCACTTACCGTGCAGGGTTAGACAACAACACAATGTGTGCACTGTGACTGGGGCATTGATTTTTGATTGCAGAGTTATTCTGTGTTAAATACTGTTTCAATGTGCGATTTTAACGTTGCACTGTGAAAGAGGCCTCAAAAACGATTTTCCGAGTGCTTAATGAATAAATATATTGTATTTATTCAATTGTGGGGCAAAGAGTTCACTTCCTGACTAATGTCAGGAAGTGAATAAAAAAAAGAAATGAAAAAAAAACTACTCAAAAGCGCTTAGAAAAGCACATTTTAAAATGCTCCATAAATGGCTCAGAGAATGGTGTAGTCTTAAGTGTGCAGAGAGTGGTGTAGCTCTAACTAAGAGCAGAGAGTGGTGTAGTCTTAATAGTGTGCAGAGAGTGGTGTAGCTCTAACTAAGAGCAGAGAGTGGTGTAGCCCTAACAGAGTGCAGAGAGAGGTGTAGCCCTAACAGAGAGCAGAGAGTGGTGTAGGTCTAACAGAGTGCAGAGAGTGGTGTAGCACAAACAGCGAGCAGAGAGTGGTGTAGCCCTAACAGAGTACAGAGAGTGGTGTAGCCCTTACAGAGTGCAGAGTGGTGCAGCACTAACAGAGTGCAGAGAGTGGTGTAGCCCTAACAGAGTGCAGAGAGTAGTGTAGCCCTAACAGAGTGCAGAGAGTGGTGTAGCCCTAACAGAGTGCAGAGTGAACAGATACACTTATCCGGGGCTTCCTCCAGTTCCTGGCAGCCTATCTGTCTCTTGCCCCAGCTCCGGTGAGTTGGGATCCCCTCTGTTGCAGATGCCGACTTCGCCAGGTCGGCATCTAGAGCGCTCGTGTGCTCAGGTAGAATGGAGTGTTCTGTGCAGGCGCCGTACTTCTGCGCCTGCGCAGAAAACTCTAGATCATGTGAGAGTGACTGTGAGTGGCGTGCTTGTGCAGGTGCAACCTGGCAACCTGTCCTTTAAACATTTCTAAAAATCTCACAGAAGACTTTTTTGAGATCCCAGCTCTCCATCCATCCATCCAGAGACAGTCTGACTTGTGCACAACCATTTCATCTACCAATCATCTTCTGTAGAAATTATGTTCTCCTTGTTATTCCAGTCAGAAGAATAAGGCCTGGTACACACTTTCAATTATGAATGACCAATCACCGACCACCTCCATGTAGTATGCAGCAATTTTCATTAGTGCGATCCGATTGCAATGCGATTTTGGTCAAAACGCTATCGTCGTCCTGCTGCGTTTTGGATGCAGTTGAGCTTTACTATAATGAGTATAGTAGCTCAATCGTAAACACAATCGCATGGTGGAAATTTAAACGCGATTGAGATCGCGATCGCAAATGCAATCGCAATCGCATTTCATAGTGGAAAAGAGCCTTTAAGGAGAAAAGTTGGCATAAGTTTAAAAAAAGGAATTTTTAAAAAAGATTTTGTAGTTTTTGAGAAAATCGATTTTAAAAATCCAAAGCGAAAATGGTTTTTATACTAAGCAAAAATTACAATTTAAAAACATTTTTTCTTTGCATTTTTAACTACAAGGTCTGTATATTTTTGTTGTTCTTGTTGTTTTTACTTGTAACATATGTAGCAATTTTGCTGCAATAAAAAGAGCTACCGTATATACTCGCATATAAGCCGACCCGCATATAAGCCGACCCCCCAACTTTTACCTGAAAAACCAGGGAAAAATGATTGACCCCCATATAAGCCGGGGGTAGGAAATGCTGGCCGCTTTATTCCCCTAGTGTGTCCCAGTATAGCTAGTATAGTGCCCAATATGGGTAGGTAGTGCCCAGTATAGCTAGTATAGTGCCCAGTATAGCTAGTATAGTGCTCAGTATAGCTAGTATAGTGCCCCAGTATAGCTAGTATAGTGCCCAGTATAGCTAGTATAGTGCTCAGTATAGCTAGTATAGTGCCCCTGTATAGCTAGTATAGTGCCCAGTATAGCTAGTATAGTGCTCAGTTTAGCTAGTAAAGTGCCCCAGTTTAGCTAGTATAGTGCCCCAGTTTAGCTAGTATAGTGCTCAGTATAGCTAGTATAGTGCTCGGTATAGCTAGTATAGTGCCCCAGTATAGCTAGTGTAGTGCCCAGTATAGCTAGTATAGTGCTCAGTATAGCTAGTAAAGTGCCCCAGTTTAGCTAGTATAGTGCTCAGTATAGCTAGTAAAGTGCCCCAGTTTAGCTAGTGTAGTGCCCCAGTTTAGCTAGTATAGTGCCCCAGTTTAGCTAGTATAGTGCTCAGTATAGCTAGTATAGTGCTCAGTATAGCTAGTATAGTGCTCAGTATAGCTAGTATAATGCCCCAGTTTAGCTAGTATAGTGCTCAGTATAGATCGTATAGTGCCCCAGTTTAGCTAGTATAGTGCTCAGTATAGCTAGTATAGTGCCCCAGTATAGCTAGTATAGTGCTCAGTATAGCTAGTATAGTGCTCAGTATAGCTAGTATAGTGCTCAGTATAGATCGTATAGTGCCCCAGTTTAGCTAGTATAGTGCTCAGTATAGCTAGTATAGTGCTCAGTATAGCTAGTATAGTGCCCCAGTTTAGCTAGTATAGTGCTCAGTATAGATCGTATAGTGCCCCAGTTTAGCTAGTATAGTGCTCAGTATAGCTAGTATAGTGCACAGTATAGCTAGTATAGTGCTCAGTATAGCTAGTATAGTGCCCCAGTTTAGCTAGTATAGTGCTCAGTATAGCACTCAGTATAGCTAGTAAAGTGCCCAGTGTAGGTAGTATAGTTGCCCCCCTGCCCCCACCGCCGCTGCTATTACCTGGCCGCATCTTCTATTCCACTCTCCATGCTTGTAGAGATTCACAGCAGCGCGCCCGGTGCTGCTACTGTGACGAGCGGCGAGCCAGAAAAGAGCAGTTCCCATAGTAACAGGAAGCCGTGCTCTTTCCTGCCTCCTGCCTCATCACAGTAGCAGCGTCGGGCGCGCTGCTGTGAATGTTTACAAGCACGGAGAGGGGAATAGAAGATGAGGCCAGGTAATAGCAGCAGCGGCGGCAGTGGGGGGAGCGGGGGACCCGCAGACCAGCGGAGGGGGGGGACCTGTGGACCAACATGACTCGCATACAAGCCGACCCCCCAACTTTTGGCCCCCTTTTTGGGGGTCAAAAATTCAACTTGTATGCGAGTATATACGGTACTTTAAATAACCCATAAATAGCACGACACGTTTGGTAGTAGAAAAGTATAACAATGGTATTAATCTATCAATAATAACCACTAGATAGCATATTAAAAACATTTAAAATATCCAGCTTCATAATATATGCCACAGTAAGATCACATCCTATAGCATTTCATATATGATTAATTAATGGGTCATTATGGCCAAATATTAATAATAAAGAATGTCACCTGCAGTGGTCAGTCAAGACCATCTACCTGAAAGGAACCCGGGTTCAGAAGTATGCACCTATAGTGAGGGAAAAACCTTTGGAGGTCATGAGACCAATTATAGACATACATATGACATTGTGCAGTGAAATCATATAATCAATTGTGTACCTTTAAAAGCAAAAAAAAGTCAAACAACAAGATGGACAGTGGACATGCTGGAGGTGACTATGATAGCATACACACAGTGAACAAAAACATAGGAGGTGATACTGCTACTGAGACCCAGGCAGGATGGATGGGTTAGGAGAGGAGAGGAGCCCCCGGCAGACTATTTTTGGCAATAACGACCCATAAATTAATCATATATGAAATGCTATAGGATGTGATCTTACTGTGGCATATATTATGGAGCTGAATATTTTAAATGTTTTTAATATGCTATCTAGTGGTTATTATTGATGGATTAATACAATTGTTATACTTTTCTACTACCAAACGTGTAGTGCTATTTATGGGTTATTTAAAGTCATTCTTTTTTATTGCAGCAAGTCTTTCCTAGGCCCTTGCACACACTCATTGCTGGGTGCTGGATCTATGCAATAGGTAGCAATTTTGGTGGCAATAGCATGTATGAGGGTTTTGCTATTCACTGTTACAGTTGGCACAAAATTACAGAAAAGTTAAGAGAAATTACAGTTACACAAAAATAAAATGAATTTACAAATGGTAATTACATATTGGTGGAATTGCAAACTTTTACGCAAAATCTTGCATGTTTGTATAGCTGATTACGATAAGGCTATAATTTTATCAAATAAAGGTACAAGTGGGCGGAGCTTACACTGGTTGTCCATGGAAATGAATTTGTATGTATGAATTTTGTGCTATGCTGCTGGCTAAAGATTTTCTATGATTTTAAAAGGCCCACAATAAAGAAATATGCAGACCTCGTGACATTTATCCACATTGTTGAATGTATCAATTCACAGCCTGATATTCTTCCAAACACCACATTGGGTTATATTGTATACAACACTTGTGGACTTCTCATGGCCTCTGTACATGATACACTGAAAATTGTGTCTGGACCTGAACTGGAGGCTCCAAACTACGCTCACATGAACCATGGAGAAGTCATCGGCTTTGTTGGTGATAATTTTGTGATGCCGGAAATATTTGGGATGTATGGCTACACCATGGTAAGAAAAAAATACAAAAACATGCAGAAACATAAGAGGCGCAATTTAGTGGACATTCCTTGATAATTCCTCCATGTGGTCTTTCCACCCAGCACACTCCTTATACATTAAAGGGACTCCGAGCAGTGCAGTAACTATGGAAAGATGCATACCATTTTTAAGCTCTCTTTCTCCTCTTTCCAGTGATATATAAACCACCACCCTACGCCTTTTAGTTTTTATGTTTGTGATCGAAATTGAGGCCGCCATCTTGGATTCCTTATTCAGCATTGTATTTGTGAGGAAACGCGGAAAAGCCGCCACTAGTACTCAAGGTGGGGCGGCTGATTCCGCGTTTGACATGACAACTAGTGCGCAGTCGGAACGCGGACAAACCGCCGCATGCCCAGACAACAGGGTGGCGGATTCCGCGTCCGGCGCGGCAGGTAGCACGCATAGGCCTACTCTTGCCAGTAACACTGAATGCGGAGAGAACGCCGCACGCACGGACAGCGGTGCGGCGGATTCCGCATTCAACATGGCAGAAACATTACAACACATGTCTGGTGTGGCTGGGACTGATAGTTCCCACTGGTTCAGGAGGACACGCGCGCGCGCGGAGAGGCAGGGCCTTTATGACAGTCAGAAGGGAGTCAGCTGACCAGGCTGGTCAGCTGACAATTTCAGCAGGTTTCATTGGTCCAGCACTTAGGGGAGGCACAGGAGAGCGCTTGGGTATATATACTGGGTGCTGGACATTTCTCTGGTGTCTGGCGTTGCGATCACTACGTGGTAGCACTCAGTCCTTGTTAGTATCTGTGTTATTAGACAGTTTCGTAGGTGTTGATGATCACGGAGCTCACACCTTAGTCTAGGATTTCTGTACTATCTGTATATTGTTATTATCTAGCTTAGTTCCTGGAGTGTGAGAATCTTGGAGCTCACACTCAAGTCTAGGCATTGTTGATTATCTGTTATGACCTTCCGCTTTCCTGACCATCCTTCTGATCTCTGATTTTGTACCTTTGTCATTCTGATCTTCTGTTGCCGAACGCTGCTTGCCTTAGACTCCGCATCTGCCTCTTGTCTCTGTACCTTATCTGTCTGCACGTTTAAGACCTGGCCTGTCCGACCTCGAGAGCTATCTTCCCTGTTAGGAGATAGTTCACAGACCTGTCAGTGACACTTCACCTTTGGTGTCACTCACATTCTGTCCTTCCCACCTGCAGTCTTGCTCCGCCCCTTGGGGAGCTTCAGACCTGTGGAAGGAATCCAAGCTTTGGTTATATCCCGCAATGCTTAGCACCCTTTTGGGGTGCTCTCCTCAAAGTATACTGTTGCACCAAACACTCTCATCACTCAGGTGTCCAGAGGTTAGAAATATATCTGATTATCTGTGATACTGCAGATCATCAATAATCGGATATATATCTGTATTTTCGGTGATACTGCAGATCACCGGTAATCAGATCCTCTCTGTGTTACACCGATCGTTACAGTATTATGCAGGACGACACTTTCCCCAGTGTCGGCAGCTCCATTCAGTGCAATGCAATGAAATACAAGGAACCCAGGGGGATATAATAACAAACATTATGCCGGTAGGTGTGAGGATATAATTAATTAGTTGTGGGTATGCTTAAAGGCATACCCACATGCACTGCTCGGAGTCCCTTTAATTTCTATCGTGTGCATGAAAAGAGGGCACAGTGAAAAAAGGCCTTGGCTGGATCCTGAAATGGGGCGGGTGGATAACGAAATCTGATAACGATGAACATCGTTGTCAAACTTTGTTAATGATAAATACCATTGTAATAACAGACGGGAAATAATAACGAAAATACATTAATGTTAAAAATTGTTACGTAATTCAACAATACAGCTTAACCTAACCCTACTCTCACACAGAACCCTCCCCTGGGGGTGCCTAACCCCACCACCCTCCCCTGGTGGTGCCTAACCCTACCACCCTCCCCTGGGGGTGCCTAACCCTACCACCCTCCCCTGGGGGTGCCTTACCCTACCACCCTCCCCTGGGGGTGCTTTATACTGTTGCTTATCTCTTAGAGCACAGAGAAAATTCAAAGGTCAGGTACGAAAAACAAAATAACCCACTGCTCTACCCACTGGGATTTTTTTGTGTGTGAAAATTACATGGCAGTTATACTTATTCCATGACAAAACAGCCAGGTTCCAGGAAATTGTGTCACAACTGTGCTTTGGAGATGGTAGACTAAAAGAAATTCTGTCTAGAGATGGGCCGAACCTACGATTTCCGCGGAAGGTTTGGTTCGCACGAACTTTTGCGAACCGCAATAGACTTCAATGGGGAGGCGAACTTGGAAAACTAGAAACACTTATGCTGGCCAGAAAAGTGAAGGAAAAGATGTTTCAAGGGGTCTAACACCTGGAGGGAGAGATGGTTGAGTGGAATAGACATCAAAAGCCCAGAAAAAAATCTGAGTTTGACACAAAGCAGTGTTGTAAGGTCAGAAATCACATTGCATGTTCTATTACACGCCTACACTCCTTTACAACATCAGGAAGTGTAATCCTCTCCCTCCTCCTTCACTCCTCCTCCTCCCTTCACTCCTCCTCCTCTTCCAGAGGAGGAGGGTCTTGTCTTTCAAGGAATTGTAGGATTTCAAAGGCCAGCTTACATACATTGGCTGGGAATTGAACCCAGGTCTAGTGCTTGGTAGGCAGCTCTCCTCACCACTATACCACCACCAACATTACATGCTGAAGCCAGCCTAGCATGTACCATTATGATATAATCCAAGAGAAAAAAGAGCTTGCTTAGGGATTTGTAGGATGTCAAAAGCCAACTCACATACATTGGCCAGGAATCCTTTAAACTGTACCTGAGGCAAAATGTGACATGATGAGATAAACGTGTATATGCCGTGCCAAAAATATTCATAACCAGGCTTTACTTGATTTATTTTGCTGCCTGAAAGGCATGGAAGGGACAGCTTCTGTCTTGTCGATGCCTTGTCGGGAATATAGTAAACATCACTGATAGGCTAATTACAGCCATACAAGTTTGCCTGGCAGAATGCAACTTCTGAGGACATGGATAAATACAATACATGAACTATTGACCTTTTTCTAACTCTGGGACACTTAATAGGCTGCCACTGATTAGAGACAGTCAAACATTCAGCATACTTTGTAAATGTTTAAATATAAAAGAAAACCATTAGATACTTAAAGAGACACTGAAGAGAAAAAAAATGGTATAATAAATTGGTTGTGTAGTACGGATAAAAAAAACAAAAAAAAAAACCTTCAACCAATATTGCATTTTTTTGCATTGGTTAGAATGTGCTAGGCACGTTGTGGTGTAGTCTTTAAGTTTTGAGGACTCCACCCCAATTTCACTCACTCCCCAGCTATACTCCCTCTCCCTCTCCTCCATCCGAACTTCTCTCCTTCCCTCTCCTCCACCCCTGCTTCACTCACCCTCCCTCTCTTCCACCCCCTCCCCCTCACTCACTCTCCCATTCATCTTTTACCACCACAGTTTACTTTAAGTAATTGTTCCCCACACAATAGTCATCATGTTGGAGAATGCAGTACAGTGTACATCCTGCAACATGTATGCATGCCTTGATCAGCGGATTGAGGGTGTTTACTGTTGCCCTGGGTGTGTGCGTGTTGCTCAGTTAGAGGCTGAAGTCGCAGAGCTAAATGAGCATCTCGCAACACTGAGACGCATACACAACATGGAGAAGAGCTTGGATCTGACGATCCAGACACTGGGTGGAGTGCAGCCGGAGCAAGAAGCAGAGGTAGCCGCTAGTTGGGTCACAGTTAGAAGGGGTAGGGGAAAAGTGGCAGGGAGGCTAGTCCCGAGTTTTCCCTCTCTAATAAGTATGCTTGTTTGCGTAATATTGGGGAGGATGATTCTGGAGCAGCAATGCTGCAGCAGGATATGTCTCTTAGCAACCAAGGGGCAGACCGCTGCAACGAGAAAGGGAATAGGAGTGCAGCTAAGGCTAGACAGGTACTGGTGGTAGGGGATTCAATTATTAGGCACACAGATAGGGTAATCTGTCGAAGAAACCGTGAATGCCGTACAGTCTGTTGTCTCCTGGGTGCTCGGGTTCGGCATGTAGCGTAAAGAATTGACAGATTATTGGGTGGGGCTGGGGAAGACCCGGATGTCATGGTACACATTGGAACCAATGAAAAAGTTAGTGGGAGATGGAAGGTCCTCAAAAATTATTTTCAGGTACTTGGAGATAAACTTAAAGCAAGGACCTCCAAGGTGGTGTTTTCTGAAATACTACTAGTGCCATGTGCTACATCTGAGAGACAGAGGGAGCTTAGGGAGTTAAATAAGTGGCTGAGAAATTGGTGTAGGACTGGGCAGACTTTGCAGTCGGCTACAGGTTCTACAGCAGGGATGGGCTGCACCTTAATGGGGAGGGTGCAGCTGCATTGGGGGAGAAGATGGCTAAAGGGTTGGAGGAGATTTTAAACTAGGATCTGGGGGGAGGCGGGAGGGTAAAGTCTCAACACGTAGACAAGATAAGATAAAAAGACAGTGGGAGCTTAACAATATGGGGGGTGGAGAGGGGGGTGGGGACAGTGTAAAGAGTAAGGAGGTTGGTAAAACTTCAAGTAGCCCATTTTATGTAAACAAAATTGGTAAATGTGGTGGTAAAAATATAAAGTGCATGGTAACCAATGCTCGGAGCCTTGCAAATAAAATAGACAAACTAGAGTTCATTCTGATTGACAAAGGCTATGACATTGTGGGAATAACCGAGACATGGATGGATGAAAGCCATGACTGGATAGCAAATTTAGGGGGATAAAATGTGTTTAGGAGGGATAGAACAGGGAAAAAAGGTGGAGGGGTTTGTCTCTTTGTTAAGAATTCTTTTACAGCTGTCCTGAACGATGAGATGGAGGAAGATTGTGAAGAAGTGGAGTCCGTTTGGGTAAATATTCATGGTGGAAATAAAGGTTGCCAATTGCTTATTGGGGTATGCTACAGGCCGCCACATATTCATGAAGCTGCAGAACTGCGATTACTACAGCAGATTGAAAAAGCTGCAAGTAAAAATGAGGTCATAGTTATGGGTGACTTCAACTTTCCAGACATTGACTGGAGTATTGAGGCTACCCATTCTGGTAAAAGCAGAAGATTTCTGGCATCACTACAGGACAATTACTTGACTCAAATGGTAATGGAACCAACTAGGGGGAATGCGTTACTGGATCTGATCATTTCTAATTGACCAGATAATGTATCGAATGTGCAGGTTCAAGAACATTTGGGAAATAGTGATCACAACATGATAACGTTTGATCTGGTGACTGATAGGCCACGGGGTGGCGGGACCACTAAAACTATGAATTTTAGAAAAGCAAAGTTCAATCAACTCAGGCAGGCACTAAGTTTGGTGAACTGGGATAATGTACTACAAGGGGAGGACACTGAAGGGAAATGGCAAGCTTTTAAACTTACTCTCAATCAATATTGTAATATGTATATCCCATATGGAAACAAAATATCTAGGAATAAAAAAGGCCTCTATGGATGAATAGAAAGGTTAGAGATAAAATGAAGAGGAAAAGGAATGCCTATAAGGTCCTAAAACAGGAGGGGACAGAGGCTGCGTTAAACATTTATAAGGAGTGCAATAAAAGTTGTAAAAAAGAAATTAGGCTTGCAAAGATTAAAGCTGAAAATCAAATCGCTAAGGATATCAAATCTAACCCAAAAGAATTTTACAAGTACATCAACTCTAAAAAAAGAAAGGTTGACTGTATTGGACTCCTAAAGAATGGAGGGGGATCAATGGTGGATGACCAAGGTAAGGCAGGGTTATTAAATGCTTTCTTTGCTTCTGTCTTCACAAGGGAAACATCACTGTTGCAAATTACAGAGGCAGAAGAGTCTCAATCTTCCAACTGTAATATTAAATACTTAATGCAGGTAAAAGTGAAGGCAAGACTAAATAAATTAAAAATAGACAAGGCACCTGGCCCGGATGGCATGCATCCTCGGGTCCTAAGGGAATTAAGTTAAGTTATAGATAAACCCCTTTATCTTATCTTTTGTGACTCTCTTTCAACTGCCAGAGTCCCAGTGGATTGGCGTACAGCCCACATTTTCCCATTATTTAAGAAGGGCAAAAAATCAGATCCAGAAAATTATAGACCTGTAAGCTTAACATCAGTTGTATGCAAACTATTTGAGGGGTTACTAAGAGATACTATACATGACTTCATAGTAGAAAATAATCTTATTTCTCAGCATCAACATGGGTTTACTAAAGACAGGTCCTGTTTGACTAACATGCTCAGCTTTTATGAGGTAGTGAATGCTAATATGGATATTGGGAATGCTGTAGATGTGATATACTTGGATTTTGCAAAGGCCTTCGACACTGTTCCCCACAAACGTCTGGTGCAAAAGTTGAGGATGCAAGGACTGGGGAAGAGTCTATATGCATGGATAGGGAACTGGCTAATGGACAGAAAACAAAGAGTTGTGGTCAATGGATCATACTCAAAATGGGAGGCTGTTAGCAGTGGGGTCCCACAGGGGTCTGTACTGGGTCCAGTGCTCTTCAATTTATTTATTAATGACCTAGTAGATGCAGTAGTGAGCAATGTTGCTATTTTTTCAGATGATACAAAATTGTGCAGAATCATCAACTCTCAGGAAGATAGGGACATATTGCAACAGGATCTGGATAGGATGGCTATATGGCAGTGATGGCTAACCTTGGCACTCCAGCTGTGACAAAACTACAAATCCCATCACGCCTCTGCCTCCCCGAGTTATGCTTAGAGCTGTCAGAGTATTGCAATGCCTCATGGGACTTGTAGTTCTGCCACAGCTGGAGTGCCAAGGTTAGCCATCACTGCTATATGGGCACATAAATGGCAGATGAAATTCAATGTTGAAAAATGTAAAGTCATGCATTTTGGTCGTACCAATGGTCTAGCACCATACAAAATAAATGGGATACAGTTGGGGACATCAATCTTGGAGAAGGACTTAGGAGTACTCATCGACAACAAGTTAAATAATAGTACTCAATACCAAGCCGCTGCAGCTAAAGCTAACAAAATTTTGGGATGCATTAAAAGGGAAATAAAAACTTGAGATGCTAGCATAATATTGCCCCTGTTTAACTTTCTAGTAAGGCCACATCTGGAATATGGAATTCAGTTCTGGGCACCACATTTCAGGAAAGATATTGCAGTTTTAGAGCAGGTGCAGAGACGAGCAACAAAATTGATACGTGGGATGGAAGGTCTTGCTTACCAAGAAAGGTTAGATAAACTGGGGTTATTTAGTCTAGAGAAAAGACGCCTTAGAGGAGATCTAATTAACATGTATAAATACATCAGAGGGCAATATAATAGCTTGGCGGATGAGCTTTTTGTCTCTAGGCCTTCTCAAAGGACTAGAGGACATGATCTGCGCATGGAGGAAAAATGTTTTAGCCATTTATTTAGGAAAGGGTTCTTTACAGTAAGAATGATTAAGATGTGGAATGCGTTGCCACAGGAAGTCGTTATGGCAAACTCTATACCTGCATTTAAAGGGGGCTTAGATGCTTTCCTTGCGTTGAAAGACATCCATGGCTACAATTACTAGGTAATGCCTAATGATGTTGATCCAGGGATTTTATCTGATTGCCATCTGGAGTCAGGAAGTAATTTTTCTCTTTAGGGGCTAATTGGACCATGCCTTGTAGGGGGTGTTTCACCTTCCACTGGATCAACAGGGATATGTGAGGGAGCAGGCTGGTGTTGTACTTTGTTCTCTGGTTGAACTCGATGGACGTACAGTATGTCTTTTTTCAACCAAAATAACTATGTAACTAGAACATTAGAAGAAAAGAAAAAATAGTCTCATATTTTTATTTTCAGTTACATAGTTTTTTGTTTTTTTTTATAACTTTGCATCATTTTCTAATATTTGCACTTTACACACTACTCAGCGTTCTAAATGATTTTACAGAGCAGACCAGTAAACATTTGAATAGAGATGGCCCAAACGGTTTGCATGCGAACATCGCTGGTTCGCGTTCGTGGTGATCCGCGATTCCACAAACTATATGTGAGTTTGACCCGCCGCCTATACTACATCATTAGGCTCAACTTTGACCCTCTACATCACAGTCAGCAGACACAGGGTAGCCAATGAGGCTGCACTCCCTCCTGGAGCCTCCCCACCCCCTTATATAAGGCAGCTGCGTCAGCCATTCCCCTCACTTGGTCTGGCTGCAGTAATGAGAGAAGGGAGAGGAACCTGCTGTAGACATAGGGAAAGCTTAGTTAGGCTCTTGTTAGCTTGCTCCTTGCTGATACTTATTGCTAAGAAGCACCCCTCAACAGCTCTTTTGAGAGCTAATGTTGTTCTAGTGATCTATTTTTTTTGTGCGTGCCCCACTGACACTTGCATATACAGCCCTGCTGTCAGTCGCAGGCTTGCAGCTGGCCCTTGCTAATTGCTATACTGTGCAAGGCCCAGCACATTCAATGACTACCTTTTCACTGCACCTGGGTGGGACAGCTACATATTTGTAATACCAATCACTGCATACCTGTTCAGGGTACCTGTGTGTGTGACAGCTGCACATTGCATTGATAACAGTCACTGCATACCCGTTTAGTGCCCCTGCGTGACAGCACGCAGTGTTATATTATATACCAGTCACTGCATACCTGTTCAGGGTACCTGCGTGTGTGACGACAGCTGCACATTGTATTGATACCAGTCACTGCATACCTGCTCAGTGCACCTACGTGACCGCACGCAGTGTTATATACCAGTCACTGCATACCTGTTCATGGTACCTGTGTGTGTGACAGCTGCACATTTGTAATGCTAGTCGCTGCATTCCTGTTCAGGGTACCTGTGTGTGTGACAGCTGCACATTTGTAATACTAGTCACTGCATTCCTGTTCAGGGTACCTGTGTGTGTGACAGCTGCACATTTGTAATACTAGTCGCTGCATTCCTGTTCAGGGTACCTGTGTGTGTGACAGCTGCACATTTGTAATACCAGTCACTGTTTTTTTTTCTCTTAAACTCAGTGTACACCCGGTACTTTAACCCAACTTAGACAGACTGGCTTCATAGCAGCACTCTTGTGTTGGGTTGTGTTTTACATCATCGTTTGATACTTTGTTATTGTATACTTCTTTAATAATTTTTAATAAATTCAATTAATAAGTTTAGTTATATAAAGATGTACCACAAAAAAAAAACAAAAAAAACCCACAAACAATTTCACCACCAGTCATTCCACCAGACACACCACCAGACATTCTAGAACATCCATTCTTCCAATCCCTACCAAGAGCAGTATGGTCTCTTAAACAAAAAAAACAAAACAAAAACAAAAAAAAAACAGTCACCTAATCCCGAGTTTTTAAGCTCTGTCAAAAGGTTTTTCCAAATATGACTCCATTTTGTTCTCTCTCACTCCCTCTTCATCATTAACATCATCATTGTCACCTCCCAGAAAAAAAGTTCATCTTCTCTATCCAAGCAGCATATCCCGACATCTCCCCTCCCTTCCAGCTCTCTAGAATCACTATCTTGGCAATAATTGTCCCTATTCCTTTAATCAGTCTCTTCTCATTTGTATTCTTTGGATCAGAGATGCCAAAAATTGCTGTCTCTGAGGTTAGTTCAAAGTTTCCTCCCACAATTTTTTCCCTAAATTGTTTATTGCTTTCCAAAGATTTCTTAGATAGGAGCAATCCCACCAGACATGCATATCATCCCCATAAGCCATCCCACAGCTCCAGCACCTCTCTTTACCAAAGTTTTTATATCTCGTAGGGGTCAGGTACCAACATGCTATTACTTTATATTGTGTCAGGAATAGTCTTGTGTCTTGTATCATACTTAGTTCCCCCCAAATCGCCTTCCACTTATCTTTGAATTCTGGGCCTAGCTCTCTTTCCCATCTAGTACAAAAGGGTAATTCTTCTGCACACATCATTTGATTAAAGCTATTGTAGTAGAGTGACTGACAGTAGACTCTACTACGTTTATTAAATAACAAAACTGTAACGGCCGGCGGGGGCCGTCTCCACGCGTCGCCCGGCCGGCGGTCCCCGCCTCGCTCTCGCATATGGGTCCTTCGGCCGCAAACAGTGCACGCATTACGCGTGCGCGCGGCCAGCGGCAGGACCTTTATGCAGCTAGATGGGGAGTTAGCTGACTTGCTGGTCAGCTGACTCCAACTAGCTCTTGGATTGGCTGGGTGGTGCTGCTGATGCGCTCCCAGCATATAAGGAGCTAGTATTCAGAATATTCTATTCACAAATAGAATTGGTGATAGAGGGCAGCCCTGCCGAACCCCATTGGATACATACATTTTTTCAGTCAATACTAGTCACTGCTTACCTGTTCACTGCACCTGTGTGACCGCACGCTATTTTATATACCAGTCCGTGCATACCTGTTAACTGCACCTGTGTGACAGCTGCACATTGTATTTTAATACCAGTCACTGCATACCTTTCACTGCACCTTTGTGACTGCACATTGTATTAGTCAAGTCAGTGCATACCTTTCACTTCATCCCCCCGACGAAACAGGCAGAGGCAGACCCAGAGGCAGGCCACCCCGGCAGGTCTGTTCGAGGTCGTGCTCTGCATGCACGCCGTGTGACTGCCTGCCCCAAGACTAAGTTAGTCCCCACACAGCATCTCTGCCTGCAGGCCGCTTGACTGCCTTCTCCGCCACCACCAACAGGGTCCAGCACTCCAGGCGGATGCCTGAATTTTTAAGGCCGCTGCTAGCAGCGGCCGCTAACAAAACCTATAACAATTTTTTTCTGGTGTGTGAATATGCCTGCCTAAATTTTCTGGCTGCACTGCAGCTGCAACAACAAAACAAAAGGCGTGTACATGTGTCAATTCCCCTTCATGATGGTTACCTTCAGGGGTGCTCATCAGGACTCTCGAATTTGAATGTACCCGAATAATCGGGTAGATTTTCATGGTTGCCGAAGTCAAAGCCGAAGCCCGATGCTGTTGCCGAATTTATAGGTTCCCTGAGTAGTCGTTCTCGAATTCGGCCAGATGACGTGGTGATCATGAGTTTAGCTTCAGTATCCAGGGGATGACATCATTGGGCCAATCAGAAGGCCTCCAGCCGAGGCCCTAGCAACCCTAGCAACCAATTGTAATGATCCCAGCAAGGCTTGGTGTACAGAGGCGCCAGAGTAGAATAAAAACGTTTAAAAACCGTCTAAAAGAGGGGGATGTTCAGGTGGACTTACCTCCCTCAAAAATATAAAACTCAATTGAGTCACAATATATCAATACAAAAATATTTTATTGAACTCCACTTAGTGCAACGCGTTTCGCAGGTGTGGTCCTGCTTCATCAGGCAAACAGGAGTATAACTCAATGGGTCTAGATGCAGAAGTGAGCGCCTCTGCATCTAGACCCATTGAGTTATACTCCTGTTTGCCTGATAAAGCAGGACCACACCTGCGAAACGCGTTGCACTAAGTGGAGTTCAATAAAATATTTTTGTATTGATATATTGTGACTCAATTGAGTTTTATATTTTTGAGGGAGGTAAGTCCACCTGAACATCCCCCTCTTTTAGACGGTTTTTAAACGTTTTTATTCTACTCTGGCGCCTCTGTACACCAAGCCTTGCTGAAATCTTGAGTCCACCCTCGGTGGAGGGGTGCTACCCCGTTTCCTATCTACAGAGAGCGACATCTTAAAAACCTGAGTGGGGTCAGGTTCTAATACTCCCCACCTGCACTTGAAGTGGTTGCCTATGGGTAACCCATGTTTGTGAGTATATCTAAATATTTTGCTTTTAACCACAACTAACTTAACAATACTACACCATATCGAGCTCTCGATTTCTCTTTGTTCTTCCAAGCAAATTGTAATGATCCGCTCAGCTGCCTGCGCATGCAGGCAGCCTTTTGACCATTGTTCAGGTCTGCATTCTGCAGGTCTCTGGAAAAGAGACCTTTTGTCAGTTTTGCAGCTTGCTGCTGCTGAGGAATTTGCATACATTTGTCATGCAAATTGCCTAGCCACATCCTTTGTAGGCTTGCACTATAAATACCATGTGATCCCACAATCCTTCGCTGATCATCAGGGTTTGTTACTGTGAAACACTCCTAGAGTGTCAGCCTTACTTGTTGTCTAAGATTAGCTTAGAGTAATTCTTGGGACTGCACTAGGCATCCTTGCTAGAGCAGTTAGGATTGTATTATCTGTTTGCTTTGTTCTGTCTGGGAGTGAAGGCCAGAGCAGCGGTTGCTACTGGAAACTCCTCTGTCTGTCTTGTGCTTGGATCGCACTACTCTGACGGAAGAGCAGTGGATATTTTCTGTCCTGCTCTCATACTTGGTTCGCACTGGCTCTGACGGTAAGAGCAGTGGTTCCTGTGTAGATACGAACACTTGCTGTAGGCTCGGTGAGGTAACCATTAGCAAGCATTCGCATTCTCTGTTTTGTGTTTGTGTGTCATTGGTTAGTCAGGGTGGCGTTCTTGTCTCTGTGGAGTGTGGAGACCGCGCCGTAAACGCGTTCGCTGTTGCGAATGAGTGCGGTGTACGCGTTTAGCTAGCGTTTGTTATTTTCCTTATTTCCTCATTGTATGATTTACTGTGTCTCTCTCTCTCTATTCCTGAGTTCAGCCTTTATCTGGTCTTGTGTCTCTATTGGCAATCGCCGCTCTTGCTATTGCGTTTTCACTTTGTTTCCATTGTGGTGTGTTCGCCGTCACTGGGTGGTGACTAGATTGGAGGACACACATACAATCTATATCTGTGCTCATTCAGTCTTGTGTCGCTGTTAGCAATCGCTATTCCTTGCGATTGCTTTCCTGCTTCGTTTTATCTTGCTCTGTGCTGCACCATTACGTATAATTCCTATCTGGCATCTGTGGCAGTGCAGAGGATCGGTTCCTCTGCACTTCACAGCGCCATCTGTCGGTTGAAATTCCTCTCTATATCAATACATCTATATCTGGGTACTCTGCTTCCACGATTTGTGGCGATCCTCCGCTGCTCAGCGAACACGGCGTGCGCTGATGTCGGAGATCTACCGGAAATTGTTACACCAATCAGAGGAGAGGAGCCTGGCCCTCCCCTCCTCTATAAGGCAGCGGCCATCTTGAGGAGCCCCATCCTTGCTAGTGACTCTGCGGTACTGAGAGCATCTCCAGTGCTGCTGCTCGTCATTGTAAGTGCTTTTTCATTGCTATACCTAGCGTTTTGCTTCCTAAACACCTCCTGAACACATTTATCATACTCAATTGTAGATAGCTAGTAATTTGATTGTTTTTAGTCAGCTAGTGTATACTGTATACTGTGCTAGGCTAGTGTTAGGTCTGTGTGCAGGCTAGGCCTTAGCCTACTACTAGCTTAGGTAGGTTAGGGATTATAGTTAGTTGTGTACTAGTACTAGTTTAGTTAATTTGTACTGCAGTAGTCTGTTAGTTTATTAGCTTCAGTACTGTGTTAGTTACTGACTGTGTACAGGCCAGCAAGCATCTGTTGTGATCTGTGACTGTCAGCTGCCCGACCCTATTGATTGCGTCCGTGTGTGACTGACTTTAATTGTCACTCACTGTCTGCCACACGACTTAGTTATCATAGATAAAGCAGAAATACAGAGAGCCCAGTATAGTGTAGTATGTATTGAATCAGTGGTGAATAAATGACAAGTAAGTATTATACTCACAAACGTGGGTTACCACCAAGGCAACCACTGTATAGGCAGGTGGGGAGATTAGACCTGTCCCCACTCAGGATTAAGATGTCGCTCTCTGAAGAAGAAGAAAAAGGGTTTAACACCCTTCCACCGAGGGTGGAATTTCTTGACAAGTGAAAGTACAGAGGCGCCAAAAGGATAAAATACGATAAAATGTTTAAAATATTCAGGTGGCGGCGGTGGACCGACCACACAGAAACAGACCTGATGTCGTCGTAGGTAACAAAAAGGCAATTTATTTACATACTCCACGAACAATAACTGCAACGCGTTTCACGGGCACAATCCCACTTCATCAGGCATTAAACAACAGGAGTATCATACTGCAAAACGACAGAGATGAGGGTATATCAGAGCGCTATTCGGTGTATGATAGTATTGAGCATAAAATCCATGATCCCGTAAAATATAGGTGTTATGGTGGACTGGGGTGGAGGATAGTAACTGTATTTGGTGATAAGTATGAATGATAAGGTGAAGGACAATGTATCAATAGTACAGCTTTAGTATAGTGCGTTTGGATATGGCTTGGTAAGGATAGCTATAGTTACTACTGGCTATGTGGTAAATAGTATTAGAGGGTATGGGACTGGGGGGGAAGAAGATGGAAGTTGCCTTTTCCAATTGGGAAATAGGTGGAGAGAGAGAGTGACAAGAAGTGAAAGGGGAATGAGTGGGGAGGCACATAGTGTGTGGTAAACAATACTGCCTGCAAAAATATACTGCAGGAAACTTAAAGCTGGATAGTGCATAGCTATATTGCAAAAGAAGTGCTGGGGTGGCATGTGTTAGGACACAAATCATATTCAACATAAATATGCAGTGCAAAGGAAAAAATAATAAAAGTATAAATGCACTCACCAACTGTAGGTCCGAGACACGCTTGGCACCTCTGTATCAGTGTGCCGGCGTGGGACCTATAAATAGCTCAGATATGTGTGTACGGGGGTCGGGCTGGCTTGCGGTAGGCGTGGGAGCAGTCGGGGCTCCCAGCCAATGGGGACCTGCAGAGGGCGGGAGTGTACTATTGATACATTGTCCTTCACCTTATCATTCATAATTATCACCAAATACAGTTACTATCCTCCACCCCAGTCCACCATAACACCTATATTTTACGGGATCATGTATTTTATGCTCAATACTATCATACACCGAATAGCGCTCTGATATACCCTCATCTCTGTCGTTTTGCAGTATGATACTCCTGTTGTTTAATGCCTGATGAAGCGGGATTGTGCCCGTGAAACGCGTTGCAGTTATTGTTCGTGGAGTATGTAAATAAATTGCCTTTTTGTTACCTACAACGACATCAGGTCTGTTTCTGTGTGGTTGGTCCACCGCCGCCACCAGGCATGGTCGGAAGAGCTTATTTCCGTTTCCGGGACAATTCCGCATTCCGTCATATAGAAATTCCGTTACCGTTCCATTCCGAGGCTGTTCCGCGGAATTCCGACGTATACGGAAAAATGTTACTCTCTCTCTCTCTCTCTCTCTCTCCTCTCTCTCTCTCCTCTCTCTCGTCACTGCTTTCCGAATTTATAATTCCTCAGAAAGCAGCGACCATCCCTATTCTTGAAAACCAACAGGTGGATTTTGATTGGCTGTTGAAGGCTCCACCAACTTTTCTGAATATTAATCCCATTCACTCCATGACCCAAGTGTACCAAGTTTGAAAACCCTGTCATTAACAGTGTAAAAATGGCTGCAGTTTACATTTTTCCATTTAAAATGAATGGTTGAAATTTGATTAGTTGTTTTATGCTGCATCCACTTTTCCTGGATTTGTAACATCAGTCACCAAGTGCCCAATTGTGCCAAGTGTGGGGACTCTGGCTTGATTACTGTGTACAAGTGTGGAGACTCTGGCTTGATTACTGTGCCAAGTGTGGGGACTCTGGCTTGATTACTGTGCCAAGTGTGGGGACTCTGGCTTGATTACTGTGCCAAGTGTGGGGACTCTGGCTTGATTACTGTGCCAAGTGTGGGGACTCTGGCTTGATTACTGTGCCAAGTGTGGGGACTCTGGCTTGATTACTGTGCCAAGTGTGGGGACTCTGGCTTGATTACTGTGCCAAGTGTGCAGACTCTGGCTTGATTACTGTGCCAAGTGTGGAGACTCTGGCTTGATTACTGTGCCAAGTGTGGGGACTCTGGCTTGATTACTGTGCCTAGTCTGGGGACTCTGGCTAAATTATTGTGAGAATAGTGGCCTTTTACATTTTTAACATTGACATGAACAGGTGAAATCTGATTTGCTCTTTGTAGCTCGACCCCGATGTGCAGGGGGGATGCGAGACCCCCAGAACATATCATCCCAGGTAGTGAGGGATCTGTGCACCAAGTTTCGTTCAAATTGGTCAAGCTGTTTTCAAAGTATCGCTGCACATACATACATACATACACACATACATACATACATCCGAATATATATATATATATATATATATATATATATATATATATATATATATATATATATATAGATTAGGGTATTAAAACAAACCAAAAACAGTATTTGGCTCTGGGAATGCCCTATAAACTATATGTAAGGAACACAATTATGCAAAAAAAAGTAAAAGCTTATGACAGATCCACTTAAAGGAGGTAGCTACCGTGTGTAACGATCGGTGTAACACAGAGAGGATCTGATTATCGGTGATCTGCAGTATCACTGAGAATGCAGATATATACCCGATTATTGATGATCTGCAGTATCACCGATAATCAGATATATCTCTAACCTCTGGACACCTGAGTAATATGAGTGTTTGACACAACAGTAATACTTAGAGGAGGATCCCCGTAAAGGGGTACAGTATAGTAAGAGATACTGCTCAGAGAACAGATTCCTTCCAATGGCCTGATGCTCCCCAAGGGGCGGAGCCAAGCTGAGAGTGGGAAGGACCAGAGAGTGAGTGACACCAATGGTAAAGTGTCACTGATAGGTCTGTGAACTATCTCCAAACAGGGAAGATAGTTCTCGAGGTCGGACAGGCCAGGTTGGCAACAGACAGACAGATCAGGTACAGAGACAGGAGGCAGATGCAGAATCTAGAGACTAGCCGAGTTCAGCAACAGAGTATCAGAATGACAAAGGTACAAAATCAGAGATCAGAAGAATGGTCAGGGAAGCAGAAGGTCATAACAAATAATCAACAATTCCTAGACTAAGGTGTGAGTTCCTTGATCATCAACACCTTGGAAACTGGTCTAGATAATAACACAATAATACAGAATTCCTAGACTAAGGTGTGAGCTCCATGATCATCAACACCTAAGAAACTGGTATAAAGTAACACAGATACTGACAGGGTCTGAGTGCTACCACGTAGTGATCGCAACGCCAGACACCAGAGAAATGACCAGCACCCAGTATATATACACCAGCGCTCTCCTGCGCCTCCCCTAAGTGCTGGACCAATGAGAACGGGAAGAATTGTCAGCTGACCGGCCTGGTCAGCTGACACCCCTCTGGCTGTCATAAATGCTCTGCCTCTTCGCGCGTCCTTCTGAACCAGTGTGGACTATCAGTCCCAGCCACACCAGACATGTGTTGTAATGCCTCTGCTGTATTTGATGCGGAATCCGCCGCACCGCTGTCAGAGCGTGCAGCGTTTTCTCCGCATTCAGCAGTACTGAGAGAGGTAGGTCTATGCGTGCAAACCGCCGCGTCGGATGCGGAATCCGCCGCCTTGTTCACTGGGCATGTGGCGGTTTCTCCGCGTTCCGTCAGGCCAGTGAATGCAGGTCCCTACGCGCAAGCTGCCATGTTGAACGCAGAATCAGTCACCTTACTCTGAGTACTTGCGGTGGCTTTTCCGCGTTTTCTCACACCGTGTAGGGAAAATAAAGCTCCCCCATTGGTTCATCCTTTAAGTCCTCCAGGCCTGTCTGTTCTTTATGATGAATTGGCTATCTTTGTTTATACACGTGAGGTAAACTATGTTTTTCTTCGTTTTTTTTCTAATGTTTCCCACTCATTGCCCACCTGCTCTCGGAGAGGGCTTGGTGCTACATCTCTGTTTTGCGTAATGCTAACATTGCATGTGTTTTAAATACTCATGTTTATTTTGAAAACTTTAATAAAAATGCAAAGTAAAAAAAAAAAATGATATTTACAGATGCCAGATAAAAAAAAAAAACTACGTCAGCAATAATGTTACTTTTGTATGTACCGTAGATCAACTATGAAGCCAGCCGTCCTCTCTCTCGAGATAACGATATTTACAAATCCCTTTTTAACACTGCACAAAATGATCACCTGAGATATAAGGCCATTGTTTACTTACTAAAACAGTTTCATTGGAATTGGGTTACAATCCTTATAACGGCCGATGGCAGCACAAACCAGGAACTTCAGGAACTGACAGAAGAGCTTACCAGGAATGAGATCTGCATTGAACATGTTTATTCCAGCAGTGCTGACATTCAAATGTTTATCTATATTTATTCATTTGATTCTAATCATAAATGCACATCCCAGGTAGTAATAGTGTGTGGGAGATTTCAGTATGAACATACAACCTTTCCTTTGTGGAGTTATAGACACATAAACAAAACATTTATCATCCTCGAATCATTTCTAGATAGACCAGAAATTATAATGCAAGCAGTAGAGGCGATTAACTGTAGTTTGGTGTTTGGAATGGAGAAGAGAGAAGTTCCGGGCCTACAGGAAAAATTTCAAAACGTTAACAGATTCAGTAACCCCGGAGATCCTTTACTGGAGGACATTTACTTCTTTTATTTTCGCTGTAATGATACAGATGCAAAAAAGAAAGAATATTTTAATAAGTATCTAAAGATAGAAACAAAATACTGCCCTGACATCATATCTCCGTTTACCGCTTCACTGTTGGATACTAATAATAATAAAGGCAGTTTCTTCTCGATATACCTGGCGGTGGCTTCTTTAGTGTATGCCGTGCAGGAGATGCAGAGGGTGGAGGGATCCAGAGCTCATGGCTACAGAGTTAAGGTAAGCAGCAGAGCTGGGATAATTGTGAGTTATTGTGAGTAGGGATGATCGGAAAGAGATATTTCCGTTCCACCGGAATTAGTGGATTCCACCAGCGCTAAATTCCATCACCATTACATTTCCACGGAATTTTGCGGATTTCCATTCCGGCGGAAAAATTAAAGTAATCGCAAGTGAAACCTTGTTTATGCTAAATGGTAGCCCATGGGACCTAGTGGCTGTTCCCCCGGTCATTCTTTTATTATTATTATTTATTTGTTTTGCAGCAGGAGGTGTCACTTAAGCCATGGGACCTATTGGTGGTCCCATGGCGGTCATTTTGGTGCCACATGAGGTGTCGCGTAAGCTTTGGGACCTGGCGGTGGTTCCATGGCGGTGCCACAGGAGGTGTCGCGTAAGCTTTGGGACCTGGCGGTGGTTCCATGGTGGTCGTTTTGGCGCCGCAGAGGTGTCGCGTAGGCTATGGGACCTATACAAAATGGTGGGATAGGTGACATAGCTAGGGAGCTGTTTGCTAACATAGGATTGATTGGGTTTTATTAAGACTGTAATTGCTGCTGAAATAATTCCTATTTACATGCAGAAATCCGTTTGGGTGGTTTTTGTAAGCCTCTGATTGGTGCAGAAATTCCAATTTTCATGCAGAAATCCGGTTGTTGTCACTTTAAGCTTCTTCTGGGGGCTTCCTTGTGATTGGCTTACAAAAAATTTGCATTCCGCGTAAATTCTGCCATAGCGCAAAAAGCAATTCCTTTTCATTGCGGCGGATCGGAATCACCAATACGATCCAAACAGACTGAGGCTCAAGGTAGACTAACAAACAGTAACCTGATGACGAGCAAGGCATTCTGGGAGGAAGTGACATTTATACTGAAAACCTTCCAAGGAAGCCAGCAAGTAATTTGCATGCCAAGTGGATGCAAATCCATCCACAGCAACGAGCTGACAGAAAAGGCCTGTTTCCCCTGGACTTGCATTATGCAAGCTGCATAAGAAACTATCCAAATGTCCAGGGAAACAAGGCCAGCAGAGCAGATCATGACAGTTGGCTGTATTTATGAGCATTAAGCTGACCCTAAGCCCAAACATCACATGACTGTACAGTATGTAAATATTCATTTACTGTGCCCCCACATATGTGATTTTTCCCTCTAAATTTGTAAACTGTCACCTTATGTTACTCTAATTATTCTAAAAGCTATTTAATTAATTCTACTGTATAACTTTATTACTTAATTACTTCATTTTATTTAATCTACTGTATTTTATTTATTCTACTGTATAACTGTATTACCTAATTACTCAATAACCAAATTTGTGAACTTTGGAGTCCTTTGCATGCATTGAAATCAAACATATCTGATTGGCTGTTTGTGGCTCCACCCACTTTTCTGAATATTAATCCCAGTCACCCAGTGACCAACTGTGCAAAGTTTGAGGACCCTACTATTAACAGTGTAAGAATGGCTGTGGTTTATATTTTTCCAGTAAAATTTGTAATTGTCTCCACCCACTGATGACCCCATGTTGCCCGGTTATGTATTTGGCTGATGTTTGCTGTGCCCACCCTAACACACAATTAATTAATTACTCAATTACCAAGATTGTGAGCTTTGCTGTGTTTTGCATCAATACTTTGCATTGGAGTGAAACAAATCTGATTGAATGTTTGTGTCTCCACCCTCTTTCTAAATTCTAACCCCAGTCACCCAATGATCAACTGTACCAGGTTTGAGGCTTGTGCCATTAACAGAATGGTAGCAATGTAAATATTCCCCTTGAAAATCAATAGGTGAATTTTGATTGGCTTTTGTAGGCTCCACCCACTTTTCTAAATATTAATCCCAGTCACCTAGTGACCAACTGTGCAAAGTTTGAGAACCCTGCCATTAACAGTGTAAGATTGGCTGCAGTTTACATTTTACCAGTGAAATTTGTATTTTTCTCCACCCACTGATTTCCTGACATTGTTCGGGTATGTATTAGGGCTGGTGTTGGCTCTGCCTACTTTTTCTAACCCTAACACACAATTACTCAATGACCAAGTTTGTGCGCTTTGCGGTCTTTGGCATAAAATATTTGTCTCCACCCTCTGATGACCCAGTGTTGTCCAGTTATGTATTTGGCTGGTGTTGGTTGCCCCCACTTTTTTTAACCCTAACACACAATTAATAAATTACTCAATGACCAAGTTTGTAAGCTTGGCGGTCTTTGTCATTAATAATTTGCATTGAAATGAAACAAATCTGATTGGCTGTTTGTAGCTCCCCCCCCCCTTTTCTGAATTTGAACCTCAGTCACTCGATGACCAACTGTACCAGGTTTGAGGCCTGTGCCATTAACAGTGCAAGAATGGCAGCAATTACATATTCCCCTTGAAAATCAATTAAACCAAGAAGAAAAGAACATGCACATAAACAATGCACCACCAATTACTGTAAGTATGTAAGATAAGAACTTTTATTGAACAATAGAAAAATGCATTCCATAAAAACATCTAAAAAGAGGTAAAAAACCACTAGAAAACACCTATATAGACACATGATAATGCCATAAATATAAACCTCACCTCTGATCTCTAATGAATACCTTCTTTAACGATTGTGGAACTTTCTCCGTGATCAGCGCACAACGCGTGCGCTGACACGGCGGAAATCCTCCACAAGCGTGTAATTGCAGGCACCCAGCAAAAGGTGCTATGCACCTGTAGAGGGAAATTCCTGTCGGCAGATGGTGCTGGGGAGTGCAGAGGAACCAATCCTCTGTACCTCCCCAAATGCCAGACAGGAATTGTACGAAGCGCAGAACGCAATCGCAAGAGAGGCGATTGCGAATGAAAATGAGCAAAGGGACAGGTTGTGTGTGTGCGCCAATCCAGTCGCCACCCCGCGACCGTGCACACCCAACAGCAGATATGAAATAGGAACGCGATCGTGAGAGGTGCGATCGCCAGACGTGACACAAGGCAGATCAGAATAGAAAACGAGGGTAGCAATGGCACAGCAAATAATACAATGAGGAGATACGGAAAATAACAAACGCTAGCTAACCGCGAACACCGCACTCATTCGCAACAGTGCACGCGGTTATGCGCGGTCTCCACGTGATAAGCACAATAGAGACAAGCACGCCTAACTAACCGACACAAGACAGACACCACACAAACGCGCTTGCTACATGGTTGCCTTACCGCAGGCACCAGCAAGCGCACGCAAACTGACAGACAACGAGAATCGATCAAACAGGAACCACTGCTCTTACCGTCAGAGCCAGTGCGAACCAGGTATCAGAAAGATCCACTGCTCTTGCTGTCAGAGCAGTGTGATCCAAGCACACGACAAACAGAAGGAGTAACCAGCAGCGACCGCAGCCGAGGTTAGGTCCAAGATCCAGACCAGAGGAATCCACTGCCACTAACACTAGGGCAAGTGCGATTCAGACAGACAGAACAGAAGGATCCACAGCACTAGCGAAAATGGCTAGCGCAATCCAGAGAGACAGAACAGAAGGATCCACAGCGCTAGCGAAAAGTGGCTAGCGCGATCCAATGAGACAGAACAGAAGGATCCTCAGCGCTAGCGAAAAGTGGCTAGTGCGATCCAATGAGAGAGAACAGAAGAGATAGCTGGTAGCAACCGCTGCACCAGCTATACTCCAAGAACAGAGATCAGAACCATTTCCTGTCGACCACCGTTGGGACAGGACAATGGCATCAGAAGAAACAAACCGATAAACAATCCTAACTGCACCAGGGAAATCTGCCTAGCACAGTTTCCAGGAATTACTCTAAGCTGATCCCCAAACAGAGAGTAAGGCTGACACCCCACCAGGAGTGTTACATAGGACGAAATCCTTATGACCAGCGAAGCATTGTGGGAAAGATATAGTACCTATAGTACACGCCTCCAATGAATGTGGCCAGGCAATTTGCATGACAATGTATGCAAATTCCTCTGCAAGCACAAGCTGCAAAACTGACAGAAGCTCTTCTTTCCAGAGTCCTGCAGCATGCAAACCTACACAATGGTCAAAAGGCTGCCTGTCTACACAGGCAGCTGAGCAAATTATCACAGTACCCCCCCCCCCCTCCAGGGTCGAATTCCAGACGACCCTCAAAACTTCTATTAGCAACAGACTCAAACTGAAGACTCATGAAGGTCGGGGCAGCCCGACAAGGTCCAATTCCAGAGTCAGTCCACACGAAACCGACCTCATCGGAAACAGAAGCCACCGAAACATGCCCATCAGTACTACCAGTCTTAGCGTAACACCCATCAGGACTGTGGATACCAGAGAAAAAGCCATCGACACCCTCCAGACAATACCCACCACCTTCCAAGGAGCGTCCAAAAATACCAAATCTGCCACAAAACCTGTTCGAAGTGTCTCTTTCAAAACAAAAGCCGATGTTGATCGCATCCAGGGTACCAAGCAAAAACTCTCCCGGAATCTCCCAAAACCCTTTGGAGCTCTGCAGAGATCCCAAGAGGCCAGAACTCTCACCAGGCTCACATGGAGAACCGCCAAGAACCCCTATGGAACCAATGATTATCCTGGATTCAGAATTACGAGGACACCCATCAAGATCAAGACTTTCAGGGACCACTTCTGGGCATGCAAGCAGGCAGGCTAAATCAGAACATGTCTCCACCGAGGAAGCATCTGAGTACGCTGGTAACCGAGGCACACTTGGGCTTTCTGGGTCACAGAGCACACTGGGGTACACCAGCACAGGAGAAACCTCAGGACATGTCGGGGAACTGCCAACCTCAGAGTCCGGCACGACAAGACCAAAACCAGTACCGGACAGAGAATCATCATGAGTGGAGGTCACAGGCACTGGACTTTCACAAGAAGACTCGGATACAAATTCAGAAATTTCTGTGACAATAATATCATCATATGAGTGAAGCTCCATCAGAGCTGAAAAGGTAGCCAGCAAGGCAGCAATGCCTACGGAAGAGGGTAACACCTCAGAAGGACTTGGGGGGCAGGAGACATCTCCTACAAGTTCTGCACCCTTTGGGAAGAACTCGGAGACCTCCAGAACATCAAACAAGACCTCAGGAACATCATTTTTCAAGTTTTCTAAGAAGGATTCTGTACTATCCATGTTACAGGGCAAAACTGGAACTTTATTTTGAGAACAGGGCAGATGTCCCAGGGAAGGTTCCACCATAAACTGAGACTGAATTTCATCATCATGAGTGGAACATACAGGAATATTCACTGGACCACACACTGACTCCCTAACTTTAATCTCGCTGCACCCAGAATTCTGCGTAGCAGTCAAACTAGCTTGCAAGTCCAAAACTGCAGAAAGACAGGTAAAAATAGCAGCAATACCTAGACGAGCCTCTAGGGGCAGGGCAGGAGATATTGTACAAGGCAATATTGACTCATCCAGAGTACAGGGTGGAGAGTCAGAACTTTCTTCAAAGCAAGAAAGGGACTCCCAAATGTCAGTGTGATTGGACATCGTTTTGTTATTCATGGTACAGGGCAGGCTCAGAGAAAGCGTCTCTGAATAAGGCAAAGAAGGTTCAGCATCAGATTCGCAAAACCGAAGCGCTGTCTCAATCTTAGATTCGGCTAACAATGTCGAATCCGAGGAATCAGAACACAAAACCTGCGAATCAAAATTCACTTTAGGTTGTGAAACTGATGCTTCCATAGCGCAAACCTCTGCGATCTGCGGAGCAGACTGCAAGGCATCTAGGACCGAAACACTGGAGCAACTGTCTCCAGACAACGGGCCCTTACAGGTGAGAACAGGGTGAGACAGGGAATCATTTGCAGGAGAAATAGCGACATCAACAGGATAAACTTTATTAGGCATATTAATTTTACTTTTGACGCTGCACAGTCGAGAAACTTTCCCCATAGCAGGGTCACAGACGGAAGATCTCAAAGATCTGTTTCTAAATGAAAAAGGATCCCACACATCCTTGAGGAGACCGGCAGACTCATGCCGATCACAATCTGCAGGAACATCCGAGAAACAGGCATCAGATCGCACAGATTCAGACTGCACACTGTCAGGAGAGAATCCTTCAGGATTCGCACAGGAATCAACCACAGCGGCACACTCATTCATTTCAGATTGCACAAAGTCAAGACTCTCATGCTTTACCCTAGAAAGGCAGGAACAATCATCCGACAACAATGTCTCTCTATTGGAATCAATTGGTTGGTGTGTGTGCAACTCATCCAAAATCGTTTGCCATACATAGATCACCAGATCCACATCATCCTTGTCACATTCATCGGAATCAATCAGAAGGTACATTGAATCGAGGCAAGCATTCAAGACATTTTCGCTTTTTGCGATGTAAAAATCGCAAAAGGCTTTCCAATCAAAATTGAATTCCTCCAATAAGGCCCGACATCCTATGAGGCAAATGGAGGTTCAAACAAGCCAGTATCTAGAAAATCTCCATATGGGTGGAGTTCAGGAACAAGAACAGATTTTTTAACTGCTTTAATATAGTGTGCGATCCTACCTATAGCAGGATCCACATAAGCTTTGGATTGGGGCAAAAAAACTGGAGATTGAGCAACATCATCATACACATCATTAGGGAGTGTTTTATTCAGATGCTTGCGCTTTTTAGTTTTTCCCTTTTTTGCAACTTTGCATGTCTGCTGTTTAAAACCTGAAGTGGCAACAGACACATTGATCTGATTGTCATACTGAAAGGTTTTGCATGGAAGGGAAAGATCAGCTGACCTATCAGCAGCTACACACTCAATCAGAGCAGGTGGTAAGCCAGGCAGTTTAAACCAGTGAGAGACTATCACTGCAAGAAACTGATACAGATTATCATTCCAGGAATTGATTTTTAACAGATCATACGCCCAGGTGAACAAACCATCTTTTAAGAGCACATAGGCAAACAGAAGAGCCGACGTGGACGGATCAGAAATCTGAAAGGTGGGATTCAGGCAAAACCTCACACATTCAGAAAGAAATTCCGCCTTAGTTTCTGAATTTAGCCTTTTAAAGCTCTTAAAGACACAGGAGCCAAACTCGACAAAATCGTACAAATCAGAAATTCCGTCTACACTGGGGTTTTGGGTTGGGCTGGTCATACTGTAACGATTGTGGAACTTTCTCCGTGATCAGCGCACGACGCGTGCGCTGACACGGCGGAAATCCTCCACAAGCGTGTAATTGCAGGCACCCAGCAAAAGGTGCTATGCACCTGTAGAGGGAAATTCCTGTCGGCAGATGGCGCTGGGGAGTGCAGAGGAACCAATCCTCTGTACCTCCACAAATGCCAGACAGGAATTGTACGAAGCGCAGAACGCAATCGCAAGAGAGGCGATTGCGAATGAAAACAAGCAAAGGGACAGGTTGTGTGTGTGTGCACCAATCCAGTCGCCACCCGGCGACCGCGCACACCCAACAGCAGATATGAAATAGGAACGCGATCGCGAGAGGTGCGATCGCCAGACGTGACACAAGGCAGATCAGAATAGAATACGAGGGTAGCAAAGGCACAGCAAATAATACAATGAGGAGATACGGAAAATAACAAACGCTAGCTAACCGCGAACACCGCACTCATTCGCAACAGTGCACGCGGTTATGCGCGGTCTCCACGTGATAAGCACAATAGAGACAAGCACACCTAACTAACCGACACAAGACAGACACCACACAAACGTGCTTGCTACACGGTTGCCTTACCGCAGGCACCAGCAAGCGCACGCAAACTGACAGACAACGAGAATCGATCAAACAGGAACCACTGCTCTTACCATCAGAGCCAGTGCGAACCAGGTATCAGAAAGATCCACTGCTCTTGCTGTCAGAGCAGTGTGATCCAAGCACACGACAAACAGAAGGAGTAACCAGCAGCGACCGCAGCCGAGGTTAGGTCCAAGATCCAGACCAGAGGAATCCACTGCCACTAACGCTAGGGCAAGTGCGATTCAGACAGACAGAACAGAAGGATCCACAGCACTAGCGAAAGTGGCTAGCGCGATCCAGAGAGACAGAACAGAAGGATCCACAGCACTAGCGAAAAGTGGCTAGCGCGATCCAGAGAGACAGAACAGAAGGATCCACAGCGCTAGCGAAAAGTGGCTAGCGCGATCCAATGAGACAGAACAGAAGGATCCTCATCGCTAGCGAAAAGTGGCTAGCGCGATCCAATGAGACAGAACAGAAGAGATAGCTGGTAGCAACCGCTGCACCAGCTATACTCCAAGAACAGAGATCAGAACCATTTCCTGTCGACCACCGTTGGGACAGGACAATGGCATCAGAACAAACAAACAGATAAACAATCCTAACTGCACCAGGGAAATCTGCCTAGCACAGTTTCCAGGAATTACTCTAAGCTGATCCCCAAACAGAGAGTAAGGCTGACACTCCTCCAGGAGTGTTACATAGGACGAAATCCATATGACCAGCGAAGCATTGTGGGAAAGACATAGTACCTATAGTTCACGCCTCCAATAAATGTGGCCAGGCAATTTGCATGACAACGTATGCAAATTCCTCTGCAAGCACAAGCTGCAAAACTGACAGAAGCTCTTCTTTCCAGAGTCCTGCAGCATGCAAACCTACACAATGGTCAAAAAGCTGCCTGCCTGCACAGGCAGCTGAGCAAATCATCACACCTTCGCTGCAAAAGAGCCCAGATTGGGGTTCAAGAAATGAGCCCCAAATATGAGCAAACGACCCGGGTTGGACAAATAAGGTGATTGCCGGTAATAAGCCAGGGCTAGTGTTCAAAGAAACAAGTGAAGACCTGAAGGAAGGTGAAATGATATGCTCAGAAACAGATCATATATAAATATGAAGTGATAAATATTTCATGATAGGCAGACACACAGTAACTTGTGACAGGTAAAAAAATGATAATACCATACTATACCAGCCCAGGGTCACAGCAAGGTAGCTCCTGACGAAGTGGCCACGTGAACCACACAATGCGTGGAGTGCTTCTGTGCCTCCCTCTGCCTGCAACTATCGCTGCTATATTCATACTTTGCTCTTAACGATTCCCGAGAAAATAAATAAAAGCATTTTGATTGGCTTTTGTAGGCTCCACCCACTTTTCTGAATAATAATCCCAGTCACTCACTGACCAACTGTGCAAAGTTTGAGAACCCCAACATTAACAGTGTAAGAATGGCTGCAGTTTACATTTTCCCAGTGAAATTAGTATTTTGTCTCCGCCCACTGATGACCCGGTGTTGCCCGGTTATGTATTTGGCTGGTGTTGGCTGCGCCCACTTTTTCTAACCCTAACACACAATTTATAAATTACTCAATGACCAAGTTTGTGAGCTTGGCTGTCTTTGGCATTAATAATTTGCATTGAAATTAAAGTCCAACCCCGATTTTATTAAAGTACAAGTACCCCACATCATGTGGCTGAAGCAAGCTGCGCTGGCAGTGGTCAGACTTGCAGCACCAGAACCCCCTCTGCCACTCCTGCCGACACTGATGCCTGTTCAGGCAGTCAGTCCTCAGTGGCCTCCTCTGCTTCCTGTGCAAGGAAAAAACGCCGCCAGACCCTGTTGGGTGAATCTCTCCCTGTTGTTGGCAAGAGGGGGACATGAAGTGGCTGGGAATCACTATGCCTGCCTTATCACCCTTTACCACCACCACCACAACCTCCTGGCTCCTCCTGATTAACTATTACTAACTAAGTCCCCTGGTTCACAATTTTTTTACAGCCGCGGTGCCACCAACGCTACATGCCATGTACACATGCCACGTGCCACGTCCGGCATGCTCCTGGCACACGTTACACCTGCTGCATCGCCCTGCTCCTGCTGCCTTTGCTGCTCCCACCGCCAGGCCACTGCTGATTTGCTGATACCACCTATATTTAACCCGAAACACAATTGCTGCGTAATTTTTTGTAGATGTAAACTGCCATGACCCAATTGTGCAGTTGGACTGTGGACACAATGTGGACACAATGTGGGCTGCATGACCACTGTCTGGAACCTAGTCCTGATGTTAATTTACAGCCATTTTTTTTTTTTTGTATTTTAAGTCCCCACATGATCAATTAGTGTTTTTCTAAAAAAAACAAAAACAAAAAAAGCAAAAAAAAAAACCATGATGCTACATGCCTCATTTACCGTAAAAAATATTTTAGAAGCAATTTAAAATCCACTTTCGGTTTTCTATCCGGATATCTTAATCTGGGCGGATATCACGGATACTGGGTTTGGATATCCGCTTCTATTCGGATACCAAAAAGTTCGGATTCGGATATCCGATTCGGATCCGGATATTTGGGTATCCGGATCTAAATTCAATTTGGATTTTGAAAAGGGGTATCCGAGCAGCACTTCTTCTGAACCCTCTATTGCTAAACTACTTGGTAAGAACATGTGGAGTGTAGCATGATGTCATCCCTTTGCATGGGGGAAACCCTTTTCAGAAACATTTCCTCGATGAGGTGTTGTATAGGACCATGGAGAGCCTCTGCCTTCTATGTTATTTTAATATTATTTTGTTTTTATTTAAAGTTACTAAAGTACATGAGAAAATTTCGTTACAAAGAGGACCAGGAACGTGGAGAACAACTAGCTTACAACAAGGATGGAGATTTGTCCTTTCCACTCATCTTATCAAGCTTGACCTTCCAAAATACGTCAAAAGGCACAACTGCTGGAATTTTCTTAGAAACTGCAAAGGGAGAAAATATTTTTCAAATAAATCCTGAAGCTATAACTTGGAAACATGGGACGGTAATAAGCTGTTCTGTATTTTGTTGTTTGTTTATAAATAAGGTTAGATGCAATATGAGTAAATAATGCCGGCAACATATACATATTCCGTGTACCGTATATACTCGCATACAGGCCGAATTTTTGACTCCCAAAAAGGGGGCCAAAAGTTGGGGGGTCGGCTTGTATGCGAGCCCTGTTGTGGTGGTCTGTGGTGGTCCGTGGTGGTCCATGGCTCCCCCCCCCCTCCCCCACGCGGCCGCCGCTGCTATTACCTGCTCAGCCAGCGGCCGCTTCCTCTAATCCGGGTTCCCCTGCCTGCACCAGGCGAACTTTTGCGGAAGTTCAATTCGCCCCATAATGCATTATGAGGGTCAACTTTGACCCTCTGCATCACAGTCAGCAGGCACATTGTAGCCATGTAGGCTACACTAAGCCCTGGAGCCCCCCCCCCCCCCTTATATAAGGCAGGCTGTGGCGGCCATTAGCCTCACTCGTGTGCCTGCTAGAGACAGACTAGGGTCAGCTGCTGCAGACTTGTTCTTCTAGGGACAGATTAGTTAGGTTCTTGGCTGCTTAGCTTGCTCCTGGCTGATTATTATTGCTTTTATAGCACCCCTCAACAGCTCTTTTCAGAGCTCATCCTGTACTTTTTTTTTCTGTGTCAAACTGACACTTTTGTTGCATGCACAGCCTTGCTAATTGATAGTGTGTGTGCCACTGCCAGCAGCCCAGCACATTCAGTGACCACCTGTGTGTGTGACAGGGAGCTGCACATTGTACTACCCAGTACTGCATATACCCAGTACCTGTTGTGTTTACTTAACCCACCTAATCACTGCATATACCTAGCTTTGTGTTGAGTGAACCCAGCTCACTGCATCTAACTACCTGTTGTGTTGAGTGAACCCAGCTCACTGCATCTTACTACCTGTTGTGTTCAGTGAACCCAGATAACTGCATCTAAGTACCTTTACTGTTCAGTGAACCCAGCTAACTGCATCTAACTACCTATTGTGTTCAGTGAACCCACCTCACTGCATCCAAGTACCTTTACTGTTCAGTGAACCCAGCTCACTGCATCTTACTACCTGTTGTGTTCAGTGAACCCAGCTCACTGCATCTTACTACCTGTTGTGTTCAGTGAACCCACCTCACTGCATCTAAGTACCTTTACTGTTCAGTGAACCCAGCTCACTGCATCTAACTACCTGTTGTGTTCAGTGAACCCAGCTCACTGCATCTTACTACCTGTTGTGTTCAGTGAACCCAGCTCACTGCATCTAAGTTCCTTTACTGTTCAGTGAACCCAGCTCACTGCATCCATCCAACTACCTGGTGTGTTGAGTGAACCCACCTCACTGCATCTAAGTACCTTTACTTTTCAGTGAACCCAGCTCACTGCATCTAACTACTTGTTGTGTTGAGTGAACCCAGCTCACTGCATATACCTAGCATCCCCCCGAGATGGACAAAATGGAAGAATCAGGTAGAGGAAGAGGTAGAGACAGACCCAGAGGTAGGCCACCAGGCATCGGCAGGTCTGTGCGAGGTGGTGTTGCTGTGATTTCGTGTGGACCTGGCCCAAAATACAGTGCTCAGAAGAAGGCACGTGCCATCACTTACCAAGATCAGGATGTGCTTGACTATTTAACACAGAACACCTCATCTCCCTGCAGCCACCAGCGCTACAACAAGCACCACATCCGCTGCATTTGACACTTCGCAGGAGTTATTTGGTGGTGGTGGTGAAATCACTGATTCCCAGCCACTACTGCAACAACAAGAAGGCGCAGGTACACCACCTCATACGTCTGAATTAGGTGGCGATAGTATGGACGTAACGTGTGAGGAGGGGGATGATGAACCACCTGAAGTTAGTGCAGTTGAGGAGGTGTCTGAGGAAAGTGAAGCTGGGCAGGAGGATTATGATGACGATTATACGGATGCCACGTATGTTTCCGGTAGAGGAGATGACCACGGGGACAGTTTAGAAGGGGAGTCAGAGAGGAGAAGGAGGAGACGACTCCATGATAGAAGCAGAGGGAGCTCATAGTCAAAAACAGCTGGGGGCAGTGTCCGGCGCCATGTATCGCCAGCTATGGCCAGCCAGCCAACATGTCCTTCAACGTCAGCTGCTGATGCCACCGTAGCGCCATCACCCCAGGGGGGCTCAGCGGTTTGGAAATTTTTTCACATGTGTGTCTCAGATCGGAGCAAAGCCATCTGTTGTCTCTGCCAGCAAAAATTGAGCCGTGGAAAGGCCAACTCTCACGTAGGGACAAGTGCCTTACGAAGGCACCTGGAGAGAAGGCACAAACAGCTATGGCAAGAACCCCTGAGGAAAAGCAGCACACAAAAGACAAGCCACCCTCCTTCTCCTCTTCCTCCTTCAGGTGCATCATCTTCTTTATCCACTTTCTCCCATGCACCTTCACAGCCACCCTCCTCCACACCGCCTCTGCCCTTCAGCGGTTCCTTCTCCTCTGCCCACAGCAGTACCCAGCTGTCCGTGAAGGAAGTATTTGAGCATAAGAAGCAAATGTCTGCCAGTCACCCTCTTGCCTGGCGTCTGACAGCTGGCGTGGCAGAACTATTAGCTCGCCAGCTATTACCATACAAGCTGGTGGAGTCGGAGGCTTTCTGTAAGTTTGTGGCCATTGGTACACCACAGTGGAAGATACCAGGCCGCAATTATTTTTCACAAAAGGCCATACTCAAACTGTACCGTGCAGTTGAGAGGCAAGTGGTGTCATCTATTGCGAAGAGCGTTGGGTCAAGGGTCCACCTGACCACGGATGCCTGGTCTGCCAAGCACGGGCAGGGCCACTACATAACATACACAGCCCATTGGGTCAACCTGGTGACCGATGGCAGCAAGCAGGGAGTACGTGGCTGCGCAGCGGACCGACTTGTCACACCTCCACGACTTGCAGGCAGGCTTCCAGCCACCTCCTCTCCACCTGCTACCACCTCTTCGCTGTCATCATCCTCCTCCTCCTCCTTGGCTGGTGCCGCAATCTCCTCTCCAGCTACACAGCCCCAGCACCCCAGGGCCTATGCTGCATGCCAGGTACGATGGTGTCACGCAGTGTTAGACATGTCTTGCCTGAAAGCGGAGAGTCACACTGGAGCAGCTCTCCTGGCTGCTCTTAACAAACAGGTGGAGCAATGGCTGACTCCGCACAAGCTTGAGATCGGCAATGTGGTGTGTGACAACGGCAGCAATCTCATTTCTGCGTTGAATTTGGGAAAGCTGACACACATACCCTGCATGGCACATGTGCTGAATCTGGTCGTGCAAAGATTTGTGTCCAAGTACCCAGGCTTAGAGGATGTCCTGAAGCAGGCCAGGAAGTTGTGTGGGCATTTCAGGCGCTCTTACAAGGCCATGGCACGCTTTGCGGACATTCAGCGTAGAAACAACTTGCCGGTGAGACGCCTGATTTGCGATAGCCCGACTCGCTGGAATTCCACCCTGCTGATGTTCTCTCGCCTGCTAGGCCAGGAGAAAGCCGTCACCCAGTACCTGTATAATTACAGTAGAAGGACACAATCTGGGAGGATGGGGATGTTGTGGCCCAACAACTGGACACTGATGCGAAATGCATGCAGGGTCATGGAGCCCTTTGAGGAGGTGACCAAACTGGTGAGTCGCGCTGAGGGCACCATCAGTGACTTGACCCCTATGCCTACTTCCTGGAGCGTGCCGTGCATAGAGTGGTGGATACAGCTGTGGAGGAGCGTGAACGAGAACAGTTATGGCAGCAGGAGTCGTGGGAGTGATTTACATCCGAACCCGATGTTTCCACAACACCTGCGGCAGTACAGAGGGGGGAGGAGGGGGAGGAGGAATAAGAGGAGTCGTGTGGGGAAGGAGAGGAGTCAGACTCTGATGATGGTGATGATGAGGAAGGTGTTTCTGTGGAGGAGGAAGAGGCAGCGGAAGAAGAACAACCGCGGCAGCCATCACAGGGGGCTTCTGCTGCTCCACGTTCCCGTGGTATTGTTCGTGGCTGGGGGGAGGAAGAGGAGTTGTGTCCTGTCACTGAGGAAGAGCAAGAGGAGATGGAGAGCACGTCTGCATCCAGCTATGTGCAGATGTCCTCTTTCATGTTGTCCAGCCTGTTGAGGGACCACCGTATCAAAAAACTCAAGGTTGATGACCTGTACTGGGTGGCCACGCTACTAGACCCTCGGTACAGGCACAAAGTGGCAGACCTGTTACCAACTCAACAGAAGGCGGAAAGGATGCAGCACTTGCAGAACAAGCTGTCGATGATGCTTTACAATGCGTTTAAGGGTAATGTGACTGCACAACGCAATCAAGGTACCACTGGCAGTAACCCTCCTCCTCCCAAGTCCACGCAGGCAAGGACAGGACGCTCCAGCGATTTCAGGGTGATGTCGGACATGCGGACATTCTTTAGTCCAACTCCTTGCCATAGTTGTTCCAGATCCACCCTCCACCAACGCCTGGACCGGCAGGTAGCCGACTACCTGGCCTTGAGTGTGGATGTAGACACTGCGAAAAGCGACAATTAACCCTTGGACTACTGGTTGCGCAGGCTTGACCTGTGGCCAGAGCTGTCCCAATTTGCCATACAACTTCTCTCTTGCCCTGCCGCAAGCGTCCTGTCAGAAAGGACCTTCAGTGCAGCTGGAGGCATAGTTACTGAGAAGAGAAGTCGCCTAAGTCACGACAGTGTTCAGTACCTGACCTTTATCAAAATGAATGAGGAATGGATCACGGAGGGCTACTGCACGACCGAAGACTAAGTCAGTCCCCACACACAGCATCTCTGCCTGCAGGCCGCTTGCCTTCTCCGCCACCACCAACAGGGTCCAGGACTCTAGGCGGATTCCTGAATTTTTAAGGCTGCTTCTAGCAGCGGCCGCTACACTATTTTTTCTGGTGTGTGTACATGCCTGCCTAATTTTTCTGGCTGCACTGCGGGCGGCTGCAACAAATAAACAAAAGGCATGTACATGTGCCCATCCCCCTTCGTGATCATTACCTTGCCGCGGTGAAGGGGCTTGCGTATCACAATGAAGCAATGACCGCCGGCTATTTGAGTGTCTCGGGTGGGGGTGGCACACAAAAAATAATAAGGTCATTGCTTCATTGTGGTCAGACCAAATCCAACAACAGCTGGACAGTCACTGTTGTTCTATCATTGAGCTACCACAGCCCGGCGACCATATGGGCTTGAAAAACGCCACGGCCTACAATCTGGCCACGGTGCGCACCAGTCCAGCACGGCCTTCACTACGCAAACAGCTGTTTGCAGTGCGTTGCACAGTGAGTTTGGTGTGTCAGTGTGAAGCAGAACTCTAATTACACTCCCTGATTGATGTATACCCATGCAAGATGTTTGAAAGAACTTTAGGCCTGCAATTTAGCATTCAATGTGATTTCTGCCCTTAAAACGCTGCTTTGCGTCAAATCCAGATTTTTCCCCGGGACTTTGGGCATGTATCCCACTCCGCCATGCCCCCCCTCCAGGTGTTAGACCCCTTGAAACATCTTTGCCATCACTTTTGTGGCCACCATAATTTTTTCTATTTTTTAAAGTTCCCATCCCCATTGAAGTCTATTGCAGTTTGCGAACTTTTACGTGAACCGAACCTTCCGCGAAAATTGGAGGTTCGCGACATCTCTACTGGTAACGGCAATACACATTGCCGCTACAGGAAGACGCGCTCTTTCCTGCCTCGTCACAGCAGCAGCGCCGGGCGCGCTGCTGTGAAACACTTATGGAGAGGGGAACCCGGAGAGGAGAGTGGAACCCGGATTAGAGGAAGCGGCCGCTGGCTGAGCAGGTAATAGCAGCGGCGGCCGCGGGGGAGCGGGGAGGGTGCTATACTGGGCACTATACTAGGCACTATACTAGCTATACCGGGGCACTATACTAGCTATACTGGGGCACTACCTACCAATACTGGGCACTTTACTAGCTATACTGGGCACTTTACTAGCTATACTGGGCACTATACTAGCTATACTGGGGCACTACCTACTCATACTGGGCACAATACTAGCTATACTGGGCACTATACTAGCTATACTGTGCACTTTACTAGCTATACTGGGGCACTACCTACCCATACTGGGCACTATACTAGCTATACTGGGCACTACCTACCCATACTGGGCACTATACTAGCTATACTGGACACTACCTACCTATACAGGGCACTATACTAGCTATACTGGGCACTATACTAGCTATACTGGGGCACTACCTACCAATACTGGGCACTTTACTAGCTATACTGGGCACTATACTAGCTATACTGGGCACTATACTAGCTATACTGGGCACTATACTAGTTATACTGCACACTATACTAGCTATACTGGGCACTATATTAGCTATACTGTGCACTTTACTAGCTATACTGGGGCACTACCTACCCATACTAGGCACTATACTAGCTATACTGGGCACTTTACTAGCTATACTGAGGCACTACCTACCCATACTGGGCACTATACTAGCTATACTGGGGCACACTGGGGGGATCACGCGCCTGCACCAATCCAGCATTTCCTACCCCCGGCTTATATTGGGGTCAATCATTTTTTCCTGGTTTTTCAGGTAAAAGTTGGGGGGTCAGCTTATATGCAGGTCGGCTTATATGCGAGTATATACAGTAATCCTAATGGTGCCCATACACAGTACAATAAAAAAACTGCCAATTTTCCCATTTATTCGACCAAAACGATCAAAGAAAAGACCGAGCAAAACAAATGATTATTTTTTTTTTCATAAAAATCAGATCGGACTTGTTGGAAAAAGCATCAGAAAGTGACACAATTAGGAAAGCATTGCAAGAGGTGCTCTTTATCATTACGGGTGAAACTCAAAACGTTAAAATAGTGTGCAAAAGTTCATTTATTTCAGTAATTCAACTTAAAAAGGAACTCCAGTGAAAATAATGTAATTTTAAAAAGTGCTTCATCCTTCCTAATAAAAGCTAACTGTCCCTGCGTACGCCTGTCTCTGTGTCCTTGGGCCTGTGCTTTTTGCTACTGCACATGTGCGAAGCATGGACCTTTGGAAGAGGAGGACGGGGCCAGTTAGCCAGGCGGGTGTGTGCACGGGTGGACTGGTGCATGAACGCACGTGCGGTGGGGATTGACAGACCTAGAACCCATTTTTAAATGGGCTAGGGTTGCTAGTTTTTATAATAATTACTAGCTAATAACCCGGTGTTGCCCGGGTATGTATTTGGCTGCTGTTGGCTCTGCCCACTTTTTCTAACCCCAACACACAAACACTCAATGACCAAGTTTGAGAGCTTTGGGGTCCTTGGCATCAATAATTTGTATTTTTCCAGTGAAATGAAACAAATCTGATTGGCTGTTTGTGACTCTGCCCCCTTTTCTGAATTTGAGCCCCAGTGACCCAATGACCAACTGTACCAAACTTGAGGCTTGTGCCATTAACAATGTAAGAATGGCAGCAATTTTAATATTCCCCTTGAAAATCAACAGGTGAATTTTGATTGGCTGTTGTAGACTCCACCCACTTTCCTGAATATTAATCCCAGTCACCAACTAACCAATTGTGCAAACTTTGAGAACCCTACCATTAACAGTTAAGAAGGGCTGCAGTTTACATTTTCCCAGGGAATTCTTTTTTTTACTCCACCAAGTTTTTGTAACCTTGACACACGGTTACTCAATGACCAAGTTTGTGAGCTTTCGGGTTCCTGGCATCAAAATTGTGTGAATTGATGCAGTTTATCCAGCAAATAAATCTGATTGGCTGTTTGTGGCTCTGCCCCCTTAGTGAATTTGAACTCCAGTCTCTTAATGACTGACTGTAGCACATTTGAAGCCTCTGCCATTAACAGTGTAAGAATGGCAGCAGTTTCAATATTCCCCTAGAAAATCAATAGGTGAATTTTGATTGGCTGTTGTAGGCTCCACCCACTGTTCTGAAAATTAATCCCAGTCATCAACTGTGTCAAGTTTGAGAACCCTGTTGTAACAATCAGCGGTGAGGCAGCTGCGGTGAACAGCGCTACCATCACAGCTGCCTCTACCTCCCTGCCTAGTGATTCTCCCGCACCTTGGGCGTCTAGCACGCCGAGGACGGGTCTTTCAGCAGCACATAAGGTAGTATTAGCACGTACGCGCGCTCATAGACGGGACCTTTATGCGGGGAGGAGGCGCGTCAGCTGACCGGCCGGTCGGCTGATGTCACAGGGCATGCTCGCCACTTTTCATTGGCTGATCAGTGTGGGCGTGCCTTCAGTTTCTCCTCCGCTTCTTAAGCTCAGCAGAATCACTCGCAACTTGTCTGCTGTTGCGAATACTTCGTGTTAGCGCTCAGACCTTTGATAGCTGTAATCAGTAGCATTCACTACCATTGTATTTACTTGTGTATGACTCCTTGTCTGCCTTGACTATTCTCTCTGCCTTGTGATTCTGTACCTCTGCTCATCTGATCTTGTTGCCGACTCAGCCTGTTCCTAGTTCTGCCTTTGCCTTCCGATTCTGTTCTTGATCTGCCTGTCTGTTGCCAACCCGATTGCCTGACCAGTCTACTCTCACCAGTGAGCCCTCGTCACTGGTGAGGAGTTCTCAGTATTGTATCACCAGCTCCTCTGGTGAGCAGCTCTGTCAGTATCACCAGCTCCTCTGGTGAGCAGCTCTGTCAGTATCACCAGTTCCACTGGCGAGCAGCACTCTGTACTGTTGTCTCTACCAGCTCCTCTGGTGAGATTATATTTGCTCTACTATCAGTATTACTGTTGCACCAATCACCTATCAGTACTTAGCTATCACATCAGTTGTCTGATATACTTGTATTATTGGTGATTCTGCAGATCACCATATAATCAGGTATATATCTGTATTATAGGTGATACTGCAGATCACCTAATAATCAGAACTCTGTTACTTGCTGACACCCATTGTTACATAACAGCAGACCAAAAAATCATGGATGCACTGTGTAGCCAGGTCGGAGCCTTGACCACGGCTGTTAACAATCTAGCCAATACGGTCAATGCCCAACAGAGACAGATCAACCACCTGTCTGATGCGGTAAAGACCCTCCAGACCTCGACCTCACCAGTACAATCCCCTGTGGTCACAGAGCCCAGAATGCCTCTCCCCGAGAAATTTTCTGGGCATAATTCAGATTTCCAGAATTTTAGAAACCGATGTCTTTCTTATTTTGAAATGAAACCTGTATCTTCAGGGTCTGAGAGCCAGAGAGTAACTTTCATTAAAACGTTAATATCAGGGGACTCTCAGACATGGGCCTACAGCCTTCCTAGTGGTCATGAGGCTTTATCTTCAGAACAGGATTTTTTTAAAACCATGGCGATTATCTATGATGATCCAGATATCGCAGTCACTGCTGAGAGAAAACGTAAGACCCTCCGGCAAGGACGTAATACCGTAGAGTCCTATGCCTCGGAGTTTAGAAGGTGGGCTGTATCGGCTAGATGGGGACAGTTCGCTTGTAATGATCCGCTCAGCTGCCTGCTCAGGCAGGCAGCCTTTTGACCATTGTTCAGGTCTTCATTCTGCAGGTCTCTGGAAAAGAGACCTTGTGTCAGTTTTGCAGCTTGCTGCTGCTGAGGAATTTGCATACACTTGTCATGCAAATTGCCTAGCCACATCCTTTGAAGGCTTGCAGTATACATACCATGTGATCCCACAATCCTTTGCTGGTCATGATGTTTGTTCCTGCAAACTCCTCTGGAGTATCAGCCTGCTATTGTTCGCTAAGATTACCGTAGAGTAATTCCTTGGGGCTGCACTAGGCATCCCTGCTAGTGCAGTTAGATTGTATTATCTGTTTTGCCTTGTACTGTCTCTGGTGCGATGGTCTTGTCGCCAGCGGTGGTCGACAGGAGATCGTTCTGTCTGTCTGGGAGTGTAGGCCAGAGCTGCGGTCAAAAAAATCAAACTCCTGTGTATAAGAAAAATTAAGTCCCTAAGGAGTTTGATTTTTGTGATTTTAAGGTAGACCTATATAAGGGAGTGAGACGCATGAATATTAGACATTTTTTTGAGAAGAAAGATCTACAACAGAAACAATGGGAAAGGAGCACCTCTGTTGGATCTCTGGGTTTTATACCGGATGCAACATGGGAAAATACTGACTGGGAAAATCTAAGAATTTTGGAAGATCTATGGAGGGAAAGTAATCCAGTGGAAGATGTTATTATAGAAGAATTGAATAAGGAAAAACGAGAGTTCAGATCCTGTAGATCTATTAGACCTTTTCCAGTGACACAGGGTTCAGCAATAGATATATTCCAGATCCAGGTGGAGGACGAGATGAAGGCATTGAAATATACTGAAGCCAAATCTAATTTGAGTCGAGAGGATAGAGTAGCACTTCAGTGGTTTAAACAAAAAACAGAACTCCTAGTAAAAAAGGCGGATAAGGGAGGTGCCCTTGTGGTAATGACAACTGAACAATACAATGAGGAGTCCTTACAACAGTTAGGCAATCATGAGGTAAATAGACCACTCAAGGGGGACCCCACAATACGCTTTAAGGGAGCATTGCAGTCCTTACTCAGGAGGGGTGTGGAATATGGGTATCTGAGTCAAACATTTGCAGAAGACCTGCTACCAGAATACCCAAGGAAACCAATATGGTACCACCTACCAAAGATCCATAAGTCCCGGAACAGACCACCGATAGTCCGATAGTCTCCGGTATAGGGTCTCTTACCGAGAGACTGTCAAGGTATTTGGACCATCTCCTGAGGCCTTTGCTCAAACAGGTTCCATCTCACCTGCAGGACACTCTGGATGTGCTGAAAAGCATAGAAGGAGTGCCCTGGGAGGAAGGGAATGCCCTAGTAACCATTGACGTGGTAAATCTATATAACAGAATACCACATGAAGATGGTGTAACGGCGGTTAGATATTTCCTGGAGAAAACCAACAAAGATGAGCGATATGTAGATTACATTTGTGAATGCCTTATGTTCATACTTACCCATAATGCCTGTATGTACGACGGCAGATGGTTTTGGCAGCTGTCGGGCACTGCCATGGGAACATCCGTGTCATGCACGTATGCCAATTTGTTTTTGGCATGGTGGGAGGAGTTTTACGTGTATGGCCCGGATGTACCCCATGGCGGATGCCTCGGGAGATGGTCCAGATTTGTAGATGACGTCCTAGTGTTCTGGACCGGGACCAAGGACAAGTTCAAGAATTTTTTCGAATATTTGAACACTGGAAAAAATAATATGCAATTTACCTATGTCTACAGCATGAAGGAAGTGGCATATCTGGACCTGAACATTCAAATACAAATTGGATTCATTACCTCAAAAGGATATAAAAAACCCATTACAGGGAATACCCTTTTACATAGAGAAAGCTACCATCCGAGACATGTATTTAAATCCCTGCCATACAGCCAATTTTTGCGCCTGGGGCGTAATAACACAAATGAAGAGGATTGTATGGAACAGGCACAAGAACTGAAACTGAATCTGGAGAGAAGAGGATATAATCGGAAACAATTAGATGAGGCCTGGATGAGGGCAAAAAGAGTGGATAGGAAAAATCTGATAATAAGGAAAAACAAAAAACAAGAGAAAACAGATGAACGCCTCACTTTCACTTTTGAATATACACCAATGGCCAGAGAAGTAAAAAAGAGTATTTTGAAAAATTGGAAAATCATGGAGAGAGACCCTATTTTGGGAAAAATCTACAAGGAACCATCTCTAATCACCTTTAAGAGAGCTCCAACCCTGGGGAACCATTTAACCAATAGCGAGTTTAGGACTCCTAAAAAGCAGAATTGGCTGGAGAAAATGCAGCCACAAGGCAATTATAGATGTGGACATTGTTCTGTATGTCCTCAAATGGAGCAGGGAAAAAGCCTAAAAGTAGGTCCGGTGGAGAATAGATTAAAAACCTTAATCACGTGCCAGACTAGGTACGTGGTGTATATTATTTGGTGCTCATGCCAGCGTTTTTACATGGGCATGACCACCAGAAAACTTAAAGAAAGAATACAAGGTCATCTGGGGTCCATAGGGTCAGGTAAAGGCTGTCCTCGCTTGATAGAACATGTTAGGTCACAACATAGTGGAAATTCGGGATGCCTGAAATTTGCTGGATTAGAGCAAGTTATGATACCACATAGAGGTGGAGATAGGAAGAAAATGTTATTGAGAAAAGATACCAAATGGATCATTAGAACTGATGCCATGGGCACGTTGGGACTTAATGATTATGTGGATATGGCCTGTTTTCTTGACCTCTAAATCTAAGTGCAGTGAAGTGCCCATGGAAAATGCATCCTTCCTAAGTAGTTGAATGGAATATGTCACATGTCTAATTGTACTTTATTGTTGTTTTTAGTAGTGTAGCCATATATATAGGTGGGAATATGTGGGAGCAAGTAGTGGGAACTGAATAGCCAAAATGTAAATGAGTATTATAAGGAAAAATAAAGGCTACCCCATTGTCTACTCTCCCCTCCCTCCTTTTCCCTCCTGGATGGTGTGGTGTTTTGGGACGGACGTGATGTGGGTGGATGTGCGGTGGCAGACCAGAATAGGACTTTTATCCTTGGTGGCCATTGCGCATGCGCCCGCACGCGTCTTCTCCCTCTTTTCCTTTCATGTATAACATCATCACCATTATTTTTATTTTTATTTTGTTTTCTAGAGGCTGCACTTTTTATTAACCACTTCCCAACTGAGGGGTTTTACCCCCTGACCACCAGAGCAATTTTCACCTTTCAGCGCTCCTTCCATTCATTCGTCTATAATTTTATCATTACTTATCGCAATGAAATGAACTATATCTTGTTTTTTTCGCCACCAATTAGGCTTTCTTTAGGTGGGACATTATGCCAAGAATAATTTTATTCTAAATGTGTTTTAATGGGAAAATAGGAAAAAATGTGGGAAAAAAATCATTATATTTCAGTTTTCGCCCTTTATAGTTTTTAAATAATGCATGCTACTGTAATTAAAACCCATTAAATGTATATGCCTATTTATCCCGGTTATAAAACCGTTTAAATTATGTCCCTATCACAATGTTTGCCGCCAATATTTTAGTTGGAAATAAAGGTGCATTTTTTTCAGTTTTGCGTCCATCCCTAATTATAAGCCCATAGTTTATAAAGTAACAGTGTTATACCCTCTTGACATAAATATTTAAAAAGTTCAGTCCCTAAGGTAACTATTTATGTTTTTTTTTTTATTGTAAATTTTTTATTTTTTTTTTAATTACAAAAAAAAAAAAAATTGGGGAGTGTGGGAGGTAAGGAGTTAATTTTTTGTGTAAAACAAGTTTATTTGTGTGTAGAAAATGGTTAGGGTGTAGTTTTACTATTTGGCCACAAGATGGCAACATTACCAATTTGTTTCATGCTACCTGCAAGCGTCCTTCCGGACTCTTGCAGGAAGTAGAAAGAGGCTGGGACTTTGTTATTTTTTCACAATGATCGCGCTGCTCAGCCGAGCAGCAGCAGCTCATTGCGGGGCTTAGATCAACGAACGGGAATGGATTTTCCCGTTCGTTGATCTCTGGGCGAGCGGGCGGCGGCGTGTTTACTAGCGGCGGGCGGCGTGTTTATGAGCGGGAACGCGGACAGCGGCGGGAGTGCGCAAAGTACGGATTTCTCCATCCCTGGGGGTGAAAGGATGGAAAAAGGGGCGGAGAAATCCGTACGCGCGGGGGTAAAGTGGTTAAACAATATCTTTCTTCCAGGAAAGATATGACAGTATTCGGTATGGGAGACGAGAATCACCCAGTACTGAATTGTCATATACTCTTTTACGTTTTGGCGCCATCTAGCGGCGGCTTTCTACATTGCCAGTGGTTACGATGTTTCCCCTGACAGTGAGAAGCCGTGATGGAACGCACGGACTTCCGGATCCGGCGTGACGTCGTTCAAGCGACAGCCTGCCGGGAACTCGGCGAGCGGCGGTGAGAAAGCACGTAGGCGGGAGGGAGGATATCCCTATAAATGAATCCAGGAATGGACGCCGCTGCGTGCAGAGAGCCTCTGAGGACGCTCAGTGAACGAAACGGTCGTCAGGCCCCACACTGCTCCCACCATACCCCACAGCGTATGAAGGACCTGGTAGGAATTTTTTACCATGATATTTAACAGAATTGTATATGAATATGGGAAATTTTGAAGCCGCAAGAATAAAGCTTTTTTAGTGGAATGCAAGTGCCAAACTGCTCCTTTCCTTTTTTTTCTCTTTTTTCTAGCACATATATTTTTTGCACTTTATTGTTGGGCATTGGCACTTTTTTCTGCACTTCAAGCACCTTAATAGGTTTTTTGAATGTATGTGGCACCTGTGTTAACCAGGAATGTATATATTTATTTAATATGTATCAATTTATTTGTTAACTATCATTAATGGGGATATATATCCATTACGATGGTAGCCTCTGGGAGCTTTTTAATATCTTTTAATTGGTTTTAATTGTATCAAGCTTGTTGAAATAAAGATAAACAATTTTCAATGGAGACATTATGGAGTATTTACTCTTATATATATATATATATATATATATATATATATATATATATAGTGCCCTAGATGGTTTTCTCTTTTTTCTTTTATGGTGGTACTTGTTCATAATTGATTGCCACGGGGCTTAATTGGAATGCACATAGATGCATTGAATATGTTAGTGCTCAATTTTTGGTATGAAATAGGGAATACATCTGAATGTGATGAATTCAGAGAGACTTCTCAGTCTCACGGTTTATTACCCCAAGCAAAAGCATATGTGGATCCTTTGATAGGCAGAATTTGTCACGTACCTGTAGCGGAGAAGACCGATTTGCTGAGGGCAGCAACCCCAGCGACTTATCAACCAGAGGCCCTGGTTTGGGGACAGAGTCCTCCTGTTAACACGGGGCAGGAGTGCTCGCAGAACCAGTAGCTGGAGCAGACAGGAACTGGAGACTCCCGCAGGACAGGTCTGATAGTGCAATAACCCATCCACCAGTAGGACTGCAGGTGATCTTGACACGCAGGTCTTGTAGGGGTTAAACACAGAAGCAGATCCTTGGACAGGCCGGGTTCGGTAACGGAGCGGGTAGTCAGACAGGCAGGGCTCGGCAACAGAGCGGATTCTCAGACAAGCAGGGTTCGGCAACAGAGCGGGTAGTCGTACACAGCATAAGCCAAAGCCAGAGCGGGAAGTCAGACGAGCCAAGGTCAGCATGGAGCAGGGTCAGAACAGGCAGACAAAGTGTCAGGTCACAGGAACCAACTAGCTGCAATACTACAGCAAAGCTGCTAGGGTTCTCCAGGCTTAAATAGGCCTCTTGGCGCGCACCGCGCAACGCGCGCACAGCGTAGTGCGTCACGCGCGCACGGCACAGCGTGTCACGCGCGTATGCGCAAACGCGAACGCGCGCATGCGCAACACACGCGCGTGCACGCGCACACACGCGAAAACAAACAGATATGCATAAAGCAGCCGTCCCTGCGCACGCACGTGCCCAGCATTCACACCAGCACCTTGCAGCGCCAATGTTTCCGCCGTGCAACACAACGCGCACTGGTGAGTGCCGACAGACCACCTCGAGAGGCAGCCCGCAGAGACCCTCCAGGATGACCGCCAGCATCCGTATGTGCCATCCGCCTTACCTGGACAGGTAACTGACCGTGACAGAATTCTTTTCTATATTATGTCATGATCGCTGCTGCAGCAGGTACTGCTGGCAGTAGTAGTGCTGCAGCTCATGCAGTTCTGATCTCTTCCCATGCAAGCTGCATAGCTTTGTCTGCCTTTCCCTGCTGTCAGCTTGTGACTGATTATCATTCACCTGTGTGGGAATCTGCATGTCTGCTCCCATTGGATGACCTCAGTATAAAGTTCTGCTTCCTGCAGGACTCCTCTGGTTATCGTAGCTTCAGTTTAAGCCTGTCTTGCTGTTGCTTCAGCCCCAGATCGTGTTTCTTGTTCTAAAGATACTTTGCTGGTCTTGCATCATATATTGGTTCATTGCCAATATATATGCATACCAGCACGTTTGTTATTTTCCTTGTATTCGTGTTACGTTGATACATCAGTGTCGCTGATGTATACGTACACGAACTGTTTATATCCTGTGTTCAGTTAGTCAGCTTTCCAGCACGTTTTGGTAGTTTGCGCGTATCGTGATCACCCGTGCTGAGTTAGTTATCCTGCTCCTGGTTCTGTTTGTGGATTGCGTTAATCTCTGCGAAGAGATAACGAATCCTTCTGAATCCTGTTCTGTTTCCGGTTGTGAATTGCGTTCATCTTTGCGAAGAGATAGCGAATCCTTCTGAGTCCTGTTCCCTGTATTGCTCCAGTCCTAGTCAGTGTTCCTGCTTATGTCATATATCGGTTCATTGCCGATATATACATATGTTAGTCAGATGTTACAAATAGTTTCATTGATAGCTGTAATTGTAATACGCTAGGAAAACATACTTATTGTATATTTATCTGTGTGACGTTCATCTATCTTGATCCTGCTATTTCCTGACTATCCTGTCCTGTCTTTGTGAGGCACGCCATCGCTGCAACGCATTGGCTGCCTCATTCCAGTCTGTCTTGTTGTGGACGCTTGCTGTCACTAAGTAGAGGCTAGCTAGCAAGCGTTCATTCTGTCTACCTGTCCTGATCACCTCAGTTCTGGTTTATGCGCTCCGCGCTACCTTGCGCTGAGACGTTATCGCAAAAGTATTGTTTGTGGCTGTCGGATCTGCACCGGCTCTGTGCGCCACAATCTCCTATTGGAGTCAGTCCTCCCCTCCACTATACTAGGGATAGCCTGTTTCCTTGTGCTAGTGTGTGTACCTCCTTCATGTCAGCTCATGCGTTGCATGCTGACTGTGGAGAATACACCACCAAGCCTAACATATTAAAGGAGTAAGAAAGTCTATGCTCGTTTCTGATCTTAAACCCTGTGAGTGTTTCTTTGATACAGAGTTGTTTGAACCACCATTCGCTCCGTGGGAGATTGGGGCGTTGGTTGAAGAGTGTGAATTTGATTGGAAGGCCTTTTGCGATTTTTACATCGCAGAAAGCGAAGAGACTCTAAATGCTTGTATAAATTCTGTGTACACTCTGATTGATTCGGGTGAATGTGACGAGTCTTTTGTTGATCTAGTGATGTGTGTGTGGCAGACAATTTTGTATGAATTGCACCCACACCAACCAATTGACTACAATAAAGAGATGATTGTTCTTGCCGTTCTGGGGTAAAGCAAGCGTGTTTAGACTCTGTGCGATCTGATGCCTGTTGTTTAGGGGTTCCTGCAGATTGTGATTGGCATGACTGTGTTAGTGGTGTCAAAGATATGTGGGATCCTATGTCAAATAAAAACAGATCTTTTCCCCCCAGTTTTGAAAACTGTTCTCCAGTTGAATCTGGTGGAGTTTTTCATCCTGATTTTACTGACACATTTAAATGTGATATAGGCAATGTCATTGCTTATATTAGAGGTATAAAAGGTTCTCTGTATGTTCCTGAACCCAATCCGTACCAGTGCTATGTAAATGTGGGTTTGTGGGAGCCTCCATTTGCCCCCTGGGAAATCAGGGTTCTGATTAAAGACTTTGAGACCAATTGGAAGTCTTTTTGCGACTTTTATATCGGTCAAGAAAAAATGTTCTTGGATTCCTGTGTCGATTCCATGTGCACCTCGATTGAGTCTGGTGAGTGTGAGGAGTAATTGGTGAATCCGATAATTTGTGTGTGGCAAACGATCTTGTCTGAATTACAGTGGCTTGCAAAAGTATTCGGCCCCCTTGAAGTTTTCCACATTTTGTCACATTACTGCCACAAACATGAATCAATTTTATTGGAATTCCACGTGAAAGACCAATACAAAGTGGTGTACATGTGAGAAATGGAACGAAAATCATACATGATTCCAAACATTTTTTACAAATAAATAACTGCAAAATGGTGTGTGCGTAATTATTCAGCCCCCTTTGGTCTGAGTGCAGCCAGTTGCCCATAGACATTGCCTGATGAGTGCTAATGTCTAAATAGAGTGCACCTGTGTGTAATCTAATGTCAGTACAAATACAGCTGCTCTGTGACGGTCTCAGAGGTTGTCTAAGAGAATATTGGGAGCAACAACACCAAGAAGTCCAAAGAACACACCAGACAGGTCAGGGATAAAGTTGTTGAGAAATTTAAAGCAGGCTTAGGCTACAAAAAGATTGCAAAGCCTTGAACATCCCATGGAGCACTGTTTAAGCAATCATTCAGAAATGGAAGGAGTATGGCACAACTGTAAACCTACCAAGACAAGGCCGTCCACCTAAGTTCACAGGCTGAACAAGGAGAGCGCTGATCAGAAATACAGTCAAGAGGCCCATGGTGACTCGGGACGAGCTGCAGAGATCTACAGCTCAGGTGGGGGAATCTGTCCATAGGACAACTATTAGTCGTGCACTTCACAAAGTTGGCCTTTATGGAAGAGTGGCAAGAAGAAAGCCATTATTAACAGAAAAGCATAAGAAGTCACGTTTGCAGTTTGCCACAAGCCATGTGGGGGACACAGCAAGCATGTGGAAGAAGGTGCTCTGCTCAGAGGAGACCAAAACAGAACTTTTTGGCCAAAATGCAAAATGCTATGTGTGGCGGAAAACTAACACTGCACATCACTCTGAACACACCATCCCCACTGTCAAATATGGTGGTGGCAGCATCATGTTCTGGGGGTGCTTCTCTTCAGCAGGGACAGGGAAGCTGGTCAGAGTTGATGGGAAGATGGATGGAGCCAAATACAGAGCAATCTTGGAAGAAAACCTCTTGGAGTCTGCAAAATACTTGAGACTGGGGTGGAAGTTCACCTTCCAGTAGGACAATGACCCTAACCATAAAGCCAGGGAAACAATGGAATGGTTTAAAACAAAACATATCCATGCGTTAGAATGGCCCAGTCAAAGTCCAGATCTAAATCCAATTGAGAATCTGTGGCAAGATCTGAAAACAGCTGTTCACAAACGCTGTCCATCTAATCTGACTGAGCTGGAGCTGTTTTGCAAAGAAGAATGGGCAAGGATTTCAGTCTCTAGATGTGCAAAGCTGGTAGAGACATACCCAAAAAGACTGGCAGCTGTAATTGCAGCAAAAGGTGGTTCTACAAATTATTGACTCAGGGGGCTGAATAATTACGCACACCCCACTTTGCAGTTATTTGTTTGTAAAAAATGTTTGGAATCATGTACGACTTTCGCTCTACTTCTCACATGGACACCACTTTGTATTGGTTTTTCATGTGGAATTCCAATAAAATTGATTCATGTTTGTGGCAGTAATATGACAAAATGTGGAAAACTTCAAGGGAGCCGAATACTTTTGGAAGCCACTGTACATACACATCAATCGGTTACTTCATGCAAAGGCACATTGTCAGCAGACGATTGTTCCAATCTTCCTGAAATGAAGCAAGTGAGTTTTGAGTGCATTTCATTCCCCAAAGCAACTGATTGTGTGAAGTCTGAGAGCATGTCGTCCAGAGTAATGTTGGGCGAACAGTGTTCGCCACTGTTCGGGTTCTGCAGAACATCACCCTGTTCGGGTGATGTTCGAGTTCGGCCGAACACCTGATGGTGTTCGGCAAAACCGCTCGGCCACATGGCCGAACTAAGAGCGCATGGCCGAACGTTCCCCGAACGTTCGGCTAGTGCTGTGATTGGCCGAACGGGTCACGTGGTTCGGACCCGAACGCGCTCTGATTGGCCGAACGGGTCACGCGGTTCGGACCCGAACGCGCTCTGATTGGCCGAACGTGTCACGTGGTTCGGGTAAATAAATACCCGAACCACGTCATTTCTCCGTCATTTGACTGTGAGTTTAGCTTTGGATAGGCAGGCAGGGTAGTTCTCTCTCCAGCCGGACTAGCCAGGGTCCCCCCCAGTCATTGTGTCGCTGCTGGGAACAGTAGTACACCGCTCGCTCAGCCACACTATATAGCATTGTGTTTACTGCCACTCTGTGTCTGCTGGGAACAGTAGTACACCGCTCGCTCAGCCACACTATATAGCATTGTGTTTACTGCCACTCTGTGTCTGCTGGTAACAGTAGTACATCGCTCACCCTGTATAGCATTGTGCTCTGTGTCGCTGCTGGGAATAGTAGTACACCACTCACCCACACTATATAGCATTGTGTTTACTGCCACTCTGTGTACACCGCTCACCCAGCACTATATATAGCATTGTGATTACTGCCACTCAGTGTCTGCTGGGAACAGTAGTACACCGCTCGTTCAGCCACACTATATAGCATTGTGTTTACTGCCACTCTGTGTCTGCTGGGAACCGTAGTACACCGCTCGCTCAGCCACACTATATAGCATTGTGTTTACTGCCACTCTGTGTACACCGCTCACCCAGCACTATATAGCATTGTGTTTACTGCCACTCTGTGTCTGCTGGGAACAGTAGTACACCGCTCACCCGCCACTACATAGCATTGTGCTCTGTGTCGCTGCTGACAATAGTGGTACACCGCTCACCCAGCACTGTATAGCATTGTGCTCTGTGTCGCTGCTGGGAACAGTAGTACACCGCTCGCTCAGCCACACTATATAGCATTGTGTTTACTGCCACTCTGTGTACACCGCTCACCCAGCACTATATAGCATTGTGTTTACTGCCACTCTGTGTCTGCTGGGAACAGTAGTACACCGCTCACCCGCCACTGCATAGCATTGTGCTCTGTGTCGATGCTGACAATAGTGGTACACCGCTCACCCAGCACTGTATAGCATTGTGCTCTGTGTCGCTGCTGGGAACAGTAGTACACCGCTCGCTCAGCCACACTATATAGCATTGTGTTTACTGCCACTCTGTGTACACCGCTCACCCAGCACTATATAGCATTGTGTTTACTGCCACTCTGTGTCTGCTGGGAACAGTAGTACACCGCTCACCCGCCACTACATAGCATTGTGCTCTGTGTCGCTGCTGACAATAGTGGTACACCGCTCACCCAGCACTGTATAGCATTGTGCTCTGTGTCGCTGCTGGGAACAGTAGTACACCGCTCGCTCAGCCACACTATATAGCATTGTGTTTACTGCCACTCTGTGTACACCGCTCACCCAGCACTATATAGCATTGTGTTTACTGCCACTCTGTGTCTGCTGGGAACAGTAGTACACCGCTCACCCGCCACTGCATAGCATTGTGCTCTGTGTCGCTGCTGACAATAGTGGTACACCGCTCACCCAGCACTGTATAGCATTGTGCTCTGTGTCGCTGCTGGGAACAGTAGTACACCGCTCGCTCAGCCACACTATATAGCATTGTGTTTACTGCCACTCTGTGTACACCACTCACCCAGCACTATATAGCATTGTGTTTACTGCCACTCTGTGTCTGCTGGGAACAGTAGTACACCGCTCACCCGCCACTGCATAGCATTGTGCTCTGTGTCGCTGCTGGCAATAGTGGTACACCGCTCACCCAGCACTGTATAGCATTGTGCTCTGTGTCGCTGCTGGGAACAGTAGTACACCGCTCGCTCAGCCACACTATATAGCATTGTGTTTACTGCCACTCTGTGTCTGCTGGGAACAGTAGTACACCGCTCACCCTGTATAGCATTGTGCTCTGTGTCGCTGCTGGGAATAGTAGTACACCACTCACCCACACTATATAGCATTGTGTTTACTGCCACTCTGTGTACACCGCTCACCCAGCACTATATATAGCATTGTGTTTACTGCCACTCTGTGTCTGCTGGGAACAGTAGTACACCGCTCGTTCAGCCACACTATATAGCATTGTGTTTACTGCCACTCTGTGTCTGCTGGGAACAGTAGTACACCGCTCGCTCAGCCACACTATATAGCATTGTGTTTACTGCCACTCTGTGTACACCGCTCACCCAGCACTATATAGCATTGTGTTTACTGCCACTCTGTGTCTGCTGGGAACAGTAGTACACCGCTCGCTCAGCCACACTATATAGCGCGTACGTTAAAAAGGGGCGCTGGGAAAAAAGGGCGCCGGGTTTTTAACGATAAGCATGGATAACGTTTTAAAAAATATTGTACTGTTTTTCGTTTAAAATTAATGTTTTTTAAAGTTATAAATCATTAAATAATGTGCATTAAATCGGCAATTGTAAAAACGTTAATCTTTCGTTTAAATAGTGAAACGTATAATAACGTTTAAAAAAAAAAAATACTAAGTAACCCTCCCTGTACCTACCCCTAACCCCTAGACCCCCCTGTTGATGCCTAAACCTAAGACCCCCCCTGTTGGTGCCTAAGTAACCCTCCCTGTATCTACCCCTAACCCCTAGACCCCCCTGTTAGTGCCTAAACCTAAGACCCCCCTGTTGGTGCCTAAACCTAAGACCCCCCTGTTAGTGCCTAAACCTAAGACCCCCCTGTTGGTGCCTAAACCTAAGACCCCCCTGTTGGTGCCTAAACCTAAGACCCCCTGTTGGTGCCTAAACCTAAGATCCCCCTGTTGGTGCCTAAACCTAAGACCCCCCTTTTGGTGCCTAAACCTAAGACCCCCTGTTGGTGCCTAAACCTAAGACCCCCCTGTTGGTGCCTAAACCTAAGACCCCCCTGTTGGTTTTTTCGTTTAAAAATAATGTTTAAAAAAATGTACTGTTTTTCGTTTAAAAATAATGTTTGAAAAAATATTGTACTGTTTTTCGTTTAAAAATAAAATTTAAAAATGTATAAATCATTAAATAATGTGTAATCATGAGAAACAGTAATAAAACATTAAGTCTCCGGGCGCCGCTTTTAAAACGTTATTTTTCTCCGGCGCCCTTTTTTCCTATCGGGCGCCCATTAAACGATATTTATTATAGGAGTGAATGGCGGCGCCCGATTTGTCCACTAGCCTCAGGCGCCCGAATTTACTGTTTCCCTATATAGCATTGTGTTTACTGCCACTCTGTGTCTGCTGGGAACAGTAGTACACCGCTCACTCAGCCACACTATATAGCATTGTGTTTACTGCCACTCTGTGTCTGCTGGGAACAGTAGTACACCGCTCGCTCAGCCACACTATATAGCATTGTGTTTACTGCCACTCTGTGTACACCGCTCACCCAGCACTATATAGCATTGTGTTTACTGCCACTCTGTGTCTGCTGGGAACAGTAGTACACCGCTCACCCGCCACTGCATAGCATTGTGCTCTGTGTCGCTGCTGACAATAGTGGTACACCGCTCACCCAGCACTGTATAGCATTGTGCTCTGTGTCGCTGCTGGGAACAGTAGTACACCGCTCGCTCAGCCACACTATATAGCATTGTGTTTACTGCCACTCTGTGTACACCGCTCACCCAGCACTATATAGCATTGTGTTTACTGCCACTCTGTGTCTGCTGGGAACAGTAGTACACCGCTCACCCGCCACTGCATAGCATTGTGCTCTGTGTCGATGCTGACAATAGTGGTACACCGCTCACCCAGCACTGTATAGCATTGTGCTCTGTGTCGCTGCTGGGAACAGTAGTACACCACTCGCTCAGCCACACTATATAGCATTGTGTTTACTGCCACTCTGTGTACACCGCTCACCCAGCACTATATAGCATTGTGTTTACTGCCACTCTGTGTCTGCTGGGAACAGTAGTACACCGCTCACCCGCCACTGCATAGCATTGTGCTCTGTGTCGCTGCTGGCAATAGTGGTACACCGCTCACCCAGCACTGTATAGCATTGTGCTCTGTGTCGCTGCTGGGAACAGTAGTACACCGCTCGCTCAGCCACACTATATAGCATTGTGTTTACTGCCACTCTGTGTCTGCTGGGAACAGTAGTACACCGCTCACCCTGTATAGCATTGTGCTCTGTGTCGCTGCTGGGAATAGTAGTACACCACTCACCCACACTATATAGCATTGTGTTTACTGCCACTCTGTGTACACCGCTCACCCAGCACTATATATAGCATTGTGTTTACTGCCACTCTGTGTCTGCTGGGAACAGTAGTACACCGCTCGTTCAGCCACACTATATAGCATTGTGTTTACTGCCACTCTGTGTCTGCTGGGAACAGTAGTACACCGCTCGCTCAGCCACACTATATAGCATTGTGTTTACTGCCACTCTGTGTACACCGCTCACCCAGCACTATATAGCATTGTGTTTACTGCCACTCTGTGTCTGCTGGGAACAGTAGTACACCGCTCGCTCAGCCACACTATATAGCATTGTGTTTACTGCCACTCTGTGTCTGCTGGGAACAGTAGTACACCGCTCACTCAGCCACACTATATAGCATTGTGTTTACTGCCACTCTGTGTCTGCTGGGAACAGTAGTACACCGCTCGCTCAGCCACACTATATAGCATTGTGTTTACTGCCACTCTGTGTACACCGCTCACCCAGCACTATATAGCATTGTGTTTACTGCCACTCTGTGTCTGCTGGGAACAGTAGTACACCGCTCACCCGCCACTGCATAGCATTGTGCTCTGTGTCGCTGCTGACAATAGTGGTACACCGCTCACCCAGCACTGTATAGCATTGTGCTCTGTGTCGCTGCTGGGAACAGTAGTACACCGCTCGCTCAGCCACACTATATAGCATTGTGTTTACTGCCACTCTGTGTACACCGCTCACCCAGCACTATATAGCATTGTGTTTACTGCCACTCTGTGTCTGCTGGGAACAGTAGTACACCGCTCACCCGCCACTGTATAGCATTGTGCTCTGTGTCGCTGCTGGCAATAGTGGTACACCGCTCACCCACCACTGTATAGCATTTCTGTACTGCCACTGTACTGCTGCCAGTCAGCGTGTACTTTAAGGATAAGTGAAATGAGGAAGAAATCCGGTGAAAGAGGGAGGGGCAAGGGAAGAGGTGTTTCCCCTGACGGTTCACGTACAGGCCACAGGGGAGCACCCAAGAAAACCCACTCAATACCGCCCATGTTGTCCAGGACAACAACCCTCACAAATCCAAAAGAACAGGACCAGATAATTACTTGGATGACCTCTCAAGCGTCCAGCAGTGGGTTAAGCAGCACCAGCACATCACGCACGAGGTCCGAGTCCTCAGCCAGTTACAAGGAGCCAGTGGGCACAAAGCTGACACAACCGGCAGCGACACCACGCACACAACTGCCAGATAACCAGGCCGAAGAATTACCTCAGGACACAATGGGGTATTCGCAGGAGCTATTCCCAGCCCAACAAACTTCCACCTTTGAAAGGTCAATGGAGGAACAGCCAGAAATGTTGTGCCCGGATTCACAATCATTAACTGTGGGAAATGCACCGCGCACTGAAATACAAGGCGAGTCCGAGGACTTTGAAACCCAAATCCCAGAGCAAGTTGGGCAGGAGGGGTTGCAATTGCAGGAGGTCGGCCGAGAAGATCTGGAAGACGACGTTGGAGTGAGCTGCGCAGAGGTTGTTCTGGGGAGCTCTACTCCACGGCGGCGGCCCCCCACAATGACATATGACGAGTTTGAGGAGATGGAAGAGGAGGGTATGGACAATGTGGACATAGACCCAGATTTTGTATGTGAACGATAACATCGCCGTCGAAGCAGCACAGATGAGTCTGTTGAAGAACCCACTGCTGCACAAGTTCGCCTTGTGCCACAAGGTAGGCGGCGCGAAATTTCTGGCACCACAAGCGTGGAAGTTCCTCTGAGATGCAAAAGAGGCGCAAACAGAAACCGCCCGCAAGGCAGGTGCTCCAAAGTCTGGGCTTTCTTTTAAGACTGCACTGAGGATGGTACCATGGCGATTTGCAAGGTGTGCAAGACCCGCCTGAGCAGGGGGAAAAGTATTAACAACCTCTCCACCACCAGCATGAGCCGCCACATGCTATCCAAACATCCCACTCTGTGGGCAAACGCGTCAGGACAGGGTACCAGCAACACTGCCTCCCTTGGGGTCACCAGACTCACCACCAGACCCGCCTCAGCAGCAGCAGTAGCACAGCCATTGCGTGGTTCACAACATTCACAAACATCAGACGACGCTGACACTGTCACTTTCCGGAGTAGTGCTCTTGAGGTCTCCCAGTGTTCATCAAACACAACAACCAACAGCCCTTCAGTGTACAGCCCTACGGTTCAGTTGTCTGTCTCGGAGATGTTTGAGCGCAAGAGGAAATTGCCAGCAAATGACCCCCGGGCCGTGGCAGTAACAGCCAGCATAGCCAAGCTTCTGGCCTGCGAAATGCTGCCATACCGAGTGGTGGAGACAAACAGCTTCAAGGGCATGATGTCAGTGGCCATCCCACGTTACGTGGTTCCCAGCCGCTACCACTTTGCGCGCTCTGCAGTGCCTGAGTTGCATAAGCACGTGGTCAGCAAAATAACCCGAAGCTTGAAGAATGCCGTTGCCTGCAAGGTTCACCTCACCACTGACACCTGGACGAGTGCGTTCGGCCAGGGTCGATACATCTCCCTTACCGCGCACTGGGTGAACCTTGTGGAGCCTGGCAGTGATTCCTCACCTGCTATGGCGCAGGTGTTGCCCACGCCGCAAACAGCTGCACCGCCGTCCCTCCCACTGGATAGCAACAGCAGCACCTACCTCTCTGACTCCTTCTCCTCCAACGCATCGCAAAGCTGTACCTCATCCGGAAACGCTAACCCAGCACCAGCAGCAGTAGAAAGCAGTGCAGCACAGCTGTTGGCATGCGTCAGCAAGCGTTGCTGAAGCTGATCTACCTTGGGGATAAGCAGCACACAGGGGAGGAAATTTGGAGGGGAATAAAGGAACAGACGGATTTGTGGCTGGCACCGCTGGACCTGAAACCGGGCATGGTTGTGTGTGATAATGGGAGTAATCTCATTCGCGCTTTAAGGTTGGCTAAGCTGACACACATCCCTTGCCTGGCGCACGTGATGAACCTAGTAGTTCAGCGGTTCCTGAGGACATACCCAGGCGTGGCCGATCTTCTGTTGAAGGTGCGACGAGTGGCCAAGCATTGTAGAAATTCCAGTACTGCTTCGGGGGCACTCGCCAAGATGCAGGAGCGCTTCAATCTCCCCCACCATCGCTTGCTGTGTGATGTCCCTACGCGCTGGAATTCTACGCTGCACATGCTAGCCCGCTTTTGCGAGCAGAAGAGTGCAGTGGTCCAGTACATGACGGCACAGTACCGAGGCGCATCCGGACAGCTGCCAAGCTTCTGTGGATCCGATTGGGCCAACATGTTGGACCTCTGCCAAGTCCTCCAAAATTTTGAGCAATCCACGTTGCTTGTGAGCAGTGACAACTCTTCAGTCAGCATTACCATACCACTGCTGTGTTTACTGAAGAGGTCAATGTTGAAAATCAAGGAAACAGCTGTCATGATGCAACAGGGGGAATCAGAAGGAGAACACGATCAGCGTGATGGTACCAACATCAGGCCATCTGCCTCAGTAAACGCTGGCCCCAGCAGCTATGACGAAGAAGAGGAGGAGGAACAGCTGGAGTTGGAGCAGGAATTTCATGCCACCACTGACGAGGGCCAGAGCGGTGCACGTTGGACTTCCACAATTCAGTGCGAATGGTCAGCAGAAGCAGACCAGGAAGAAGGTGACGACTATGATGCATCACAACAATCACAATGCCCACAAGAGGATGATGATGGTTCTGGCAGGACTCTGGCACACATGGCTCAATTAATGCTAGACTGCATTGAACGCGACCCACGCATTGTGCGCATTCAGGACAACACCAATTACTGGGTTTATACCCTTCTGGATCCACGGTACAAACACAATGTTCCAAAACTGCTTGAAGAAAGAGCCAGACAGGTCAAAATGGAAGAATACCAGCAGGCCCTTGTGGAGACTTTAGAGAGGAGATTGACATCCTCCCCCTCCTCTAGCCAGTTGTACGCCAACAGACTGACTTCCGCAAACCCAGGACGACCAGGAGGGCAGCAAACAACACAAGCCGCAGCTAGTGCCCAAAAGGGAATGGTATCGGCAGTGTCCTTGGAGTGGGAAAATTTTCTGACACCCATGCAGCAGCCCACAGAACAGCAAGCGTGCACATCCACCTCCAACACCGATCGCCTGGAGAAGATGGTCAAGGACTACATGTCAGATGGCGTAGCTGTGTTGAACAATCCATCTGCACCCTTCAACTATTGGGTATCAAAGCTAGACACCTGGCACGAACTGGCAATGTACGCAATAGAGGTGCTGGCTTGCCCGGCAGCCAGCGTTATGTCGGAACGCTGTTTCAGTGCTGCCGGAGGCATCGTCACAGATCAGCGTATCCGCCTCTCCACAGAAAATGCAGACCGTCTGACTCAAATTAAAATGAATCAATCCTGGATTGGAAACGACTACGCAACACTCCAGGACCCCAACCAAGTAACATGAACAATGAACATCTGTGATGGGTTAGCGTTGCCGGTCCCTTGTTACGGAACGTAACATCATCTGTATTACATTTATGACTGCATGGCGGCAAAAAGCATTGCTATATCCGCACGCTTTTTGTCCTCATGCAAGGCCTGGGTTGTTGTGTCTCAAAAAGCGTGGCCTTCTCCTCCTGCGTCTGCTCCTGTTCCATCACGTGTGCTGCTGCTGCTGGGTTAGCGTTTCCGGTCCCTGTTTATGAAACCTCTTATCTTTATTACATTTATGACTGCATGGCGGTAAAAAGCATGCTATCCGCGCGCTTCTTGTCCTCATGCAAGGCCTGGGTTGTTGTGTCTCAAAGCGTGGCCTTCTCCTCCTGCGCCTCCTCCTGTTCCATCACGTGTGCTGCTGCTGCTGGGTTAGCGTTGCCGGTCCCTGTTTATGGAACCTCTTATCTTTATTACATTTATGACTGCATGGCGGCAAAATGCATGCTATCTGCACGCTTCTTGTCCTCATGCAAGGCCTGGGTTGTTGTGTCTCAAAGCGTGGCCTTCTCCTCCTGTGCCTGCTCCTGTTCCATCACGTGTGCTGCTGCTGGGTTAGCGTTTCCGGTCCCTGTTTATGGAACCTCTTATCTTTATTACATTTATGACGGCATGGCGGTAAAAAGCATGCTATCCGCACGCTTCTTGTCCTCATGCAAGGCCTGGGTTGTTGTGTCTCAAAGCGTGGCCTTCTCCTCCTGCGCCTCCTCCTGTTCCATCACGTGTGCTGCTGCTGCTGGGTTGGCGTTGCCGGTCCCTGTTTATGGAACCTCTTATCTTTATTACATTTATGACTGCATGGCGGCAAAAAGCATGCTATCCGCACGCTTCTTGTCCTCATGCAAGGCCTGGGTTGTTGTGTCTCAAAGCGTGGCCTTCTCCTCCTGCGCCTCCTCCTGTTCCATCACGTGTGCTGCTGCTGCTGGGTTAGCGTTTCCGGTCCCTGTTTATGGAACCTCTTATCTTTATTACATTTATGACTGCATGGCGGTAAAAAGCATGCTATCCGCACGCTTCTTGTCCTCATGCAAGGCCTTGGTTGTTGTGTCTCAAAGCGTGGCCTTCTCCTCCTGCGCCTCCTCCTGTTCCATCACGTGTGCTGCTGCTGCTGGGTTAGCGTTTCCGGTCCCTGTTTATGGAACCTCTTATCTTTATTACATTTATGACTGCATGGCGGTAAAAAGCATGCTATCCTCGCGCTTCTTGTCCTCATGCAAGGCCTGGGTTGTTGTGTCTCAAAGCGTGGCCTTCTCCTCCTGCGCCTCCTCCTGTTCCATCACGTGTGCTGCTGCTGCTGGGTTAGCGTTTCCGGTCCCTGTTTATGGAACCTCTTATCTTTATTACATTTATGACTGCATGGCGGTAAAAAGCATGCTATCCGCACGCTTCTTGTCCTCATGCAAGGCCTGGGTTGTTGTGTCTCAAAGCGTGGCCTTCTCCTCCTGCGCCTCCTCCTGTTCCATCACGTGTGCTGCTGCTGCTGGGTTGGCGTTGCCGGTCCCTGTTTATGGAACCTCTTATCTTTATTACATTTATGACTGCATGGCGGCAAAAAGCATGCTATCCGCACGCTTCTTGTCCTCATGCAAGGCCTGGGTTGTTGTGTCTCAAAGCGTGGCCTTCTCCTCCTGCGCCTCCTCCTGTTCCATCACGTGTGCTGCTGCTGCTGGGTTAGCGTTTCCGGTCCCTGTTTATGGAACCTCTTATCTTTATTACATTTATGACTGCATGGCGGTAAAAAGCATGCTATCCGCACGCTTCTTGTCCTCATGCAAGGCCTTGGTTGTTGTGTCTCAAAGCGTGGCCTTCTCCTCCTGCGCCTCCTCCTGTTCCATCACGTGTGCTGCTGCTGCTGGGTTAGCGTTTCCGGTCCCTGTTTATGGAACCTCTTATCTTTATTACATTTATGACTGCATGGCGGTAAAAAGCATGCTATCCTCGCGCTTCTTGTCCTCATGCAAGGCCTGGGTTGTTGTGTCTCAAAGCGTGGCCTTCTCCTCCTGCGCCTCCTCCTGTTCCATCACGTGTGCTGCTGCTGCTGGGTTAGCGTTTCCGGTCCCTGTTTATGGAACCTCTTATCTTTATTACATTTATGACTGCATGGCGGTAAAAAGCATGCTATCCGCACGCTTCTTGTCCTCATGCAAGGCCTGGGTTGTTGTGTCTCAAAGCGTGGCCTTCTCCTCCTGCGCCTCCTCCTGTTCCATCACGTGTGCTGCTGCTGCTGGGTTGGCGTTGCCGGTCCCTGTTTATGGAACCTCTTATCTTTATTACATTTATGACTGCATGGCGGCAAAAAGCATGCTATCCGCACGCTTCTTGTCCTCATGCAAGGCCTGGGTTGTTGTGTCTCAAAGCGTGGCCTTCTCCTCCTGGGCCTCCTCCTGTTCCATCACGTGTGCTGCTGCTGCTGGGTTAGCGTTTCCGGTCCCTGTTTATGGAACCTCTTATCTTTATTACATTTATGACTGCATGGCGGCAAAAAGCATGCTATCCGCACGCTTCTTGTCCTCATGCAAGGCCTGGGTTGTTGTGTCTCAAAGCGTGGCCTTCTCCTCCTGCGCCTCCTCCTGTTCCATCACGTGTGCTGCTGCTGCTGGGTTAGCGTTTCCGGTCCCTGTTTATGGAACCTCTTATCTTTATTACATTTATGACTGCATGGTGGCAAAATGCATGCTATCCGCACGCTTCTTGTCCTCATGCAAGGCCTGGGTTGTGTCTCAAAGCGTGGCCTTCTCCTCCTGCGCCGCCCTCCTCCTGTTCCATCACGTGTGCTGCTGCTGGTGCTGGGTTAGCGTTACCGGTCCCTTTTCCTGGAACCTCTTCTCTGTATTACATTTATGACTGCATGGCGACAAAAAGCATGTTACCTGTGCAAAGAAACATGATATTTTCCGCATTTAAAAGACAGTTTTTCCTTTGAAACTTTACAATCAATTTTCTCAAAAACTATAAGCTCTTTTTCAAATATTTTTTTTCCTCTTGCACCCACTCCCAAGGTGCACATACCCTGCAAATTTGTATGTAGCATGTAAGGAAGCTTTACAAAGCACAAAAGTTCAGGTCCCCATTGACCTCCATTATGTTCGGAGTTCAGCGCAAACACCCGAACATCGCGGCCATGTTCGGCGAACGTTCGCGAACCCGAACATCCAGGTGTTCGCCCAACACTAGTCCAGAGCAGTTGCTTGTGTGGAAGTTGAACCTGTGCGATCTGATGTCGCCACCGCACGTATTGTTGCAAAAGGTCTGTGTGGTCCCTTGTCAAAGAAAGACAGATCTTTTCCCTCAGGTTCTCTGAGATCTTCCATTTATGAACCTGCCATGGGGAAAGTTATGCAACTTTAAGAAAATTGTTGATGTGATGTGTCTAATAAAGTTCCTTGTGTTGTTGTCTCAACTTTGCCTGCAATTGAATCTATGCTTTCCTCTGGTGAAAGCACATTGCCAGATGAAAGTTGTTCCAATATTACTGTCCTGGACAGTTTGCAATTTCCTCCACAGGTTTCGGAGAATTGCGCTTTGGAAGCTTCGGTTTCACAGTCAAAAGCGGTTTTGAATTTGCAAAATTTGCGTTCTGACTCCTCTAATTCGACATTGTTAGCCAAATCTAGGGGTGACTCAGCTTTGGTCATGCGAATCAGATGCTGGAGAATCTTTACTTGGTCCAGAAACTATTTCTGTGAACCTACCCTGTACCATGAATACAACTGTGATGTCTCCACACACTGACATTGGTGAGTCCCTTTCTTGCTCTGAAGAAAGTACTGACTATCTACCCCATACTCTGGATGGGTCAATGTTGCCTTGTGTAATATCTCCTGTAGTGAGCCCAGAGGCTCTCCTAGGTATTGCAACTATTTCCACCAGTTCTGCTGCCATTTTGGAATTTCAGTCTAGTTTGACTGCTATGCTGGATTCTGCGTGCAGTAGAACAAGAGTCAGTGAGTCTGTTTTTGTCCCAGTAGATATACCTGTTCATGAGAATGAAATTCAGGTTCAGCCTATGGTAGAACCATCCCTGGGACATCTGCCCTGTCCACAGAATAAAGTTGATGTTTTGCCCTGTAACATGGATAGTTCAGAATTGTTGATTACTTGGTCTGAAAGCTTGGGGAATGATGTTCCTAAGGTTTTGTCTGATGTACTGGAGGTCTCCGAGTTCCTCCCAAAGGGTGCAGAACTTGTGGGAGATGTCTCCTGCCCCCCAAGTCCTTCTGAGGTGTTGCCCACTTCAGTAGGCATTGCTGCCTTGCTGGCTACTTTTGCAGCTCTGATGGAGCTTCAGTCATGTGTAGTCAATGATGAATTTTTGTTAGATACCATTACAGTCACAGTAACCTCTCAGTCTGAGTCCAAGTTTTCTTTTGAAAGACCAGTACTTGTGACCACTACTCGTGATGATTTTCTGCCCGGTCCTGGTTTTAGTCTTGTCATCACTGACTCTGAGGTTTGCAGTTCCTCGACTTGTCCAGAGGTTTCTCTTGCTCTAGTGCAGTGTTTCTCAACATTTTATTGGTATGTACCCCTTTTAAAACCCTGTACCCACCAAGTACCCCCTAGCATAGTAAACCGTATCAACAGTACCCCTTGACAAATATATATTTAATCGTAGTACATGATAATTGGTTCTAAACAATTTCCTAGCATTTACTATTGCTTTTAATTAGCTAAAATACTACTTTTGTGTTGTTTAAATAAGTTTTATAATATTCTAAAACTCGAAATTTGTTATTCTTGGTTAAGTATGTCAAGCCTGAGTACCCCCTGGAACCATCAGAAGTACCCCCAGTTGTACGCGTACCACACGTTGAGAAACTAGGCTCTAGTGTACCCAGATTTGCTCTGTGAGCCAGAATGCCCAAGTGTGTCTCGTGTGCCAGCATGCTCAGATGCTTCCTTAGTGGTGACATGTTCGGATATTGCCTGCCTTCCTGCATGCCCAGAAGTGGTCCCTGAAAGCCCTGATCTTGATGCTGGTCCTGGTAACCCTGAATTCGGAATTGCCGTAGGTACCATAGGGGTTCTTGACAGTTCTCCATGTGAACCTAAAGAGCATTCTGGCCTCTTGAAATCTCTGTGGAGCTTCAAAGCATTCTGGGAGATTTTAGGAGAGACTTATCTTGGTACACTGGATTGGATCAATAGTGGCTTCTGTGTTGACAGGGACACTTCTAGCGAATATTGTGGGGGGTTTGGGATTTTCGGACGGTCCCTGGAAGGTGGTGGGTTTTGCTCGGACAGTTTCGATGGGTTCTTCTCTGGCACTCGCAGTCCTTATGGGTGTCACGCTGAGGCTTGTAGAACTGATGGGCATGTGCCAGTGGGTCCTGCTTCCGATGGGTTCGGTTTTGGGAGGATTGATGCTGGAATTGGGCCTTGTTGGGCTGTCCCGACCTTCATGAGTTTTCAGCCAGACTGTTTTGTTGGAAATATCAGTTTTGAGGGTCGCCTGGGAGCCGACCCTGGAGGGGGGGGGGTACTGTAATGATCCGCTCAGCTGCCTGCGCAGGCAGGCAGCCTTTTGACCATTCTTCAGGTCTGCATTCTGCAGGTCTCTGGAAAAGAGACCTTGTGTCAGTTTTGCAGCTTGCTGCTGCTGAGGAATTTGCATACACTTGTCATGCAAATTGCCTAGCCACATCCTTTGAAGGCTTGCAGTATAAATACCATGTGATCCCACAATCCTTTGCTGGTCATGATGTTTGTTCCTGCAAACTCCTCTGGAGTATCAGCCTGCTATTGTTCACTAAGATTACCGTAGGGTAATTCCTTGGGACTGCACTAGGCATCCCTGCTATTGCAGTTAGATTGTATTATCTGTTTTGCCTTGTACTGTCTCTGGTGCGATTGTCTTGTCGCCAGCGGTGGTCGACAGGAGATTGTTCTGTCTGTCTGGGAGTGTAGGCCAGAGCTGCGGTTGCTACTGGCTGCTCCGTCTATCTGGATCGCATTCGCCCTAGCGTTAGAAGCGGTGGATCTGTCTTGTCTGAATCTTGGAGCTTAACCATAGCTGCGGCCGCTACTGGTTACTCCTTCTGTCTGTCTTGTACTTGGATCACACTTGCTCTGATGGAAGAGCAGTGGATCTTTCCTGTCCTGGTCTCACGCTTGGTTCACACTGGCTCTGATGGAAAGAGCAGTGGTTCCTGTGTACGGATCACACTCCCTCTTGCGGAAGAGCGGTGGATCCTGGCTGACCTATTCCCGTTGTCTGTTTGTCTGTCTGTCTGAAGCTAACACTTGCGGTTGCCTGAGGTAAGGCAACCGAGTGGCAAGCGTTCCTGTTATTTGTGTGTTTGTGTGTCATTGGTTAGTTAGGGTGGCACGCTTATCACTGTGCACCTAACGCGCGGTGATCGTGCTTAAACGCGTTCGCTGTTGCGAATTAGTGCGGTGTTCGCGTTTAGTTAGCGTTTATTATTTTCCTTATCTTCTCTTTGTTGTTTGCTGTGCCTTTGCTAATCTCTTGTTCTGTCCTGCTCGGTCTTGTGTCACTGTGGCAATCGCCAGTCTTGCGATTGCATTCATACTTTTGTTTCCACTGATGTGTGTTCACCGTCGCTGGGTAGTGACTGGATTGGTGGACATGCATTCATTCTGTCCCTGAGCTCTCTCCCTCTTGGGAGCCCATCCTGCTCACTGTTAGCAGTCGCCACTCTGGCGATTGCGTTCTTATTTTGGTCTTCGCTGTTGTATGTCTGCCGTCGCTGGGTGGCGTCTAGATTGGTGGACATACATACAGTCTGTCTCTGTGCTCTCTCCCTCTCGGGAGACTATCCTGCTCAGTCTTGTGTCACTTTTGGCAATCGCTACTCGTGCGATTGCGTTCTCACTTTGGTCTTCGCTGTTGTATGTCAACCGTCGCCAGGTAATGACTAGATTGGTGCACATACACACATTCTGTCTCTACGCTCTCTCTCTCTCTCTTGAGAGACTATCTCGCTCTGTATTGCACCTTTACGTACAATTCCTAACTGGCATCTGTGGCGGTGCAGAGAATCAGTTCCTCTGCACTCCACAGCTCCATCTGCCGGTTGGAATTCCTCTCTACATCAATACATCTATATCTGGGTATTCTCCTATCCAAACGCTTGTGGAGGTCTTCCGTAGTGTCAGCGCGCAGGTTGTGCGCTGACCACGGAGATAATTCCACAATCGTTACATCGCTCTATTGGATTGTTTTTTAACCGCTCATCAGACTCAGTGTCAGACATAATGCTCAGTCACCCTGGGCCTAAAACAGTTGATGAGGCCGTATCCGTTACCAAAAACAAATTTGTGGTAAATCATCAGTTAAGACTGTTTCTATCCCCCTTTCTTCTCCTCCACCTCAGGATGAACCGATGCAGATCGGTCACTCCAGATTGTCGGAGTTAGAAAAGAATCGGAGAAGAAAAGAGGGGCTTTGCCTATACTGTGCTGAAAAGGGTCATTTAGTCCAGAACTGTCCTAAAAAGGTGGAAAACTCTGCCGCCTAGGTGTAGCTAGAGGTACTACCCTAGGCGAGACAGTTTTACCTCTAACGGATAATCGTTTACTCCTCCCTTGTTCTATTACCTGGGAAGATCAAGTTTTGTCTACCCAGGCATTTATAGACTCGGGTTCTGCAGCCAATTTTATTAGTTATGATTTTGTTGAGAAATGTGGGATACCACTTGTCCCTCTAAACTGGCAAATCTTAGTAACAGCAGTCGATGACTCACCTTTACAGGGTAGACAGGCCCTTTCACAGACTCCAGAACTCTTGTGTCATGTGGGGGTATTACATAGAGAGAAATTGCAGTTCTTTGTGCTTAAAATGTCCTCTTCCACTGTAATCATTGGGATGCCATGGTTACAAAAGCACTCTCCTCAGATAGACTGGAGTTCCGGCCAATTGTTAAGCTGGTCCTCTCTTTGCCATCATCATTGTATGGAGAGAGTTGCTGTTTGTAGCACCAAGGTTCAGATGGAAGGTTTGCCCCCACAATATGCAGAATTTGCGGATGTGTTTTGTCCCAAGTCAGCAGACAAACTTCCTCCACACAGAAGTTTTGACTGCCCCATTGCATTAAGACCAGGTTGTATGCCCTCTATAGGTCATTTGTATAACCTCTCCGGTCCTGAAAAACTTGCTATGCAAGATTACATTAAAGAAAATCTGGCCAAAGGCTTTATACGTCCTTCCAAGTCTCCGGCCGGAGCAGGATTCTTTTTTGTCCAGAAGAAGGACGGTGAATTCGGCCATGTATTGACTACTGAGAATTGAACAAAATTACCATAAAAAATCGTTACCCACTCCCTTTAATTGACAATTTATTCTCCCAGGTTACTAATGCTGGTATCTGTTCTAAACTTGATCTGAGAAGGGCATACAACCTGGTACACATAAGAGACGGTGATGAATGGAAGACAGCGTTTAATACATCCGACGGGCACTACGAGTACCTAGTTATGCCCTTCGGGTTGTGTAACGCCTCTGCTGTCTTCCAGGAGTTGGTTAATGAGGTGTTCAGAGAGGTGCTAGGACGATTTGTTCTAGTATACGTAGATGATATTCTGATTTTCTCATCTAATCTGTCAGAACACAGAGAACATGTGAAGTTTGTCCTGAGAAAACTTAGACAGAATTCTCTGTATGCAAAGCTTGAGAATTGTCTTTTCGAAGTGTCCAAAGTTCCTTTTTTGGGGTATATCATTTCTACTTCCGGGCTCTCAATAGATCTCAAAAAAGTGTCTGCCGTCCTGGAGTGGCCACAGCCCATGGGGTTGAAGGCACTCCAGAGATTTCTGGGTTTTGCTAACTATTATAGAAAATTTATCAAGGGATTGTTAGGATCTGCCCTGTTGGCCTGCGCAAGCAGGCCAGCTTTTTGTCATTTCCTGGGCTGCATTCTGCAGGTCCCTGGAAAAGAGACCTTTTGTCAGTTTTGCAGCTTGCTGCTGTGGATGGATTTACATCCACTTGTCATGCAAATTACTTGCTGGCTTCCTTGAAGGATTCTGAGTATAAATGTCACTTCCTCCCAGAATGCCTCGCTCGTCATAAGCTCCTGTCTAGGGAGGCTAACGTTAGAGCCTCAGCATCGTGTGCTAGTATTCTAGAGTAGTTAATTCCTGGGAGTACACCTAGTACTCCTATTAAGTACAGTCAGGTTGTATATCTGTTTTGCCTGTCTTGTCTTGTCCTTGCGATTACACTGTCGCCAGTGGTTGGCAATAGTGAATTGTTCTGCCCTGAACTTGGATCGCACTCGCTCTGGCGGAGAGAGCAGTGGATCTTTCTAGTCCTGTTCCTGAGCTTGGATCACACTCGCTCTGGCGGAAAGAGCAGTGGATCTTTCTAGTCCTGTTCCTGAGCTTGGATCGCACTCGCTCTGGCGGCAGAGCAGTGGATCCTCCCAGTCCTGTTCCTGTACCCGGATTGCACTCACTCTGGTGGCAGAGCAGTGGATCCTCCCAGTCCTGTCCCTGAACCCGGATCGCACTCGCTCTGGCGGAAAGAGCAGTGGATCCTCCCAGTCCAGTCCCTGAACCCGGATCGCACTCGCTCTGGCGGAAGAGCAGTGGATCTTATCTGACATGTTCATGTTGTCTGTTCGTCTGTCTGTCTGGAGCAAACGCTTGTTGTTGCCTGAGGTAAGGCAGCCGTTTAGCAAGCGTTCTGTAACGATCGGTGTCAGCACACAGAGAGAATCTGATTATTGGTGACATGGCCGGCCTTTGACCTGAGCGACCGGAGCGGTCGCTCAGGGCGCCGGCTTCCAGGGGGCGCACTTCCCTCCCTCCAATATAAGTGTCCCCTCCGCACAACTTCCCTCCGATTATTGTGCCACAGCGCTTAGCTCCTCTCACTTCCCTTCCCTTCCTCCCTCCCTCTGATGTAGAGAAGGCAGTGGCTCTCACCGTCCATCTCGCCTCTCAAACAGCAGCTTTGCTCAGCTCAGCCTCTCCGGGCATTCTTCTGAATGGTGGCTTTAAGGGTCCTCGCTTGATGAGGTCATCAAGCAAAGCCCTTCAGAAGGATGCCCGGGGAGCTCAGCTGAGCAAAGCGTTGTTTGTGAGATGGACTGTGAGGCTGCAGAGCAGCAAGTTTGGATATAGCCTCTCTCATCCAGGGATGGATCTGACACAGCAGGGGGGAGAGAGATCAGAGTGCTGCAGCTGGAAGCTCGTCTAGCGGGAGAGGTGATAGTGGAACTGAAAACTGTGTAAGCTGGACAATTAAAAGTAGTTTACTTTCTGTCTGACTTTGATCTGTTATCTGTGCAGTGTCCCCCGGACCCCCTCCCCCTCTCTGCTTTCTAACTTCTCACCATGGTATAATAGTTTATTTAACGCTGCTGCACTTCCCAGCCAAACTGGATAAAGACTGGAGCACTAGTAGTGAGAAACTATTCATCTTCCCACAAGATCTCCTCTGCCTCTACCACTTTATCTTCCCTTCTTTCTGATGTCCCACTTTTTTATTTCCCACATCTATCTCCCTCCCTATTCTCATGTCTCTCTCCCTTCCACACAGTCATTATTTTTATTAAGGTGCCCATACATAGGCAGATCGACTAAGAGACAGATCTCTCTATGATTGGAGAGAGATCTGCCGGCTTCCCATACACCACAGACGATTCTTGATAGATTTCAGCATGAAATCTCTCAGGAATCAGTTTTGTGACGCCACCTCTCCGATTCCCCCCCCCCCCCCCCCCCAAACCCTGAAAACGCCTGCAGTGTGAACGAGCCCTTCACTGTCTTCCACCCCACCCTCTACTCTGTCCACTCTCTTCCAATGTTTCTTTATCTCTCTCCCACCCTCCTCAATCCTCCTTATCCTCATTCTCACTCTGCTTCCCCACCCACCCCACCCCTTTCAAAAAAAGAAATCAGCAATAGTTCACTGTAAATGTCTGAATATCATCATTTAAATTATCAATTATTATCATGTATTTAAATTTTATAGCACTCACATCTTCTGCAGCACTTTACAGAGTACATAGTCATGTCACTGACTGTCCTCAGAGGAGCTCACAATCTAATCCCTGCTATAGCTATAGTCTAATGTCCTACCATATTACTATTATGTATTTATCTAGCAGTGACATCTTTTGCAGCACTTTACAGAGTACATAGTCATGTCACTGACTGTCCTCAGAGGAGCTCACAATCTAACCCTACCATAGTCATAGTCTGATGTCCTGCCATATTATTATTATGTATTTATATAGCACTGATATCGTCTGCAGCACTTTACAGAGTACATAGTCATGTCAATGCCTGTCCTCAGATGATCTCACAATCTAATTCTACCATAGTCCTAGTCTAATGTCCTACTATTCTCTTTGTATATATTTATATAGCTCAGGCATCTTCCACAGGCTGCAGCAATTTAATCTCTACCAGATCTGCATGTGTGTGTGTGTGTGTCTGTGTGTGATCTGTGTCTGTGTGATCTGCATGTGTGTGTGTGCGCGTGCATGTGTGCGCGCGCATGCGCGTGAAGAGGATAAATGGGGGGGGGCACCAAAATCTGGTTACGCTCAGGGTGCTGTGAAACCTAAGGCCGGCCCTGATTGGTGATCTGCAGTATCACCATTCACCAAAAATACAGATATATACCTGATTATTAATGATCTGCAGAATCACTAATAATACAGATATGTCTAACCTCTGGACACCTATGTAATGTAAATGTTTGGTGCAACAGTAATGACTTTGAGTGGGACCACCCGAGGAGCAGGTGGCCCTAGGCCGTATGGGAGTACCTCCCTCAGATAAGTGCAAGAGACCTTTCAGCAGCCTGAAACGTGCAAAGGGGTGGAGCCCCAGGCTGAAACACAGAAAGGCCCTAAGGCTGAGTGACACCTAGAAGGTGGGCATCACAAGCAGGTCTGGAGACTAATCTCTCAACGGAGAGGGATAGCTCGCAAGGTCGGGCTAGCCAGGTCGGCAACACACGGGCAGATAAGGTACAGAGACAGAAGGCTGATTCGGTAACCAGGGACAGCCAGGGTTGGCAATAGATATCAAACAATGCTATAACAGGTATCAAACAATGCCTAGTCTTGGGTGTGAGGTCCGTGGTCTCTACACCCTGGAACTAGTCTAAAGTATAATATGATGGTAACACAGTATCCCTAGTCTTGGGTGTAAGGTCCGTGGTCTCGACACCCTGGAACTAGTCTGGAGTATAACACAATGATAACACAGTATCCCTAGTCTTGGGTGTGAGATACGTGGTCTCGACACCCTGGAACTAGTTTGGAGTATAACACAATGATAACACAGAATCCCTAGTCTTGAGTGTGAGGTCCGTGGTCTCGACACCCTGGAACTAGTCTGGGGTATAACACAATGAATAATACAGAAGTAATCTGGCTCAGCGTGAATTCCCAGGTCCTCCTGGTTCAAACACGCTGTGGGATCTGACTATGGTCTGAGTGCTTTCACGTAAGTGTTCGCAATGGCAGACAACTTGGGACTGACCAGCAATAGATATATATAGAGCGGCGCTCTCCGGCGCCACCCACCGCTGATCAACCAATGGCCACTGGTTCTGGGATCAGCTGACCAACCTGGTGAGCTGATCCCTCCTCGTTTGGCATAAAGGTTCTGCCTCTCAGCGCGCGCGCGCGTATTCCTCAGTCTGTGTGCACTAATAGGCCCAGCCACCTCAGAGCAATGACTATATTAATGAAGTTAAAGAAGTGAAAACAATTATCATTCAGCAGTGAATATAATTGCCTTTGATGAGAACTTAAATAACAAATAATGTATGATAAAAACTTCCATGCTTTCCCTGTTAGGTTCCTAAAGCTCGATGTAATGAAAGATGTCCTCCGGGGTTCAGAAAAGCCCCTGGCAAGAGTCTCCATATCTGCTGCTATGAATGTTTACCATGTGCAGAAGGAGAGATATCCAATGTCACAGGTGAGACGCTCTTGTTCACATAATATTATAATTTATTTTATTTTTCTTCAAAACTGTAATTGAGTAAGGATATTAAAATATGTAAGATTCCTCCATGCCTATGATATTTCTTCGACTTGTATTAGAACCGACATTCATTGGAAGTTACCGGCAATATCAATTGCTGGTTTTACCTAGGCAAGGGCTGGGCAAGAAAATCCTTGCTCACGAAAATAATAATGATTTGCCTGACAGGGGCAAATCCAGGATTTCCAAGGGGGGGGGGGGGTTTCCTGAAAGTGGTGTGTGGGCGTGGCCAAAATATGGTGTGGGTGGAGCCAAATACTAGCAGTTTCTAGGCTAAATTGCACCCAGGGTGAGGGCGTAAAATGCGCCCCCAACGTGGAGACAGGTATAGGTGCCCGCAGTATAGGTAGCCAGCTATAGGTCCCCCCCCAGTATAGGTAGCCCATATAGTTGCCCCCAGTATAGGTTAGATAGGTATATGCCCCCCAGTATAGATTAGATAGGTATATGTCCCCCAGTATAGGTTAGATAGGTATATGCCCCCCAGTATAGGTTAGATAGGTATATGCCCCCCAGTATAGGTTAGATAGGTATATGCCCCCAGTATAGGTTAGATAGGTATATGCCCCCCAGTATAGGTTAGATAGGGCTATGCCCCCCAGTATAGGTTAGATAGGGCTATGCCCCCCAGTATAGGTTAGATAGGTATATGCCCCCCAGTATAGATTAGATAGGTATATGCCCCCCAGTATAGGTTAGATAGGTATATGCCCCCCAGTATAGATTAGATAGGTATATGCCCCCCAGTATAGGTTAGATAGGTATATGCCCCCCAGTATAGGTTAGATAGGTATATGCCCCCCAGTATAGGTTAGATAGGTATATGCCCCCCAGTATAGGTTAGATAGGTATATGCCCCCCAGTATAGGTTAGATAGGTATATGCCCCCCAGTATAGATTAGATAGGTATATGCCCCCCAGTATAGGTTAGATAGGTATATGCCCCCCAGGATAGATTAGATAGGTATATGCCCCCCAGTATAAGATAGGTGAAGGAAGGTGCCTGCCCCCTGTGTGGGGAGAAGATTGCCCGGGGGAGAAAAGACAGAATAAAATGATGGAGGCGCCAGCCGCGCTAATAAGGGATGCGGGAACCGGTGTGGTGAAATTTTTTGCAACTTCATCAGATTTTGCAACCGGTTGCATTTATTTATAGGTATAGCTATCAGAAAGTGCAACCTAACCATTGACTTTAACCTATCTGTATCAGAAAATGCAACCCAACCAAACCCTATTCTCACACAGAACCCTCCCCTCACACAGAACCCTCCCCTCTTGCTCAACTAATAACCCCCCCCGCCTGGAGGGAACAATCCCCTCTCTTGCTCAACTAATAACACCCCCCCCAGGGGACAATCCCCCCCTCTTGCTCAACTAATAACCCCCCCTGGAGGGAACAATCCCCCCTCTTGCTCAACTAATAACCCCCCCTGGAGGGAACAATAACCCCCGCCCCATTGAACAATCCCCCCCTCTTGCTCAACTAATAACCCCCCCTGGAGGGAACAATCCCCCCTCTTGCTCAACTAATAACCCCCCCTGGAGGGAACAATCCCCCTTCTAGCTCAATGGGATCTGTGGTTGCAAAAAATTACAGGCGTGTTAACAGAGAGGAGCCACGCCTACACAGTCCTACACTGTCCTCTATGGCAAGTTGCAAAATATGATGGGTAGCAAAATTTTTCACTACACCGGCTTTATTCCTCGCTCCCTCCCTCCCTCCCTCTGAATGCCCCTCGCCTGCGGTGAATGTGTGCCCGGCTCCCCCATGAGTGTGTGCGCGGCGGAGCGGTAGGTCCTCTTACCACAGATCAGGCGCACCAGCAACTGGAGTCTCATGCTTCCTGTTTACCATGACGTCACAGGAAGCATGAGACTCCAGTTGCTGGTGCGCCTGATCTGCGGTAAGAGGACCTACCGCTCCGCTGCGCACACACTCATGGGGGAGCCGGGCACACATTCACCGCAGGCGAGGGGCATTCAGAGGGAGGGAGGGAGGGAGCGAGGAATAAAGCCGGCTCCCGCATCCCTTATTAGCGCGGCTGGCGCCTCCATCATTTTCTTCTGTCTTCTCTCCCCAGCCGGCCGGGCCATGCGGCAGCCCCACTTCCGGTCTCGGTGCAGGGGGGTGTTCTAGACACCCAGAACAACCCCCTCCGTGAGCCACTGCCTGAGCATTGCTTCTTCCTGTTGGGCAATCTCATTTGAGGTTTTTTTTTGCTTGGGAGCTGTCTGTTAGTATCATAACTGTCTTTTAGTATCATAACTAGAGATGTCGCAAACCGGGTTTTCGGTTCGCGAACCGGGTTTGCGAACTTCCGCGGAAGGTTCGGTTCGCGAAAAAGTTCGCGAACCGCAATAGACTTCAATGGGGAGGCGAACTTTGAAAAATAGAAAAAATTATGCTGGCCACAAAAGTGATGGAAAAGATGTTTCAAGGGGTCTAACACCTGGAGGGGGGCATGGCGGAGTGGGATACATGCCAAAAGTCCCGGGGAAAAATCTGGATGTGACGCAAAGCAGCGTTTTAAGGGCAGAAATCACATTGAATGCTAAATTGCAGGCCTAACGTGCTTTCAAACATCTTGCATGTGTATACATCAATCAGGGAGTGTAATTAGAGTACTGATTCACACTGACACACCAAACTCACTGTGTAACGCACCGCAAACAGCTGTTTGTGTAGTGATGGCCATGCTGGACTACTGTGCAACATGGCGAGATTGCTCTTCCTCACTCAGTGATGTCAGGTAATGTGTGACTTCCTTCTCAACTTTCCATGGCATTGTTAAAAAGCTTATGTTTTGTTTTTAAATTACATTTTCTACTTTCTGTGTACTTGTTCAGTACCGAGAATCCTGTGGAGGCGGGCAAGTCTGCCATTGTGACCCCGGCTAATGGCCGGGGAATGAGGGGTTTGAATCCAGTGTGGAGCTTGAGCAATGGCTACCACTACACATCCAAGGAGGGCAGCGGGCAGGCATGCACGCCCGCCCGCCCCGAGGTAGTGACCAAAAATAACAATACAGGAGGAGGACTTTCGAGGCCCTGCTGTGTATTTGAAATGAATGTACTTTAAATCCTTTAACGAGAACCAGTTATGGCGGGCAAGTCTGCCATTGTGACCCCGGCTAATGGCCGGGGAATGAGGGGTTTGAATCCGGTGTGGAGCTTGAGCAATGGCTACCACTACACATCCAAGGAGGGCAGCAGGCAGGCATGCACGCCCGCCCCGAGGTAGTGACCAAAAATAACAATACAGGACTCAGGAGGACCTTTTGTGGCCCTAATTGAAATTAATTAACTTTAAATCCTTTAACGGGAATCCGTTATGGAGGGCAAGTCTGCCATTGTCACCGCGGGGAATAAAGGTTGGATTCCGGCCTGAAGTGGGAGCCTGCTGAGACCCATGCTGTAGCTGCCCTGACTGTGCTTTGCAGACCAGGCATCTGTGGTCAGATGGAGCCTTGAGCCAGCGAAAGACAAACCAAGTCGAAAGCATTTGCCAAGAATGTTTTACGGAGGGCAAGTTTTTTTGCCCTTTTTTTAAATTTTTTGAAAATGATAGATGGTTGTATTTTTAAATTGTTTGAAAGTTTACATGGTTGTATTTTTAAATTGTTTGAAAGTTTAGATAATTGTATTTTTAAATTGTTTAAAAGTGTATCCATTCTTCCAACCCCACCCACGAACAATACCATGGGAACGTGGAGCAGCAGAAGCCCCCTGTGACGGCTGCTGCGGTTGTTCTCCGCGGCTTGTCTTTTGAGGGGTGCTGCTTTTCCTCAGGTGTTCTTGCCAATCATAGCTGTTTGTGCCTTCTCTCCAGGTGCCTTCGTAAAGCAATTGTCCCTACGTGAAAGTTGGCCTTTCCACGGCTCAATTTTTGCTGGCAGAGACAACAGATGGCTTTGCTCCGATCTGAGACACACACGTTAAAAAATTTCCAAACCGCTGAACCCCCCTGGGGTGATGGCGCTAGGGTGGCATCAGCAGCTGACGTTGAAGGGCATGTGTGCTGGCTGGCCATAGCTGGTGATACATGGCGCCGGACACTGCCCCCAGCTGTTTCTGAGGACGAGCTCCCTCTGCTTCTATCATGGAGTCGTCTCCTCCTACTCCTTTCTGACTCCTCCTCTGAACTGTCCACCTGGTCATCTCCTCTACCGGGAACATATGTGGTATCCGTATAATCGTCATCATAATCCTCCTGGCCAGCTGCGCTTTCCTCAGACACCTCCTCAAGTGCACCAACTTCAGGTGGTCCACCATCATCCCCATCCACACACGTTATGTCCATACTATCGCCACCTAACTCAGACTTAGGAGGTGGTGTACCTGCGCCTTCTTGTTGTTGTTGCAGTAGTGGCTGGGAATCAGTGATTTCACCACCACCACCAAATAACTCCTGCGAAGTGTCAAATGCAGCGGATGTGGTGCTTGTTGTAGCGCTGGTGGCTGCGGGAGATGAGGTGTTCTGTGTTAAATACTCAATCACCTCCTCACGATTTTGGGAAGTGATGGCACGTGCCTTCTTCTGAGCACTGTATTTTGGGGCAGGTCCGCACGAAATCACAGCAACACCACCTCGCACAGACCTGCCGGTGCCTGGTGGCCTTCCTCTGGGTCTGCCTCTACCTCTTCCTCCACCTGGTTTGTCCATTTTGTCCATCTCGGGGGTATGCTAGCTATATGCAGTGAGGTGGGTTCTCACTCAACACAACAGGTAGTTAGATGCAGTGAGCTGGGCTCACTCAACACAACGCTAGGGATATGCAGTGATGAGGTGGGTTAAGTAAACACAACAGGTTCTGGGTAGTTAGATGCAGTGAGCTGGGTTCACTCAACAGTAAAGGTACTTACGATGCAGTGAGGTGGGTTCTCACTCAACACAACAGGTAGTTACATGCAGTGAGGTGGCCAGGTGGGTTCTCACTCAACACAACAGGTAGTTAGATGCAGTGAGCTGGGTTCACTCAACAGTAAAGGTACTTAAGATGCAGTGAGGTGGGTTCTCACTCAACACAACAGGTAGTTAGATGCAGCGAGGTGGCCAGGTGGGTTCACACTCAACACAACAGGTAGTTAGATGCAGTGAGCTGGGTTCACTCAACACAACGCTAGGTATATGCAGTGATGAGGTGGGTTAAGTAAACACAACAGGTACTGGGTAGTTAGATGCAGTGAGCTGGGTTCACTCAACAGTAAAGGTACTTAAGATGCAGTGAGGTGGGTTCTCACTCAACACAACAGGTAGTTAGATGCAGCGAGGTGGCCAGGTGGGTTCACACTCAACACAACAGGTAGTTAGATGCAGTGAGCTGGGTTCACTCAACACAACGCTAGGTATATGCAGTGATGAGGTGGGTTAAGTAAACACTACAGGTACTGGGTAGTTAGATGCAGTGAGCTGGGTTCACTCAACAGTAAAGCTACTTAAGATGCAGTGAGGTGGGTTCTCACTCAACACAACAGGTAGTTACATGCAGTGAGCTGGGTTCACTTAACACAACGCTAGGTATATGCAGTGATGAGGTGGGTTAAGTAAACACAACAGGTACTGGGTAGTTAGATGCAGTGAGCTGGGTTCACTCAACAGTAAAGGTACTTAAGATGCAGTGAGGTGGGTTCTCACTCAACACAACAGGTAGTAATATGCAGTGAGGTGGCCAGGTGGGTTCTCACTCAACACAACAGGTAGTTACATGCAGTGAGCTGGGTTCACTCAACAGTAAAGGTACTTAAGATGCAGTGAGGTGGGTTCTCACTCAACACAACAGGTAGTTACATGCAGTGAGCTGGGTTCACTCAACACAACGCTAGGTATATGCAGTGATGAGGTGGGTGAAGTAAACACAACAGGTACTGGGTAGTTAGATGCAGTGAGCTGGGTTCACTCAACAGTAAAGGTACTTAAGATGCAGTGAGGTGGGTTCTCACTCAACACAACAGGTAGTTAGATGCAGCGAGGTGGCCAGGTGGGTTCACACTCAACACAACAGGTAGTTAGATGCAGTGAGCTGGGTTCACTCAACACAACGCTAGGTATATGCAGTGATGAGGTGGATTAAGTAAACACAACAGGTACTAGGTAGTTAGATGCAGTGAGCTGGGTTCACTCAACACAAAGCTAGGTATATGCAGTGATGAGGTAGGTTAACCACTTGCCGACCGCACACTCATAACGTGCGTCGGCAAAGTGGCAGCTGCAGGACCAGCGACGCAGTACTGCGTCGCCAGCTGCAGCCTAATTAATCAGGAAGCAGCCGCTCGTACGAGCGGCTGCTTCCTGTCAAATCACGGCGGGGGGCTCCGTGAATAGCCTGCGGGCCGCCGATGGCGGCTCGCAGGCTAGATGTAAACACAAGCGGAAATAATCCGCTTTGTTTACATTTGTACGGCGCTGCTGCGCAGCAGCGCCGTAAGGCAGATCGGCGATCCCCGGCCAATCAGCGGCCGGGGATCGCCGCCATGTGACAGGAGACAGCCTGTCACTGGCTGCACAGGACGGATAGCGTCCTGTGCAGCCCGGCTTACCAAAGGGGGCCAGGTAGGAGAGGGAGGGGGAGCATTTCGCCGCGGAGGTGGGCTTTGAGGTGCCCCCCCCGCCAGCCACTCGCAGGCAGCAGAGATCAGACCCCCCCAGCACATCATCCCCATAGGGGGGAAAAAAGGGGGGCAATCTGATCTCCCTGCCTGCACCCTGATCTGTGCTGGGGGCTGCAGAGCCCACCCAGCACAGATCAATCAAACTAGCGCTGGTCCTTAAGGGGGGGTAAAGGGTGGGTCCTCAAGTGGTTAAGTAAACACAACAGGTACTGGGGTATATGCAGTACTGGGTACTAGTACAATGTGCAGCTCCCTGTCACACACACAGGTAGTCACTGAATGTGCTGGGCTGCTGGCAGTGGCATACACACTATCAATTAGCAAGGCTGTGCATGCAACAAAAGTGTCAGTTTGACACACAGAAAAAAAATGTACAGGTTGAGCTCTGAAAAGAGCTGTTGCTGGGTGCTTTAAAAGCAATAATAATCAGTCAGGAGCAAGCAAAGCAGCCTAGAACCTAACTAATCTGTCCCTAGGAGAAAAAGTCTGCAGCAGCTGTCCCTTTCCTCTCACTAGCAGGCACACGAGTGAGTGTAATGGCCGCCGGAGGCTGCCTTATATAAGGGGGGGTGGGGCTCCAGGGCTTAGTGTAGCCTGAATGGCTACAATGTGCCTGCTGACTGTGATGCAGAGGGTCAAAGTTGACCCTCATAGTGCATTATGGGGCGAATCAAACTTCCGCAAAAGTTCGCCTGGTGCAGGCGAACGCGAACCCCTTAAGTTCGCCTGGAACCGTTCGCCGGCGAACCGTTCACTACACCTCTAATCATAACACAAAATCTCTTTCCCATGCAATAGGCCATACTCGCAAATGCATTGGCAGGTACCCAAACACACTCCCAACTTTCACCGCTACAATGATGGGCACAATCTCCCGATGTCTGCCACACTCACTGCTACATTGCCGGGCACGTCACCACTCTCACAGCTCTGGATGAACCTCTTTTGGACCTGCCACTCACCACAGCTATAGTATTGGGCAACCCAACATGCTTTTGTAGTCAATGATCCACAGCTGCTACTGTGCTAAGCACCCTGCCACTCTCCTGATGTCTGAGCACCCATGAAAACCACTCTTGGCACCATTTCTCCCCACCACAGCAGCACTGACTTGACAGGATCTCTGTCGCAGCCACCTCTCCTTGTTACTACTCACTACACTTTGCCGGGGGTTTAAAGAGACTCTGAGGCAAGTATAAATCTCGCTTCAGAGCTTATAGTTAGCAGGGGCATGTTATAGCGCCGCTAAACGGGGGTCCCTTCACCCCCAAACCCCCCACTGCGACACTTGGTCGCAGACTTGGTCGCTCCTGGAGGCAGGGCTAACGGCTGCAGCCCTGCCTCCAGTCGCGTCTATCAGCGGTGCATCGCCGCCTCTCCCCCACCCCTCTCAGTGAAGGAAGACTGAGAGGGGCGGGGGAGAGGCGGAGATACGCGCTAACAGACGCGCGTGGGGCAGGGCTGTGGTGGTTAGCCCTGCCCCAACCAGGAAGCGCTCCCCCGCTGAAACGAGGGGATTTGGGGGATCAGGGACCCCCGTTAAGCCGCGGGATAGCGGCGGTTTAGCAGGGGCACCCGTGCCCCTGCTATCTATGAGGTCTGAAGCGAGATTTATTCTCGCTTCAGACTCTCTTTAAATTTAGGTATAGTTTAAAGAACAACTGAAGTGAGAGGGATATGCAGGCAGCCATATTTACCTCTTTATAAGCAATACCAGTTGCCTGGCTGTGGCATCATTTGATGGATTATATTTTTTGTCGGTTGCTTAGTTATTATCTATTATTGTCACATCACTACTCTGTCCACTTGTTCTGCCAACCACTTGCAATTGTTTTACCAGTGGTGTAACTAAGGAGCTTGTGGCCCCAGTGCAATGTTTTACATAAGGCCCCTCTGGTCTAGGGGCCCTGGTGCTATTACAACCTCTGCACCCCCTATTGCTACGCCACTGTATTTTCCATCTATCCCATGAAACTTTATGCATCCTTGAAAACTCTATCGTTAAAGTAGATTCAAATCCATAACTATGACACTAAAAAGGTGTCTATTAAGGCCCATGGTCTTAATGCTCCCTTCAAAAATCCATGCGGCTTGGAAGGACGCTAACTCCCTCCATGCCAATATACTCTTCATACAAGAGGCTCATTTCGCCCAGGAGAAAGCTCCCATACTCAAACACCCCTTATACGGCCTGGTTATAATGAATAATTGTACTAAGCAGAAATGTGGAGTTCTTATCTCATTTCATGACCATTTAATGACCGTTTAATGGTCACTATTGAGCAAAAAAATCAGAGATGAATGGGGAAGGATACATTGTCCTTATCTGTACTATTAACAACCAGATTTGCACACTAGTTAACCTATACACCCCCAACACAAGCCAAAGGCCCTTCCTCAAGTGCCTCCTCACAAAACCGAGTGGGCTGCAGGAGCAGTTACAGTCACCTGTTCCAGATGGCTTCTTCTCTTCCTGCACCGGTGGCTCTGAACTTCCGACATGTCTTCTGGGTCCTGATCCCTTCTGACCACATGATATGACATCCAGGAGACCACGTCAGCGTTACAGTGCCACCTGGTGGGGGAAGAGTGGAAGAGGTGTGATGGAAGTGATGGGAGAGACTCTTCCATTACCCCGGTCGGGTCCCGACCCCTCCAAACGGGTCGGGTTCTCATTCCCCCCTCAATATGGCCGCCACAGATTGCCGCGGCTGCGCAGTCCGCATAGATGCGATTGCGGCTGCGCAGCTCTAGGTCCTCCTCCCAATGCGTCTGATGTATGCACGCATATTGATGACGCGGCAGGAAGAGGCCCTAGAGCTGCGCAGGTGCTGTGCGGACTGCGCAGTAGTGGCAATCTATGGCGGCCATATTGAGTGGGGAATGAGAACCCGACCTGTTCGGATGGGTCTGGAGTCGGGACCCGACCGGGGCCGGTATTACTGCGGGATCCATGGGGGAATGAACGGGTGGGCGCGGATGGCGTCCTCCATGGATCTGGATTATGAAAAGGTATTTAACTTTTTCACATTTGTGGCCTCGGAAGTCCTTTAACCCTCCTGGTGGTTTATTAAGATCCGCCAGGGGACAGCAAAGCCGGTTTTTCAAAAAAAAAATTTCATGTAGCGAGACAAGGTCTCGCTACATGATAGCCGCTGCTCAGCGGCATCCCCCCAGCCCCTCAAAGAACGGGATCTCCTGGAGGGCTTCCCCCATCGCAATATTGTTTCCTGCTATCCTTTTAACATATCCTGCAAATTTGGTGTTGCTAGGATGTAAGGGGCCTTCGCTATTAACTGCTAAAGTCGGCGGGTGATGATAACCAACTAGAATTATAGGGGTGCAAAAGTGCTGAATTCTGCCATAGGCTTCCATTAGGCTCCCTATTTCACTTTCAGAAATCTCAAATCTTTTCAAAGGGCGATGGCTCAGCAGTGGCAAATTTTCTAGCATTGTAGGAACTCTTAGGAAGATCATAACTGGTGAGTTTTGGGCCCCTAGGCCAAAGAGGTCATAGCCTAGGGTCACAAAATCCTGTTTATTTGGGCAATTTCAATGGTGGAGATTCTGACGAACATAAATCGCAGCCATTGTCGTTAGCAAAGTCTGAATCTCACGACATGTCTCATACAGGTAGAAGGCATATTGTTATACTTTTACTCCAAAGTTGGGTTCCATACATCTCTGCAAACCAGAGTTACAGGGGTGCAAAAGTGGTCAAATCCCCCATAGGCTTTCATTGGGCTCCCTATTTAACGTTCCAAAATCTCACACCATTTCAAAGGGCAATGGCTCAGCAGTGGCAAATTTTCTAGCATTTTAGGAACTGTTAGGGGGATTATACCTGGTGAGTTTCGGGCCCCTAGGCCAAAGAGGTCATAGCCTAGGGTCACAAAAGCTTGTTTATTTGGCCAATTTCAATGGTGGTGATTCTGACGTACATAAATCGCAGCCATGGCCGTTAGCAACGTCTGAATCTCACAAAATGTCTCATGCAGGTGGAAGACATATTGTTAGACTTGGGCTCCAAAGATGGGTTCCCTACATCTCTGCAAACCAGAGTTACAGGGGTCCAAAATTGGTAAAATCCCCCATAGGCTTTCATTGGGCCTCCTATTTACAGTTCCAAAATCTCACACCATTTCAAAGGGCAATGGCTCAGCAGTGGCAAATTTTCTAGCATTGTAGGGACCCTTAGGGGGATCATGACTGGTGAGTTTCGGGCCTCTAGGCCAAAGAGGTCATAGCCTAGGGTCACAAAAACCTGTTTATTTGGGCAATGTCAATGGTGGCGATTCTGACGTACATAAATCGCAGCCATGGCCGTTAGCAACGTCTGAATCTCACAAAATGTCTCATGCAGGTGGAAGACATATTGTTAGACTTGGACTCCAAAGATTGGTTCCCTACATCTCTGCAAACCAGAGTTAAAGAGGTGCAAAAGTAGTAAAATCCCCCATAGGCTTTCATTGGCTCCCTATTTCACTTTCCAAAATCTCACATCTTTTCAAAGGGCAATTGCTCAGCAGTGGCAAATTTTCTAGCATTGTAGGAACTGTTAGGGGGATCATAACTGGTGAGTTTCAGGCCCCTAGGCCGAAGAGGTCATAGCCTAGGGTCACAAAAACCTGTTTATTTGGGCAAGTTCAATGGTGGTGATTCTGACGTACATAAATCGCAGCTATGGCCGTTAGCAATGTCTTAATCTCATGAAATGTCTCATGCAGGTAGAAGACATATTGTTAGACTTGGACTCCAAATATGGGTTCCCTACATCTCTGCAAACCAGAGTTACAGGGGTTCCTACAATGCTAGAAAATTTGCCACTGTTGAGCAATTGCCCTTTGAAAAGATGTGAGATTTTGGAAAGTGAAATAGGGAGCCAATGAAAGCCTATGGGGTATTTTACTACTTTTGCACCCCTGTAACTCTGGTTTGCAGAGATGTAGGGAACCTATCTTTGGAGTGCAAGTCTAACAATATGCTTGCTACAAGAAGATTTATGCGTGCTCAACACCAAGTTTAACCCTTACAAGTCTGGCCCCGCAGTCCCCCCGGTTGTATGGGGGCATTGGGAAGCCTCCCCGTGGCGCTCCTGGATAGTGCTATGTAGCATGAACTAATTCCCACAGGGCAACCGCTTCGCGGTTTTAGTTTTTGACCCTGCAAAGTTTCGCATGCGAAAGCAAATGCATTTTTGCATGAGCAATGCCTCATGATAAGCCAATTTAGCCAGATTTGCACAGCCAGACTTGTAAGGGTTAAGCTTGGTGTTGAGCATGCATAAATCTTCTTGTAGCAAGCATTTTGCAGTCTTTACCCTTTGGAGGCAGGTGGTGGATGGCTTGCTCTAGGTGGTGTGAGCCCTGGAGTGGGCTGTCTGTGCCTGTCCCCCCCCCCCATTCTGGAGTGATGTGTGCGAGCCAGCCCTGAGCCCCCAGCTTGGGGTGACCCATACTTCATTCGTTTCCCATGCAGTGCCCCCAAGTTTATGCGCAGTAGCAGAACGCAATGGACGTTAAGGTAAGTGCCGGTTTTTAATTTTTGTGAGGTGGGTGCGGCCCCCCCCCCCCCCCCGGCGCTGGCAACGCTTGCGGGGGTCGCCGGTGCCACCCAGCCTCCCCCTCCGGGGTAACACTGTGGTCCCTAGGCAGTGAGAGAGCCTGGGGCCCCGCAGTCCCCCCGGTTGTATGGGGGCATTGGGAAGCCTTCCCGTGGCGCTCCTGGATAGTGCTATGTAGCATGAACTAATTACCGCAGGGCAACCGATTTGCGGTTTTAGTTTTTGACCCTGCAAAGTTTGGCATGCGAAAGCAAATGCATTTTTGCATGAGCAATGCCTCATGATAAGCCAATTTAGCCAGATTTGCACAGCCAGACTTGTAAGGGTGAAGCTTGGTGTTGAGCACGCATAAATCTTCTTGTAGCAAGCAAGTCTAACAATATGTCTTCTACCTGAATGAGACATTTCGTGAGATTCAGACGTTGCTAACGGCCATGGCTGCGATTTATGTACGTCAGAATCCCCACCATTGAAATTGCCCAAATAAACAGGTTTTTGTGACCCCAGGCTATGACCTCTTTGGCCTAGGGGACCGAAACTCACCAGTCAGGATCCCCCTAAGGGTCCCTACAATGCTAGAAAACTTGCCACTGCTGAGCCATTGCCCTTTGAAATGGTGTGAGATTTTGGAACTGTAAATAGGAGGCCCAATGAAAGCCTATGGGGGATTTTACCAATTTTGGACCCCTGTAACTCTGGATTGCAGAGATGTAGGGAACCCATCTTTGGAGTCCAAGTGTAACAATATGTCTTCTACCTGCATGATACATTTCGTGAGATTCAGACGTTGCTAATTTATGTACGTCATTGTAGGGACCCTTAGGGGGATCATGACCCTAGGCCGAAGAGGTCATAGCCTAGGGTCACAAAAACCTGTTTATTTGGCCAATTTCAATGGTGGTGATTCTGACATACATAAATCGCAGCCATGGCCGTTAGCAACGTCTGAATCTCACGAAATGTCTCATGCAGGTAGAAGACATATTGTTAGACTTGGGCTCCAAAGATGGGTTCCCTACATCTCTGTAAACCAGAGTTACAGGGGTGCAAAAGTAGTAAAATCCCCCATAGGCTTTTATTGGCTCCCTATTTCACTATCCAAAATCTCACATTTGTTCAAAGGGCGATGGCTCAGCAGTTGCACATTTTCTACATATGGCAGCCGTTGTTCGGCAATCAGCTGTCTGCTCCAGCCTCCAGCCGCACTGTTCTCTAATCTCTCCTGCATACACTCAGCATGAGAGTGCCCCTCCTTTCCTCTCCACTCTGATGACGCTGAAGGGAGGAGGGGCTAAGCTCTCTGCTAGCCAGCCGGGAGATTCAAGCAAGGAAGAGAACTGGTATACGGGGCACTTTAAGCATGGAGGGGGCTGTGGGGAGGGGAAACAATGTGCAGCCATAGTGAGTGTCTCATAGTGAAGTGTGTCTCTCAATAAATATATTGCTGCAGCTAACTCTCTGTATTACTACACACAGTCACTCAGCCCCTACGGACTATGGAGTGAGTGCCCAGCTGGGAGCTCTCTGTCTCTCTCCCCCGCCTTCCCTCCTTCTTCCAAGCCAGTGACTTCTAGAAAGCGAGGCTGCTGTACACTTGTGTGGGGCGAGGCCAGCAATCATTGCAGCCTTATCTATCAATAACATAAGGAAACAGAGTTGCCTGGCTTTCTGTGCGAAGAGGAGAGCACACAGGAAGTAATGAGAGAGCAAATCAGGCTGTGCTGACTGAAGCCTGTGTGACTGACAGCAGAAATGATCTTACATCTCTCTGCTCATTGACAGAATCCTGCTAGCCTGGTCCTAATCTGCAGTGCTTCCTACCTTTACTCCCAGAATGCTGTGTTTCATGCCACCTCAACACTCATCCTGATGCCCTCTAGGGATGCTCGGAAAATTCCGCGGAATTATAAATTCCGTGATTCCGGCCGGAATTAGGTTAATTCCGATTCCGGTAGTCAAATCGGAATTCCTATACCTCTCAAACGGAATTCCGCGAAAAATTTATAATTCCGCCGGAATAACACAAAATATCTCTCTCCTCCTCCTCCTCCTTCCAATTCAGTAGGGAATTGCAGATTTTCAAAACAGCTTATATACCATAGCTGGGATTTGAACCCAGAACCTAGTGTGTAGTAGGTATCTGTCTTACCCTCTAGACCATGACCCACACTACATGCTAAAGCTGGCGGTAGCATAAACCATACTTCCATTATGATCAATTCGATAGAAAAAGTAGCTTGATTAAGGATTTGTACTTTTTGAAAAGCATGCTTATATACCATAGCTGGGATTTGAACCCAGAACCTAGTGTGTAGTAGGTATCTGTCTTACCCTCTAGACCATGACCCACACTACATGCTAAAGCTGGCGGTAGCATAAACCATACTTCCATTATGATCAATTTGATAGAAAAAGTAGCATGATTAAGGATTTGTACTTTTTGAAAAGCATGCTTATATACCATAGCTGGGATTTGAACCCAGAACCTAGTGTGTAGTAGGTATCTGTCTTACCCTCTAGACCAGGGGTCCCCAAACGTTTTGGGTTGAGGGCCGGGTCAACATACTTCAGACCGCTGGTGGGCCGGAGTAAACATAAAATGATGTAGAAGTCTTAGCGGACCAGACAGTGAAGCATACCCAGGTGACAATCTGCAAGCCAATTGGACAGCAGTGTCACCTGATGTGGAATTTGATTGGAAACCAGCAAAATTTCTGCTTTCTGGCTTCCATGTGGATGGGGGGTGCTGCACTGCTATTCCATATGTGGACCACCAATATTTAAAGATGTAGCTGACTGCATTTATAAGCAATACATTTTCTGTGTGGGGGGCCGGTAAGAAAGCCTTAGGGGGCCACATTCGGCCCGCGGGCCTTAGTTTGAGGACCACTGCTCTAGACCATCAACCACACTCAGGGCCAGGCTTTAGCATGTAGTGTGGTCAGAGGTGGGACAAGGTCCTTCAGCACCCAAGGCTGAGACAGCAAAGTGCGCCCCCCCATCCCTCCCACCCCAGCTGTCACACACTGATTGCTATTACACTAAGAGGTGCCCCAGGCCCCCCCCCCCACCCCCAACACCTTAATCTCTACTTATCTGGATTGCTGTCGCTGCCATGTATCACCTTTTCTTATTTCTTTCTGCTTCAAACACAATTGGGAATGACAGCTGAATGAATTGAGCACCCCCTCCTACACTGCGCCCTGAGGCTGCAGCCTCTCCAGCCTCAGCCTTACTAGTGGGTAAGACAGATACCTACTACCATGCAGTGTGGTTCATGGTCTAGAGGGTAAGACAGATACCTACTACACACTAGGTTCTGGGTTCAAATCCCAGCTATGGTATATAAGCATGCTTTTCAAAAAGTACAAATCCTTAATCATGCTACTTTTTCTATCGAATTGATCATAATGGAAGTATGGTTTATGCCACCGCCAGCTTTAGCATGTAGTGTGGGTCATGGTCTAGAGGGTAAGACAGATACCTACTACACACTAGGTTCTGGGTTCAAATCCCAGCTATGGTATATAAGCTGTTTTGAAAATCTGCAATTCCCTACTGCATTGGATGGAGACAGAGACGGAGACAGACAGAGACAAAGACAGAGATTTTTCCAACGGAATTCTGCGGAACTGCCACGGTATACCGTCGGAATGGAACGGTAACGGAATTTGTATATGGCGGAATGCGGAATTGTGCCGGAAACGGAAATCGGCTATTCCGACCATGCCTGATGCCCTCTCCCGTCACTCTCACTGAGAATGGCGGCACTTTGCGTGCACAAAAGTCTGCGATCGCGCGAATCGTGGCAAATTGCGCGCGCAAAAGACCCCAATCGCATGAATCGCAGCACTTTGCACGCGCAAAAGTTCACAAATAGCACTTCACGTGCTAACTGTTTAGCACACCCGTGCTAAACAGTTTGCACCGTTTTGTGAATCAGGCCCTACAGCTTTAAATTTTACACAGTCATATCAAACCCACATGTGACAGCCTATTTCAGACTTGTGGTCCTCATCAGCACATAGCAGGGATTGATATGGCTGTATGAGATAGGGCTTGGACCAGTACAATAGAGTAACCAAGCAGCTCAGGGTGACCCAAACCACTCGGGGATAAAAGGGACCAAAACGACCTACTACTAAAAAAAAGCAAAGCTTGGTGTAATTTTCCTTCTTAAAACAGAAGCAAATCTGCAATAATTCAGCTATAAGTGAACATTTGTGGTTACCCACAATGCACTGCTACTGAATATGCAAATTATCCCTCTTTGCCCTTGGTTTGATATGGCACTACTTCTTCTTCTTGCTTGGACCAGCCCCTTCTTCTTGCTTGGACCGGCCCTGGGGGCAGGGCGCTACTTCTTGCTTGAAGGTTGAGGCACTTACTCTATTATATATATAGATAATAATAATAATAGGGTAACATGGACATTACCTTGCACATTCAGTTGAAACTGACAGTTGCTAATATATAACTGACAGCAATTGGTATATTTCAGTTCTGACAAAATATTGTCAGAACTGGAAGGGATCGCTGTAAGAAGAAAATGGTGAGCTTCTGAGAGGAACAGACAGTGAGGTTATTATTTTCTATTTATATAGCGCCAACATATTCCGCAGCGCTTTACAAAGCACAATAAGACGACAAGGGGAACATAGATACAACTAACAAATGTACAGCAGAGTTCCAAGCAGCACAAATAATGTTACAAGAACAGTAAACATTAGGAGGATGACCCTGCCCTTGCGAGCTTACAATCTAGTGGGTAGTGGGGGACACACTAGGTAAGGGGGTGGAGGATGGATGAGGCAGTGACCCTTTGCCTCTGATTACATTGTGACAGATAAGTAAATAAGGGCTATAGAATGTTATAAGCATATCTGAAAAGGTGTGTTTTAAGAGTGCGTTTGAAGGTGTCCAGGTTTGGAGCATGACGTACAGGCTGTGGAAGAGAGTTCCAGATAAGGGATGATGCTCGTGCAAAGTCCTGGATGCGAGCATGAGAGGAGGTGATCAGCTTAGAGGCCAGGAGAATTTCTTGGGTGGAGCGAAGGTTGCGGGATGGACAATATCTTGAGATTAGTGAGGAGATGTATGGAGGAGACAACTCGTGGAGGGCTTAGTATGTAATATTCATTTGCAGGTACATCATGTGTTTATTTAAATAATTTTACTAGCTTCAGGTTCCCTTTAAATAAGTAGCGTAACACATACCTTAGTACCAAAGCATGTGTTACCAATGTAACGCAAGTTACACAAGTAGAGATCAGCTTCGGAACAGTTCCGATTTTCGCATTAGAATTCAACCATTCTGATTAAAATCAAAAATATTGGAAACTAGACTGTTTTGAGTACTGCCTTCTGTTCTGGTGATGCAAAACCAGGCTTTGAAAACAATAATTTTCAGCAAACACAGCATTAACGCAATGGCTAGGAAAGTGAAAGTTGGTTTACAAAACATACATTTTTGTCCCACAGTGATGTCAACAAAATGCCCTGCGGGGTATTCCCTGGTCGCCAGAGGCCACACTAAAGTGGCAGAGCAATTGTTTTTCACATGAATGGAGGGTCCAGGGGACCACAGCATGTGGAAAACCGCTTGTTTTGCCACTCTAACATGGCCTCTGGGGATTCCTTGGCAACCATTTTGTTGGTGTCACTGTTTGCCGAAAATTCTTGTTTCAGAAGCCAATTTTGACTTTCCTAGCCATTGTGTCAATGTCGTGTTTGCTGAAAATTCTTGTTTCTGAGTCGAATTTTCACCATGTTAACGCAGTGTTTCCTGAAAATTTTTCTTTCCAAAGCTAACTTCTGCATCAACAGAACTATTGACCGCATTGACTTCAATAGAAAATGCCTTCGGAACATAATAATTGGAACCCAAAAAATTGGTATTTGCTTGTGGAAAGCCGGATTTCGACAAAATCAGAATTTGGCTGTTTAGATCAATCCAATACACAAGGGGCTTGATTCACTAACCAGCGCTAAGTGTTAGCGCCGGAGTAAAAAAGATTTTTCCGGTGCAAAGCCAGTTAATGGGCCTTATCTGAGGTTAGTGTGCCTTATCTGAGTTAGTGCGCCTTATCTGAGGTTAGTGTGCCTTATCTGAGTTAGTGTGCCTTATCTGAGTTAGTGTGCCTTATCTGAGGTTAGTGTGCCTTATCTGTGTTAGTGTGCCTTATCTGAGGTTAGTGTGCCTTATCTGAGTTACTGTGCCTTATCTGAGGTTAGTGTGCCTTATCTGAGGTTAGTATTCCTTATCTGAGTTAGTGTGCCTTATCTGAGTTAGTGTGCCTTATCTGAGGTTAGTGTGCCTTATCTGAGGTTAGTGTGCCTTATCTGAGGTTAGTGCCCCTTAAGTAGCTTTGTGCACACTAAAAGATGCACAAAGCTGCATTGCGCACTGCACGATAACATCGCACCCGCTATACTGTACATGATGCGACCTTAAGGTCGCATAGGATGCGACCTAAATGGCCCATCAGTGCACTGTTATCGTCGCATCCTATGCGACCTTATGGTCGCATCATATACAGTATATGTGTATAGTACCTCAGGGCAAAAAAGGGTGTGGAACTTGCCCCGGGCTATGCAAGCCCACTCGAGATGTAAGCAGATGACAGTACAGTACCTTAATAGAGGTTACATCTAACTGCCCAAATACTTGCTGTAATCCCGATCTCTGTATTTCAAGTAATCCCGATATCACAGCGGCGGGGGATAAGAGCTAGCTCGCTCTACCACTTCCTGTTTCCGGTCCGTCAAGCCCTACTACCAGTAGGGTGCGTGCTGCACTGCCAATAAAATCGCACCGGACAGCCTAAAAAAAGAGATAGGCAACATATAGTGCAGAGAGTAGCAAAATAAGTGGCCACCGCTTAGGAATCACTTACTAGAAGCAGAGCTTGTTTATTGCACGTAATAAAACACGTAGACTCCTCTCCTGACTCGAGTTTCGGCTGTATGCCTTCCTCAGGGGGTCATACAGTCAAAACTCAAGTCAGGAGAGGAGTCTACGTGTTTTATTACGTGCAATAAACAAGCTCTGCTTCTAGTAAGTGATTCCTAAGCGGTGGCCACTCATTTCGCTACTCTCTGCACTATATGTTGCCTATCTCTTTTTTTTGGCTGTCCGGTGCGATTTTATTGGCGCACGGAACTACATTGCAGTGCAGCACGCACCCTACTGGCAGTAGGGCTGGACGGACTGGAAACAGGAAGTGGTAGAGCGAGCGAGCTCTTATCCCCCGCCGCTGTGATATCGGGATTACTTGAAATACAGAGAACGGGATTACAGCAAGTATTTGGGCAGTTAGATGTAACCTCTATTAAGGTACTGTACTGTCATATGCTTACATCTCGAGTGGACTTGCATAGCCCGGGGCAAGTTCCACACCCTTTTTTGCGCTGAGGTACTATACACATTTTCTCCTTAATCATTGGGTCTGAGCCGACCCCACCTCTAGCAGCAACACATTCATCCACACAAGCGCAAACTTTTTCCTTTTTTATCATATACAGTATAGCGGGTGCAACGTTATCGTCACACCGTGCGCAAAGATAGACGCATTACGCTGTGCGCGGTGCAGTCTGCGATGTAGCTTTGTGCATCTTTTAGTGTGCACAAAGCTACGTAAGGGGCACTAAGTTCAGATAAGGCACACTAACCTCAGATAAGGCACACTAACTCAGATAAGGTTAGCGCTGTAGTTTGTGCCCACTAAGTGATAAGGCACACTCACTAGCTTAGTGCCGGTTAGTGAATCAAGGCCTAAATAGCTTTGTGCACACTAAAACATGCGCAAAGCTACATCACACACTGCAGATAAGGCACACTAACCTCAGATAAGGCACACTAACATCAGATAAGGCCACTAACCTCAGATAAGCCACAATAACCACAAATAAGGCACAATAAACTCAGATAAGGCACACTAACCTCAGATAAGGCCACTAACTCAGATAAGGCACACTAACCTCAGCTAAGGCACACTAACCTCAGATAAGGCCACTAACCTCAGATAAGGCACAATAACCACAGACAAGGCACACTAACCTCAGATAAGGCCACTAACTCAGAAAAGGCACACTAACCACAGATAAGGTTAGCACTGTAGTTTGTGCCCACTAAGTGATAAGGCACACTAACCGGCTTAGCGCCAGTTAGTGAATCAAGCCCAAGGTATGCAAAGTGTGCTACAGAACTTGCATGGATACCAGTAAAATTACTAGCTTTTAGTGAATATAACTCCTTTATCCCGAAGTGTGTTATGACCGTTTACTGTGTTTACCACAGTTACATTGTCTGTCTGCTTAGATTTATTCTGTACTTGAGTGAAAAACATGGCTCTGCATTCATTCTAATGGTAACAGGTAATCCTATCTGAGGTTAATTGTTAAATTATTATTTGTTGTTGTCTTTAGACAGTGAACATTGTCATATGTGTCCTGATGAAGAATGGCCAAATAAGAAGAAAACAACATGTATTCCAAAAACATTAGAATATTTGTCATTTGAAGATCAGTTGACTCCTATCTTTTCTGTGGTCTCTCTATCGGGCATGATCTTCACGTCAATATTATTGAGAGTGTTTATTTCCTATCGGGATACTCCAGTAGTTAAAGCCAATAATTGGAGTGTGAGCATCATTCTCCTGGCCTCCATCCTACTGAGCTTCCTCTCCGTGTTCTTGTTCCTTGGACATCCCATTGATATAACCTGTATGATAAGACAGACATCATCTGGAATTATCTTCTCAATTTCTGTCTCCTGTGTTCTGGCCAAAACTATCACAGTCTGCATTGCTTTCAAATCTACAAAACCTGGCAGCCCCTGGAAAAAGTGGGTTGGCCAAAAATTGTCTAACAATGTTATACTAACATGTTCTTCTGTCCAAATTCTGATCTGTGTTATCTGGTTATCAGTGTCTCCTCCATATCAGGAGTATGACATGTCCTCTTATCCTGGAAAGATCATCATTCAGTGTAATGAGGGGTCAGTGATTAGCTTCTACTCTGTGTTGGGTTATATGGGGTTTCTGGCAGCTGTGAGTTTTCTCCTGGCTTTCATGGTGAGGACATTACCGGACAGCTTCAATGAGGCCAAGTACATCACGTTCAGCATGCTGGTGTTCTGCAGTGTCTGGATTGCCATGATCCCGGCCTATCTGAGCACCAGAGGGAAATACATGGTGGCTGTGCAGATATTTGCCATACTGGCTTCAAATGCTGGACTTTTAGGTTGTATATTTTTTCCAAAATTATACATAATTCTCCTAAGGCCAGAGTTAAACATGAAACCGGTCTTGTTGAAGACAAATCACAGAGGAAACTAAACTAGGAAAACATACAAGGATGATGTATTAGTTGTAGTTTGGATCCCTTGTCAGATTGTAATCTAAAAATGAATAACATGTAATGTAGACCAGATTGATATAAAAGCTTGTTATGGTTATACCCATAAAATATGGTGTTTAACATTGACTTCAGCTTGTGGAAATACAAACTTAGCTATTGCAGTTGTATGTTGTATCCTTTTAGCAATATGTAATGATAGCAGGATTATGGCAAAGGACCGTATTACCTCAGCTCCAATGCAGAGGCATAGTTAAGGGGGTGCAAGATGGGACATATGTCCCCTGGCACAGTGATTTAGGGGTGCTCAACAGCTGCCACATAGCTACAACTATCCTGTGGCCCCTTCCACCCCTTCCACCAGAGAAACTAGATATAGCAATGGACAAGAGCCTGCCTGGCTGGAAGAAGCCCCACTTCCTGCCCCAAAGGAACCCCCCACTCCCCCGCCTGAGTAATGGAGCTGAGGAGAAATTGTGGCTCGCTGTGAGAGCCACCAGGAGTGTTGTTTATGTGTGTAAGGGTTCTGGATCAGAGGTCTTGACAAGTGTACTAGTCAAGATCTGATAACGGAGTGTGTAATGGCAAAACAGCAGCAACTGGAGGGCCAAGTTTGCCCATGCCTGGTGTAGACAGTCAAACGAGGGCATTACAACAAGCACCACAGGCCTAGCCATGGGGAAGGAGGCACAAAACCAGTCTTTGTCCCTGGGGGCTGAAGACCCCAGCTACGCCTCTGCTCTATTGTCCACATCAGTACATGCAGGTGTGGATCTGTGAGTGACGGTTGTCCTGGAATTCATGGTGAGCGGAGTTCAGCTAACATGCGGCCACTCTTTTTGGTGGCCAAGTCCTGCCTCCAGGCTACTGTCAAGTTTGTCCTAAATATGAGGAATTCAGTAAAGATTGCAACTTTAAAACACCAATGAATGAGGCTGAAGCCTCGTACACATGAATGAGGCATGGAAGAGACCACTCAGGTGATTTTACAGGGTCTAGGCTGTACAGAAACATTGCTGTAAATACAATTCTCATGCTTCCCATTACCTTTACTTTAACCACTTGTCCCCCATGCATGCTGGTAGTCAGATTGGCTGAGCTGGAAAACATTGGGTTCCACCACCACTCTAAGGGCCCTGTCACACCAAGGGCTTGATGCACTAAACCATGATAACTCATATCATGGCCATTTTAGAGCGCATTTTTGCGTTTGCGCACAATCACGCATTTTTGCGCGCAATCGTGAATTTTTGTGCGAAAACTCAAACTCGAGTTTTTGTGCGGCAACTCACAATTGCACACACAAATTCGTAATCGTGCGAAAACACGAAAACGCATGCGAAAATGGCCGTGATATGAATTATCACAGTTTGTGAATCAAGCCCCAAGTCTGTTACATTGCATCACAATGGACAATACAATTGTATTTGTATGGGACTTTCACGGTGAGTGCAGTGTGACACAGTGTGGTGGATTCCGATGTAGCAATGCCCAGCATGTCGTAGGCTAACAGGGTAACACATGCGTTTACAGTGGCAGTGAAGCCTACTTCAAGTGTACTGTATGCTTTACCATATAGTAGTACCACAACGCTACTATGCAGTACAACTTTTTGGCAGTGTTTTGCATTGTGATCATATCACACTGCATGGTTTACATAGGGATAAGCGATGGTGAGTTGGGCCTTTCTCGCTCGCCACAACTCTTCACGAGAAAGGCTCAAATTTTTGCCTTGTGGTGGTATTTTTGCTGAACGAACACTGTCAAAAGCAAAGGGGCAGAAATGATGCCATATTACAGTGGGAGGTGCTGCAGGAGTGACTCATTTCCTCCCAGCATTCACTGCAAGGGCCAGGAGCCAATTGGAAGAGATCCCACCCCAGGCAGATGCATAGAGGGGCAGAGAGAGGGATTTCCTCATTCCAATGCTGATATGATGCAAGTTAGAACTGAAGCTAGTGGAGAGCTCAGAGAGGGGCATAGTGAGGACAGAGTACAGAGTGTAGGAACATTGTTGGCCTGTATATACTAGTGTGTGACTGTGTGTGACAGCCAGGGTTTACTAGCATCCAGCACAATTGCACTGTAATTGTCTATCTACAATCTACTGTGACAGACAGCATTGCAGGCCTCCATCTGTACTAGCAAGGCTTGGTGTACAGAGGCGCCAGAGTAGAATAAAAACGTTTAAAACTGTCTAAAAGAGGGGGATGTTCAGGTGGACTTACCTCCCTCAAAAATATAAAACTCAATTGAGTCACAATATATCAATACAAAAATGTTTATTGAACTCCACTTAGTGCAACACGTTTCGCAGGTGTGGTCCTGCTTCATCAGGCAAACAGGAGTATAACTTCTAGATGCAGAATCAATGATGCCTCTGTCGGCGCTCCCTTCTGCATCTAGACCCATTGAGTTATACTCCTGTTTGCCTGATGAAGCAGGACCACACCTGCGAAACGCGTTGCACTAAGTGGAGTTCAATAAACATTTTTGTATTGATATATTGTGACTCAATTGAGTTTTATATTTTTGAGGGAGGTAAGTCCACCTGAATATCCCCCTCTTTTAGACGTTTTTTAAACGTTTTTATTCTACTCTGGCGCCTCTGCACACCAAGCCTTGCTGAAATCTTGAGTTCACCCTCGGTGGAGGGGTGCTACCTTGTTTCCTATCTACAGAGAGCGACATCTTAAAAACCTGAGTGGGGTCAGGTTCTAATACTCCCCACCTGCACTTGAAGTGGTTGCCTATGGGTAACCCATGTTTGTGAGTATATCTAAATATTGTGCTTTTAACCACAACCAACTTAACAATACTACACCATATCGGGCTCTCGATTTCTCTTTGTTTTTCCAAGCATACTCCATCTGTACTAGTCTGTGACATTGTTTGACAGTGTTTACTGCAGAATCCCGTACTTGCACTGTGTAACATTGTCTAGTCTGTGACAGGTTCTACCTATCCATTTCTGCACACTAAGGCCTCATTCACATTTAGCTAGTGCAGATGGCCGTGCGATCCGAACGCAACGCATACGATCGCACTCCATCTGCGCTGCTACCCGCTGCGCTGCTGATCCCATCCATTGACAGTAATGGGATCAGCTCTGTGCTTTCTGGCAAAATGCATGCAGCAGTACGCAAGCGCTTCCCAGCGCATTGTACTGCTGCGCAGCGCAGTAGATGTGAATGGTAGAAGGGCTGTCTATGCCCTTCTGCTGTTCCTGCGTTTCAGCACATCATCCGCGCTTCCAGATGCGCACGGAAGCACGTATGATGTGAATGTGGCCTTACACTGATATCTGGCTATCTATACTGAAGGGAGCGGTTACTGACAGTTGCCTTGGGCGGTAAAATCCGTACAAATCCGTCCCTGAGAAAACAGGAAGAGGAGTTTCACTCGTGGTTTACCTATAAATATAGATCATGTGCTTTATGCAGAGGAATGCATTTTTTATACATAGATAAAATTTAATTAGATCACCTTTTTAGGACACATGAAACTGATCAGTTTTAGTATTTCAATGTATACAGATGAAACAGAGGTACCAATAAGATTAAATATATATTAAAACAATAAAATCAGGGTGAAATAAATCTTACCTCCCTATAGATGATTCAGCAAAATACTGGCATCAAAAATGATTCTACTACGTACTCCGAAATTGTGACGCGTTTCATGGGACTTAGACCACTTCCTCAGGTAGTTTAAAACAGGAGCAGCTGATGTTATCTCATGGCGCCACCATCAGGTAAGATGTACATCACCCTGTTTTTATTGTTTTCATATATTTTGATTTTATCTGTTTCACCTGTAGAGATGGTATTCAGTCCACCACTGGAGGCGCGGTCTACCCCCATTTTCCTCTATTTCTACAGAGAGTGGCTATTAACCCTTTGAGGGGACAGGTTTAAGTTCTCCTCTCACCTGAACATTGTTGCCTATTGGTAACCCACACTTGTGAGTATACCTGTATAAACATTCTTTAATAATCCAAGCATTTGTACAGTGCTCTCCTGTTGGACTCAAAGCACTCAAGAGCTGCAACCACTGGGACGCACTCAAGAGGCCACCCTGCAGTGTTAGGGAGTCTTGCCTTGAACTCCTTACTGAATATTTACTGCCCGTAACTAGGATTCAAACCCTTGTCTCTCATGTCAAAGGTGGTGCACTTATTGGAAACAATAATTAAAGGGAAGTATTCATGGTTAATTTAGACTATTAAAAGACTTTACTTATCTATGTGCATCTGGGCAGCACGGTGGCGTAGTGGTTAGCGCTCTTGCCTTGCAGCGCTGGGTCCCTGGTTCGAATCCCAGCCAGGGCACTATCTGCAAAGAGTTTGTATGTTCTCTCTGTGTCTGCGTGGGTTTCCTCCGGGCACTCCGGTTTCCTCCCACATTCCAAAAACATACGGATAAGTTAATTGGCTCCCCCTAAAAAATTGCCCCTAGACTACAGTACTTACACTACATAAAATAGACATATGGCAATGGTAGGGCTTAGATTGTGAGCTCCTTTGAGGGACAGTTAGTGACAAGATATATATATATATATATATACACTGTACAGCGCTGCGTAATATGTCGGCGCTATATATAAATAATAATAATAAATAATAATAATAATCTATGTGTTTTGATTTCACTTCAACTCTTTGTGGAAATGGGTAAGTGTCATGCTCATTTCATTTTGGGAGAAGGGGGGGGGGGATCTTAAAGGTGCCAGATGTGCTCAAGGGCTCTGGGGGGAGGGGGAGCTTTGGCCGCCCCACTGATCCAGCATGGGGGACAAGGGATTAAAGAGTTTTGGGAAGGGGCCCCACATCATTTTTTTTATTTCCCACACTCTTAAGGTGGCCATACATGGTAAAATTTTTCATTTTTTTCCGATTAGATAATTTAGTCCGATCTCATTTTTCTAAAAAAAAAAGGGATAATCGTTCAAATTTCTTGAGCAAGAAAAAAATATTTTCAACTTTCATTCGATTCGATCATTTAGATCAAATAAACGGGATAATTAAACGTTTTTATTGTACCATGTATGGCCACCGTAAACATTTTTTTTGAAGTACATGTATGTTGTTATGTAAGTACGAATGTGTTCTGTGTGTACTGTATGTATGACTAATATATGAGTGTACAATGCAATTATAATTAAAGTTGAAATTCCACCGTAATTATGCATAATTTCCGTAATTACTACTGCACAGTTGCAGAATGCTCCAGGAGATGGGAGCGTGATGGTGCCACCCGCCCAAGGCCAGGCCGCGCATGCGCAGTACAACACAACTGAGCTGACAGGAGGGAGATTCAGTCAGGTCAGCAAAACCCCATTAATAATGCAAACAACAACAAAAAAGTTCCATTCCATTCATCAAATAAGTGTAGTGCCTCCACCAGAGTAGAGGGACGTAAAAAGTTACCAAATAATTACTAGAGATGGCCCGAACCTCCGATTTTCGGTTTGCGAACCGCTTCGCAAACTTCCACGAAAAGTTCGGTTCGCAGGAACTTTTGCGAACAGCAATAGACTTCAATGGGGAGGCGAACTATGAAAACTAGAAACATTTATGCTGGCCAGAAAAGTGATGGAAAAAATGTCTCAATGTGTCTAACACCTGAGTTTTTTCAGTGACTACAAGTGGGGAAATTTTTTTTTTTCAAAAAGACCTTATAGTTTTTGAGAAAATTGATTTTAAAGATCTCCTTCTGACCGTGGGAAAATAAACTCCTGCTGACTTTAGAGGTTAAAGGGAACCAGAGACATTGAGTGGAAGCTATTATACATACCTGGGGCTTCCTCCAGCCCCATACGCATGAATCGCTCCCACGCCGCCGTCCCCTGCTGCCTCGATCTGCCGGTACCTGGTCCCGTCATTGCCGCGAGTCGGCCAGTCGGCCGGCAGACGCGGCCAATTGTCCGCATCATGCGGTGCTCTCTCCATATACGTACGCATGAAACTGCCTACTGCGCAGCCTCATACGTACGGGTATGGAGGGAGCCCCGTGCATGCGGACAATTGGCAGCATCCGCCGGAAGTGACGGGACCCGGTACCGCCGATACAGGAAGCGGAGGACGGCGGTGTGGGAGCGATCCAGGCTTATGGGGCTGGAAGAAGCCCCAGGTATGTATAAAAGCTTGTTCTAATTTTTATTGACCGTTCCTCTCTGGTTCCCTTTAATAACAAAGCCCCTTTAAAAGCTAGAAACACCAAAATTGCTGTGAATGTTAAGTAGAATAGTGGGAACAAGAGGAAAAAAATTCAAAAAGACCTTATACTTTTTCAGAAAATCGATTTTAAAGTTTCAAAGAAAAAAGAGTCGATTAATTAAAAAAAACCCTGATTCATTAAAAAGAACCGGATGATTCATGAACCGTTAGTATAGCTTAGAATGCGTCCTGTGCAGGACGTATAGCTGCCGGCTCCCGCTGTCTCTCCCCACCTGCCTTCACCTGTCACCCTTACCTAGGCTGGCACCCGGTGCACGGGCACCAATGTTGGTGTCAATAGCATATACGGGAGCTTTGCTGTTAACGACCAAAGTCGGCACAAAAATTATACAAAATTTCATGAAAATTACGCACAAAATTACACAAAATTATGAAATATTACTATTGCATTAAAAAAATAATTATGATTTTCCCTGAAATTTCTATTATGAATACAATGCGTAATTGCAAAATTTGCATCTGCGAAAATTTTGGCCCACCACTGATTGTGCTGCTGTTGTTATTGCCGATAGGAGAATATCTGTAAGTCATCACTAGTAGAATATTGGTAGTGTTACAGATATTCTACAATTGGTTTATCTTCTCCAATTTTCACACTAACCTTTCCTGCATCTATGCTTAGCATTGGCCTCCCCCATCTATGCCTAATGCAACCCCCCTACCTACAGCTAACACTATCAAAGATGCGTACATTAAAAAGGGGTGCTGGGAAAAAAGGGCGCGGGGTTTTAAACGATAAGCATGGATAACGTTTAAAAATGTATTGTACTGTTTTTCGTTTAAAATTAATGTTTTATAAAGTTATAAATCTTTAAATAATGTACATTAAATCGGCAATTGTAAAAACGTTAATCTTCCGTTTAAATATTGAAACATATAATAACGTTTAAAAAAAATTACTAAGTAACCCTCCCTGTACCTACCCCTAACCCCTAGACCCCCTGTTGGTGCCTAAACCTAAGACCCCCCTGTTGGTGCCTAAACCTAAGACCCCCCTGTTGGTGCCTAAACCTAAGACCCCCCTGTTGGTGCCTAAACCTAAGACCCCCCCTGTTGGTGCCTAAGTAACCCTCCCTGTACCTACCCCTAACCCCTAGACCCCCCTGTTGGTACCTAAACCTAAGACCCCCCTATTGGTGCCTAAACCTAAGACCCCCCTGTTGGTGCCTAAACCTAAGACCCCCCTGTTGGTGCCTAAACCTAAGACCCCCCTGTTGGTGCCTAAACCTAAGACCCCCCTGTTGGTGCCTAAATCTAAGACCCCTCTGGTGGTGCCTAAACCTAAGACCCCCCTGTTGGTACCTAAACCTAAGACCCCCCTGATGGTCCCTAAACCTAAGACCCTCCTTAGTGATCACTGTATTGTGTGTAGAATAAGGTTTTAAAAACAGTAAGGGATAAAATATATTACAATTTACATTACGTACTGATCGCTTTGTTTCGTGAATAATAATGTTTTACAAACAGTAAGGGATAACATTTAAAATAATGTTTTATTGAAATAAGAAACGTAAATCATCACAAGCAGTTATAAAACATGAAAAATCTTCGGGCGCCGTTGGAAAACGTTATTATTCTCGGGCGCCCTTTTTTCCTGTTCGGCGCCCAGTAAACGATAATTATTATGGGAGTCAATGGCGGCGCCCGATTTGTCCACTAGCCTCCTGCGCCCTTTTTTACTGTTACCATCAAAGACCACTATCTAGTTTCCCCGCTGCTACCATCAGTGCTATCCCTGCCACTATGTTGTTCACTATGGGTAGACAAACTCCACTGCTGCTTTCTGTGCTGTCCCCAGTATTATCTTCATCACTATAGAGTTCTGCTACATTGTAGCATAATTTCTCCTCCTCTAATGTGCTTTCTCATCACTGATCCAAATGTTGGATGCCTCTTAGACCAAAATTACTAACAGTAGCTGGTAATTCTATAAGTTAACATGGGTACCTACTTTGGTGTATTTGGTGTTTCTAGCATGTAAGGGGCTGTGCTATTAACCGCTAAAGTCGGCAGGTTTTTAATCACGAATACCGACTCGTGATCCTGAGTAACTCGTGATCGTGAGTCGGGTAATGAGTGCAATCAAGAGTGCATTAGTGATCAGCATCCACGATCGAGAGCCAATCACTAGTGATGATCACAAACTCGTGATCGCAAAAAAAAACCAGCTTGTGATCACAAGTTACTCATGATCACGAGTTTGTGATGAGCATCACTGTCTGTATTGTTGTTCATTACTCTGTAGTACAATTTGCTTTATATTCTTTATCATTTAAAAAGGCTGTGTATTCTTGTTTCTGGCTAGCTAATGTTTCCCCGTGGGTTCTTGCTGCCCTTCAGATCAGCTATGATGTCCTGGAGCCATTTTCAGGTAAGAGGGATGATCATTTCAACTCCTTCTTCAGCCTTTCTCAGTATGATAAGCTTTATTATGTGGCTGTAGCTCTGCTCATGATGCATTTTGGCTGGAACTGGGTTGGAGTCATAATTCCAAATGATGAAAGTGGAGACACCGAGCTGAGAACCCTGACCAAAGAGATGACCAGGCATGGAATCTGTATAGAGGTTGTTTTGAAGATCCACAGACAACTTCAAGATATGATTAAAATAGAAAACATAATAACCAAGTCAACTGCCAGTGTTTATGTGATCTGTGGACATTTTAATGTTATGTTCTACTACGTATGTTTGCTAACCAGTCTTTATAGTAAGACGTTCATTTTGAACGACTCCTGGTATTTGCATCGTCACTTCAGTACCTTCTACTTTCACTTTGCTAACTGCGTTTTTAACCTTTCTTTGCTGGGAAAATAAACAGACTAAACATAGCATATCCTAGAAATGCATTGGAGCATTTGTTTTGGAATTATCACTGTACAAACTTTTCAAAATTCAAACCTTATATTGCATCCTATTTTTATCAAATAGATAATTGTAGCAGCAGCTCAAATATATTCAATATGGCTGACACCACGGATTTGTATTATGGTATTACTGCAGTAACTGCCCTGTTTCATGCATTGCAGAGCATGCTTGTGTTAGTAAAGAATAAAGGTGATGGACACCGGACCTATGGATATAGGCATCAGGTAATAGTAATATTAGAACATGTTATGACCATTGGATAAAGCCATTGTTGGGGAAAAATGCTTGTATAGTCAACTTGTATAAGTTGAAATTGAATCATTGTTGGAATCCGAAAGCCTCTCTTAATAATCGAGGGAGATCCCACATGCAGCCTCTGGATCCTAAACAGGCTTCCCCTGTTGTCCCTCGCCGACTCCTTCCACCGCTAAGACCTCCAGACCCCCAGACACAGACAAACAAAATCAATTCCAGCCACCGCTGCCCACAGGTGCAGTAGCGTCTTTCCCCTCAGGCTCCGGTGGAAATAGCCAAGCTGGATCGTGTCTGCGCACGTGTAGACAGTTCGCGCCTGCGCAGTAGAGTGGACCATATCGGGCTTGGCTTTTTGTGCTGGAGCCCACTGGAAAGCCACTAGTTCACCTGTGCAGCCTGTCACTGGATTGTTATTGTTGTGGAGCACGGTGACTACTGCAGCTGTGTCAGATGCCAACAAGCTCTTTACTAGGGTTGATGGAAACAGCCAAAAGTCTGATTTTGGTGAAATTCCGTGTTCCGCAGGCAAATTTACACTGTTCCGAGTACCGAGTTTGGTTCCAAAAATTGGCTTCAGAAACAAGAATGTTCAACAAACAGCATTTCCATGGCACAGTTTGGCTTCTAAAACAAGAATTTTCAGCCCATATTGATGTCAACAAAATGGCCGACAGCTATTCTCCGGTCTTTGGAAGCCACATTAGACAGGCAGACTGAGCAGCATGGATCAGGGGACCGGGGTGGGGGATGCTCTTGTACCCTGGACCCCCCCATTCATGTGAAAAAATGCTAATTCTGCCACTTAAAGAGAATCTGTACTCTGAAATTCTTACAATAAAAAGCATACCATTCTATTCATTATGTGCTCCTGGTCCCCTCTGTGCTGTTTCTGCCATTCTCTGCTGCAAACCTGGCTTGTAATTGCCAGTTTTAGGCAGTGTTTACAAACAAACTAACCAGCTTCTAATAGGCTCAGCTAAACAGAGTGTGTTAGTCACACAGAGCCTGCAGGGGGTGTGTACAGCTTCTAGCTAATCACAAGCAGCCCTGCACATTCCAGTCTGACTGCCTCAGCCTGACTGTGCCGACTATAGAGAGAAGATTAGATCATATAACAGAGATAACACAGCTACTGTGCAATTAGGAAAAGCTGCAGTAAGCCAGACCACATTAGAAAAGGCATAGGAACTTATAGCATAGAAGAAATAAAGATAAACAATTTGTTACAGAGTCTCTTTAAGTGTGGCCTCCAGGAAGCATGGAATTCCTGGCAGGCATTTTGTTGGTGGTGAGATCCTAGAACACACCAAGCTTTCTTTTTCTTTTTTTCCTTTTTCTTGTATTCTTTCTTTTTGATGTATGTGTTTAGAATCATTCACAAAAACAGCTGAAACATTTTGTAAGAAGACTGGACTTTATGGATGATTTCCAGCAACGTATTTCCTTTGATGAGACAGGACGGCTGATTAGCCAGCCTAAGTTAAAACTGAGACACCTGAAGATCATCGGGCAGAAAAAACTACTTTATAGATGAGGATGACAGCTACTTCTATCTGAATTAGTCTCTGCCCAAGGAGAAATGGCTCCATATTAATTACACAAGTTTGATGTAGAAAACTGACAAAGTGAGTCATTTTCGCATATAGAATTCCACATTTTGACTATGGCTCTCCTGAGCTGGAAGACCTTCACTACTAGTATGATAACAGCAAGACTAGGCTGGAGTTTTCTGACACTCAAAATAGTCCACATTAGATTCAGTAAAGCTGCTTTAATGACTCATGCTTAATTCAGTATGCTAATGTGAGATTTACCTTATATATGCAGGTGTGCAATTGCAGCCACCACTGGTCACCATTTGTTGTAGCTGGATTTGCCTTTGTCCCAATAGAACTCATTGTTTTGTGTATTTTCTTGTGTGGAATTGCTTTTGTTCTTCCAACCCATATTAAGCGATGCACATGTTCTGCCATTTGTGCGAGCAGGAGACAACAATCTTGCATCTTGCTCTTTATTTTTTTAGATTGTTTGTGTTTCTTTTGATTGTTTTTTTTTCTTTTTGCTATTCACAGACTACCTGTTGTGTATTTTTATACCAATAAATACTGTTATTAATATCCTTATAATACATGAATGTCCCTTCTGTGATCGTTTGGCAATAAAAGTCAGCTGTGCACCGGGAAACGGCCATCATTGTTAAACCTGGCATCCCCGTACTTAGAGCATTGAGAAGTCCAGAGCCCTTTAGCCTCCCCATCTGTGTTGTCATGGCCGGCACCCAGGTTGGCGACCACGTATCATGCCGTGGCAGCCAAGCTAGGGGCAGACCATGGCAACACAGTGGGGTGACCACAGAACTTCAGACTTCTTGGTAAGGCTTCAGGCAAAAACTGCCACCACAGATTTTTCAACTTAGTGAGGAGTTTAACAATTATGGTTTTTACAGACAGCTATTTTATATTACTGTTCAATCCCCGAAGGGAGATCCAGCTATTATGAGACACTATTAACAATATATTAAATAAAAACAAAAAAAACTTGGAGGTATTCTCTGATTGCATTGTGTTGTTGCTGAAAATGTGCATTTTTTTTTTACAGATGAACATGCTTCGATAGCGGCCTTAAGCTCATCCAGAGTGTTGGGTCTTGCATCTCTCAACTTTCTCTTCACAATATCCCACAGATTCTCCATGGTATTACTGTGCTCAATTGGCCTGCCAACTCTCCTGACCTGAACCCCATAGAGAATCTGTGGGATATTGTGAAGAGAAAGTTGAGAGACGCAAGACCCAACACTCTGGATGAGCTTAAGGCCGCTATTGAAGCATTCTGGGCCTCCATACCACCTGAGCAGTGCCACAGGCTGATTGCCTCCATGCCACGCCGCATTGAAGCAGTCATTTCTGCAAAAGGATTCCCGACCAAGTATTGAGTGCATAACTGAACATAATTTTTTCAAGGTTGACTATTTCGGATGAAATATGCTAATTTTTTGAGATAGGAATTTTGGGTTTTCATGAGCTGTATGCCAAAATCATCATTATTAAAACAATAAAAGGCTGGAACTACTTCAGTTGTGTGTATTTGAATCTAAAAGATATGAAAGTCTAATGTTTATCAGTACATTACAGAAAATAATGAACTTTATCACAATATGCTAATTTTTTGAGAAGATCCTGTATAATGGGCACGATTCACAACATTTTTTCACCTGTTTTCCTCTGTTTTCACCATATCTATGTTACTTTTTTTAAGCTCCCAAAGAGCAAAAATATAATCAAATTAAGGTAAGACAAGTAATATTGAAATGAAGTTAATCAGGAACAGCTTACTTTGAGTGATATTTGCTTGTACATGTGCTGAAAGGTTGTTTTGATGAAATAGGTGATAAATAAGTCATTTATGAGAAATTTTGTGAATAGAGCCCACTGTGTGAAAAAAAAACGCATGGGGAAATATTTGTGAGCAAATGTGCTGCAAATGAAAATGAGGCAAAGTCTTTGTTGCAGAGCAGAAGATCTATGAAATGCTGAGAAGGAAAAAGAGCTCAGCCTCTCTGCCCAGCATACAGGATGGTAACAAATATAGACAGATCTGCTGCATGTGTGGGCAGCACTGAAGTGTAGATATCATCAGCCCCATGCCTGCCAGTAGTGGGTGGGGCCTGACAATATGCCATGCCCACTGATGATCTGCAGACATGAGGAGGAAGCTGGTAATGAGGGGTGATGGTAATGGAATTATCCAATCATTCTGAGAAGAGAGCAAGTCAAGCAGAAAAAAACATCCAAAACACACAACCTTTTTTACAAAACTATTTTTTTGCAAAATGAATATAAAATAAATTTACATAAAAAAAAAAAAACTGCATAAGTGAACTTGGACTTGAATACTCAGCATGGTAGTTTATTTCACATCCAGCAGAACTCTGCATTGTGCTCCTTGTACTGATGTTTTCCTATTTATATGTATGACTATCTTTCAGAAGCCGTTTTCCCGCTGCAGTGAGGTATGTCCTCCGGGTTACAGAACGGTTCCTATTGGAGGAATCCACACCTGCTGTCACGTCTGTGCTCCATGCTCTGAGGGGGAATCCTCCAACACTACAGGTTTATTTGTGTCACTAAGATCATATAAATAGAAGTAGAAGGCTCCTCCTCCTCCTTTTCTTCCACATCCTCCTCTACTTTCTCCGCCTCTTCTCTTTTTTACCTTTCTTTTTTTCCCCTCTCCATCTTCTTTTCCACCTCTTTCTTCTACTGTTCCTCTTTTTCCTCTTCCACATCTTCATCAACACCATTATATCATTATCACCTTCCATACCTTTTTACCCTCCTTATTATATTTTACTCACTGTTCAGGTTCGGGTAGCCCACAAAAGCATTTATAGAGAAGAGAAGGAAAGGGATGAAAAATGAACATGTTTTAATGTTTCATAATTACTAAGACTGGAAATGGGAAAATCGCCTCAGACAAGGACACAGATAGCATAACAACCCAGCAGGCATTACCACCCTCCCATACTTTAACCACTTCAGCCCGCAAGTGTTTTTACCTTCAGGACAGAAACAATTTTCACCTGTCAGTGCTCCTCCCATTCATTCGCCAATAACTTTATCACTACTCATCACATGTGAACGATCTATATCTTTTTTTTTTTCTCACCATAAATTAACCACTTCTGTGCCAGGGTTTTTTTTTGCTGATCAGTGCTGCGTGGGCTCTCCAGCCCGCAGCACCGATCAGATAGCAGCCAGGCCGATCAGACTTCCCCCCTTTTATCCCCACTAGGGGAATGTCCTGCTGGGGGGGGGTCTGATCGCCGCCGGCTGCTTGCGCTTGCGGTGGGGGGGGGCTCTTCAAAGCCCCCCTCCGCAGCGCTTCCTGGCCTCCTTCCCCTTCCCTCCCTCTCCCTCCCCCTGTGAGCGGCACAGGACGGATTTCCGTCCTGCGCCTGATGGGATAGGCTTTAGCCTATCAGATGCCGGCAATCCCCGGCCAATCAGAGGCCGGGGATCGCCGATCTCCTCTACGGCGCTGCTGCTCAGCAGCGCCGTATATATGTAAACACCGGGAAAGATCTTCCCCGTGTGTTTACATTTACCCTGCGAACCGTGATCGCAGGGTGTTCACGGAGACACCCTCCGTGAACTGACATGGAACGGCCGCTCATACGAGCGGCCATTTCCATGGAATCCACTTCAGGATTCAGGGGCGTACTTAAGCGTACGCAGAATCCTGAAGTGGTTAAGCTTTTTGTGGGCGATACTTGTTTTTAGTAATTACTTTATTTGTTATGCATTTTATAGGCGAATACAAAAAAACATAAAACAACCAAAAAAAAACCACCATTTCTCCAATTCCATCCATCACCTATAGTTTTAAAATAAGCAATGATACTATAAATAAAACCCACACCACTTATTTGTCCATTAGCCCCGGCTATCAAAACATTTAAATTATGTTCCTAGTACAATGTATGGCGCTGATATATTATTTGGATATAAAGATGTATTTTTTTCTGTTTTAGGTTTGTTTTTTGTTTTTGTTTTGTTTTTTTCTTTCCAATTAATTCTAAGCCCTCATGCACTAAATTATCAGCAATATACCCTCAAGACATGCATATTAAAAAAAAAAAAACTGAGTTCCTAAGCAACTTTTTTTTTTTATCTGTTTGCTTGGTAACTGGGGTGTGGGGGCTTTGGAAGGGATTAATTATATTATTTTTTAATTAAAAATCTGTTGTGCAAGTATTTTAACTACTGTATAACTGAAAATAAAAATGCTTTTCTTTTCTGCTAATGTTCTATTCATTAACCGTACTACACTAATCATTCATTATATCATACGTTTTCTTTCACTTCAGGTTTGCTTTAAGTCACCATCAAGCAATCATTTTGGAAGAACTTTTTCACTTATTTTTGGTACTATTTCTAATGGAGAGTGAGAAAAAGTGAACCAGAGCGGGATTATTATGCAATCTCTGTGACCACCACCTGGTTCACATCACTGATGTGGATGCAGTGTGGAGTTTGACCGCTTGGAGTCCCCTTATTAAAGCGTACTTGAAGCAAAAATATAACATAAAATTGAATACTTACCTCAGTAGCGGAAAGCCTACGGATAGCCCAGAGAATCCTCTGAACATATTCAAGAAGGGCTTGTCGAATATGTTCTCATGACTGTTCTCTGATTCATGCATGAGTGAGGTTGAAGCCATGCTTCCACAGCTTTTTCCACCAAGCACAAGCAGCTCCTTGCAAGCTATACTTGTGCCCATGAAGTACAGCTGCACTCAGATGGGATAGAAGCCACAAAGGGAAAGAAGGTCCCGATGAGCAGCGGTGGGGTGGAGGAGGATCAGAGAAACCTCTATATATTTCACAGCCTTCCCTCTAACACCCCCTCATCCCCCGCAGGTGTGCGTTAAAGATTTAACCACAAAAATATACACATGAATCACTTTTGCTGACAGCCAGGAATGTGTAAAGAGAACGTCTATGTCACAGCTCATCAAGTTGGGTTTAGGAATAGTGAACGAGTTGCAAATTAGTTCAACTAGATGCAACATTTTAATGCTAACGGAATGCGGCTAAACAAATGGACCAAACACATTTTATTTGATTCTTCCATTTTCAAGCTGCACAATATTAGCATAACAATTTGCCTCAACATTCGCATCAACTGATTTTTTTTTCTTTTGCATCTCATTGACTATCCCCAGTTATAATCCACAAGCAAAAGACTTTCCAGAAATAAAGACTTGCTAATTCATTAGATAATAAATCTAAGCAGATCACATTGCTAGATCAAGGGCTCGATTCACAAAGCGGTGATAACTCAGTTATCACGCCTAAAAGACCTTAGGCATGATAACCTTTGCACCGCTGAGTTATCACCGATTTTTGCTGCTCTTCGCGCGAAGCTCCCACGCGCAAAGTTTTGCGCGCGCAAACGCACAAACGCAAACGCGAAGCTCCCGCGCACAAAACTTTGCGCGCGGAAAATTCGCGCGAGTTTCTTCTTATCATGCCTAAAGTGAGTTTAGGCGTGATAAGGGGCTTTTCACAGGCGTGCAAACACTTTGCACCGCTTTGTGAATCAAGCCCCAAGACTCTAGAATTTATTGACATTGTACCCCTGTGTTTGTTATTTTTTAGACAGTGAGAAGTGCCATAAATGTCCTGATGACCAGCATCCCAATAAGGAACAAAACAACTGTGTTCCCAAGACATATGAGTTTTTGTCTTATGAAGAGGATTTTATAGTATTACTTTACTTGTTTATGGCAGTCATATGTTCTGGTGTAACATTGTGTGTAATAAAGCTCTTCATAGCCCATTGGGACTCTCCAGTAGTGAAGGCCAATAACCGGATTGTGAGCTTCATTCTCCTGATCTCCATCCTGCTGAGCTTCCTCTGTGTCTTCTTGTTCCTCGGACGTCCTGTGGATATAACCTGCATGCTGAGACAGCCGTTATATGGAATATGTTTCTCCATTGCTCTTTCTTCTGTTCTGGCCAAAACAATACAAGTTTGCATTGCTTTCAAAGTTACCAAACCTGGCACCTTCTGGAGGAAGTCGATGGGTCCTAAAATATCTAATTATATAGTTATGTTCTGCCCCTTTGTCCAAGTTATGGACTGCATCATTTGGTTGTCTACATCCCCTCCCTATCAGGAGTATGACATGTTCTCTGTTCCCAGGAAGATCATTATTCAGTGTAATGAGGGATCAGTGATTGGCTTCTACTCTGTGTTGGGTTATATGGGGTTTCTGGCAGCTGTGAGTTTTCTCCAGGCTTTCATGGTGAGGACATTACCGGACAGCTTTAATGAGGCCAAGTACATCACGTTCAGCATGCTGGTGTTCTGCAGTGTCTGGATTGCAATGATCCCGGCCTATCTGAGCACCAGAGGGAAATACATGGTGGCTGTGCAGATGTTTGCTATATTGATCTCAAGTGTTGGGTTGTTAGGATGCATATTTTTACCAAAATGTTACTTGATTCTCCTAAATCCCACAGTCTCCACTAGAAGATTGGTCCTACAGAAAATTTGAAGTCTCCATTTTTAAGTTTCTTCCAAGTGTCTCAATAAATGCTGCTATATTTATTTGTGACTTTCAATGCTGAAATCAGAAAACAAATTAGAGGATTGAACTGCATAGTCAACATTTCACACGCAGATGAAACTTGAAAAAATTGGAATATCATGCAAAACTCTATTGCAGTAATTCAACTTAAAAGGAGAAACTACTATATAAGAAGTAGGAACCCTTTGCAGGTGTTTTGGATTAATCAGACAAGACTAGAGTCTCCCACTTTAAGCCTACAATATTGAACATTTTCACAATATTTTAATGGTCTGAGATTTTCATTTTAGGGTTTTCATAAGCTGTAAGCCATAATTATCAAACGTATAACAAATAAAGGCTTGAAATATCTTGCTTTGCATGTAACGTAATTTTGTATTTTAGGTTAACCAGTTAAAGAGAATCTGTACTCTAAAATTCTTACAACAAAAAGCATACCATTCTATTAATTATGTTCTTGTAACGACCGGTGTAACACAGAGAGGGTATGATTACCGGTGATCTGCAGTATCACTGAGAATGCAGATATATACCCGATTATTGATGATCTGCAGTATCACCGATAATCAGATATATCTCTAACCTCTGGACACCTGAGTAATATGAGTGTTTGATGCAACAGTAATACTTAGAGGAGGATCCCCGTAAAGGGGTACAGTTCAGTAAGAGATACAGCTCAGAGAACAGATTCCTTCCAATGGCCTGATGCTCCCCAAGGGGCAGAGCCAAGCTGAGAGTGGGAAGGACCAGAGAGTGAGTGACACCAATGGTGAAATGTCACTGACAGGTCTGTGAACTATCTCCAAACAGGGAAGATAGTTCTCGAGGTCGGACAGGCCAGGTCGGCAACAGACAGACAGATCAGGTACAGAGACAGGAGGCAGATGCAGAATCTAGAGACTAGCCGAGTTCAGCTACAGAGTATCAGAATGACAAAGGTACAATATCAGAGATCAGAAGAATGGTCAGGAAAGCAGAAGGTCATAACAGATAATCAACAATGCCTAGGCTTGAGTGTGAGATCCAAGATTCTCACACTCCAGGAACTAGTCTAGATAATAACAATGATACAGATGGTACAGAATTCCTAGACTAAGGTGTGAGTTCCTTGGCCATCAACACCTTGGAAACTGGTCTAGATAATAATACAGATATTAACAGAATTCCTAGGCTAAGGTGTGAGCTCCGTGATCATCAACACCTACGAAACTGTCTAATACACACAGATACTGACAAGGTCTGAGTGCTACCACGTAGTGACCGCAACGCCAGACACCAGATGAATGACCAGCACCCAGTATATATACACTAGCGCTCTCCAGTGCCTCCCCTAAGTGCTGGACCAATGAATGTTGCAGAAATTGTCAGCTGACCGGCTTGGTCAGCTGACCCCCTTCTGACTGTCATAAAGGCCCTGCGTCTCTGCGCGTGCGTGCGTCCTCCTAAACCAGTGTGGACTATCAGTCCCAGCCACACCAGTCATGTGTTGTAATGTTTCTGCTGTGTTGGATGCGGAATCCGCCGCACCGCTGTCCGTGCGTGCGGCGTTTTCTCCGCATTCAGCATTACTGAGAGAAGCAGGCCTTTGCGTGCAACTTGCCGCGATGGACGCGGAATCCGCCGCCCTGTTGTTTGAGCATGCGGCGGTTTCTCCGCGCTCCGACTGCCATGTTGAACGCGGAGTCAGCCGCCTCGTTCTGAGTATTAGTGGCGGCTTTTCCGCGTTTCCTCACAGTACCCCCCCCCCCCCCCCCCCCCCCCCCCCGAGGAGTGGACTCCGGACAACTCCCACCAGGTTTCTCGGGATATCGAGTGTTGAATTCCTTTCTTAATTTGTCCGCATGCATGCGACACTCAGGTACCCATGTTCTCTCCTCCATACCATACCCCTTCCAGTGCACTAGATACTGTAGTGAGTTCTGCACTACTCGTGAGTCTAAAATTTTCTCTACTTCATACTCAGGTTGGTCGTCTACCATCACAGGAGGAGGAGGAGTGGCACCCACATGGACTGCTGGCTTAAGCAGGGACACATGAAAAGATCTTACACCACACATGCTGGCAGGAAGATCAATGGCATAAGTAACATTGTTGATCTTCCTGGTCACAGAAAAAGGGCCCACAAACCTGGGACCTAACTTGGGCGAGGGTTGTTTTAGGGTTAAATGACGTGTGGACACCCAGACCAGGTCTCCTGGTCGGAACTTCCACTCTAAGGATCGTTTCTTGTCAGCTTGACCTTTCTGACTTTGAAAAGCCTTTTCCAAATTACTTTTCACGATTACCCAAATGGCTTTGAACGACTTTTGCCAAGCCTCCAGAGCTGGAAACGGAGTGGAGGCTACTGGCAATGGGGAAAACTTGGGCAACTTTCCAGTTACCACCTGAAACGGAGAGAACCCAGAGGAAGAGCTTTTCAAATTATTGTGCGCAAATTCTGCATACGGCAAGAACTTGAACCAATCATTTTGCGCTTCTGCAACATAACACCTCAAAAACTGTTCCAATGACTGATTAACCCTCTCCTTCTGACCATTGGTCTGTGGGTGGTAGCACGACGAAAATTACAGTTCCATGCCCATTTGATGGCAAAATGCCCTCCAAAATCTAGAGACAAATTGGACTCCCCGATCTGACACTATGTTTTCCGGAATGCCATGAAGTCGGGAAACGTGGATGATGAAAAGATCGGCCAACTCCTGGGCCGAGGGAAGTCCTTTCAAGGGCAAAAAATGGGCCATTTTACTGAAACGGTCGACTACCACCCAAACGACCGACATGCCTTCAGACCTTTGAAGCTCACCTACAAAATCCATGGACAGATGGGTCCATGGTTCACTCGGGGTGGGTAAAGGCTGCAACATTCCCACAGGTGCCAGACGGGAGGGTTTGCTTTTTGCACACACTGCACACTCTCTGACATACTCCTTGCAGTCTGTTGCCAAAAAAGGCCACCAAGCACACCTAGCAACCAAGTCTTGCGTTCTGGAGGCCCCTGGGTGCCCGGCATTCTTGTGTGAGTGAAACATCTGCAAAATCTGGAGACGAAAGGGCAGTGGCACAAACATAACCCCTTCAGGCTTTCCCTCAGGGACATCCTGTTGGAAGGGACCTAAAGTCTCCGTCCAGTCTTTCCAAGTTTCTGTGGCTCCCAGTACTACCTTCTGTGGAACAATGGTTTCTGGTTCTGAGGGCTGTGCTGTCTCAGGCTCAAAACATCTGGACAAGGCATCTGCCTTAATGTTTTTACTACCTGGAGTGTACGTAATTACAAATCTAAATCTCGAGAAAAACAGTGACCACCGAGCCTGACGGGGACTCAATCTCTTAGTCCCCTCAATGTATTACAAATTTTTGTGATCAGTGTAGACTGTAATTGTATGTTCTGCTCCTTCTAACCAATGACGCCATTCTTCAAAGTCCAACTTAATGGCTAGGAGCTCCCTGTTGCCTATATCGTAGTTTTTCTCTGCTGGAGAAAACCTTCGAGAGAAATAGGATCACGGGTGCAATCTTCCCTGCAGCCCAGAGCGTTGAGACAGCACAGCCCCTACCCCAACCTCTGAGGCGTCAACCTCTACAATGAACGGATAAGAGGTGTCTACATGTCTCAATATGGGTGCAGAGCAAAACAGTTCTTTCAAAATGGAGAAAGCGGCCAGAGCTTCGGGGGACCAATGGTTGGTATCTGCCCCTTTTTTAGTGAGACTGGTGAGGGGTGCTATGACTGTGGAGTACCCCTTTATAAACCTTCTATAGTAATTTGCAAACCCTAGAAATCTCTGAAGAGATTTGAGTCCTACTGGTTGGGGCCATTCCAGGACAGCAGAGACTTTGGCGGGATCCATAGAAAGGCCCGAGGTGGAAATTATGTATCCCAGAAAAGCGACAGATGTCACCTCAAAAATGCATTTCTCCAATTTAGCATAAAGCCTGTTTTGTCTGAGCTTGTGTAGCATGAATTTGACATGAGCCCTGTGCTCAGAGAGGTTGTCTGAGAAGATCAATATATCGTCCAGGTATATTACAAACAAACACAGACACAGAACATTTATATCGCGCTTTTCTCCTGGCGGACTCAAAGCGCCAGAGCTGCAGCCACTAGGACGCGCTCTATAGGCAGTAGCAGTGTTAGGGAGACTTACCCAAGGTCCCCTACTGAATAGGTGCTGGCTTACTGAACAGGCAGAGCCAGGATTCGAACCCAGGTCTCCTGTGTCAGAGGCAGAGCCCTTAACCATTACACTATCCAGCCACTACTGGACAAATTTACCCAATACCTCCCTGAAAACTTCATTAATGAGTTCCTGGAAGATGGCCGGGGCGTTACACAACCCGAAGGGCATCACCAGATACTCGTAATGCCCGTCGGGTGTGTTAAAGGCCGTACAATATCAGAGATCAGAAGAATGGTCAGGAAAGCAGAAGGTCATAACAGATAATCAACAATGCCTAGGCTTGAGTGTGAGCGCCAAGATTCTCACACTCCAGGAACTAGTCTAGATAATAACAATGATACAGATGGTACAGAATTCCTAGACTAAGGTGTGAGTTCCTTGGCCATCAACACCTTGGAAACTGGTCTAGATAATAATACAGATAATAACAGAATTCCTAGGCTAAGGTGTGAGCTCCGTGATCATCAACACCTATGAAACTGTCTAATACACACAGATACTGACAAGGTCTGAGTGCTACCACGTAGTGATCGCAACGCCAGACACCAGATGAATGACCAGCACCCAGTATATATACACTAGCGCTCTACAGCGCCTCCCCTAAGTGCTGGATCAATGAATGTTGCTGAAATTGTCAGCTAACCGGCTTGGTCAGCTGACCCCCTTCTGACTGTCATAAAGGCCCTGCCTCTCTGCGCGTGCGCGCGCGCGTCCTCCTAAACCAGTATGGACTATCAGTCCCAGCCACACCAGTCATGTGTTGTAATGTTTCTGCTGTGTTGGATGCGGAATCCGCCGCACCGCTGTCTGTGCGTGCGGCATTTTCCGCATTCAGCATTACTGAGAGAAGCAGGCCTATGCGTGCAACTTGCCGCGACGGACGCGGACCTGTTGTTTGAGCATGCGGCGGTTTCTCCGCGCTCCGACTGCGCGCCAGCTGCCATGTTGAACGCGGAGTCAGCCGCCTCGCTCTGAGTATTAGCGGCGGCTTTTCCGCGTTTCCTCACAGTTCTCCTGGGCCCCTCTCCTGGGCCCCTCTGTGCTGTTTCTGCCACTCTCTGCTGCAAACCTGGCTTGTAATTGCCAGTTTTAGGAAGTGTTTACAAACAAACTAACCAGCTTGTGATAGGCTCACATAAGCAGAGAGTGTGAGTCATACAGAGCCTGCAGGGGGCCTAGATAGGGTGTATATAGCTTCTATCCAATCACAAGCAGCCCTGCACATTCCACACATTCCAGCCTTAGCCTGACAGAGGAGAGAAGATTAGATCATATAACAGAGATAATACAGCCACTGTGCAAGTAGGAAAGGCTGCAGTAAGCCAGACCACATTAGAACAGGCATAGGAACTTATAGGATAGAAGAAATAAGGATAAAACTTGTGTTAAAGAGTCTCTTTATGTAGAATTGCTGACATAAATGGACTTTTAGACAATCTTTAAATTTTTGGAGTTTCACCTACAGAAAATAATTAAAAGCAAACAATTTTTATTTAAATTATTATTATTATTTTTTTTACACCATGGGTGGCTTGAAATATTTCACTTTGCATGTAATGAGTCTATTACATATATTAGTTTCACCTTTTAAGATGAATTACTGAAATAAATGGACGTTTGCACAACATTCATATTCTTGGCGATTTTCCCAGTTTTTAACCACTTCAGCTCGCAGGTGTTTTCACCTTCAGGACGGAAGGGATTTTGCCCTGTCAAGGTGCGTACACACATGCGACTATAGTCGTTTGTAACGATCGTTCCCCGATCTTTACCAACGACGATCGTTACAAAAAACGAACCAACGACTATTAAGGCAAACGACGAACGAGGCAAATCGCTACAAAACAAAGTTCTGTCTTGGCGGATTTTTACCACCGACGATCGTTAGCAAAAGTGGCACATCGTTGGAAACGATCGTTCGTACCAGGCTGGACATGCGCATTTCACTTTTTCTCCAAGGAACTTTACAATTTTATGCGCAGGCGCATTAAGTGCTTTTACGTGGTGTAACGTTCGTTCTAACGATGTGATCGTTACATACTTTTTACAACTAACTTTACTTCGGTCGTTCTTTCGTCAATTAAAAGATCGTTCGTCGTTGACAACGAACGATCGTTGTCGCATGTGTGTACGTAGCATCAGTGCTCCTCCCATTCATTCACCAGTAACTTTATCACTACTCATTACGCATAAATGATCTACATCTTTTTTTTTTTGCCACAAATTAAACTTTTTTGGGCAATACTTGTTTACAGTAATTACTTTATTTTCTATGCATTTTATGGTCAAATACAACAAAAAAGGAAAAGAAAAAATACACTATTTATCCAATTCTATCCCCTACAGTTTAAAAAAAAAAAAACAATGCTACTATAAATAAACCCACACATTTTATTTGCCCATTAGTCCCGGCTATCACAACATTTAAATTATGTTCCTAGTACAATGTATGGCGTGAATATTTTTTGGGGGAAATAAAGGTGTATTGTTCTGTTTTTGTTTTTTTTTCTATCAATTGTTAGCCCTTATATACTAAAATAACAGTAATATACTCTCATGACATACATATTTAAGACAAAAAACTGAGCCCCTAAGGCAACTATGATTTTTTTTTCTGTGCATCATCTAGTGTGACCCATGCTTTTTATCATGTTTTAAATTTTACCTTTAAATAAAGTGATTTATCTGATGGTGCGGATCTTGAAGATGTACTGCTCCTCTGCCCACAGCAGCCAGGTGTCTGTGAAAGAAATCTTTGAGTGGAAGAAGCCAATTTCTGCCAGTCACCCCCTTGCCCGGCTTCTGACAGCTGGCTTGGTGGAACTGTAAGCTCGCCAGCTGTTACCATACCAGCTGGTGGACTCTGAGGCCTTCCGTAAATGTGTACCCATTTGGACACAGCAGTGGAAGATACCAGGCTGCAATTATTTCTCTAAAAAGGCAATACCCAAACTGTACTGTGCAGTTGAGAGGCAAGTGGTGTCATCTCTGGCACACAGCGTTGGGTCAAGGGTCCATCTAACCACGGATGCCTGGTCTGCCAGGCACGGTCAGAGCAGGTACATTACATACACAGCCCATTGGGTCAACCTGGTGACCGCTGACAAGCAGCAGACCAACTTGTGACACCTCCACGGCTTGCAGGCAGGCCTCCTGCCACCTCCTCTCCTCCTGCTACATCCTCTTCGCTGTCATCATCCTCCTCCTCCTTGGGTGGGTGGCAGTTCAACTCTACTGGTGCTGTGATCTCCTCTCCAACTACATAGCCCCAGCCCCCAGGGCCTACGCTGCATGCCAGGTACGACTGTGTCAGGCATCTTAGACATGTCTTGCCTCAAAGCGGAGAGTCACACTGGAGCAGCTCTCCTGGCTGCTCTTAACAAACAGGTGGATCAGTGGCTGACCCCGCACCAGCTGGAGATCGGCAACGTGGTGTGCGACAACAGCAGCAATCTCATTTCCGCTTTGAATTTGGGAAAGCTGACACATGTACCCTGTATGGCACATGTGTTGCTGAATCTAGTCATTTAAAGATTTGTGACATAGTTCCCAGGCTTAGATGTCCTGAAGCAGTCCAGGAAGGTGTGTGGGCATTTCAGGTGGTCTTACATGGCCATGGCACACTTTGCCGATATTCAGCGGAGAAACAAGTTGCCAGTGAGAAACCTGATTCACGATAGCCCGACTCGCTGGATTCTCCTTATGTTCTCTCACCTGCTAGAACAGGAGAAAGCCGTCACCCAGTACCTCTACAACTACAGTAGAAGCAGGGGCGCCTTAAGGGATAGGCAGTACAACCATTGGCCTGAGGCGGCATGGTGGGGGAAGGCACTGCAGCGGGACCGAGGCCACCCGCCGCTACTACTGTGCAGAACAACTCATGTTTATTTATTCACTCGCTGGCTCCACGTGCTCTCTGCCTCCAGTGCCTGAGCCAGCAAGCCCCCATTGCCTACACACGCCCTCTCCTTCCACTCCTGGCCAATAGAAGCAGTGTTCAACACTGCTCTTCCCACTCCTCCTCCTCTAGTCCGGCCCCTTCTCCATAGAAGCAGCCGCATGGGTACACCGCACGGGTTTACCTTGTGCGGTGCCGCCTCTAACTCTGCCCCCTGCCAGTCAACCAGGAGTCACCAGGGCATTTTGGCTCCTGCTGCCCAGACTGTGCCCCTGTCCTGCCCCTTGGCCCTGCGTGGCACACTGGCAGCTTCCCCCAGACATGTGGCTGCGTCCCCCTCCCCACGCACAGACACTCGTCCAGGCGGCAGAAGGACCACCAGGAAAGCCTCAGTAGAGTGTGTCTGTGACTCAGGCACGGACTGTCTGGCAGCCAGCCTCAGTGCAGCCTCGCAGGAGAGAGAACGTCAGTGGGACCGGATGGAGGGAGTGTTCTGAACACAGGCACAGCAGAGCAGCCAGCGTTATCTGACCTGGAGTGGAGCTGCAAGGAGAGTTTGTGAGTACAGAGGACTGGCAGTAACATGTGTGTGAGGCAGGCCTTGTTCACATCTTCAGACACACACACAGCGCTAGTGACCCCCCTCCCAACCCCCTCTCCTTCCCACCCCCCTCTGTAGTGAAAGGAGCAGAGACAGGATCGGAAGCACTGTATGAGGTATCTACAGTGCTTCTGATCCTATCTCTGCTCCTTTCACTACAGAGGAGGGGGAAGTGTGTGCATGTGATGGTGTGTGTGTGTGTTTTCACTGCAAAGTTTCTGTGTCTGACTGCCCTGTGATTTATCCTGCAGGACATATGGTTCCCATATGCTCCATCCTCTCCCTCCCTCCTACAATTATTTTCTGGTGAGACATTGCCACATTACGATTATTTTCTGTTTAGACATTGCCACATTACGATTATTCTCTGGTGAGACATTGCCGTGTTACGATTATTTTCTGGTGAGACATTGCTGCATTACGATTATTTTCTGGTGAGACATTGCTGCATTACGATTATTTTCTGGTGAGACATTGCTGCATTACGATTATTTTCTGGTGAGACATTGCCGCATTACGATTATTTTCTGGTGAGACATTGCCGCATTACGATTATTTTCTGGTGAGACATTGCTGCATTACGATTATTTTCTGGTGAGACATTGCCACATTACGATTATTTTCTGTTTAGACATTGCCGCATTACGATTACTTTCTGTTGAGACATTGCCGTTTTACGATTATTTTCTGGTGAGACATTGCCACATTACGATTATTTTCTGGTGAGACATTGCCGCATTACGATTACTTTCTGGTGAGACATTGCTGCATTACGATTATTTTCTGTTTAGACATTGCCACATTACGATTATTCTCTGGTGAGACATTGCCGTGTTACGATTATTTTCTGGTGAGACATTGCTGCATTACGATTATTTTCTGGTGAGACATTGCCGCAGTATGATTATTTTCTGGTGAGACATTGCCGCATTACGATTATTTTCTGGTGAGACATTGCCGCATTACGATTACTTTCTGGTGAGACATTGCCGTATTACGATTATTTTCTGGTGAAACATTGCTGCATTACGATTATTTTCTGGTGAGACATTGCTGTATTATGATTATTTTCTGGTGAGACATTGCTGCATTACGATTATTTTCTGGTGAGACATTGCTGCATTACGATTATTTTCTTGTGAGACATTGCCGCATTACGATTATTGTCTGGTGAGACATTGCCGCATTACGATTATTTTCTGGTGAGACATTGCCGCATTACGATTATTTTCTAGGGAAACATTGCTGCATTACGATTATTTTCTGGTGATTAATTGCCGCATTACGATTATTTTCTTGTGAGACATTGCCGCATTATGATTACTTTCTGGTGAGACATGGATACATTACGATTATTTTCTGGTGAGACATGGCCACATTACGATTATTTTCTGGTGAGACATTGCTGCATTATAATTATTTTCTGGTGGGCACCGGGGAAGGAGGGTGACCAACCTGGTGAGTCACAGTGAAGGCACCATCAGCGACTTGATCCTGTACGCATTCCTCCTGAAGCGTGCTGTGTGTAGAGTAGAGGTGGGCGAACAGTTTGGCTGTGTTAGCCGAACTGTTCGGGCTGCCCAATCTGTCATTTATCTATGCCTCTTACTACTTCCGGGTCGCAATGACCCGGAGTAGTACGTCTGCGCTGCCCGGCGGAGCGCGTCCTAGCGACGCGCTCCCGTTGCCGGGCACTTTCTGTGCATGTGCGTGACGTCACTCATGACGTCACGCATATGCGCAGAAAGTGCCCGGCAACGGGAGCGCGTCGCTAGGACGCGCTCCGCCGGGCAGCGCAGACGTACTACTCCGGGTCATTGCGACCCGGAAGTAGTAAGAGGCATAGATAAATGACAGATTGGGCAGCCCGAACAGTTCGGCTAACACAGCCAAACTGTTCGCCCATCTCTAGTGTAGAGTGGTGGATCAAGCTGTGGAGGAGCGTAAACAGGAACAGTTACAGGAGGAAGCTTTGTGACATCAATTTTCATCAGAACCAGATGTTTCCTCAACACCTGCGGCAGCACAAAGGGGGGAGGAGGAGGAGAAAGAGTCATGTGGAGAAGAGGAGTCAGGCTCGGATGATGAGGAAGGTGTTTTTTTTTAAGGAGGAGGAGGCGGCAGAAGAACAACCGCAGCAGGCATCACAGGGGGCTTGTGCTGCTCAACGTTCCTATGGTATTGTTCGTGGCTGGGGGGAGGAGGAGGACTTACCTGACATCACTGAGGAAGATCAAGAGGAGATGGATAGTACGTCTGGATCCAACTTTGTTCAGATGGCGTCTTTCATGCTGTCCAGCCTGTTGAGGGACCCCCGTAAAAAAACCTCAGGGGGAATGAGCTGTACTGGGTGGCCACGCTACTAGGCCCTCGGTATAGGCACACAGTGGCGGAGATGTTTCCAAATCACCAGAAGGCAGAAAGGATGCAGCACTTGCAGATCAAGCTGGCAACTATGCTTTACAATGCGTTTAAGGGTGATGTCACGGCACAACGCAATAAAGGTACCACTGCCAGTAATCCTTCTCCCATGTCCACACAGGCAAGGACAGGACGCTCCAGCGATCTCATGGTGATATTGGACATGCAGACATTCTTTAGTCCAATGCCTCCACCTTAACCCTTCCGGATCCACCCTCCACCAACGCCTGGACCAGCAAGTAGCCGACTACCTGGCCTTAACTGTGGATGTAGACGCGTATATCAAAAAAGGGCGCCTGGAAAAAAGGGCGCGGGGTGTAGCCGAAATTATAAGTTTGAATGCAAAACCGTATTTTTCGTTTAAGAGGTTATAAACGATAATTTAATGCTAAATACGTTAAATAAACGGAAATGAAATGGCAAAATACCGTCTACAACAGTAAACGAATTCTGAAATGAAACGTCAAATAGCGTCTATAGCAAAAACGATATTTACACTTGTATTAAGCATAGTACTAGAATGGTAGGTTTTACAGGTATTTTACTACAATTATACCTAAGTTTAGGGTCACAGATATCTCTCCTTATCCCTATCCCTCACACCTAGACCCCCCTTTGTGTAAATATACATAATGTAATAAATTGTATATATTACATATATTGTACTATAACTATACCTAACCTTACTCTCATACAGAGCCCTCCCTATACCTATCCCTAACCCCTAGACCCCCCTGGTGGTGCCTAAACCTAAGACTCCCCTGGTGGTGCCTAAACCTAAGACCCCCCTGTTGGTGCCTAAACCTAAGACTCCCCTGGTGGTGCCTAAACCTAAGACACCCTTGTTGGTGCCTAAACCTAAGACTCCCCTGGTGGTGCCTAAACCTAAGACCCCCCTGGTGGTGCCTAAACCTAAGACCCCCTGGTAGTGCCTAAACCTAAGACTCCCCTGGTGGTGCCTAAAACTAACCACCCCCCTGGTGTTGTATATTGCACTGTATGTATACCTAACCCTCCCTGTACCTATCCCTAACACCTAGACCCCCCTGGTGGTGCCTAAACCTAAGACTCCCCTGGTGGTGCCTAAACCTAAGACCCCCCTTCTGGTGCCTAAACCTAAGACCCCCCTGGTGGTGCCTAAAGCTAAGACCCCCCTGGTGGTGCCTAAAACTAACCACCACCCTGGTCCTAACCCTCCCTGTACCTATCCCTAACCCCTAGACCCCCTAGTAATGCCTAAACCTAACCATCCCCACTGCACAAAACACGTTAAACACATATAAACAATAATATATTTAATCCTTAAAATAATTCACTCCAAATAACATGAATAAAATAATTTATATATTTGTAATAGAATAACTAGCCTTAAAATCACGTAGAAATCTTAAAATAACAGTAATTTGTAATAGAATAACTAGCCTTAAAATCACGTAGAAATCTTAAAATAACAGTAATATTTAAAGCGATATTTTAGTAACTATAATCAACGCATTAAAAGTGTAAAAACAAAGTTAATACCATAAGCGATGTATTTCTAATACAATCAGCTTTAGAAACGTTATTCAAGCATTATACATATGAAAACGAATTTTAAATGATAAAAGAAGTGTAAACGAAATTTTAGTTGTTATAGTTTTATAAGCGCATTTTTAAAACGAAAAACTAGTTAAAACCCATATAAGCGAAATTTACAAACGGGAAAATAAGTATAATACAAAGTCTAAACGAACTTGTAAACGATATTTGTTATAAACTTTATCCTGTAAACGAAAACCTTTGTTAACACGATCCCTGTAAACGCTATTTCTCGTGCGCCCTTTTTTCTTGACGGGCGCCGAATAGCCGATATTTTGCATTGCAGTCTATGGCGGCGCCCTTTTTGTCCACTATCCCTGTGCGCCCTTTTTTACTAGTTCCGGATGTAGACACTGTGAGAAGTGATGAACCCTTGGACTACTGGGTGCGCCGGCTTGACCTGTGGCCAGAGCTGTCCCAACTTGCCATCCAACTTCTGTCTTGCCCTGTCTCAAGCGTCCTGTCAGAAAGGACCTTCAGCACAGCTGGAGGCATTGTCACTGAGAAGAGAAGTCGCCTAAGTCACAAAAGTATTCAGTACCTCACCTTTATCAAAATGAATGAGGCATGGATCCAGGAGGGCTACTGCCCACCCGAAGACTAAGTCAGTCCCCAAACACAGCATCTCTGCCTGCACGCTGTGTGACTGCCTGCCTCAAGACTAAGTCGCTCCCCATACAGCACCTCTGCCCGCAGGACTCTTGACTGTCTTCTCAGCCACCACCAACAGGGTCTAGGACTCCAGGTGTATTCCTGAATTTAAGGCCGCTGCTAGCAGCGGCTGCTATACTAATTTTTCTGGTGCGTGTACATGCCTGCCTAATTTTTCTGGCTGCACTGCAGCTGCAACAACAAAACAAAAGGCATGTACATGTGCCAATTCCCTTTCGTGATCATTACCTTGCCGTGGTGAAGGGGCTTGCGTATCACAATAAAACAATGACCGATGTCTATATAAGTGTCTCGGGGAGGGGGCACATCCAAGATAATAAGGTCATTGCTTCATTGTGGACAGACCAAATTTGATCAGCTGGACATTCACTGTTGTTCTATCATTGAGCTACCACAGCCCGGCGACCATATGGGTTTGAAAAATGCCATGGCCTGCACCCTCGCCATGGTGCACACCAGTCCAGCACGGCTGTCACTACACAAACAGCTGTTTGCGGTGCGTTACACAGTGAGCTTGGTGTGTCAGTGTGAAGCAGTACTCTAATTACACTCCCTGATTGATGTATACACATGCAAGATGTTTTAACCCTCCTGACGGTCTATTAAAAACCGCCAGGGGGCAGCGCATCAGATTTTTTTCACATTTTTTTTTTAAATCATGTAGCGAGCTTAGGGCTCGCTACATGACAGCTGCTGTGTAGCAGCATCCCCCCGCCCGCTTCGATCGCCTCCGGCGATCTCCGATGAGGAAATTCCTTTCAAAGAATGGGATTTCCTGGAGGGCTTCCCCCGTCGCCATGTGGCGACGGGCGGGATGACGTCACCAACGTCATCAACTTCGTGATGTCATTGGGAGTCCTGATCCACCCCTCAGCGCTGCCTGGCACTGATTGGCCAGGCAGCGCACGGGGTCTGGGGGGGGGCTGCACGGCGCGGCGAGCGGCAGGTAATCGGCATGGAGCGGCGGCGATCAGAGTGCACACGCAGCTAGCAATGTGCTAGCTGCGTGTTGCAAAATAAAAATTATGCAAATCGGCCCAGCAGGGCCTAAGAAAGCCTCCTGCGCGCTTACTACTGCCAGGAAGGTTAAAACACTTTAGGTGTGCAATTTAGCATTCAATGTGATTTCTGCCCATAAAACGCTGCTTATGTCAAATCCAGGACTTTTGGCTTCTATCCCACTTCACCATGCCCCCCTCCAGGTGTTAGACCCCTTGACACATATTTTCCATCACTTTTTTGGCCAGCATAAGTGTTTCTAGTTTTCCAAGTTCGCCTCCCCATTGAAGTCTATTGTGGTTCGCAAAAGTTGGCGCGACCCAAACTTTTGCGGAAGTTCACAATCGCAGTTCGTGAACCGAAAATCGGAGGTTTGGGCCATCTCTAACACTAATATTCAAAACTAAAAAAAAATTAGTTTTACGGGCAATATACATAGTATTTATCAGGAACCCAAATTTCTTCTTGCATTTTGCATTAGCGCCTATGGGACACCCCCACATAGTCCATTATCCCCAGGCACCCACATTTCCCTGATTTCCCCTTAGGGAGCTGCAGAATCTAGTGCAGATGATCAATGATATCCAAATACTTCTGAGTTTATGCAAATGTGTGTACATTTGTATGCAAATATATGCAGCTTGGATTTAGCCCAATCAATTCAAACCTGAGTGGTCCATTTTCAGGCTTCATATATTTGAACACCAATTTACATACATTTTCATAAACTCAGAAGTATTTGCATATCATTGATCATCCCTAGAGCAGACACATCTGGAGTGTGCACAGGAAAGAACACAGGCAACACAAATCATAAGCCTAGAGGAGTCAAGTGATGATAAAAGAGCTGAGGACAACAGAGCTGCATCACTCTCACCTCTCCAGGTTCCTACACAGCAACCATTTGTCACTGCCACCTAGTGTCCGGTTCCCAAGGCTGCAGCCAACATCTCTCACCAAATGACTCGTACTGATGAGTCATCAGATGAGAAATGTGCCGCCAGGGAGCCAAGTGGAACTGAGAAGAAGCCAGAAGATGTAGACAGTGCCAGCACAGAGAATTAGTGATTTTTTTTTGGGGAGGGGGGCGGATTTTGCAATTTAGTAATTTCATTAAAAGCAAAAGTTTCCTGACAGGATCAACCCCCCCCCCCCCAACTACTGGTCCATTCCAGTACTCTCTGGAGCTCAGGGCAGGGCCGAGGCAGAGGCTAGAGAGGCTCCAGCCTCCGGGCGCAGTGTAGGAGTGGGTGCAGGGCCGAGGCAGAGGCGAGAGAGGCTCCAGCCTCAGGGCGCAGTGTAGGAGGGGGCGCACAACTCACTCAGCTATCATTCCCCTATTGTGTGTGAAACAGAGAGAAATAAGAAAAGGGGATACATGGCAGTGATTGCAAGCCAGATAACTAGAGATTAAGCTGTTGAGGAATTTAGGGGCATTAGCAATCAGTGTCAGTTTTTCTGCATCCATTCTGCATTCAATCTGTGTGTAGTGGAAACAGGCCCTAACTGTATTAGGAAGTTTTCATTGGATGTATTTATATACTTTTTCCTATTTCTTGCATACCATTCCAGTGTTAGTGTGTGATTACATGTTGGTAGTAGAGATGAGCGTAATGATGTAATTACGATTTCGCGAAATTTTGCGTAATTAGTGTAATTACGATTATGGCCGTAAGTACATAATCATAATGATGAAGGATTTCGTGAATTTTCGCGTAAGCGTAATTTTCGCGTAATTTTTCGCATTACATTGGTTATTACGACATTAATGCGTATGGCCATGCTCCCAAGCGGAAAAGTTGACGCATGGATCAATGTTAGGTAGCCGCCGACTTTAAGGGTTAATAGCAAAGCCCCCTTAAATGCTAAGAGCCTCAAATTTGGAGAGTATATTAAGGAGATCAGAAGGAATAAGAGGAAAACATTTTTTCAAAAAGACCTTATAGTTTTTCAGAAAATCGATGTTAAAGTTTCAAAGGAAAAATGTATACATTTAAAAACCCGCCGACTTTAACGCTTAATAGCAAAGCCTGCTTAAAGTTTAGGAACACCAAATTCCCAAGGTATATTAAGGGGATCAGTGGGAATAAGAGGGAACATTTTTTTTTTCAAAAAGACCTTATAGTTTTTGAGAAAATCGATTTTTAAGTTTCAAGGCGGAAAATGTCTTTCAAATGCGGAAAATGTCAGGTTTTTTTTGCACAGGTAACAATAGTGTATTATTTTCATACATTCCCCCAAGTGGGAAGAGTTTTACTTACTTCGTTCTGAGTGTGGGAAATATAAAAAAAAACGACGTGGGGTCCCCCCTCCCAGACCTCTTTAACCCCTTGTCCCCCATGCAGGCTGGGATAGCCAGAATGCGGAGCACCGGCCGCGTGGGGCTCCGCACCCTGACTATACCAGCCCGCATGGTCCATGGATTGGGGGGTCTCGGAAGGGGAGGGGCAGCCAAGCTTTCCCCTCCCCCTCCGAGCCCTTGTCCAATCCAAGGACAAGGGGCTCTTCTCCACCTCCGATGGACGGTGGAGGTGGAGGCCGCGATTTCCTGGGGGGGGGTTCATGGTGGCATCTGAGAGTCCCCTTTAAAAAGGAGTCCCCCAGATGCCCACCCCCCCTCCCAGGAGAAATAAGTATAGAGGTACTTGTACCCCTTACCCATTTCCTTTAAGAGTTAAAAGTAAATAAACACACAAACACTTAGAAAAAGTATTTTAATTGAACAAAAAACATAACCACGAAAAAAGTCCTTTAATATTCTTAATTAACCATTAATACTTACCTGTCCCTTTAAATAAATGATCCCTCGCAATATCCTCGGAAATTGACTAATCAGTTACAATGTAACAAAGTTATTACAATGTAACAACTTTGTTACATTGTAACTACGCCGCACCCGACGTCACTCGCCGCTCAGCCGCCGCATACACTTGTGTTGTCAAATGCAATACTGCCCGTTTCCTTTCCTCTATGAGTTTAGCTGTTGAGTGGGCCAGTTATGTGTGAGAGCACACCTGCTCCCTGCCTGCACAGTGTTTAACCCTCAGCATGCAGCAATAAGTAATGATTCAATGCAATAAAGTAAAGCTGTAACAAAAAAAGAGCTTCCAGGGGGTACTTACCTCAGGAGGGGATAACCTCTGGATCCTAACGTGGCTTCCCCCGCCCTCTCCTGCAACCCTAATCCAGTGCAGGCAGCCTCTGAATGGCGGTGTGGGCTCCAGGATCATAACAACTCGGTGAGAGCCTCGTCAAGTGGGAATTGCAGCATTCGTTGGAAATAGCCAAGCCAGATTGGATCCACTCTACTGCATATGCGCAGACACCATGCACCTGTGCAGTAAAACGCATCCAATCATGCTTGGCTATTTTCGCCTCAGCCCGAATGAAAGCCGGAAGTGCACCTGCGCAAGGCTCTCACAGGATTGTTATGGTCTGAAGCCCGCAACGCCGTTTGGGGACTGCCAGCAGTGGATCGGGGCTGCAGGAGAGGATGGGGAAGCCTAATTAGGATCTAGAAGCTTCCACCTCCCGCTGTAAGTACTCCCCAGAGGCTCATTTTTCATTACAGGGGTTCTTTAAGCACCACTAGGGTGCCCTGTCATTATTGAGGGAGTTATATTTGCACGATTAGCATCCATCTATCATGTCCAATTCGACACACCCCCCAACATTTCTTAACCTGTTGACCAGATAACACTGATCGGCGGCGGCGCCGGAGAGGATCTGTTATTCCTCAGCACTGCAATATGGTGTCATCTCGCGAGGAGACAGACGGCTGCAGCGATCAGCCTGCCAGCGACTAATTAGCGCTGGCAGGCTGTGTTTTGTATTTATTGGAAAGATGAAAATGTATATAGCGCCGACATCTTGTGCAGCAATGTACAGAGTATATTGTCTTGTCACTAACTGTTCCTCTGATGAGCTCACAATCTACTAACTGCCATAGCCAAAGTTAGTGTAGTGTAGGGCCAATTTTGGGGGGGGGGGATAAAAAAAATGAAAAATGTTTTTTAATTAATAGAAAAAAAATGGCAACAGCAATCAGAGACCACCAAAAGAAAACTCTATTTGTGAGAAGAAAAGGAGGTAATATTCCTTTGGGTGCTAAGTTGTATGACCAAGCAATAAACCGTTAAAGTTGTGAAGGGCTGAATTGTAAAAAATGGCCTGGTCACTAGGAGGATATAAACCTCTGGTCCTTCAAGTGGTTAAAGAGAAGGTCAGAGGGAGAAAAAAAAAGATTTAATTCCCTGTGCCCTCACCGCAGCTCCGATCCAAGCTGGTGGCCCGGGGTCCCCTCCGCTGCAGATGCCGACCTCGCCAGGTCAGCATCTACTGCTCCTGCGCAAGCACCACTCGTGATCGCACTCTGGAGTGTTCTGCACAGGCGCAGTAGCTCAGTAGTTCTGTGCCTGCGCAGAACACTCCAGACCACGTGAGTGTGATTGCAAGCGGCGCTCGCACAGGCATAGTAGGTGCCGGTTGGCATCTGTAACGGAGGAGACACCGGGACACCGGCTGCAAACAGAGCTGCTGCGAGGGACATATTTGCCAGGGGCTAGAGGAAGCCCCGGGTAAGTAGATCTTTCTTTTTTTAAAAACTCCACGCTTCTGTCCTTTAATGTGTACTAGCCAATCAAATAAATATACTGTGCATGCACCAAGCCCCACAGTACTGCTTTCTCTGCTTTCATTCTCAATAATCTTCGAGAAGAGGGTTGTGGGAAAATACTGCACACATTTTACTTGGTGACAAAAACAATAGTTAAAAAAAAATGAAGTGTCCGTTCCCCCCTCCCCCCAAATCAACTTTCATCTGATAGCAGCAGAAATGGTTTTGCTAAACTTGCCTGGAGTTTTACTTCACTTCAGTTTACATACACACATAGATCATGTACTCTAAGCAGTGGGTTGTATATTTTCCTATATAGATACCATTTTATAAAGTCACTTTTTTGTCACGTGAAACTGAACAGTTTTAGGATCTAAGGTTATCCGTGAGATCAGATGTTATTTTGCAGCTTAATGCCTAAATAAGTCATTGATAATGTATATAAGCTGCTGGTAGTTCCTGTCAGCACACACAGACACCGGACTGCTGAGAGACACAGTGCTGCCAGTGACAAGATAGAGGACTGATCCTGTACAGGAAATGGGCTGCTCTCCTGTGATCTCCGTCCCCTATGCGTGTGCCATCATCTTCCCTCTCCTCATCCTGCACACATCTTCCTGTGAAGCCAGGACACTGCAGAGTACAGCCTGCAGACTCACTCCAATCAATGCTTCAGATCACCATCAATTTTATCTCAAAGGAGACATCATTATTGGTCTGCCGCTTCATGTTTCCTCTAAGGAGATATTTAGACCCAATTTTCAAAGTCATCAGATGAGGATTCTGTGTAACTAGTGAGTCTGTCATTTCAATATGTGATTTTCTACTAGATGAAAAACGCTGCTGTGATTTTTACTGAACTATATTCCACATGCTGAGGTTGTGTGTACAGTATACAGTATTACAAATCCAATCTGGACTTAACCCTTGCTCTGGGAATATTCTCCAGATCTTTAGTTTTAATTGAAACAGCGGTGATACAGCATGCTAGTGCACTCACTAACATATGCGCTTACTAACTTGTGTGCTCACTAACATGTGCGCTTACTAACTTGTGTGCTCACTAACATGTGCGCTTACTAGCATGTGTGTCACTCACATGTGCGTTCACTAACATGTGCGCTCACTAACATGTGCACTCACTAACTTGTGTGCTCACTAACATGTGCGCTTACTAGCCTTTGGGCTTACTAACTTGTGTGTTCACTAACATGTGCGCTTACTAACATATGTGTCATTAACATGTGAGCTCACTAACATGTGCGCTCACAAAATTGTGCGCTCACGAACATGTGTGCTCACCAACATGTGCGCTTACTAACTTGTGTGCTGACTAACATGTGCGCTTACTAACATGTGTGTCACTAACATGTACCGGACGCTCACTAACATGTGCAATCATTAATACGTGCACTCACTAACTTGTGTGCTCACTAACATGTGTGCTTACTAACATGTGTGCTCACCAACTTGTGCGCTCACCAAAATGTGTGCTCACTAACATGTGTGGTTACTAATATATGTGCTCACTAACGTGTGCTCACTAACATGTGCTTACTAACATGTGCGCTCACTAACTTCTGTGCTCAGTACACCAGCGTGCTCACAAACTTGTTTGCTCACCAGGGCCGCACCGAGGCAGAGGCGAGAGAGGCTTCATCCTCAATGCGCAGTAGGAGGGGATGCATAACTCACTCAGCTATCATTCCCCTATTCTGTTTAAAGCAGAGAGAATTTTTGTTTAGCCCAGTGATGGACCTGTCTCCAATACTCTTTAAGTTTTGGACAACTCCAGAATATATGGATAAGGTCTCCTCCTGTAGTTCCACATCTTCAACATTTGTCATCTTGTTGAAGTTTTGCATTAAAAAGCCAAGATGGGGCCCTATACAATAAAGTCAGACTTGTATAACCCAATTTTTTCATACAGACGTTAACTGTACCTTTATGGGTCAGTGAAAGTGTTCTATCCCATTCCTCCTCTGAGAGTTATCTCCCCAGCATGGTGTCCCATTTCTATTAGACCGGAAGAATCTCAGGCGACCCCAGATTGGTAAGAACATCATAAAACCAAGAAACAGTCTGTCTTTGCTGTGTTGACAACACAAGTTTAGTTTCTAGCAGGTTAAGAGCACAATCTATTACATGAGATTTTGTTTTTTTTGGACACAAAAATCCTGATTAAAAAAAACCATAATGGCAGATTCCCATCAGTATTAAGTGAAGCCATTTGGTCTCTTGCCGTGCATATACTATTAGAAATGACATCCAGCAGCCTTATAGCTCAGTTGGAAAGCTTGGGGAGAAAGCCTGGAGGGAAGGAATGGATTAAGAAGGAGAGGAGTTAAAGGACCTGGAACAGCGGCTAATTTCTTGTCCTTAGCCAAAAGATGGAACGTTTTCAAGGTTGCCGCCATTAGAGGATGATCCTGCACCTTAGAATCGTGTTTTGAAATAGGCATCCAAGGAATGCTTTGTAGAGCCTGTGGGGAGAAGGCTCTACTGAGAACTTGAGAAGGCTCGACCGAGATCCATATTTTGTTTAACGATTGTAAACACTGTAAACACCACTCCATAAGACTGCTAAGAATAGAGGCCTGGTGGTAGACCTGAAAGTGAGGTAAACCCATCCCACCAGCAGGTTTAGGAAGAGCCAGAGTAGAGTGTTTGATTCTGGCCGGTTTGGCCCCCCAAACAAAGGAATTGATGTGGCTTTGTGAGGATTGGAAGAAGGCCTAAGGTAAACAGACAGGTATGGCTTAGCTAACATAAAGAAAACGGGGCAGAACGTTCATTTCTTTTATGAGATTTTGCAGATAAGGGACCTGAACGGGGCAGAACGTTCATCTGCCAAACCATGAAAGGTGAGATTTCTAGTCTCATGATTGTAAGCCCATAACTATGGTTTCTGCGATGGAAAGTAAGTTATACTTGACTAAATCCTGCAGTTTAGATGGTATGCTTAAATATCATAAATGATTGATTAGTGGCCAATTGGAAGGGAAAATTGGCTTTCAGCAAATCTATCAGCTTGGAGCAGAAAGTGATATTTAAAGGGAATGTCCAAGCAAAATAAAAAAAATGAGTTTCACTTACTGGGGGCTTCTACCAGCCCCATGCAGCCATCCTGTGCCCTCGTAGTCACTCACTGCTGCTCCAGTCCCCCGCTGGCAGCTTCCTGACCTTGGAGGTCGGCGGGACGCATTGCGTACATTTTTACGCATTCCTGCTAGTGCAGGAACATTAACACATACATTTTTACGCATTACTGGTTCAATGCGTAAAAATTTACGCATTGAATCAGTAACGCGTAAAAATGTATGCGTTAATGTTCCTGCACTATCGGGAATGCGTAAAAATGTACGCAATGCATCCCGCCGACCTCCGAGGTCAGGAAGCTGCCAGCGGGGGACTGGAGCAGCAGTGAGTGACTACGAGGGCACAGGATGGCTGCATGGGGCTGGTAGAAGCCCCCGGTAAGTGAAACTCATTTTTTTATTTTGCTTGAACCTTCCCTTTAACGCTCGCAATTTTACAATGATTTGATTTGATTTTGTAGTTGGACAAATATCCAAACCAATCAATCTAATTTATGAGAGCAGGAAGGGTGACCTATTGTTCTGTGAGAAAAATGGAGGATTTATTATCCCCTCTTGCAAGGTACCCTGCAACGATAGCCATGTAGCTTGGCTCAGGACAGAGGAGCAGCAAGCTTAGAGGCCCCATACTTTGATATTTTTTTTATTTTTTTATCTCCCTGCACAAGTGAAGATTCTTTTCCCTAAAAAAAATTAAACAAATGTTCACTGGGCATCACTCTGCACTGCCTAGGTGTATTATTTTGTACAGAATCAGAAAAATGCTTTATTCGCCAAGTGCGGCCAAAGTTGCACCCCAGAATTATTTATGGTACACACAGCATAGATAATAGAGCAGTTAACAGATGTAAGAACAGCATTTAGACATTTCAGATAAACAGAGAGGGGCTTCCAAGACATAGAGACGGGATGCAGAGGATACCTGGAGGCGGAAATGGAAAAACTATGGAATTTTGCATGAGAGGGTGCTAGAGTTCAGGAGAAAGACAGCCTGAGGGAAGAATGAGTTTCTGTGCCTGGTGGTTCTGATGGAGCGTCCGAAGGGAAGGCGGTTGAAGTAGCACCTGCTGGGGTGGGTGGGGTCATTCAGTACCTTGCATTCAATTTTGTGTGATTTAAAGGGGGAGACATCCTGCAAATGCTGATGCTATATTAATCCTAATAGGGTGTTCCGACATATATTTAACTCCTATGTCACATGTTAAGTGAACCATATAGGCAATACAGGCTGTACCTGATGTGTTAAATGTTTTATTAAAAGTTAAGTTTCGTATGGTTCTATAGCTCTCTACAACAAGCATAAATAGAACAATGTAAGAATGTTAGCAATTTAAATATTCCCCTTGAAAATCAATAGGTGAATTTTGATTGGCTGTTGTAGGCTCCACCCACTTTTCTGAATATTAGACCCAGTCAACCAGTGACAAACTGTGCAAAGTTTGAAAACCCTGCGATTAACAGTCTACGAATGGCTGCAGTTTACATTTTCCCATTGAAAATTGATTGGCTGTTTAATGCTCCGCCCACTTTTCCTGGATTTGTAACCTCAGTCACCAAGTGACCAAGTGCGCCAAGTGTGGGGACTCTGGCTTGATTACTGTGAGGATGGCAGCCTTTTACATTTTCTTCATTGACATGAATGGGTGAAATCTGATTAGCTGTTTATAGCTCCACCCAGGCGTGCAGGGGGGACGCAAGACCCCCAGAATATATCATCGCAGGTAGTAAGGGATCTGTATACCAAGTTTCATTCAAATGGATCAAGGCGTTTTCAAGTGATCCATGGCACATACAGTAGGATGCAAAAGTTTGGGCAACGTTGTTAATCGTCATGATTTTCCCGTATAAATCGTTGGTTGTCATGATAAAAGATGTCAGTTAAATATATCATATAGGAGACACACAGTGATATTTGAGAAGTGAAATTAAGGTTATTGCATTTACAGAAAGTATGCAATAATTGTTTAAATAAAATTAGGCAGATGCATACATTTGGGCACTTTTATTTTATTGATTCCAAAACCTTTAGAACTAATTATTGGAACTCAAATTTGCTTGGTAAGGTCAGTGACCCCTGACCTACATACACAGGTGAATCCAATTATGAATAAGAGTATTTAAGGGGGTCAGTTGTAAGTTTCCCTCCTCTTTTAAATTTCTCTGAAGAGTAGCAACTTGGGGGTCTCAAAACAACTCTCAAATGACCTGATAACAAAGATTGTTCACCATAATGGTTTAGAGGAAGGATACAGAAAGCTGTTTCAGAGACTTCAGCTGTCTGTTTCCACAGTTAGGAACATATTGAGGAAATGGAAGACCACAGGCTCAGTTCAGGTTAAGACTCGAAGTGGCAGGCCAAGAAAAATCTCGGAAAAACAGAAGCATGATCTTTAGAATGTAAAGAACATTTTTTGTGTGTTTATTGTATTTTTTTTTAAGCTGACTGTGCCATTTCCTAATACTCTACTAGCCCCTCGCTGAAGAATTATGCTGCACTTGTGTTTATAACTAATGCCATCTATACATTCCGCAGACACCTGCCCAATACGACTCTGGGTTATAGTATGTATGATTCTTGTGGAGACCACATAAAGTCTTCTCGTGATGCTCTGCACATTTTATCTGGATGGAAGATGGAGGCTCCTAATTATTAATGCGCGGAACACGGAGAAGTGGCTGCTTTTATTACAAGTAATACTTTGTCAGATCAGCTTCTGGGCTTGTACGGATACACAAAGGTACAGTAAGTCTGAAAAGCTGCTGATAGAATTAAGACAACTGTGTTTGAATGTGAATGTATTTAAATAAATCTACAAAATGGTAAAAAAGTCTAACACATGTTATCCAGGAGGCTTTAAAGCCAATGTGTACCAATTAAAAAAAAAGTCAGATACTCACCTAAGGAGAGGGAAGGCTCGGTCCTAATGAGACTTCCCTATCCTCTCCCGGTGTCCGGTCCCGCTCACAATCCCCCGTTGCAGTATTCGACCAGTTCGGTCAAATACTGCCACTTCATAAGTCTTCGGGAGCACTCGGGCTCCCGAAGACGGGCCGCTCCATACTGCGCATGTGCGAGTGCCCACTATGAAGCACTCGTGCGGGTCTATGACGCACTCGCGCGTGCGCAGTATGGAGCCGCCCGTCTTCGGGAGCCCGAGTGCTCCCGAAGACTTCCGAATAGTGGTGCTCGGATACCCCTTTTTATTATTCGAGTTTGGTCGAATTCGAATAGTAAATTATTCGAATTCAGTCGAATATTCGAGTCGAATATTTTTTACTATTCGATTCGACCTCGGACTTCGAGCTCACTATTCGAGTCGGTATTCGAGCTCATTATTCGAGCTGACTATTCGAATTGGCCTTAAATAGCTTCCAACACTTGTTTTGAGGTTGAATGATGCAAGAAACATCTTTTTTTCCAAGTAACAACAGCAAGTGATTATGTGGGGATGTTCCTTTAAAAAAAAAGGTGGAAAGAGAAGTTGTGCCCAGAATTTTGTTCAGTACTGTGTATACTTCTCCTCCTCCTCCTCCTCCTCCTCCTCCTCCTCCTCCTCTTTCTATATTGTCTTCTTCTTCTTCACTTATTTCTCTTTTATATTTTTTTTTAAAGAAATGCAGCTATTTTTGAGCGTAATAAATAGCTGGTGGCGCACGCATGTTGGAAGCGCCATTGTATGTGCTACCTGGCAGTGGAAACACACAGACAGCAGGAGGTAAATTCAGCAGCAGCAGCAGGAGGAGGAGGATGATTGTGTGGCAGCAGGCAGTCAATGAGGCAGGCAGCGAGACATAATAGGCTGTGTGGTACCTAGCGGTGGTACCAGGCCGTAAATACACAGCATGAGGTTCCAGACAGCGGTCGTGAAGCCCACATCATGTCCAATACACAACTGGGACAACACAGTTTTCAACCCGGACACCTCTAAAAATAATATCACACAGTATTAATAAAAAGTATATATAATTTTTTTGTTTTTTTAAAGAAATGCAGCTATTTTTGAGCGTAACAAATAGCTGGTGGCGCACGCATGTTGGAAGCGCCATTGTATGTGCTCCCTGGCAGTGGAAACACACAGACAGCAGGAGGTAAATTCAGCAGCAGGAGGAGGAGGATGAGTGTGTGGCAGCAGGCAGTCAATGAGGCAGGCAGCGTGACATAATAGCCCTGGTACCTAGCGGTGATACCAGGGCTGTAAATAAACACAGCAGGTAGGAGGTCCCAGACAGCGGTCATGCAGCCCACATCGTGTCCAATACACAACTGGGACAACACAGTTTTCAACCCGGGCACCTCAGAAATATTAAACCTTTTTTTTTTATGGTTTTTTTGGTTTTGTTTGTAAAACAAATTACACAGATATATAGCTATTGTTTGACGTAATAGCTGGTGGCAGAGTGGCAGCAGAATGTAATTCTGTGTACCCTGGCAGTGGGAAACACAGACAGACAGCAGCAGCAGCAGGAGGAATGGAGGAGTAATGTGAGCAGCTATTGTTTGACGTAATAGTTGGTGGCAGAGTGGCAGCAGAAGGTAATTCTGTGTACCCTGGCAGTGGGAAACACAGACAGACAGCAGCATCAGCAGGAGGAATGGAAGAGTAGTGTGAGTGTGGCAGCAGGTAGGCAGCGTGACATAATAGCCCTGGTACCTAGCGGTGATACCAGGGCTGTAAATAAACACAACAGGAGGTCCCAGACAGCGGTCGTGCAGCCCACATCGTGTCCAATACATAACTGGGACAACACAGTTTTCAACCCGGGCACCTCAGAAAAATTAAACCTTTTTTTTTTTAATGGTTTTGTAGTTTTGGTTTTACAACCAATTACACAGATATAGCTATTTTTTGACGTAATAGCTGGTGGCAGAGTGGTAGCAGAAGGTAAATCTGTGTACCCTGGCAGTGGGAAACACAGACAGACAGCAGCAGCAGCAGGAGGAATGGAGGAGTAATTATGTGAGCAGCTATTGTTTGACGTAATAGCTGGTGGCAGAGTGGCAGCAGAAGGTAATTCTGTGTACCCTGGCAGTGGGAAACACAGACAGACAGCAGCAGCAGGAGGAATGGAGGAGTAATGTGAGCAGCTATTGTTTGACGTAATAGCTGGTGGCAGAGTGGCAGCAGAAGGTAATTCTGTGTACCCTGGCAGTGGGAAACACAGACAGACAGCAGCATCAGCAGGAGGAATGGAAGAGTAGTGTGAGTGTGGCAGCAGGTAGGCAGCGTGACATAATAGCCCTGGTACCTAGCGGTGATACCAGGGCTGTAAATAAACACAACAGGAGGTCCCAGACAGCGGTCGTGCAGCCCACATCGTGTCCAATACACAACTGGGACAACACAGTTTTCAACCCGGGCACCTCAGAAAAATTAAACCTTTTTTTTTTTTTAATGGTTTTGTAGTTTTGGTTTTACAACCAATTACACAGATATAGCTATTTTTTGACGTAATAGCTGGTGGCAGAGTGGCAGCAGAAGGTAAATCTGTGTACCCTGGCAGTGGGAAACACAGACAGACAGCAGCAGCAGCAGGAGGAATGGAGGAGTAATTATGTGAGCAGCTATTGTTTGACGTAATAGCTGGTGGCAGAGTGGCAGCAGAAGGTAATTCTGTGTACCCTGGCAGTGGGAAACACAGACAGACAGCAGCATCAGCAGGAGGAATGGAGGAGTAGTGTGAGTGTGGCAGCAGGCAGGCAGCGTGACATAATAGCCCTGGTACCTAGCGGTGATACCAGGGCTGTTAATAAACACAACAGGAGGTCCCAGACAGCGGTCGTGCAGCCCACATCGTGTCCAATACACAACTGGGACAACACAGTTTTCAACCCGGGCACCTCAGAAAAATTAAACCTTTTTTTTTTTTAATGGTTTAGTAGTCTTGGTTTTACAACCAATTACACAGATATAGCTATTTTTTGACGTAATAGCTGGTGGCAGAGTGGCAGCAGAAGGTAAATCTGTGTACCCTAACAGTGGGAAACACAGACAGACAGCAGAAGGGCAGTACACAGCAGCCCACTGTAGGTGTAAAATGTGTGGCTGCAGGCGACCTAATAGTCAAAGTGAACCAGGCTGGCTTAGTGAGCAGGAGCCAGGAGGTGGTAAAGGGTGGTAAGGCACATTAACGATGGTTCTAAGTTCCGGCAGTCAGTTTATGTCCCCCTCTCGCCGACAACAGGGGCCAGGAACTCGCCTTCCACCCACGCCTGGTTCATCTTGAGAAACGTCAGTCTGTCCACAGACTTGTGAGACAGACGTGAGCGTTTCTCGGTGACCACGCCACCAGCTGCACTGAAGCAGCGCTCGGACAGCACGCTGGAAGGGGGACAGGACAGCACTTCCAGGGCGTACTGCGCCAGCTCGCTCCAGATCTCCAGGCACTTGACCCAATACTCCATGGGATCAACAGGGGCATCGCTGTCAAGCCCGCTGTAGGAACCCATGTAGTCAGCCACCATGCGGGTCAGGCGTTGGCTGTGACCGGAGGAGGATGCTGCTGCATGCACCTCCTCTCTAGTCACTGCTGCCGGAGCCTCTACAGTCCTGTAGAGCTCGTGGCTGAGAGACAGCAGGTCTGTGGGGCGCTTGCTGCTGGATGCAGGCACCTGCTGCTGCCTCTGTGCTGGCTGGACAGTGGGGGTGGAAGGCTGGGGGAAGGCTTCCTCCAAGCGCTCAACAAGGGCCTGCTGCAAGCTCCTTATTTGTTGCGCTGGGTCTCCTCCTGCAGGCGGCAGGAACTGGCTCAACTTCCCCTTGAGGCGTGGGTCCAACATCATGCTAATCCAGATGTCCTCCCTCTGCTTCATCTGGATCACCCTGGGGTCCCTGCGCAGGCACGTCAGCATGTGCGCTGCCATTGGGAAGAGGCGGGCCATGTGTGCTGGCACATCGATGGCAGTGCTGTCCTCATCCTCCTCCTCTGCCTCCTCAGCCTCATCTTCTCTCCACCCCTGCACCAACTCAGCTGCGCTGTGCTGATCCCCCTCATCAGCAGCAAGGTCAGGGACCTCCACCAAGTCCTCCTTCTCCTCCCCCTCAGAGGTGGACTGTGCAGCTGCTTGCCACTCCTGCTGGTCCAAGGCTGCCGCTCCCTGTTCCAGCAAAGCATCGAGGGCCCTGTTCAGCAGACAAACCAGGGGCACCCACTCGCAGACCATAGCATGGTCCCTGCTCACCATGTTAGTGGCCTGCAGAAAGGGAGCCAGCACTAAGCACACCTGCTGCATGTGCCTCCAGTCATCATCGGAGACGATGGACGGGATGTTGCTGGTCTTGTCCCTTCTCCGAGCGGCGGAAACAGTGGCCAGGGCAAGGTACTGGTTGACAGCGTGCTTCTGTTCAACCAGACGCTCCAACATCGCCAGGGTGGAGTTCCAGCGAGTCGGAACGTCAAGGATCAGCCGATGGCGTGGCAGCTCCAGCTCCTTTTGCACGTCTTCCAGGCTCGCACAGGCTGCAGCCGAGCGCCGGAAGTGACGCACAATGTTCCTTGCCGTTTCCAGCAGTTCGCCCATCCCCTGGTAGGTGCGCAAGAACTTCTGCACCACCAGGTTCAGCACGTGGGCAAGACAGGGGATGTGGGTCAGGTTTCCCCTGTCTATTGCGGCAACCAGATTGGCCCCATTGTCGGCCACCACCTCTCCGACTCTGAGGCCTCTGGGGGTCAGCCAAATCCTCTCCTGCTCCTGGAGTTTGGCCAACACATGGGTTGCCGTCAGCTTGGTCTTCCCAAGGCTGACCAACTGCAGCAGCGCTTGGCAGTGGCGGGCCTTCACGCTGCTGCTGAGGCGGGGGGTTTGGCCAGGTGTGCCGGAGGATGGCAGAGGATCGGAGGAACCTGCTGCAGTTCCCCTGACCCTGCGGGGTGGCACCACCCACTGTGTTGCTGCTGCTGCTGTGCCCGCTGCTGCTCTCCCATCCTCACCCCCTTCCACCAAGCTGACCCAGTGGACAGTGAAGGACAGGTAGCGGCCTGTCCCGAAGCTTCTGCTCCAGGAGTCCATGGTGACGTGGACCCTTTCACCAACCGCGTGCTCCAGCCCTCGCTCCACATTGGCCATCACAAAGCGGTGCAGTGCAGGAATGGCCTTGCGGGTGAAGAAGTGTCTGCTGGGGAGCTGCCAGTCTGGGCTGCACAAGCAAGCAGCGCACGCATGTCGCTCCCCTCCTGCACGAGCGTGTACGGCAGGAGTTGGGAGCACATGGCCCGTGCCAGCAAGCCGTTCAGCTGCCGCACGCGACGGCTGCTGGGAGGCAGAGCCCTAACCACCCCCTGGAAGGACTCGCTCAAAAGGCTCTGGCGTGGCCTTTTGCTGGCACGGGAATCAGCAGACACAGCAGAGGAGGCCACTGAGGACTGGCTGCCAGAACAGGCCTCAGTGTCGGCGGCAGGAGTTGCAGATGGGGGAGGAGCAGTGCGTTTCCGCACTCCTGCTGGTGCTGCTGGAGGAGCAGGAGGGCGGGTGGCTGCTGTTGCTGCTGCTGCTGCTGCTGAAGGCTGTGCAGTGATGGGTGTGGTGCCACTGCCAGCACCAGATGCCTTCAGCCTCTGGAACTCCTCATGCTGGTGGAAATGTTTCGCAGCAAGGTGGTTGATGAGCGAGCTGGTGCTGAACTTTAAGGGGTCTGCACCTCTGCTCAACTTCCGCTGACAGTGGTTGCAAGTGACGTACTTGCTGTACACTGTGGGCATGGTGAAAAATCGCCAGAATGGTGACAAAAACAACCCCCTACGGCATGGAACCGCTGCTGCCTGTCTCCCTGTGGTGGTTGGGGGGGGGCTTGGGTGCGGCTGGTGGTGGTACTGGCAGATGCTGCTGCTGCTGCTGCTGAGCCTGAGACACCAGCAGGCTGTGGGACCTGCCTACTGCTGCCAATGCTTGCAATGATGCGCCTCCTTGCAAGGCCCACAAGCGCATCCTCCTCCTCCTCCTTAGAGCTGCTGATGACGACATCCCCTGGAGCTGGTGGCACCCAGTCTCTGTCTGTCACCGTGTCATCATCATCCTCCCCCTCCTGAAACATGTCCTGCTGGGATGATGACCCCCCTTGTTGGGTGAGGTGACACTAATCACTAACTGATTAGATCGCTAAGTGATTAGTACAGTGCAAATACAAAATACAAAAATCGGTAATCAGTAAGTGTGAACAGTGAACAGTGAGTGTGTCCCCTAGTACACTAACTAGAAAATACACTAATCAGTAGTAATCACAAGGAAATAGAGTGTGTGTACACTACACGCGCAGGAGCTAGCCTATGAACAGTGACTGAGTGAGTGTCCCTACTACAGTAAGTAAGTAGTAACAGTCAGGAAGTACAACTAGCAGTTACAATAATCAGTAGTAATCACAAGGAAATAGAGTGTGTGTACACTACAGACGGTGAGTGCACGCACGCGCACACACGCGCAGAAGCTAGCCTATGAACAGTGACTGAGTGAGTGTCTAATACAGTAAGTAAGTAGTAACAGTCAGTAAGTACAACTAGAAGTTACAATAATCAGTAGTAATCACAAGGAAATAGAGTGTGTGTACACTACAGACAGTGAGTGTACGCACGCGCACACACGCGCAGGAGCTAGCCTATGAACAGTGACTGAGTGAGTGTCCCTACTACAGTAAGTAAGTAGTAACAGTCAGGAAGTACAACTAGCAGTTACAATAATCAGTAGTAATCACAAGGAAATAGAGTGTGTGTACACTACAGACAGTGAGTGCACGCACGCGCACACACGCGCAGGAGCTAGCCTATGAACAGTGACTGAGTGAGTGTCCCTACTACAGTAAGTAAGTAGTAACAGTCAGGAAGTACAACTAGCAGTTACAATAATCAGTAGTAATCACAAGGAAATAGAGTGTGTGTACACTACAGACAGTGAGTGCACGCACGCGCACACACGCGCAGGAGCTAGCCTATGAACAGTGACTGAGTGAGTGTCTAGTACAGTAAGTAAGTAGTAACAGTCAGGAAGTACAACTAGAAGTTACAATAATCAGTAGTAATCACAAGGAAATAGAGTGTGTGTACACTACAGACAGTGAGTGCACACACGCGCACACACGCGCAGGAGCTAGCCTATGAACAGTGACTGAGTGAGTGTCTAGTACAGTAAGTAAGTAGTAACAGTCAGGAAGTACAACTAGAAGTTACAATAATCAGTAGTAATCACAAGGAAATAGAGTGTGTGTACACTACAGACAGTGAGTGCACGCACGCACAAACACGCGCAGGAGCTAGCCTATGAACAGTGACTGAGTGAGTGTCCCTACTACAGTAAGTAAGTAGTAATAGTCAGGAAGTACAACTAGCAGTTACAATAATCAGTAGTAATCACAAGGAAATAGAGTGTGTGTACACTACAGACAGTGAGTGCACGCACGCGCAAACACGCGCAGGAGCTAGCCTATGAACAGTGACTGAGTGAGTGTCCCTATTACAGTAAGTAAGTAGTAATAGTCAGGAAGTACAACTAGCAGTTACAATAATCAGTAGTAATCACAAGGAAATAGAGTGTGTGTACACTACAGACAGTGAGTGCACGCGCACAGTCGCACACACACGCAGGAGCTAGCCTATGAACAGTGACTGAGTGTCCCTACTAGTACAGTAAGTAGTAACAGTAAGTACAACTAGAAATTACAATAATCAGTAATCAGAAGGAAATAGAGTGTGTGTACACTACAGACAGTGAGTGCACGCACACGCAGGAGCTATGAACAAACAGTGACAGTGAGTGTCCTAGTACAGTTACAGTATATAGCTACAATACAAAATACAATCACTCAGTACAGTAGTAAAGGACAGCAGAAATACTGGTATAGAAATGAGAAATAAACTAACAGAGGACAGGAGAGAACAGCTGCCCACACAGGCAGGCCCTGAGGCCTAAAGCTGTAAGCCTGCAGCAGCTGTCTCTATGTAACACAAAAGCTACTAACTAAAATACAATGTCTATCTAACTAACAACAATATAGGTGTATATAGGAGGTGTATGTGAGCAAAAACGCTAGGTGATTGACCACAATAAAGCTCTTGCTAAGCCAACGCACAAAGGAGCAGATCTCTCTCTGTACAAAGTCAGGCAAGGACGGAGAAAAACCTAACATGGCGGCCGCTATTTATAGGGTAGGGGCTGGCCAGGGTCCCCCTCTGTGATTGGCTGCCGTCAGAGGGCCTGGGAGCCCTCTGATTGGCTCTAAGGACATCAATCTGGGCTATGACGCTATTCGAGCTCGGTATTCGAGCTCGAATAGCGCTGTTAGCTCGAATAGCGCGAATAGTGAATGGGCTATTCGAGTTCACTCGAATAGCCCATTCGAATAGCTCCAGCTATTCGGAGCTCGAATACCGAGCTCGAATAGCTGAAAAAAGAGCTCGAATATTCGAGCTACTTGAATATTCGAGCTCTGCTGAGCACCACTGCTTCCGAAGTCCCCCGCGGCGGTGGATTTGAATGGAGGATCCACCGGGCACCGGGAGAGGAGAGGGTAGGCTCATTAGGACCGAGCCTTCCCTCTCCTTAGGTGAGTATCTATTTTTTTTTTTTTTACTTGGTAACCATTCACTTTAAGTTGGGATGAGGGTATTTATTAGCTAATAGCTAGCCAATAAATGGTGTAATCCTGGGTCAACGCTTGCTACCTTAAATGTTGGCCAACATGGTCTAACAATCTACCACTACATCTTATGACATTATTTATGAAAAATTCCTACACAATTTCTCACATCAATGTTCCAGGCAAACGGTTGTTGCTCACAATTTGTGGCAAATGCAAACTATACGGGCCATTCGTGGAATTTCCCATGGAGCCATTCTTTGACTCTTCCAAATGGGACAGGATGGCAAATTAGACATTTGTTCCCACATGGCCATCCTTATAGTATCCTCATCACTCGGTGCATAGATAATAGCCCCCTTAAAATCACAGATAAATGGGATAGGGATCTAGGTTCACCCCTCTCTGCAGAGATTTGGGAGAATCAGTGGCGTAACTAGGGTATTTGACACACGGTGCTGATTATTTACTGACACCCCCCACCCCACATTTTTTCTTAAAGGGAAGGTCTGGGGTAATTAAAAAACAAAAATCTTTTTACCCAGGGCTTCTTCCAGCCCCTGGCAGCTCTCCCGTGCCCTCGCCGCAGCTCCGCATCCAGCCGAGATGCACGAGAGCTGATCGGGGTCGCGCTGACATGGAGTGCAGGTGCAGTAGTTCTGTGACTGTGTAGAACACTCCAGGTGACCACGACTGCCTCTTGCTCAGACGCAGTAGATTCCCGTTGGCATCTGCTCCAGAGGGGACCCTGGGCCATCAGCTGGGAGTGGAGCTGCGGCGAGGGCACAAGACAGCTGCCAGGGGCTGGAGGAAGCCCCGGGTAAGTAGATTATTGTTTTTTAATTACTTCGGATCTGTTCTTTAAGTGTCGTAGCCAGATCCTTGCTCCCTACTCTGCATATGTAGCGAGATTCCCTTCACTTTCAGTATGTAGCCAGATGCCCCCATGAAAGGGTTCCTTAACCGAAAAAAAACCCAGCAGTTTAAATTGCCTGGGGCTTCTTCCACTCCCCTGCAGTCATCCTTTGACCTTGCCGTGATTCTACGAACCTCCAGTAACCCGCAGCACCCCTCTGTCCGGCAGGTGGCTGGCCACTGCACACACACTGTGGCGGCCATGCACAGCTATGATCATGCTCCCGTGGCCGGGATTGCCCAGTGCATGCGCATTGCACAATAGAAATGTTTACATACTGTGCATGCACAGAATGCTCCGGTCCACAGACCAGAGTCGCACATACAGCTGGCAGAGGGGACATGTTGGTGACTGGAGGATCATGGAAGCTCGTTGAGGGCACACGATAACTACAGGGGACTGGAAGAAGCCCCAGGTAAGTTAAACTGCTGTTTTTCCCCATTTTAGGTTCCCCTTAAGTATAGGCAGCCAGATTAAAATCCACCCCCCACACCTTTCAGCATAGGTAGCCAGATGCCCTCATGCCTTAAGTATAAGTGGACCCCCTATCGTTTCAGTAGCCAGATGTTCCCTTAAGTATAGGCAGCTAGAAGCCCCTCCCCAAGTATAGATAGTCAGATGACTCCTTAAGTATAGGAGCACCCCCTTTAGCATAGGTGGCTTCCCCCCTTTCAGTATGTGGCCAGATTCCCCCCCCCCCCCTTAAGTATAGGCAGTGCCTCCCATCCTTTCAGTATGTAGCCAGATCCCCTCTTAGTGGCTTCCCCCTTTCCTCTTGTGTAGTCAGATGCCCCCTTAAGTATAGGCAGCCCCCCAAGTAGTCAGATGCCCCCACCCCTGAAGTATAGGAGCCTCCTAGTGCATGTTCATTTAAGGCCAATCGCCCTCCCATCCACCCGAGTCTGCTGGGCAGGGCAGGACAAGGCAATATCTCACCTGCTTTTCAGGGTGGCAAACTTCAGTTGGCTGCCACACAGGTGCTAGCGCTGCCCGCTGATTCCTCTCCTGGCGCTTGTCTGCTCGCACATCGTTCCCCTCACTCCACTGCCCGGTCTTCAACAGGGTGGCCCGCAGTGATGAGTGAGATGAGTGGTGACCAATGACAGTGCTGTAAACTTACAGGAAGTGAAGTGTACAGCGTTGTCATTGGTCACCGTATGCTCATCACTGTGGCCACTTGCTGATTATATCTGCAAGTCTTACTGCATGGGTAACGCCCAGACAGCGGTCGGAGACAGGGAACTTTGAGAACATAGACGAGCGCCGGGACTCGGGAGAGGAAGAGGCAGGCAGCGCACCAGCTAGTCACACCGCAGTAGCCCCAGAGTCTTCCAGATTCCCCTAGCTCCCTATGACCGCGGTGACACCTCCAGGCATGTCTATACCCGGAGCGCTGCGCTCTTGGCCGCCCTATGGTTCATACGCCACTGGGAAGAATGCCTTCATTCTCTCTTATAAACTTTTCCCCCTCCCCGGGGTTGCTGCATTAGGTCGAGAGGACTGAACAACTGTTTAGGAACGACATGCCAGGATTTATCCTCAGAATCAGAATCAGAATCATTTATCAGAATCATTTATTTCGCCAAGCATAAGGGGACATGCCCGGAATTGTTTTTGGCACAGTACAATACAATGGCTCAGGAAGAGTGCATAGAAGGAGAAAGAAGTACAGAGAAAGAGAGAGTGCATAGAAGGAGGCACAGCAGACATCAGATTCACACAAACATTGTAAAAAACACATCACAATCCTAGTGTCTCCCTACGGTGTCGATAGTCAGGTAAGTCTTGTGGGCTGTTCGGCTGTAGCGCCGCCGGCCTCGCCGCTCGTTAAAGCTCGCTTTGATGGTAGAACGTGGAGGGAGTTTAGGGGGTTGACTGCCGAGGGGAAGAAAGAGTTCCTGTGTCTCGTGGTTTTAGTGGAGATGACTCGTAGCCTCCGTCCCAAGGGCAGAATGCTGAAGTAGCGGTGGCCAGGGTGTGAGGAGTCATTTGCAATCCTCAATGCCCTGGTTTTTAGTCTTTTGCTGTGTAGTAGGGCAAGTGAGGGGAGGGAGCACCCAATGATCCTCTCTGCTGACCTGATGACCCTCTGTAGTTTGTCCCTATCATTGACAGTGGTGCCAGCATACCACACCAAGAGAATCGACTCAATGGTGGCGGAGTAAAAGTTGGTTAGAATTTCTTGAGTCATGCCGAACTTTCTCAGCTGGCGGAGGAAGAAGAGTCTCTGCTGTGCTTTACGTTGGGTGGCAGTGATGTTGTGCTTCCAGCTGAGGCCACTGGAGATGGTAGTACCTAAAAGCCGGGCACAGGGCACTCTGGTTACCTCCTTGCTGCCAATGTAAATCGGGGGTGGGAGCCGCCTTCCTGAAGTCGATGATTAACTCCACGGTCTTTGTGGTATTGAGCACCAGCCTGTTCTCCTTGCTCCAATTGCAAATTCTCTCCACCTGCTGACGGTACTCCTGGACGTCATCCTTGGTGACAAGGCCAACGATGGTGGTAATATCAGCAAACTTGATAACCTTGACAGAGTCTGCCTCGGACCTGCAGTTGTTCGTATAGAGGGAGAACAGCAGTGGTGACAGTACGCAGCCTTGAGGAGCTCCTGTGTTCATGGTCGCAGCTTGAGAGTGGATATCGCCCAGTCTGACGACTTGGGACCTGTTGGTAAGAAAGTCTGCGATCCAGAGTTGTAGACTTGGGTGGACTCCAAGTGCAGCTAGGACTCGTTGGAGAATGCGTGGACAGATGGTGTTGAAGGCCGAGCTGAAGTCCAGAAGTAGTATTCTAGCGTAAGTGCCTGGTCTATCAAGGTGGTCGTTGATGAGCTCTAGGCAGATATTGATCGCGTCATCAGTGGACCTGTTTGCTCTGTATGCAAACTGGAAGGGGTCTAGGAGTGGCGAGGTGGAGAGCTTGAGGTGGGCCAGGACTGCGCGCTCCATGGTTTTCATGATGACGGATGTCAGGGCCACGGGCCTAAAGTTGTTCAGTTCGGTGACCCCTTGTTTCTTAGGCACAGGTATGATGGTAGACTTCTTGAAGCACGCCGGGACCTTGCCTTCCCCTAAGGACTTGGTGAAGATAGCGTAGAGGATGGGAGCAAGTTGCCTGCAGCAGGTTTTCAGGCAAGCTGGAGATACACCGTCCGGGCAGGGGGCCTTCCTGGCATTTAGGGTTGATAGGAGGCACAGGACCTCTGCTTCACTCACCACCGTGGGAGAGGGCAGTCTCGCGGTGTTGCCAGCAGTGCATGGGGGAGGGGTAGCCGGTACCTGGTTCTCCTCCGGTTCTTCCTGATTCTCGAACCTGCGGTAGAAACTGCTGAGTTCTTCTGCTAGTATCGGGCTGGGTGTTGCATGCTGGGGTTGGGGCTTGTAGTTTGTGGTGGCCTTCAACCCCTTCCATACCGCCCGTGAGTCGTTTGAGCGCAGGTTAAGTCTAATTTTCTCTGTATACTCTTTTTTGGCCGCTCCCAACTCCCGCTTGAGGTCATTTCTTGCCTTCCTATAGTCCTCCTGGTTGCCGGACTTGTGTGCAGCCTCCTTCCACCTCCGCAGTTGCCGTAGCTTGTTGGTGAAACACGGCTTGTTGTTCGGGTACACCTTGAAGGATTTCGTTGGTACACACGAGTCCTCGCAGAAACGGATGTAGGAGGCGACGGTATCTGCCCATTCATCCAGGTCTGACGCTTCCAGGGACCTCCAGTCAGTGCATTCAAAGCAGGCCTGAAGTTTCAGTTTGGCCTCATTTGACCACACCTTAGTAGACTTAATGATCGGTTTGGCTGATTCTAGGCGCCTCCTGTAGGTAGGGATACCTTGCTCCTGTCATTCCATTTGTACTCACATTAGATTTTGTTGTGCACCCATGAGTGGATTTTTTTTTGTACTAACATATACTTTATGCTTGGTTACCCCTGTTTAGTGTTTAACTGTTATGGACTAATTGATGGTCCGGTTGGCACTATGTGCCTCATGAGTACCTTTGGGCCCTCTTTTCTTTCCTTTCCTCTTATTTCCGTGCTATTCTTGACTCTCTCATGCTTTCTAATTTCTTTCCAATTCTTCTTGTCTAGTCTATTCTTTTTTCTATATGTTTCCATAAGATTAAATGATTTGTTCATTGTTAGAGAAGAATCGTTATCTGAGTCACGTCTTCTATGGAAAAGCTAATAAACTGAAATCACTTAGCTAAAAAGCTGAATCAAAAGCAAGCTCAAATTACCTATTTGCAACTCACAGGGCCAACTGGTTCACCAACCCATAGACATTCTCAATATCTTCAAACAATATTATGCTAAACTACATGATGGTACAGTAACAGATAAATCTACCACCCCTGCCAAAGTCATAGCTGACTACTTTAAGTGGTCTTAAAGCCAGCATTTCTACTTTCCTCTAAAAGATTCCAAACAGCTTAAAAGCTACTATCCCAGGAAGAAAATCTAGCAGAACATCACTGAAATGGTTAAACAAAGCACCTTCTCCTGCTATTCAGCTTCAAATCCGCATCCAAACTGCAGATAACAGTATCTTTTTTACTTGTTAAATACAAATGTATCAACACTGGAATGTAAACAAAACTCTGAGAAACTGTCTCTGCTTCAGGCACCCACAGACTTCATAATAGCTCATTAGAAGATTTTAATCTTACTAATATTATAAATGGGAAAGTTCGGATGTTTGGATGTTTGGATGTTTGTTAATCGATCACGCAAAAATGGCTAAACGGATTTGAATGAAATTTGGCACACACATAGTACATTACCTGGAATAACATATAGGATACTTTTTATTCCCATAACCAAAAAGTGGGCGGCGACAAATACAAATTTCACTGGGAAATGTAAACAGCAGCCATTCTTACACTGTTAATGGTAGGGTTCTCAAACTTTGCACAGTTGGTCACTGGGTGACTGGGATTAATATTCAGAAAAGTGGGTGGAGCCTGCATAAGCCAATCAAAATTCACCTATTGATTTTTAAGGGAAATATTTCATTGCTGCCATTCTTGCACCGTTAATGGCACAAGCCTCAGACCTGGTACAGTTGGTCTTTGGGTGACTAGGGTTCAAATTCAGAAAAGGGGGAGGAGCCACAAACAGCCAATCAGATTTGTTTCATTTCAATAAAAATTATTGATGACAAAGACTGCAAAGCTTACAAACTTGGTCATTAAGTAATTGTGTGCACAGCCAACACCAGCCAAATACATACCCGGGAAACGTCAGGACATCAGTGGGTGGAGAAAAATACAAATTTCACTACCAGAATGTAAACTGCAGCCATTCTTACACTGTCAATGGTACATAGTTAAATAGTTATTTTGGCTGAAAAAAGACATACGTCCATCGAGTTCAACCAGTACAAAGTACAACTCCAGCCTGCTCCCTCACATATCCCTGTTGATCCAGAGGAAGGCGAAAAAACCAAGGCATGGTCCAAATAGCCCCAAAAGGGAAAAATGCCTTCCCGACTCCAGATGGCAATCAGATAAAATCCCTGGATCAACATCATTAGGCATTACCTAGTAATTGTAGCCATGGATGTCATTCAACGCAAGGAAAGCATTTAAGCCCCCTTTAAATGCAGGTATAGAGTTTGCCATAACGACTTCCTGTGGCAATGCATTCCACATCTTAATCACTCTTACTGTAAAGAACCCTTTCCTAAATAAATGGCTAAAACGTTTTTCCTCCATGCGCAGATCATGTCCTCTAGTCCTTTGAGAAGGCCTAGGGACAAAAAGCTCATCCGCCAGGCTATTATATTGCCCTCTGATGTATTTATACATGCTAATTAGATCTCCTCTAAGGCGTCTTTTCTCTAGACTAAATAAACCCAGTTTATCTAACCTTTCTTGGTAAGCGAGACCTTCCATCCCACGTATCAATTTTGTTGCTCGTCTCTACACCTGCTCTAAAACTGAAATATCTTTTTTGTAATGTGGTGCCCAGAACTGAATTCCATATTCCAGATGTGGCCTTACTAGAGAGTTAAACAGGGGCAATATTATGCTCGCATCTCGAGTTTTTATTTCCCTTTTAATGCATCCCAAAATTTTGTTAGCTTTTGCTGCAGCGGCTTGGCATTGAGTACGATTATTTAACTTGTTGTCGATGAGTACTCCTAAGTCCTTCTCCAAGTTTGATGTCCCCAACTGTCTCCCATTTATTTTGTATGGTGCTAGACCATTGGTACGACCAAAATGCATGACTTTTCTTTTTTTAAACATTGAATTTCATCTGCCATTTATGTGCCCATATAGCCATCCTATCCAGATCTTGTTGCAATATGACACTATCTTCCTGAGAGTTGATGATTCTGCACAATTTTGTATCATCTGCAAAAATAGCAACATTGCTCACTACTGCATCCACTAGGTCATTAATAAATAAATTAAAGAGCACTGGACCCAGTACAGACCCCTGTGGGACCCCACTGCTAACAGTCTCCCATTTTGAGTATGATCCATTGACCACAACTCTTTGTTTTCTGTCCATTAGCCAGTTCCTTATCCATGCACACAGACTCTTCCCCAGTCCTTGCATCCTTAACTTTTGCACCAGACTTTTGTGGGGAACAGTGTCGAAGGCCTTAGCAAAGTCCAAGTATATCACATCTACAGCATTCCCAATATCCATATTAGCATTCACTACCTCATAAAAGCTGAGCATGTTAGTCAAACAGGACCTGTCTTTGGTAAACCCATGTTGATGCTGAGAAATAAGATTATTTTCTACTATGAAGTCATGTATAGTATCTCTTAGTAACCCCTCAAATAGTTTGCATACAACTGATGTTAAGCTTACAGGTCTATAATTTCCTGGATCTGATTTTTTGCCCTTCTTAAATAATGGGAAAACGTGGGCTGTACGCCAATCCACTGGGACTCTGCCAGTTGCAAGAGAGTCACAAAAGATAAGATAAAGGGGTTTATCTATAACTGAACTTAATTCCCTTAGGACCCGAGGATGCATGCCATCCGGGCCAGGTGCCTTGTCTATTTTTAATTTATTTAGTCTTGCCTTTACTTCTTCCTGCGTTAAGTATTTAATATTACAGTTAGAAGATTGAGGGCCATATGTAATTCACTTTTTCACCTGAATTTTCTCCTTGGTGATATTTTCTCAACTTGAAAATAAAATGCTTTTTAAACCACCACCAAGCAAACAAATACTCAATGTTATTTTGACAGTACTTTTTCACCTACTTTTCAGTACTTTTTCTATTGCAAAGTGCTAAAAAGTTATTTTAAATTGAAGAAGAAAAATTATCTTCAATGAGAAAACTCAGGAGGAAAAGTGATTTGCATATGGGCCTGAGACTCTTCTGCCTCTGTAATTTGCAACAGTGCTGTTTCCTTTGTGAAGACAGAAGCAAAGAAAGCATTTAATAACTCTGCCTTCCCTTGGTCATCCACCATTGAGTTCCCACCCTCATCCTTTAGGAGTCCTATACAGTCAACCTTTCTTTTTTTAGAGTTGATGTACTTGTAAAACTTTTTTTGGGTTAGATTTGATATCCTTAGCGATTTGATTTTCAGCTTCGATCTTTGCCAGCCTAATTTCTTTTTTACAATTTTTATTGCACTCCTTATAATTGCTGAGTGCAGCCTCGGTCCCCTCCTGTTTTAGGACCTTATAGGCATTCTTTTTCCTCTTCATTTTATCTCTAACCTTTCTATTCATCCATAGAGGCCTTTTTTTATTCCTAGACATTTTGTTTCCATATGGGATATACATACTACAATATTGATTGAGAATATGTTTAAAAGCTTGCCATTTCCCTTCAGTGTCCTCTCCTTGTAGTACATTATCCCAGTTCACCAAACTTAGTGCCTGCCTAATTTGATTGAACTTTGCTTTTCTAAAATTCATAGATTTAGTGGTCCCGCTGCCCCGTGGCCTATCAGTCACCAGATCAAACGTTATCATGTCGTGATCACTATTTCCCAAATGTTCTTGAACCTGCACATTTGATACATTATCTGGTCTATTCGAAATGATCAGATCCAGTAACGCATTCCCCCTAGTTGGTTCCGTTACCATTTGAGTCAAGTAATTGTCCTGTAGTGCTGCCAGAAATCTGCTGCTTTTACCAGAATGGGTAGCCTCAATACCCCAGTCAATGCCTGGAAAGTTGAAGTCGCCCATAACTATGACCTCATTTTTACTTGCAGCTTTTTCAATTTGCTGTAGTAATCGCAGTTCTGCAGCTTCATTAATATGAGGTGGTCTGTAGCATACCCCAATAAGCAATTGGCAACTTTTATTTCCACCATGAATATTGACCCAAGAATACCTACAAAAACATGGATTTTGCCCATTAGAAACAGACGTGGTAAAAGAACTAGAATTACCAATAGGTCAAGGAGAGTTCTTAAATATTGTGAAAAATTTGAAATCAGGGAAGAGCCCAGGGCCCGATGGGCTCACCGCCCAATATTATAAGCTCTTTGCCAAGGCCTTGGCACCCTGTTTTATTAAAGCATTCAACAGCGTTTCAGACCAAACCATCCCCTCCGTGCAGCTTCTTGAAGCCCATGTGACAGTGATCCATAAGGAAGGAAAGGACCCTACCCTATGTAACAACTATAGACCAATTTTACTACTTAATTGTGATATTAAGATATTTGCCAAGGCCTTGGCAAACAGAATCACTCCGCTTCTCCCACAACTCATTCATCAAGACCAGGCTGGGTTTGTCCCTGGAAGGGAGGGCAGGGACAACACGACCAAGGCTATTGGGATTCAGCATTGGCTTTCTCGGCGTCGGTCGGATGGCTTTCTGCTGTCGACCGATGCCGAGAAGGCCTTTGACAGGGTCTCCTGGGACTACATTAGGGCTATACTTTCCAATCTAGGACTGGGCCCACAACTCACCTCATGGATTAATCTGCTTTACAGCAATCCATCAGCTAAAGTAAAGGCGAACCTCTCTCTCTCGGAGTCATTCCCTATCTCGAACGGCACTAGGCAGGGGTGCCCCTTATCCCCCTTAATTTATATTCTTTGCTTAGAGCCCTTTTTAAATCAGGTCAGATCCAATGCGGATATTCAGGGTATTAAGATTGGTCGGATGAATACATAATAGCAGCCTTTGCTGATGACATGTTGTTCTTTTTATCAAATCCTCTAACCACCCTCCCGATCCTGATACAAGCACTTCATAACTTTGGATTAATTTCCAACCTAAAAATCAACTACGACAAATCCTATGCACTTAATGTTACCCTCAAAGCAGAGGATGTGATGACTTGCAGAGAGAGATTCCCCTTTAAATGGGAAACAAAAGCAATTTCATACCTTGGCATTAAGTTACCAGAGAAACTAGACAATCTGTTTGACTACAATTATAGCCCACTCAGGGACAAAATTCAAAAAGAACTAACAGACTGGAACAAGCTTAAAGGTCTGTCTTGGTTCGGAAGGATGGCATCTATTAAGATGACAATCCTCCCACAACTCCTATACCTCTTTCAGACAGTTCCTGTCCATCTTCCACCAACTTTTTTGAAAAAACTACAAACCTCACTTAACCAATTCATATGGGGTCATAAAAAAGTAAGGCTGAGCAACAGTACTCTTTCCCTGCCCCTAGACAGAGGAGGTTCAGGCCTCCCTAACCTAAAATTATATCACCTTGCCTCACACCTAGTACGGGTTACTGACTGGACAACCTCACCAACCCAGAAAGATTGGGTTAAGATAGAGCAGGAGATCACGGGCACCCAGATAGGAGGCTACCCATGGATACCCTCCATACAAACTAGTGGTAACAAATTAGATCATCCATTTATAACAGCAACAAAACAAGCCTTTACGATATGCTGCAAAAATACAAAATCTCTCTCCAAAATGGGCCTATGACACCACTACTAGGACATCCTCTTTTTACACCAGGAAACGAATCAGCTTTTCTTAGAGCCTGGGCAAAAGTAGAACTCCCCAGGGTGCACCACTGTGTTACAGCTGGAGCACTTAAACCCCGAGAAGCCATCACGCATCCCACTTTAGATCAAACTCTACCATACTGGACGTTCTTCCAGATTCGGCATTTTATAGAGACACCCATTCTCAAACTGGGAGCGGCCCACAGACTCACACAATTTGATCAAAAGTGTGAATCAAAAAATGAGAAACGCCATATGCTATCCTGGAATTACAACCTTCTGCTATGTGCCCAATCATCACCAGCTCCTATCTTTAAAAAAAATTGGGATAAACTTCTAGGCTCCCCTTTACCAGAAGATCAATGGCTCACGATATATTCAAATACACATAAATCTTCCAGAAATACAAGGGCTAGGGAACAAAATTATAAATTCCTTACTCTATGGTATAGAACGCCTGAGATCCTAAGTAAATTCATGCCTAATGTGCTTAACATATGCTGGCGCTGTGAAAATGGTCCAGGTAACCTACTTCACCTGATGTTTGACTGTCCTCTATTGAAAAGATTCTGGAAGGACATCCATAGGTTAACCCAACATATTTCGGGATGTAACATGCCCTACACTCCAGATGTATTCCTCCTACATAACTCAACCTACTCTCCAACTCAATACAAGAAATCCATAGTTCCTCACTTGATCTCAGCGGCCAGAGCAACCATACCAGCACTATGGAAAACAAAGCTTGTTCCTACCCTAAAACAGTGGTTCTCGAGAGTCGAAAGAGTGAAAGAGCTGGAAGAGCTGATCCTCATAGCCCATGACCAGGTTGACAAAATATCCAAAATATGGGCTTGTTGGTATGAATTTAAAGATTCTGATGAGTATAAGAGTGTAATGTCATAGTCAGATTCCAAAAACTTTATCACCTGAATGATGTCTGTCATAATCAAGCCACCACACGGTGCCTATCATCTCTCTACTTATTGCACTTCCGCCTACTCACCACTCCTCTTCTCTTCTCTCTCCTAGTCTTCTTTTCTCCTCCTCTTCATATTCCTACTTCATCTTTTCTCCTCTTCTCTATACCTCTTCCCAATCTCAGAAGCCTATCTATGGGAACACTATCCCCCTACCTTACTCCCTCATGGAGCCCCACCCTCCCTATAACAAATTGTGATTTCGCTCTTGTTTTTCTTCTTTATCTCAATCTGTTACAGCACTACCTTAAACATAAGGCATGGGACCAATCCTACTCTGAACAGCCTATCTTCCTTTCTTAAAAAAAAAATCTCAAAAAAAAAAAATGGTATTTGTAAACGATGTTACTCTAAATGCTATCCAAACGTGTTATGTATCACCAATCTGCTTTAATGTACACTCTGTGATAATCTGTTTGCAAATTTCATTCAATAAAATATATTGGAAATTAATATTTACCCAAACAGACTCCACATCTTCACAATCTTCCTCCATCTCATCGTTCAGGACAGCTGTAAAAGAATTCTTAACAAAGAGACAAACCCCTCCACCTTTTTTCCCTGTTCTATCCCTCCTAAACACATTGTATCCTTTTAAATTAGCTATCCAGTCATGGCTTTCATCCATCCATGTCTCAGTTATTCCCACAATGTCATAGCCTTTGTCATTCAGAATGAACTCTAGTTCGTCTATTTTATTTGCAAGGCTCCGAGCATTGGTTACCATGCACTTTATATTTTCACCACCACATTTACCAATTTTGTTTACCTGAAATGGGCTACTTGAAGTTTTACCAACCTCCTTAATCTTTACACCCCCCTCTCCACCCCCCATAATGTTAGGCTCCCACTGTCTTTTTACCTTATCTTGTCTACATATTGAGACTTTATCCTCCCGCCTCCCCCCAGATCCTAGTTTAAAATCTCCTCCAACCGTTTAGCCATCTTCTCCCCCAATGCAGCTGCACCCTCCCCATTAAGGTGCAGCCCATCCCTGCTGTAGAACATGTAGCCGACTGCAAAGTCTGCCCAGTCCTACACCAATTTCTCAGCCACTTATTTAACTCCCTAAGCTCCCTCTGTCTCTCAGATGTAGCACGTGGCACTGGCAGTATTTCAGAGAACACCACCTTGGAGGTCCTTGCTTTAAGTTTATCTCCAAGTACCTGAAAATCATTTTTGAGGTAGATTTCTCAATCTTTGCACAGTTGGTCACTGGGTGACTGGCATTAATATTCAGAAAAGTGGTTGGAGCCTACAGAAGCCAATCACAATTGACCTATTGATTTTCAAGGGGAAATATTCCATTGCTGCTATTCTTGCACTGTTAATGCCACAAGCCTCAAACCTGGTATAGTTGGCCTTTTGGTGACTGGGGTTCAAATTCAGAGAAGGAGGTGGAGCCACAAACAGCCAATTAGATTTATTTCATTTCTGTAACGATCGGTGTAACACAGAGAGGGTCTGATTACCGGTGATCTGCAGTATCACCGAGAATACAGATATATACCCGATTATTGATGATCTGCAGTATCACCGATAATCAGATATATCTCTAACCTCTGGACACCTGAGTGATAAGAGTGTTAAGGTGCAACGGTAATACTTTGAGGACTGCACCTGAGGAGCAGGTGCAGGTGCAAGGCAGTAAGGAATACTGCACAAATACAAGCCTGAGACTCTCCCGAGGGAGGAGTCAGGCTGGGAGTAGGAAGGACAGAACGTGAGTGACACCAATGAGGGGATGTCACTGACAGATCTGTGAACTATCTCTAGCAGGGGAGATAGTTCTTGAGGTTGGGCAAGCCAGGTCGTCAGCACACAGACATATCAGGTACAGAGACAGGAGACAGATGCGGAATCCTAAGGCAAGCAGAGTTTGGCAACAGAGTTTTAGAAATGACAAGGTACTAAATCAGAGATCAGAAGAATGGTCAGGAAAGCAGAAGGTCATAACAATTAATCAACAATGCCTAGTCTTGGGTGTGAGCTCCTTGATCATCAACACCCTGGAACTAGTCTAGATAATAACTGGATGGAAAGCTAATTCCTAATCTGAGGTGTGAGGTCCTTGGTCATCAACACCCTGGAACTGGTCTAGATAATAACACAGATAACAAGCAGAATTCCTAGTCTGAGGTGTGAGGTCCTTGGTCATCAACACCCTGGAACTGGTCTAGATAATAACACAGATACTGACAAAAGGTCTGAGTGCTACCACGTAGTGATCGCAACGCCAGACACCAGAGAAATGACCAGCACCCAGTATATATACTAAAGCGCTCCTCAGCGCCTCCCCTAAGTGCTGGACCAATGAAAACTGACAGAATTGTCAGCTGACCGGCTTGGTCAGCTGACACCCTTCTGACTGTCATAAAAGCTTTGTCTCTCAGCGCGCGCGCGCGTCCTTCTGAACCTGTGTGCACTATCTGTCCCAGCCACACTAGACATGTGTTGTAATGTATCTGCTGTGTTGGACACGGAACCTGCCGCACCGCTATCCGAGCATGCGGCGGTTTCTCTTCTCGTTCAGCCGCACTGATAGCTGTGGGCCTATGCGTGCAACCTGCTGCGTCGGACGCGGAATCCGCCGCCTTGTTTACAGGACATGCGGCGGTTTCTCCGCGCTCCGTCAAGCTAGTAGATGCAGGCCCAGGCGCGCAAGCTGCCGTGTTGGACGCGGAATCAGCCGCCTTACTCTGAGTACCTGCGGCGGCTCTTCCGCGTTTTCTCACAATTTCAATGCAAATCATTGATGCCAAAGACCACAAAGCTCACAAACTAGGTCGTTGAGTAATTGTGTGTTAGGGTTAGAAAAAGTCGGCAGAGCCAACACTAGCCAAATATATACCTGGGCAATGCCGGGCGACCAGCTAGTATATAATAAAAAGCAGTTATAATAGAAACGTAATAAAATGCAATGCCAACTTTCAAAGTAAGAAAAACTACACTTTGGAAACTGGTAATTTGTAACAGACAATATTACTTATGCACAAAAGCAAATATGATAACTGTATGAGTAATAAAAGTAGGAAAACACATTTTTATTGAATGTTATGTCAGACTTTCAGACCACTTTAACTATATCAGAAGTCCTCAGTTTATCATCAGTGGCCATGCACAGTGGGGGCAGATGCAGCAGGTGTGCTTGGTGTTTGCTCCCTTCCTGCAGGGAACCAACCTGGTGAGCAAGGGACGGGCATCCCTCTGCCAGTGGGTGCCCATGGTTTGTCTGCTGGAAATGGCCCTGTGTGATCTGATGGAAGTGGGAGAGGAGGCCCTGATCCAACTGGAACAGCAGTCAGCTGTGCAGTCCACCTCTGAGGGGGACTTTGAGTTGTTGGAGGAGGAGGAGTTTGAGGTCCTTGACGTTGCTGTCGAGGGGGAACAGCAGAGCGCAGCTGCAGTGGTGCGAGGTTGGAGAGGGCAGGAAGAGGCTCAGGGGCCAGAGGAGGAGGAGGACAATGTTGTGGACGCTGACCCTGATGTCTCTGCAGGACTGTCCACCCTGTTTCCCATGGCAGCACACATGCTGCGGTGCCTGCGCAGGGACCCCAGGGTGAAGCAGATGCGTGCTCAGGAGGATATCTGCATCAGCATGAACCTGGACCCACAGCTGAAGGGGAAGGTGGGTCAGTTCCTGCCTGCTGGAGACCCTGAGCAGCGAACAAGGGAGTTGCAGCAGATCCTTGTTCAGCAATTGGAGGAAGCCTTCCCTCAGCCTTCCACCGAGTCTGTCCCTGTCCAGCCAGCACAGCAGCCAGTGCCTGCGGCCAGCAGCAGAAGCAGGTGCCCAGGAGATCTGCTGTCTCTCACTAAGGCACTCTACATGATGGTAGAGCTGCCGAGAGAGGAGGTGCCTACAGCAGCATCCTCCTCTCAAAGTCAGAGCCAGCAACTGACCCGGATGGTGGCAGACTACATGGGGTTCTTCAACGGGCTTGACACCAGCGAGGAGCCTGTGGACCCCTTTGAGTACTGGGTCAAGTGCTTGGAGATCTAGAGTGAGCTGGTACAGTACGCCCTGGAAGTCCTGTCTTGCCCCTTCCAGTGTGCTGTCCGAGAGGTGCTTCAGTGTGGCCGGTGGTGTGGTCACGGAGAAGCGCTCTCGCCTGTCCCTGGACTCTGTGGACAGACTGACATTCCTGAAGATTAACCAGGCCTGGATTGACGGCACATTCCAGGCCCCTGTTGTTGGGGAGAGGGAGACATGAGGTGCCTGGCAATTTTTTTTGCACATCAACCTTCAGTCTCCTGCTAATTTGGCCTGTTTTTTCTTTAGGTGCTGTGGTACCACCGCTAGGTGCCATGGTCTAGGCTTCCTGCTGCCATGTATGTTACTCCTCCCCCTGCTGTCTGTGTTCCCACCACCAGGGTCCACTCAATTATGCACTGCTGCCACTAGCTATTTTACACCATCAAAATAGCTACTACTGTTCTTGTGTAAAAAAAAAAAAAAAAAAATTTGGGGAGGTGTCTGGGATGCAAACTGTGCTGTCCAAGTTGTGGGGAGAACCCAGCTGCGGCTGTACGACTAGGTGCCATGGCCTGTTATTGCCTGCGGGTTGCTGCCACACGTCACTCCTCCTGCTGCTGCTGCTGCTTTAACCTCCTGCTGCCTGTGCTCCCACCTCCAGGGTCCACAGAATTATGCGCTGCTGTCATACGCCACTAGCTATTACGCCATTACAATAGCTATATGTTTTTGTTTTTGTAAAAAAAAAAAATCTGAGGTGTCTGGGTTGAAAACTGTGCTGTCCCAATTGTGTATTGGACACAATATGGGCTTCTTGACCGCTGTCCGGAACCTCCTGCTTTTTGGTGTTTATTACTACCGAGGTACCAACGCTAGGTGCCATGGCCTGTTGCATTGCCTGCTGCCACACGTCACTCCTCCTTCTGCTGCTGCTTTAACCTCCTGATGCCTGTGCTCCCACCGCCAGGGTCCACAGAATTATGCACTGCTGCCATGCGCCAATAGCTATTGCGCCACTGCAATAGCTATATTTTGTTGTTAAAAAAAATCTGAGGTGTCTGGGTTAAAAACTGTGCTGGCCCAATTGTGTATTGGACACCATGTGGGCTTCACGACCGCTGTCCGGAACCTCCTGCTGTTTGGTGTTTATTACAGCCGTGATACCAAGGTTAGGTGCCATGGCCTGTTACTTTGTATGCTGCCACACGTTACTCCTCCTCCTGCTGCTGCTGCTTTAACCTCCTGCTGCCTGTGCTCCCACCACCAAGGTCCACAGAATTATGCGCTGCTGCCATGTGTCACTAGCTATTACGCCACAAATTTAGCTAGGCTGTTGGAGAAAATGTAAAAACAATTTTAAAAGAAAAAAAAATAAGTTGAGTACAAGAGGAAGAATAATAACAAAAAAATTAAGACGAAAATGGTGAAGAAGAAGAAGAAAATGGTGAAGAAGAAAAAGAAGAAGAAGAAAATGGTGAAGAAGAAGAAGGAGAAGGAGAAGAAGAAGAACCAGGTGGTGAAGAAGAAGATGGCGAAGAAAAAAGATGGAGAGAAGGTCAAGAAGAAGGTGAAGACGAGACGAAGACGGTGAAGAAGAATAAACAAACAAATACAGAAAACAAATGTTTTCCATCGATTTTTTTTTTTTTATTATACCTCCACACATATTTAATTGTGTTTTTTCTTTAAAAGAATCATGATGCTTTATGCATCATTTACCATAAAAGAAGTTTTGAAAGAAGTTTAAAGGCCATTCGTGATTACAACTCGTGATCCAGATTCAATACTTAATTACGACTCGAATGCGAACTCAAATCGGTTTCTACGATCGTGATCACGGCCAAATCTGGATTTTACCCGGACCAGGATTCAAATTCACTCAAATCGAATTTGGGGGCATTCGAGCACCACTGCTGGTAGCTGATGAAGATGTGGTTGAGAAACAACCAGAGGTCAAGGTAGGCGGCAAGCTAGGCAATAGTCAGCACAAGAGACAGGACAGAGGTGCCTGGCTCTTCTACTGACCAGATATGCAATTGCTCCGTTGTTATTGCCTCATGAGGCAGGATCAAACCTGAAAAACACGCTGCATTGTCCCCCGGAGTATATAAATAAACTTGTTGTATTTGACAAATACATTGGCAATTTTTGTGTCTGCTTGGAGGTGGTAACTGGTAAGTCCACCACTGCCTCCTCATGTTTTAAACTTTTTAGATTATTTTATCCTTTTGGCGCCTCTGTTTCCATACTATGCTAAGAGACAGGACAAGGACTGGATCTAATTAAAAAAAAAAATTGTAAATATATTTTTGTGGTATAATTTTTCTTTTTTTTTTCCAGATCAGCTATGATGTCCTGGAGCCATTTCCAGGCAAGATGGATGATCTTTTCAACTCTTTTTTCAGACTTTCTCAGTATGATAAGCTCTATTATGTGGCTGTAGCTCTGCTCATGAGACATTTTGGCTGGAACTGGGTTGGAGTAGTTATTCCAAATGATGAGAGTGGAGACTCCGAGCTGAGGAAACTGACCAAAGAGCTGACCAGGCATGGAATCTGTATAGAGGTCATTGTTAAGCTCCCCAGACACTATAAAGATAGGGCTAAAGTATCAAACATAATAACCAAGTCAACTGCCAGCATTTTTGTGATCTGTGGAAATTTTAATGCTATCTTAAGCTTTGTGTATGCACTATACAGTCTTTATAGTAAGACGTTCATTTTGAACGACTCCTGTTTTTTGCATCGTCACTTCAGTACCTTCTACTTTCACTTTGTTAACTGCAGCTTAAGTTTTCAACCTTTCTTTGCTTGGAAAGTAATGGATAAATTAAACATAATATATCCTTCTAATGGACTTGAGAATCATTTTTGGAGGCATCATTGTACAAATGTTATTGACCTGCCTAATTTCCGTTATTACGATGTATTTGCAATAGACCACTGTAACAGCAGCTCAAACATATTTCATCTGGCTGACACAAGGGACGTAACTTTATATTATACCATCACTGCAACTACTGTCCTGATCCACGCACTGCAGGACATGCTATTATTAGTCAACAGAAAAGGAAATGGACACAGAACACGTGAGTATAAGAATCAGGTAACAACAACAACATAATAATAATAATAATAATAATAATAATAATAATAATAATAATAATAATAATATAACATTTTATGGCAATTAACCAGTGGCGTAGCAATAGGGGGTGCGGAGGTAGCGACCGCATCGGGGCACTAGGGCCAGAGGGGCCCAGCTTCAACAACAGTATTCGCTGTTTATTGGTCCTGTGCTGATAATATTCACTTCTATAAATGCTTTTAAAGAGAATCAGAGAGGAAAAAATAAAGCAGTTATACATACCTGGGGCTTCCTCCAGCCCCATACGCGCTGATCGATCCCACGCCGCCAGCCTCCTCTGCCCCCCGCAGCTACGAGAACCGGCTCCATGCTGATCCGTCAGTCGGAGCCAGTCTAAGCGTAGCAGAGGTGCGCTCTTTGCGTATCTCTGCAGGAGTGTATGGAGAGATATTTAGAGGGCGCACTTTTCCTGCGTAGCCCGGCTCCGATGACGTCAGCGACGGGAGCCGGTTCTCGTAGCTGCGGGACGCGGGCAGCGGTGGATGGCGGCGTGGGATCGATCATCGCTTATGGGGCTGGAGGAAGCCCTAGGTATGTATAACTGCTTTTTCATTTTTTTAAATAAGGTTCCTCTCTGATTTCCTTTAATAGTAGCAATCATTAACACACTGTTCCCCATCCACTTCTTGCACCTCTGACACTGTGATTGTCCATGATTGTTTTTGGTATACCGTATCAATTGTTATGTATAGAGTGCTGGGGGGGGGAGGGGGCATGTAAAACTTGCTCCGGGGTCAGCAGATTCTTAGCTACACCACTGCAATTAACCACAGCTGTTGTAAAAGAGCTGAAGCTTACTGTATATAAAGTGATGGACAAACATTGCAAAAGAACTTTTGTGGAAGAATCACATTTTTTTTTTACACAACGTTTTTCAGGGCATATTTGCATCCGCATTTATGTAACAAAACCCGGGCAGTGGCATCGGTGGAGGGGGATCAGTGCCAACGTGTTTCCCCCAAAATGCATGTTTTAGGTAGAGGCTTTACTTTTCAATGTGTACACGTGTAGATGCTTGTGCAGTGTGGGCCTAACACTGCACTACAGACTCAACAGTGATGTCAAATGCTTTGTGTGACAACGTCTGGTGAGGGGACACAACATTTTTACAACAACAAGTACAGTGTGGTCACAAAATATGTTGTTACAGAGTGTGAGCCTAACACTGTACCACAAAGGCAGTGATGTTATGTAAAAGCTTTGTGTGCTAATGTCAGGTGACACCATTTTTTTAAAGTACAGTGCGGTCACTCAATCACTTTATTTTAGCACAGTGACAGGCTGTAATAGTGACACAGATACATACCACACTATACTACACATGTGACAAAATGTACTACAAAACAGATACACACCACACCAGGAACAAGCTGGTGGGTCCCTAGCTGGTGAACTACAAGGAGCAGAACACCTATAGTTTCAGGATGCAGCCCCATGGCAAGCCTGCAAAGACGGGGGCGTGGCCAAGATGGTGAACGGCTAACAGCTAACTCAGAGAGCTCCGCCATCCAGCATTTGGAAAACCCTGGTCATACTGAGCTGTTTCTGCTAAAAACTGTTGCATTTGCTCCCTAAAGGTTCCGCTTCCCACTGAGCAAGCTGGAGTGGTACGATCCAGTGCTACCACCAGAGCGAGAGGTGCATCATCCCGGGAAGAGGACAGATGGTAGGCCCAACAAGGACACATAGAGCATCGGAGAGGTACTCCCCATAAGAGGACGCCACAATGTCCCAGCGCACAAACAAAACAAACAAGGACAAAGATAAGGGGAAAGCAGAGAGAGCCCTCTCCTCAGAGCGTCTAGGCACCTCACAAGCACCTCTGGTGGCAGTCAGCAAACATAAGCAAGCCCCTGCAAAGACACCAGACCCAGACCACGAGGCAGATCAAGATGGCAACCAACCAACACCACCTAACCCGTTTGAAATATTAGATGCCATCAAAAACTGCCAGGCTACTCTTACCCTCAAAATGGATGCATACAAAGCTGGTATGGGGCTACTACGTCAAGACATGTTGGTGCTGAGGGATCGCACAGGTGCCGTTGAACAAAGAGTCTCCGATTTAGAAGACGTACAGCAGTCTCATGTTTGCGCCATCCCAAGAATGGAGAAGCGGCTAGATAACCTGGAAGCAAGAGCCAGGGCCCGGCCGAGGCATAGGCTGGAGAGGCTCCAGCCTCAGGGCGCAGTGTAAAAGGGGGCGCAGAATTCATTCAGCTGTCATTCCTAATTGTGTTTGAAGCAGAAAGAAATAAGAAAAGGGGATACATGGCAGTGACTGCAAGCCAGATAACTACATATTAAGGTGTTGGGGAGGTTGTGGGCCCTGTGGCCCTCTTAGTCTAATAGCAATCAGTGTGTGATGGCTGGGGTGGGAGGGATGGAGGGGCGCACTTTGGTGTCTCAGCCTTGGGTGCTGGAGGACCTTGTCCCACCTCTGGCAAGAGCTATTGACGCAGAGAACCGAAACAGAAGAAATAATCTAAGGCTACTAGGCTTACCAGAAGGCTCTGAAGGGGAAAACATCCCAGACTTCATGGAATCCCTGCTCCGTAAGCTACTACCAGAAGATACTTTTTCTCCATATTTTCTTATCGAGAGAGCACATAGGATGCCTGCCAAGAGGGGCCTCCCTGGAGCTCTCCCATGGCCGTTGATATTCAAACTTCTCAACTACCATGACAGATTCTATCCTCGCAGAGGCAAGGAAGGCAGGTGATCTTCTACATGAAAACACCAGATTGATGCTTTTTGCAGATTTCACTGCAGAAACTCAAAAGCTATGCAAATCCTCCACGCAGGTAAAACTCAAATTAAGAGAAAGGAAAATAATCTATGCCATGATGTTTCCTGCAAAGCTCAGAATCCAAGTCCCAAGAAAAGTAGACTTCGGCCTCACTGCTGAAAAGATGGGGCTGTATTATTGCCTTTTAACACAAAATAACCCTCTGGAAATCCATATTTCCACTTATTTTGACCTGTATTTTAGTGTGAGGCTTACATAAAAATGCATTTTTCTTTATTTATCTCCAGTGTTCTTTCTTTCTTCTCCTTTCTTTTTTTTTTTTTTTTTTTTTTTTTGGGGGGGGGAGGGGGGGTGTAGTGGTGGTGGAGGGGCAATGTAGATACCTGAGATATAGATACCTTGACACCCCAATAAAGAGCTTCTAGATTCTACCATAAGTTCATCACCTGATTCTAAGGGAACATGGTAGTGGGGAAGATTACCCCTCACCTCTTTAATGTTAAGATCAAGGATGCTTTGTAAAGAGGGGTGCTTTGCCACACCCCTTGTGAGGTACCCGGTAATGTAAAAGGCGTGTCATCTGGTGTAATGTGATGCTGTGATATGAGTGGTAATATGGCCACTTATACTGGGGGTACCTCTAGCTATGTATGCTGAGACAGCCTTTACTAGAGCCTACCTAATAAAGGGGGGTGTGCATGAAAAAGGGCACAGTGACAAAAGGGCTTGGCTTGACAAACAAAATGGCGTGGGCGGATAACGAAATCTGATAACAATAAACATAATTGTCAAACTTTGTTACCAATAAATGCCATTGTTAAAACAGATGGAAACTTTGTTAACGATAAATACCATTGTTAAAACAGATGGAAAATAATAACAAAAAGATATTAACATTAAAAATCGTTACGTAATTCAACAATACAGCTTAACCCAACCCTATTCTCACACAGAACCCTCCCCTGGTGGTACCTAAAACTAACCACTCCCCTGGTGGTGCCTAACCCTAATTACCCCCCCCAGTAATGCCTAACCCTAACCCCCCGTGGTGCCTAACCCTAATCACCCCCCTGGTGGTGGGTGAACACCTCACCCTTCACGATGTAGCTGCACAGATGACATCCAATACATGGGAATGTCCCATTTCTGCTACTCTCTTTAGTGGTCAGAGGACCCAAATCATTCCTTACTAATTTATCTCTCAGGGAGGGTGCTCTTTTGAAAGATAACAGTGGCCAATCATAGAATTCCCTGACACAGGGTAAACCCTGTCTCAGGATTGGCCAGTGTTTATTGATAATATGGCCATTTTTTTCAGATAAAACATTAAAGGTCATAACACATGGTAACCTCTCTGTGACCCCCAGTTTAAGGCCCCCCTGTCGTGAGAACAAACCACCACCCTGTTTATATTTGAAGCCATCCTGTAAACACGTCACAGGATACCCCCTAGCAAGAAATTTGGACCTCATCTCTTTGAGTCTCAATAGTCTAACCCCTGGATCATCCACAATCCTTTCCACCCTCTTAAATTGTCCCTTGGGTATGTTGAAACGTACGTGTGGAGGATGAAAGCTAGTAAAGTGAAGGGTGGAATTTCTGTCTGTCTCCTTGACGTAAAGATCAGTGGAGAGCCTCCCCTCCTTCTTCTCCACCCAAACGTCAAGGAAGCTCACCTTAGACTGGTCACAATGGATAGTCAACACAATAGTCGGGCATTTGCTATGTAATTCCGCCACAAAGGCTTCTAGGCTCGAACGTGGCCCCCTCCACAGCAAAAAAATGTCATCAATGTAACGTTGCCATAGCAACGCATACTTACAGAACAGGGTACTCGAGTAGACGAAGGCCTCCTCGTAAAGTCCCATAAAGAGATTTGCATAGGAAGGGGCTACGTTCGAGCCCATCGCCGTTCCCCTGCGCTGTACATAAAAAGAAGATTCAAAAAGAAAATAGTTATTTCTCAAAATAAACTCCAACATAGTCAGCAAAAACTTTCTCTGTTTGTTGTCAAAATCAGTGTACAGCATGAGGTAAAAATCCACAGCCTCCAGCCCTCCCTCATTGGAGATGGCAGTATATAAGCTACTGACATCCATCGTGACCAGCCAGGTGTCTTGTTCCAAATTCCCAATCCCTGCAATAATTTCCAAAAAATGTGGGGTATCCCTCAAATAAGAGTGTAGATTGACTACAATGGGCCTCAATACCCTATCCAAAAAGATGGCAATATTGGAAAAAATGGAATCAATCCCTGAAACTATGGGACGCCCAGGGGGATCAACTAACCGTTTATGGATTTTGGGCAGTATGTATAATATGGGGATTCTAGGGGATGTCTTAGTTAAAAATGTCCCTAAACCCCTGTCAATGATTCCCCCTTCTTCAGCCCCATTTAATATCTGATTGATTTTTTGCCCAATTTCATATGTTGGATCTCCCGGCAGTATTTGGTGTACCTCTTCTTCACTAAGCTGTCTTAGAACTTCTGCTCTATATTTGATGGTATCCATAATAACAACAGCACCTCCTTTATCTGCTGATCTAATGGTTATAGATTTATTCATAGCTAAAGAAGAGATTGCCTGACGTTCCTGTAAAGAAAGATTATTAGATTGTGTACTACAACAGTACTATATTACAATGTTTCAATATTTTATAAGGTTTTTGTCATCTACCTATGGTTACTTTGTCCCTGGTGGCCCCCGATTGGTTGGCAAGTGTTTCATACATATGTATATATGGTAATGATGTAGTTCTCTATGTGGTCCACCGATATGCTTTATCAGAGTGTTTTTTACCATATGTCAGTAATGTGGGTCTGTGATGGTTTGAGAAAGGACCAAGCAGTCCGAAACGCCTGTGCATCACTTTGCACTTACCCACAGTATGTTTTAAACATGTTTTAATGGATATACAATAAAGATGGACCTTTGATGGTGCGGATCGTTTGGAGTTTTTGCCACATCACTTGTTACTCCAAGGTGGATCGCTGCACATCACCAGCCATTGGTGCAGGAGCATTTATTTGTTCCTAATATATAGCCATGGCAATTCTGGTTAGAGTGCACTCTTATTCTCTCAGAATTGTTTTGTGTACACAAATTTTCTTCAGGCCCATTAAATAGGTATACTTCAAATGTACCAGCCAGATCTCCGGTAAGCAAACAACTTCTGGTCACACCCGTTTGCATAAATTGGCAAGCCTCTATGTATTATACATCTACACATCCATTACTGTCCCTAAAGCAGGGGACAAACCTCAATCACTTGGCTGAGCTTAATTGCACATAAACAGTACACTCACGTATCCCTTGGCAAACCTTCTGCTTGGATCCTTCAGGTGAGATACACTGTAGTTGGTGGTGTTTTTAAAGCTTTGTATGTATGTCTATTTGCTACTTTAATAAAGCCGCATTTGATTAATTATAACTCTGCGCTCCCCTAAGCCACTATTCTTTTCATAGATTATTAATGGGTGAGACGAGTATTAACCTGCTGGGCGGTCTGGACGAGCTAAGCTCGTCCATTACCGCCGGAGCCTGCCGCTCAGGCCCTGCTGGGCCGATTTGGCTCAAATAAAAAGCAGCACACGCAGCCGGCACTTTGCCAGCCGTTTGTGCTACCTGATCGCCGCCGCAGTGAAAGAGGGTCCTCCCAGCCGCCTGGGCCCAGCGTAGCCGGAACAAAAAGTTCCGGCCAGCGCTAAGGGCTGGATCAGAGGCGGCTGACGTCAGGACGTCGGCTGACGTCCATGACGTCACTCCGCTCGTCGCCATGGCGACGAGGTAAGCGAAACACGGAAGGCCGCACGTTGCGGCCTTCCGTGTTACTTCTGGTCGCCGGAGGCGATCATAAGAACGTATCCGGAGCGCCCTCTAGTGGGCTTTCATGCAGCCAACTTTCAGTTTGCACGTGAAAACGGTTAATTGCGTGCGAACGCGAAAAACGGCCGTGCTAACAGCACTCTTTTGTGAATCAAGCCCATTGTGTCCAATACACAACCCAGGCACTTCAATTAATGTAACTTTTTTTTATAACAACAACGTAGCAATTTTGGGGAGGCATAATAGGTAGCAGCAGCAGTGATCTGTGCCACTCTGATGGTGGGAGCACAGGCAGCAGGAGACAGGAGGAGGAGTATAATGTGTGGCAGGCTGACAGCATATATAGTCCATGGCACCTAGTGTTGGTACCATGGCACAGTTAAACCATAACAACCGTGAGGTTTCAGGAAGTGGTCGTACTGCAGCAGTTGGGGCCTCCCCACAACTTGGACAGCACAGTTCTCATCCCAGACACTTCAAAAAAAATTACACTTTTTTTTTTTTACAACAACATAGCTATTATTTTTTGGGCTTCACAGCTAGCAGCAGTGGCCTGTGGCACCCTGGCGGTGGGAGCACAGGCATCAGGAGCAGGACAATGCAGCAGCAGCAGGTGTAACGTGTGCCATCAGCATGCAGGAGATTGTACCATGGCATGTAGCATTGGTACCGTGGCTGTAAAAAAATTGTGAACCAGGCTTATTAATCAGGAGCCAGGAGGTTGTGATGGTAAAGGGTGGTAAGGCAGGCATAGTGATTCCCAGCCACTTCATGTCCCCCTCTTGCCAACAACAGGGGCCAGGAACTCACCTTCCACCCACGCCTGGTTCATCTTCAGAAACTTAAGTCTGTCCACAGACTGGGTAGACAGACGAGATTGCTTCTCGGTGACCATGCCACCGGTCACACTGAAGTATCTCTCTGACAGCACACTGGAAGGCGGGCAGGACAGCACTTCCAGGGTGTCCTGTGCCAGCTCACTCCAGGGGCCTGCTTCACAAAGCGGTGATAACTCAGTTATCACGCCTAAAAGACTTTAGGCATGATAACCTTTGCACCACACTGGTGAAAAGCCAGTTTAGGCGTGATAAGTTTAGGTGTGATAAGTTTAGGTGTGATAAGTTTAGGCATGCTAATTAAACGCTAATTAAACGCCATTAAACTCTATGCGAAGTGCACCAGACTTTGCTAGCGCAAAACTTTTGATCAGCTGTGCACTGCGGTGCTAACGCAGTTAGGGCTCGATTCACAAAGCGGTGCTAACCCAGTTAGAGACTTTAGGCATGATAACCATTGCACCACGCTGGTGAAAAGCCAGTTTAGGCGTGATAAGTTTAGGTGTGATAAGTTTAGGCGTGATAAGTTTAGGCATGATAAGTTTAGATCGCTTGCAAAGTCCCGCACGCAAAGCAGCGCCATTAAACTTTATGCGAAGTGCACCAGGCTTTGCTAGCGCAAAACTTTTGATCAGCTGTGCATTGCGGTGCTAACCCAGTTGGCGCTTAAACTTATCACGCCTAAACTTATCAGGCCTAAAATTATCACACCTAGGGCTCGATTCACCAAGCGGTGCAAAGTGTTAGCACCGTGGTGAAAAGGCCCTTATCACGCCTAAAGTCACTTTAGGCATGATAAGAAGAATCTCGCGCGAAGTTGCTGCGCGTACGCGCGTAAGTGCGCGCGCAACACCCGACGCTTCGCGCGAAGCTCCCATTAAGCCCTATGGGACTTTGCGCGCGCTCTCACGCGCGTACGCGCGAACGCGCTTACGCGCGGTAACTTCGCGCGAAGAGCAGGAAAAATCGGTGATAACTCAGTGGTGAAAAGGTCATCACGCCTAAAGTCTTTTAGGCGTGATAACTGGGTTATCACCGCTTTGTGAATCGAGGCCCTAAACTTATCACACCTAAACTTATTACACCTAAACCTATCATGCCTAAACTGAGTTTAGGCATGATAAAGGGCTTTTCACCAGCGTGCAACAGTTAGCATCGCTTTGTGAATCAGGCCCTTGGGGCTCGATTTACTAAGCGGTGCAAAGTGTTAGCACCGTGGTGAAAAGGCCCTCTTCACGCCTAAAGTCACTTTAGGCATGATAAGAAGGGCTTCGCGCGAAGTTTCCGCGCGTAAAGTTTTGCGCGCGCTCCCGCGTGCGTGCGCGCGAAGCGCCCCTCACTTCGCGCGATGCGCCCATTAAACCCTATGGGACTTTGCGCGCGCGCCTGTGCGGGTGCGCGCGCAAAACTTTGCGCGCGATAACTTCGCGCGAAGTGCAGCCAAAAACGGTGCTAACTCAGTGGTGAAGAGGTCATCACGCCTAAAGTCCTTTAGGCGTGATAACTGGGTTAGCACCGCTTGGTGAATCGAGCCCTTGGTGCTTAAACTTATCATGCCTAAACTTATCACACCTAAACTTATCATGCCTAAACTTATCACACCTAAACTTATCACACCTAAACTTATCATGCCTAAACTGAGTTTAGGCGTGATAAAGGTCTTTTCACCAGGGTGCTAACTGTTAGCACCACTTTGTGAATCAGGCCCTTGATATCCAAGCGATTGACCCAGTACTCCATAGGGTCCACAAGAGCATCGGTGTCAAGCCTGCTGAAGGACCCCATGTTTTCTGCCACCATCCGGGTCAGGCACTGGCTCTGACTAGAGGAGGATGCTGCTGCACGCACCTCCTCTCTAGGCAGCTCTACCGTGGTGTAGAGCACCTTTGTCAGAGACAGCAGGTGTGTTGTTTGGCACCTTCTGCTGCTGGACGCAGGCATCTGCTGCTGTTCTGGCTGGACTCTGACAGCAGGGGGGGGTGGAAGGCTGGGGGAAAGGCTTCCTCCAAGCGCTGAGCAAGGAACCGCTGCAACTCCCTCATTTGGCGCGCAGGGTCTCCTTCTGCAGGCAGGAACTGAGCCAGCTTCCCATTCAGCCATGGGTCCAGCATCATGGTGATCCAGATGTCCTCCCGAGCACGCATCTGGATCACCCTTGGGTCCCTGCGTAGGCACCGCAGCATGTGCGCTGCCATGGGGAAGAGGGACACCACACCAGACACGTCCTCGTTGTCACCTCCAGAGCCGACAGTGCTGTCCTCCTCCTTCTATGACCCCTGAGCCTCCTCCTGCTCTCTCCACCCCTGTACCACTGCAGCTGCACTCAGCTGTGCCCCCTCATCATTAAGGTCAGGGACCTCCAATTCCTCCAACTGCAAGTCCTCCTGCTCCTCCTCCCCCACAGAGGTTGTCTGCTGCCTGCTGCTCCTGCTGGGTGAAGGCTGCCTCTCCCTCTTCCAGCAGACCAAAGAGGGCCCTGTCAAGCAGACAAACCAGGGGCACCCACTCACACACCAAAGCATGGTCCCGGCTGACCATGTTGGTGGCCTGCTGGAAGGGAGCCAGCACTGAGCACACCAGCTTCATGTGCCCCCAGTCAGCATAGGGGATGAGGGGTGGGAGGTTGGTGGTGCCTGTCCTGGACATGGTGGCGGCCACAGTGGCATTGGCCAAGTACTGGTTGACAGCCTGCCTCTGTTCAACCAGTTGCTCCAAAATCACCAGGGTGGAGTTCCAGTGTGTTGGAACGTTGATGATCAGCTGGTGCCATGGCAGGTTCAGCTCCTCCAGCAGGGCTTCCAGGGACACTGAGGCACCAGCCGAGCGGCGGAAATGACCCACGACTTTCCTTGCCACTCCCAAAAGAGTGTCCAACCCCTGGTAAGTGTGCAGGAATTTCTGCACCACCAGGTTCAGTATGTGGGCCAGCCAGGGGATGTGCGTGAGGTTTCCCCTGCCGATGGCAGCAACCAGGTTGGCCCCATTGTTGGACACCACCTCTCCGACTCTGAGGCCTCTGGGGGTCAGCCAACTCTTTTCCTGCTCTCAGAGTTTGGCCAGAATGTGGGCTGCCGTCAGCTTGGCCTTCCCCAGGCTGACCATCTCCAGTAGCGCTTGGCAGTGGCGGGGCTTCACGCCGCTGCTGAGGCGGGGGTGTTTGGCTGCGGGTGTGCCGGAGGATGGAACCGGATCACAGGAACCTGCTGAACTTCCCCTGACCCTGCTTCGGGGTGGCACCACCTACTGGGTTGTTGCTGCTGTTGTGCCCGATGCTGCTGTGCCCTCCTCACCCCCTTCCACCAAACTGACCCAATGAGCCATGAAGGACAGGTAGCGGCCTGTCCCGAACAGGCTGCTCCATGAGACCATCCAGCCCATGTCCCACATTGGCCATCACAAACTGGTGCAGTGCTGGCATGGCCGTGCATAAAAAATAGTGGCAGCTGGGGATTGGCCAATCCGGTGCTGCACACTACAGGAGTGCACGCATGTCGCTCCCCTCCTGCACAAAGAAGTACGGCAGGAGCTGGGAGCACATGGCCCGGGCAAGCAAGCCGTTCAGCTGGCAGATGCGACGGCTGCCAGGAGGCTGAGCCCTGATGACACCAAGGAAGGATTCGCTCAGCAGGGTCTGGCGACGTCTTTGCTTGAACAGGAAGCAGACGAGGCAGCAGAGGAGGCCATTGAGGACTGACTGCCTGAACAGGCCTCAGTGTCAGCAGGAGTTGCAGAAAGGGGAGCAGTGCGTAGGAGGCCATTGAGGACTGACTGCCTGAACAGGCCTCAGTGTCAGCAGGAGTTGCAGAGAGGGGAGCAGTGCGTTTCCGCACTCCTGCTGGTGCTGCTGGAGAAGCAGGAGGGTGGGATGGTGCTGTTGCTGCTGCTGCTACTGAAGGCTGTGCAGTGGTGGTGCTGGTGCTGCTCTAACCACTGCCAGCACCAGCTTCCTTCAGTCTCTTAAACTCCTCATGCTCATGCAAATGTTTTTTGGACAGATAGGTCAGGAGACAGGAGGTGGTGTACTTGGAGGGATCACAACCTCTGCTCAGCCTCAGTTTGCACACATTGCAGATGGCAAACTTGCTGTCCACTGTGAGTAGAGTGAATAACTGCCAGATTGTGGACGTGAACATACCCCTACGGCCTGAATGGGATGCTGCTGCGGCTGCTGTTTTTCTCTCTGTGGTGATTGAGGGTTGAGTGGTGCAGCTGGTGGTAGTGGCAGAAGATGAAGCAGCAGGCTGTGGGTCCTGAATTCCACGCCCACTGCTGCTCTTGCCAATGTCTGCAATTCTGATCCTCCATGCCAGACCCACCGACGCATCCTCTTCCCCTGAGTCCTCAGAGCTGACATCCCCCTCCTGTGGATTGTAGTCATGGTCCTTCACCTCCTCATCATCATCCTCCCCCTCCTCAAACAACTGCTGGGATGATGATGCCTCCCCAAACTCCTCTTCTGCTGCCACATCCAAGGACTCCCCAACAACCACCATCTCCATCTCTAACTCATCCTCATCACCCAATGTGCCCATCCTCAGAATCTCATCCTCAAAGTCGCTTGTAACAGCCCTGATTGCCCTCACGGTGTTTGGAGTGAAAAGCTAGCTCACTGAGGGTAGACTGCCCACTGCGGTCAACATGATGACCTCCCCAGGCACTGCTGGGCGGCTACTGCTGCTCTTGTGAACATGAGTGCTGGTGGGGGTGGAGGTCTCTGTCATCCACCATCAGCTCCATCACAGGCTCAGCGTCTTTCTCCTCCAATGTGCACCAACGACCCTGCTGAAAAATGGCCGCTACACGCTGCTGCACCTCTGCAGTGTGACTCCCCCTAAGAGCTAGGCGTCCAGTGCGTCCACCTCCAGTGGCTAGCGGTGGAATGGACACTGATGCAGATCTTCCGACGGTGGTGGCAATGCTGCTCCCTCTCCTGATGCGGCTGCCTTTAATTCTCATGCTGCCCCTCCCCCGGCTGCCAGTGCCAGCAGACATAGTACAACTTTATATATGTCCAATTTTTAAAACAAACAAAAATTATGTAAAGAGGGGGACAAGTGAAGTGGGGTACTTGTACTTAATTCAAATGTTAGTAGTAGTAGTAGTAGTAGTATAGTAGTAGTAGTAGTAGAACTTCAACTAACGGAGTGACAGCAGAGTAACAGACACTGCACACTAACTGTCTATCTGTCACACTCTAACAGCACTGCAATTAAATTAAGCTAACTCAGTACAAATGAACTATATATAAATGGTAGTGGTAGTAGTAGTAGTAGTAGTAGTAGTAGTAGTAGTAGTAGTAGTAGTAGTAGTAGTAGTAGTAGTAGTAGTAGTAGTAGTAGTAGTAGTAGTAGAACTTTAACTAATGGAGTTACAGCAGAGTAGCAGACACTGACACACTAAGTCTCTGTCTATTTGTCACACTCTAAAAGTCAAAATGATGATGAAGACTGGCACATCCAAAGTAGAAAAGCTCTTTATTGTAAAGACATTAAGCTTTTAATGTCTTTACAATAAAGAGCTTTTCTACTTTGGATGTGCCAGCCTTCATCATCGTTTTGACTTCTGGATAGGATTCCTGGGTGCGAGGATCCATTGAGGCTTGGGCACCCATCTCCCCAGCTACGAGTGCCACTCTTTTTACCAGTGTACAAGTATTTGTCACACTCTAACAGCACTGCAATTAAATTAAGCTAACTTAGTACAAATTAACTATATAGAACTGTTAGTAGTATACTAGTAGTAGTAGTAGTAGATAGAAGTAGCAGCACTTCAACTAACGGAGTGACAGCAGAGTAGCAGACGTTGACACACTAACTGTCTGTCTGTCTGTCACACTGTAACAGCACTGCAATTAAATTAAGCTAACTCAGTACAAATTAACTATAAATAACTGGTAGTAGTAGACTACTACTACTAGAAGTAGTAGTAGTAGTAGTAGAACTTCAACTAACAGAGTGACAGCAGAGTAACAGACACTGCACACTAACTGTCTGTCTATCTGTCACACTCTAACAGCTCTGCAATTAAATAATTAAATTAAGCTAAATCAGTACAAATGAACTATATATAACTGGTAGTAGTAGACTACTACTACTACTAGTAGTAGTAGTACTTCAACTAATGGAGTGACAGCAGAGTAGCAGACACTGACACACTAACTGTCTGTCTATCTGTCACACTGTTACAGCACTGCAATTAAATTAAGCTAACTTAGTACAAATTAACTATATAGAACTGTTAGTAGTATACTAGTAGTAGTAGTAGTAGTAGTAGATAGGAGTAGCAGCACTTCAACTAACGGAGTGACAGCAGAGTAGCAGACGTTGACACACTAACTGTCTGTCTATCTGTCACACTGTAACAGCCCTGCAATTAAATTAAGCTAACTCAGTACAAATTAACTATAAATAACTGGTAGTAGTAGACTACTACTACTACTACTACTACTACTAGTAGTAGTAGTAGTAGTAGTAGTAGTAGTAGTAGTAGTAGTAGTAGTAGTAGTAGTAGTAGTAGTAGTAGTAGTAGTAGTAGTAGAACTTCAACTAACAGAGTGACAGCAGAGTAACAGACACTGCACACTAACTGTCTGTCTATCTGTCACACTCTAACAGCTCTGCAATTAAATTAAGCTAACTCAGTACAAATGAACTATATATAACTGGTAGTAGTAGACTACTACTACTACTACTACTACTACTACTACTAGTAGTAGTAGTAGTAGTAGTAGTAGTAGTAGTAGTAGTAGTAGTAGTAGTAGTAGTAGTAGTAGTAGTAGTAGTAGTAGTAGTAGTAGTACTTCAACTAACGGAGTGACAGCAGAGTAGCAGACACTGACACACTATCTGTCTATCTGTCACACTCTAACAACACTGCAATTAAATTAACCACTTCGGGACCGGCCGCCTAACCCCCCCCCCCCCTTAAGGACCAGGGCATTTTGCGGTGGAGGGGGGTGCGCGTGGTTGGGGGGGGTCGGGCGGCCGGATCCCCTCTGTGGCTGGCTGGGCAGTGTCCCCCCCATGGTGGCAAGTGTCCCCCCTGTAGCTGGCAGCCATCACTTACCTTCCAGGCTCCAGCGATGAGCCGCAGAAGCCACCTCTTCTCCGGCCGGCATCTCCGCTCCAAATGACGCTCAGGTCGGGTCGCAGCTTGATGACGTCATCAAGCCGGGACCCGGCGCTGACATCAGATGGAGCTGAGATGCCGGCCAGAGCAGAGGGGGGCACCGATCGTCGCTGGAATGGCAGGGAGGTGAGTGGATCTTCTTCTTTTCCCCCCTGCCGCCGCCGCTGTCAGAGGGATCACTACGATCCAACGGCGATCGTAGTGATCAGCAGCCATACGCGATGGCTGCTGATCACTAAGAGGAGATGCCAGCTGTCATATGACAGCTTAATATCCCCCTCTGGGTGCGCACGATCGCATCGGGAGCGGTGCTTTCGCGTGGACATTGAATGAACGTCCGGTCAGAACGGTACCAGCACCTGCCGGACGTTGATTCAACCTGCGGCAGTCCCCAATAGGTTAAGCTAACTCAGTACAAATTAGCTATATAACTGGTAGTAGTAGACTAGTTGTAGTAGTGCTAGTAGAACTTCAACTAACAGAGTGACAGGAGCACACACTAACTGTCTGTCTATCTGTCACACTCTAACAGCAGCACTGCAGTAACTATCTGTAGTAATTGAAGCTAACACAGTAGTAGTACTCTCTACCAACTAACTACACAATAACACTAGATAGTTGTAAGGAGTGCTGACTTGGCGGCTGCTGACACGCAAGAGGTGTCTGCAGCCGCCTTTCTCCCTGCCTCTCAAGTGTTATCTATCTAGTACGCCGGGAACGGTGTTGTCTCCAGCTCATAGGGTTTCTGTCTCGCGCGGGCGTGCGCGGAGACAGGACCTTTATGCAGGCAGAAGGTGCGTCAGCTGACCTGCCGGTCGGCTGACGTCACGGGTGACTCTCGCCACTCGGATTGGCTGATTCCGAGATGGGAGTGGCTGAGAGTCTCCCTCTGCTTCTTAAGCCTTCGGTCGGCATTCGTTCACTGTCTGCTGTAGTGAATACTTTGTGTTAGCGCTCAGACCTTAGACTAGTATCCGGTGTGCTTTGATCTGGGAGGAAACCAGGGATTTCACACAAGACTAGGACTATTGTCATTACTATTGTTACTGATTACCTGTGTATGATTCTGGCTATTCTCTGACCTCTCTATTGCTTAACGTTTCTGTACCTCTGCCTATCTGACCAGTTGATGAACCTCTGCCTGATTACTGATTACTCTTCTGCCTTACAATTCTGTACTGATTATACCTCTCTGTTGCCGAACCTTGCCTGTCTGACCCCTCTACTCACCAGTGGGCCCTCGCCACTGGTGAGGTGTGATCTACTCACCAGCTCCTCTTGTGAGGTGTTCCTCATTAGTGACTGATAGTACCTTTCCAGCTCCTCTGGAAAGGTCTGGCCAAAACTATACAAGTCACCTGCTTAACTAGTACCTTGCCAGCTCCTCTGGTGAGGACTAGTCAGTCTATTTCTGTATTTCCTTTGTTTAGACCTTTCCAGACAGACATGGAAGCCCGGGAGGAGAGACTGTGCAGACAGTGTGACCAGAGGGTCCTGGAAATGAGGCCCACTTCCTGCTACACTGCAGCAAATATGCACCAGTGAGGACCGCCCACTTCCAGAGACTCTCCAACTTTATCCCGGATTTCACCTCCTCAGGTGAGGAGAGGAAACTCTACATCCTACTGGGGGAGGAGGAAAAACTGAAAATAGAGGTCCGATATGTCGTTACTTGTCACCAATTGAGAGAGACATGACAACCCGCCCTCCTCCTTCCCCCCATGCTATTGCTAATGTTTTGCTGTGGCAATGCTAAATGCATTTGGTCCTGCCAACAACTTTTTGGGGATTTGGATTGGAATAGTGTTAAGTTTTAGTAACATATCGGTATCATTTACCATTTTACTACAGTAATTTACACTTTTAGAACTTTGAATATCAGTGTATTTCACTGTCATTCTACAAGCCCAAAATCGGATGACCAAATTTCCTCCCACCCTTTATTTCATGCATGAGCTGAAAGTGTTTTACTGGACTTCTCTTACTTGTCTTTAACTTGTACCTACAATACCTACCTACACATATAGATCATGTACTCTATGCAGTGGATTGTATTTTTTCATAAACAGATAATATTTAATAAAATCACTTCTTTTGTCACATGAAACTGAACAGTTTTAGGATCTCAGGTTATCTGTGAGATGTTATTCTGCAGCTTAATACCAAAATTAATCATTGATAATTCATATAAACTGCAGGTACCGGTAATTCATGTCAGCACACACAGACACCAGACTGCTGAGGAGACACAGGGCTGCCAGTGACAGGCTGGAGGACTGATCCTGTACAGGAAATGGGCTGCTCTCTGGTGATCTCTGTCCCCCATGTGTGTGTCATCATCCTCTTCCCTCTCCTCATCCTGCACACATCTTCCTGTGAAGCCAGGACAATGCAGAGTACAGCCTGCAGACTCACTCCAATCAATGCTTCTGCCCACCATGAATTTTATCTGAAAGGAGACATCATTATTGGTCTGCCGCTTCATGTGTCCTCTAAGGAGATATTCCTTCCTCATTTTCGAAGTCCTCAGAACAGGATGAGGTGTAACTAGTAAGTCTGTCCTTTTTAATATTCTGTTGTCTACTGGTTGAAAAACACTGCTGAGATTTCACAGAACTATATTCCACATACTAAGGTTGTGTGTCATTTTTCTATTGTTTTGAATAAAGAAAACCTGTAATAAAGAACCCCCTTCCCCTGGGGTTACTGACCTCGTGAGGGGAAAGCCTCTGAATCCTAATGAGGCTTTCCCGCTTCTTCCTGTGCAGCACTGTTCCATTGCTGGCTGGCTTCCTCCATCAGCAGCAGATGGCAGTCTCTTGCCTGCGCAGTACAGCGGACCTGATCAAGCTCAGCTATATCTGCTGTAGCCTGAGAGGGATGATGGTATTGCACCTGCGCTGGATAGGTAAATATCACTGTGTGCTGCAGGAGCTACTGCGCCTGCGCAAATCAGCCAACAAGCCTGTCAGCGGACTTTCGGGTAGTGCCAGCGCTGGATCGTGACTACACAGGAGGACAGGAGGACAGGGGAAGCCTTGTTAGGATCCAGAGACTTTCCCCTCCCGAGGTAAATACTCCATAGGGATACTTTTTTCCTATTAGGTTCTCTCTAACATATACAATTGCATTTGCCTTTAGATTGTAAGCTCGCAAGGGCAGGGCTCTCCCCCCCCCCCCCCCCTTTTGTGTCTTGGAAATCATTATACATTTTATTTATCATGTTTCTTTTATCACTGTCATTACCACTTCTGTACAGCCCCGTTTCTAGGGGTGCGATGTGTGTGACCGCCCTGAGCGATGTGAGGAAGGTGGGCGCTCTCATGGCCGAATTTCAAATACGTTTTCCGAGGTTGTGGGCGTGGCCTTGGGTGACAGACATCAATGGTGCAATATGGGCGGCTGGCTAGCACTTACAGGGAACACCCTGAATGACAGTGCAATGCCTGATGCCTGCCGCCCAGCAGCGGCACCCCCCAGGTCATTCTAGCCTCTCTCCCCCAGGCAGACTTCTCCGACATGACAGGACTGCACAGTGTAACTCCTGTCACTAGAGAGCAATCTGCCTGGTCTGCTATTATCAGCAGCGGCAGCCATGTTTTTGCAGCCCGACTTTGTATGCATTGTCTATGGCAAGGAGACCACAGACGCGTACGTTAAAAAAGGGTGCCGGGAAAAAAGGGTGCACGGTTTTAAAAGCTAAGCATGAATAACGTTTAAAAAAAAATTGTGCTATATTTCGTTTAAAAATAATGTTTTATAAAGTTATAAATTAGGGATGGGACGAATCCACAATTTCTTCGAATCCGAATCCGGATCCGAATCTAAAAAGGTTCTCGAATATCTCGAACCTTTCGAATCCCGAATCTAACAAATCCTGCACATACGAATTGTGCGATCCGTGGTATAGTTGCCCGCAGTATAGGTAGCGAGGTAAAGGTGCCTTCTGTATAGCTAGCTAGGTATGGGTGCCTTCAATATTGGTAGCTTTCAGTATAGGTAGCAAGGTATAGGGGCCTGCAGTATAGGTAGAAAGGTATATGGGCCTTCAGTATAGGTAGCAGGGTATATGGGCCTTCAGTATAGGTAGCAGGGTATATGGGCCTTCAGTATAAGTAGCAGGGTATATGGGCCTTCAGTATAGGTAGCAGGGTATATGGGCCTTCAGTATAGGTAGCAGGTTATATGGGCCTTCAGTATAGGTAGCAGGGTATATGGGCCTTCAGTATAGGTAGCAGGGTATATAGAGGCCTTAAGTATAGGTAGGTATGTAGGTAGGTAGGTATAGGGGCCTTTAGGTAGGTAAAGGGACCTTCAGTATAGGTAGCAGGGTATATGGGCCTTCAGTATAGGTAACAGGGTATATAGAGGCCTTAAGTATAGGTAGGTATGTAGGTAGGTAGGTATAGGGGCCTTTAGGTAGGTAAAGGGACCTTCAGTATAGGTAGCAGGGTATAGGGCCTTAAGTATAGGTAGGTATGTAGGTAGGTATAGGGGCCTTTAGGTAGGTAGGTAGGTATAGGGGCCTTTAGGTAGGTAGGTAGGTAAGTATAGGGGGCCTTTAGGTAGGTATAGTGGCCTGTAGGTAGGTAGGTAGGTATAGTGGCCGGTAGGTAGGTAGGTATAGTGTCCTGTAGGTAGGTAGATAGTTAAAGGGACCTTCAGTATAGGTAGCAGGATATAGGGCCTTAAGTATAGGTAGGTATGTAGGCAGGTAGGTATAGGGGCCTTTAGGTAGGTAGGTATAGGGGCCGGTAGGTAAGTAGGTATAGTGTCCTGTAGGTAGGTAGATAGTTAAAGGGACCTTCAGTATAGGTAGCAGGGTATAGGGCCTTAAGTATAGGTAGGTATGTAGGTAGGTAGGTATAGGGGCCTTTAGGTAGGTAGGTATAGGGGCCTTTAGGTAGGTAGGCACGTATAGGGGGCCTTTAAGTAGGTAGGTAGGTATAGAGGCCTGTAGGTAGGTATAGGGGCCTTTAGGTAGGTAGGTAGGTATAGGGGGCCTTTAGGTAGGTATAGGGGCCTGTAGGTAGGTAGGTATAGTGGCCTGTAGGTAGGTAGGTAGGTAAGTATAGTGGCCGGTAGGTAGGTAGGCGTCGCCCCCGTGCCTCCTCCGCTCACCCCCACGGCCTCCTCCGTCCCCCGTGCCTCCTCCGCTCACCCCTGCATAAGTAACTATCAACTCACCTGTCCAGTGGAGCGCAGAGCGGCAGACCTCGTCGTTACTTCTACCGGCTTTTACTGATGACGTCATTGTAAAAGCCGTCACTAGAGGGAACCAGGAAGTGAGCGAGAGGTCTGCCGCTCTGCGCTCCACTGGACAGGTGAGTTGATACAAAGTATGCGGGCGGGCGGAGGAGGCGCGGGGCGGGCGGAGGAGGCGCGGGGGGGGGGGGGGGGCGGAGGAGGACGAGTGCGAGCGGCGGATGCGCAGCGATGCAGCGTCGGGATTCGGCGGATTCGTAAAGTGGAAAATGGCGTCGGGATTCGAATCCACGAATCTCGAATATTTCCCAATATTCGAGGGATTCGTGGATTCGCCGGATTCGTCGTCCCATTCCTATTATAAATCATTAAATAATGTGTATAAAATCGGCAATTGTAAAAACGTTAATCTTCCGTTTAAAAAGTGAAACGTATAATGTTTATAAAAAAATTACTAAGTAACCCTCCCTGTACCTACCCCTAACCCCTAGACCCGCCTTTTGGTGCCTAAACCTAAGACCCCCCCTGTTGGTGCCTAAACCTAAGACCCCCCTGTTGGTGCCTAAACCTAAGAACCCCCTGTTGGTGCCTAAACCTAAGACCCCCCTGTTGGTGCCTAAACCTAAGACCCCCCTGGTGGTGCCTAAACCTAAGACCCCCCTGGTGGTGCCTAAACCGAAGACCCTCCTGGTGGTGCCTAAACCTAAGACCCCCTGTGATAAGCATTAATAACGTTTTAAAAAATATTGTGCGGTTTTTCGTTTAAAAATAATGTTTGAAAAAGAAAAATTTTACAAGTTTTCATTTAAAAATAATGTTTTAAAAAATATTGTACTGTTTTTCGTTTAAAAATAATGTGTAAAAAATTATAAATCATTAAATAATGTGTAATCATGAGAAGCAGTTATAAAACATTAAAAGTCTCCGGGCGCCGCTTTTAAAACGTTATTTTTCTCCGGCGCCCTTTTTTCCTGTTGGGCGCCCATTAACTGCTTCCCGACCGCCGTATAGACAAATGGCGGCCGGGAAGCTGACGCCGCAAGGACCGCCGTATTGACAAAATGCGGCGGTCCTTGTATGGGCATGGGCGGAGCGATCGCGTCATCCGTGACGCGATCCTCCGCCGGGAGTCGGAAGCCCGGCACTTTGCCTCTGCTCGCCGGCCACTTAGCAGCGCCGGCGAGCGGAGGAATCCGCATGATCAGCCAATAAGAAAGTATAAGGCACTTTGTTAGGTAAACAAAGTGCCTTATACGTGCTTCCTCCTCGCCTCGTGGTCTCATTGTTGCAGAGACCACCAGCGAGGAGGAACCACTTGTGAGTATTCAATACACAGTGCTTTTTTTGCCCTCAGCGTCCCTGATCACTCACCCCAGGCCTCATACCCCCCCTGATCACCCCAGCAGACCCCTGCCTAGCACCCTTGCAGCCCTACAAAACCCCCACCCCCACCCCCCCCACCTGCCACTAACTAGCGACGCTGCCCCTTAGTTTAGGTCCCTAACTGCCTCCTAGTCACCCCTGATCCCCCCCCCCCCTACCTTTAGATCCCCCCCAGACCCCATCCCAGACTACCCCCCTGTATACTGTATACATCTGTATACAGCTACCTTACCCTCTGATCCCCCTCTGATCCCCCTCTGATTACCTGTCTATCACCTGTCCATCACCCCTCGGCACCCCCACCCATCAGAGCAGACCCTAACTGCCCCGCGGGGGTAACCGATCACCTGCCCAGGCCCTCGATTGCCCTCATACCCCCCTTCTGATTACATCCCCTGCTCTTTGTTTACATCTGTCCTCCCCAGCAATCACTAACTGATCTTTGATCAGTAACCCCCTGTGTCTGCCTCTCATCAGATCAGGACTCAGTCTGCCCCGTGCAGGCTCCTGATCAACCCCCCACCCCCTCAAATCGCCCTCAGACCCCCCCCCCCCCCCTAATCACCGTCCAAGTGCATTGTATTTGACTGTGCTGCGCTTGTATTCGATTGTGCTGCGCTTGTATTTGATTGTGCTGCGATTGTATTTGATTGTCCCGTGATCTGCTTCGATTGTCCTGTGATTGTTTGATTGCCTGAGACCCCACTTCCCACCACACCCAACCCCACCCTCCCCCCCACCACACCCAACCCCACCCTCCCCCCCACCACCTCCAACCACCACCTTCCGAGTGCATCAGATTTGCTTGTGCTGTGATTGGAGTCGATTGTGCTGTAATTGTATTTGATTGTCCCGTGATCGACTTCGATTGCCCCGTGATTGTTTGATTGCCTGAGACCCCACTTCCCGCCACACCCAATCCCACCCTCCCCCCATCACCTTCCGAGTGCATCAGATTTGATTGGGCTGTGATTGGATTCGATTGTGCTGTAATTGTATTTGATTGTCCCGTGATCGGCTTCGATTGCCCCGTGATTGTTTGATTGCCTGAGACCCCACTTCCCGCCACACCCAATCCCACCCTCCCCCCATCACCTTCCGAGTGCATCAGATTTGATTGTGCTGTGATTGGAGTCGATTGTGCTGTAATTGTATTTGATTGTCCCGTGATTGTTTGATTGCCTCTGAGACCCCACTTCCCACCAACCCCAATACCTCTCAAATACTCCCTTTTTGCTAGGTAGGTGCTCTTTTTTTCTGGGTAGTCTCGGAGGAAAACCCCATAAATTTAGCAATCCAAAATGGCAAGAAGGGGGCTTTCCGATGACGAGGTATACAGGTACATGGACCAGTCGGATGAGTTATTTTGGGAAGAATCATCTGTCGAATCTTCCGGGTCCGAATTTGAACCTGTAGAAAGCAGTGGTTCCCTGACCGATATTGATGACGAGGCTATGGTCCCGGCTAGAGCCAGGCGTACCAGACCCCAAGTCGTTAGACCGCAGGTGGCGCAGGATCCGCCTCAAGGGCAGCAGGGTGGTGCTAGCGCTGTTGATAGTTTTCTTGGTGAGGCAGGCACCAGCAGCGCAGCATCTCCTGGACTTAGTGCCAGTGCTTCCGTAGACCCTGGCGAAGTGGTGAGCGTCAGCATGGAAGTTGAAACTGGTACGGTGGCAAGTGCAGTAGTACCCCCGTCGCAGCCACCAAGAAGAAGACGGGCCCGTAGTACCCATAGACTCCCAGAGGTGCTGGCACAACCAGATTGGCAATCCCCGGATTCCGCCGCACCCGTAGTGCCCCCTTTCACCGCCCAGTCTGGAGTCCAGGTGGCGACAGCTCATCTAGGAACGGCCCTAGAATTTTTGCAGCTGTTCATCACCCAGGTTCTCTTGGACTTAATTGTGGTTGAGACCAACCGTAAAGCCACACAATTCATCACCGAGCACCCGGAGAGCATGTATGCCCAGCCTTTCGGGTGGAAACCAGTCCAAGTTTCCGACATTAAAATCTTTTTGGCCCTTATCCTTCACTTCGGACTAATGAAACAAAATGTATTGCGGTCGTATTGGTCTACGAACCCAGTACATCATGTTCCCTTGTACCCTGCTGCCATGTCCAGGACACGATTTGAGTCCATCCTGCGCTTCCTGCACTTCAACGACGACGAAACCTGTCATGAAAGGGGAGGCCCTGCTTATGACCGGCTCCACAAAATTCGGCCCCCCATAGACCACCTGTCCTCAACATTTGCAGATGCTTATATCCCTGAACAGAACATCTGCGTAGACGAGTCCCTCTTACGCTTTACCGGGCGCCTTGGCATCAAACAGTACATCCCAAGCAAGCGCGCCCGGTATGGGGTGAAACTGTATAAGCTCTGTGAAAGGGCCACAGGCTATACATGTCGTTTTAGGGTCTATGAGGGAAAAGACTCAAAATTGGAGCCGGTCGGATGCCCTGACTACCTGGGGAGCAGTGGAAAGGTTGTGTGGGACTTGGTGTCACCCTTGTTCCGGAAGGGGTACCATCTTTTTGTGGACAATTATTACACAAGTGTGGCCCTCTTTCAGCACTTAAAGTTAGAAGGAATCCGATGCTGTGGCACTGCGCGGCCTAGTCGCCAGGGCTTCCCCCAACGGCTCATTAACACCAGACTTCAACGGGGGCAGAGGGCCGCCTTGCGTACTGAAGACCTGCTCGCGGTGAAATGGAGGGACAAGAGAGACGTTTACTTTCTGTCCACCATTCACACAGACACGACAGTCCAAATTCAACGGGCAACTAAGGTCATTGAAAAGCCCCTTGTCGTCCACGAATATAATGTCAACATGGGAGTGGTGGACTTCAATGACCAGAGGTTAGCGCCCTATTTAGTTACCCGGAAAACAAGACGCTGGTATAAGAAAGTGTCTTTTTATCTGATTCAATTGGCAGTTTACAACAGCTTTGTTTTCTACAGTAAGGCTGGGAGAACTGGATCTTTCCTCCAATTTCAGGAACAGATCATTCTGGACACACTGTATCCAGGAGGTGCCAGCCCCCCCCCCCCCCCCCCCCCCAGATGCAACTAGCCGACTGCATGGTAGGCATTACGCCTATCAGATTCCGTGTGCCCCAGGTCAGCGCATCCGAAGAAAACGTTGTCGTGTCTGCAGCAGGACTGGAAGAAGGAATGACACCAGTTTTTATTGTCCCCGCTGTCCTGACCAGCCTGGCCTATGCATAGGGGAGTGCTTTGAGAGGTACCACGAGCAGGTACACTATTAGAACCTAGGGAACTCCAGACACAGGAGTAGGCACACACTCGCTGGTCTTTCGCACAATGTCCCAGGTGGAGGAGAGGTGAGCTTGAAAACCAAAAAAACGGGTAAGCATAAAAGTGGGAAGAAGGATCGGTTTCCATGCTTGATATTGCTGATCTGTCCTGGGTTGGCGATATAAGACGGCATGTTTGAATTTCCCTTGAGTGTGGACACCCCCGGTTTATATGTGATTTGGGCCTATGATGATGCTTTAATGCCACACAGAGTCATCTCTATTGGCAGGCATATTGCTGTATCCTACAGGCATAATGCTGTATACTAAAGTTCTGAGGCCCAGTCACATAAGTTGGTGGCTCACCCTGAGTGCAGGGTGGCACGGGGTGTCTCTCTCCTGAGGTTATCACTGCCATTGATGTGGTGCAAGGTATGTTTGCCGTTCATTTTTCCTTTCAGCCCAGAGTGCATTACTTGTATACCCAATATAAGGAGTATAGCAGAAACTCCTAATACTGGCCATACATGTAATGATTGCAGAGACCCTAAAATGCCAGGACAGACTCCACAAATTACCCCATTTTGGAAAGAGGACACCCTAAAGTATTATGTGAGGTGCATGGTGAGTTCATAAAAGATTTTAGTTTTTGTCACAAGTTAGCAGAATTTTTTTTTTATTTTTTTTTTTAACAAAGTGTCATTTTCCGTTTACTTGTGACAAAAAATAAAATTTTCAATGACCTCACCATTACCCTCATGGAATACCTTGTTGTGTATTCTTTCCAAAATGGGGTCATTTGTGGGGTTTGTTAACTGTCCTGGCAAGTGGGCGGGGTGCTAAATTGTGAGCACCCCTGTAAAGCCTAAAGGTACTCATTGGACTCTGGGCCCCTTAGAGCAGTTAGGGTGCAAAAAAGTGCCACACATGTGGTATCGCCGTACTCGGGAGAAGTAGTACAATGTGTTTTGGGGTGTATTTTTACACATACCCATGCTGGGTGGGAGAAATAACTCTGTAAATGACAATATTTTGATTTTTTTACACACAATTGTCCATTTACAGAGTTATTTCTCCCACCCAGCATGGGTATGTGTAAAAAATACACCCCAAAACACATTGTACTACTTCTCCCGAGTACGGCGATACCACATGTGTGGCACTTTTTTGCACCCTAACTGCGCTAAAGGGCCCGAAGTCCAATGAGCACCTTTAGGCTTTCACGGGTCATTTTGCGGAATTTGATTTCCAGACTACTCCTCACGGTTTAGGGCCCCTAAAATGCCATGGCAGTATAGGAACCCCACAAATGACCCCATTTTAGAAAGAAGACACCCCAAGGTATTCCGTTAGTAGCATAGCGAGTTCATAGAAGATTTTATTTTTTGTCAAAAGTTAGTGGAAAATGACACTTTGTGAAAAAAACAATAAAAATCAATTTTCCGCTAACTTTTGACAAAAAATAAAATCTTCTATGAACTCGCTATGCTACTAACGGAATACCTTGAGGTGTCTTCTTTCTAAAATGGGGTCATTTGTGGGGTTCCTATACTGCCCTGGCATTTTAGGGGCCCTAAACCGTGAGGAGTAGTCTGGAAATCAAATTCCGCAAAATGACCTGTGAAAGCCTAAAGGTGCTCATTGGACTTTGGGCCCTTTAGCGCAGTTAGGGTGCAAAAAAGTGCCACACATGTGGTATCACCGTACTCGGGAGAAGTAGTACAATGTGTTTTGGGGTGAATTTTTACACATACCCATGCTGGGTGGGAGAAATATCTCTGTAAATGGACAATTGTGTGTAAAAAAATCAAAAGATTGTCATTTACAGAGGTATTTCTCACACCCAGCATGGGTATGTGTAAAAATACACCCCAAAACACATTGTACTACTTCTCCCGAGTACGGCGATACCACATGTGTGGCACTTTTTTGCACCCTAACTGCGCTAAAGGGCCCAAAGTCCAATGAGCACCTTTAGGCTTTCACAGGTCATTTTGCGGAATTTGATTTCCAGACTACTCCTCACGGTTTAGGGCCCCTAAAATGCCAGGGCAGTATAGGAACCCCACAAATGACCCCATTTTAGAAAGAAGACACCCCAAGGTATTCCGTTAGTAGCATAGCGAGTTTATAGAAGATTTTATTTTTTGTCAAAAGTTAGTGGAAAATGACACTTTGTGAAAAAAACAATAAAAATCAATTTTCCGCTAACTTTTGACAAAAAATAAAATCTTCTATGAACTTGCTATGCTACTAACGGAATACCTTGGGGTGTCTTCTTTCTAAAATGGGGTCATTTGTGGGGTTCCTATACTGTCCTGGCATTTTAGGGGCCCTAAACCGTGAGGAGTAGTCTTGAAACCAAATGTCGCAAAATGACCTGTGAAATCCTAAAGGTACTCCTTGGACTTTGGGCCCCTTAGCGTACTTGGGGTGTAAAAAAGTGCCACACATGTGGTACCGCCGTACTCGGGAGAAGTAGTATAATGTGTTTTGGGGTGTATTTTTACACATACCCGTGCTGGGTGGGAGAAATAACTCTGTAAATGGACAATTGTGTGTAAAAAAAATTAAAAAATTGTCATTTACAGAGATATTTCTCCCACCCAGCATGGGTATGTGTAAAAATACACCCCAAAACACATTATACTACTTCTCCTGAGTACGGCAATACCACATGTGTGGCACTTTTTTGCAGCCTAACTGCGCTAAGGGATCCAAAGTCCAATGAGCACCTTTAGGCTTTACAGGGGTGCTTACAATTTAGCACCCCCCAAAATGTCAGGACAGTAAACACACCCCACAAATGACCCCATTTTGGAAAGTAGACCCTTCAAGGTATTCAGAGAGGGGCATGGTGAGTCCGTGGCAGATTTCATTTTTTTTTTTGTCGCAAGTTAGAAGAAATGGAAACTTTTTTTTTTTTTAACAAAGTGTCATTTTCCACTTACTTGTGACAAAAAATAATATCTTCTATGAACTCACTATGCCTCTCAGTGAATACTTTGGGATGTCTTCTTTCCAAAATGGGGTCATTTGGGGGGTATTTATACTATCCTGGAATTCTAGCCCCTCATGAAACATGACAGGGGGTCAGAAAAGTCATAGATGCTTGAACATGGGAAAATTCACTTTTTGCACCATAGTTTGTAAACGCTATAACTTTTACCCAAACCAATAAATATACGCTGAATGGGTTTTTTTTTATCCAAAACATGTTTGTCCACATTTTTCGCGCTGCATGTATACAGAAATTTTACTTTATTTGAAAACTGTCAGCACAGAAAGTTAAAAAAATCATTTTTTTTCCAAAATTCATGTCTTTTTTGCTGAATATAATAAAAAGTAAAAATCGCAGGAGCAATCAAATAGCACCAAAAGAAAGCTTTATTAGAGAGAAGAAAAGGAGCCAAAATTCATTTAGGTGGTAGGTTGTATGAGCGAGCAATAAACCGTGAAAGCTGCAGTGGTCTGAATGGAAAAAAAGTGGGCGGTCCTTAACGGGTAGAAAGCCCTAGGTCCTCAAGTGGTTAAACGATATTTATAATGGAAGTGAATGGTGGCGCCCTTTTTGTCCACCTGCCTCATGCGCCCAAATTTCCTGATTCCCCACAGACTCCTTGCACCGAGGACACTTTTTGGGAGGCTGTCTTGCTCTGACAGCCTCCATCACACAGTCATGTGACTCGCCTCCCCCCCTCCCACGGGCTTTCTGAAACCGCAGAAGCCAGCATGTGTCCCCTTTAGCTGGAAGAGAGACCTGTGTGCAGCCAGCCTTCAGTGTACACACACAGCAGCAGACAAAATGCCTCCATTATCCTTTCTATGTAAGTGTGCTGAGGGGGGAGAAGTCTGGAGGAATGTGTGTCTTTCTGTATTGTTTACATATTGGTGTGTGTGCATACCTCCCAACATTTCAATGTCCCAAAATGGGACAATTAGGCCACACACCCCACCCCTAGTCACGCCCACCCCAGGAAAAAAAAGTTGGTTTTTTTTAATAATTATTGTTTAATTACTCCCAAATGGGAGGCACTGAGAGGGTGCCGGTGGGTGGGGAGGAGGAGGGTGAGGGTGGCCGTGGGTGGGCAGGCAGAGAGAGGGGGGAAAAAGCCGATTGAGGCACCAGCCCGGTATGCGGCATGGATGGCCGCCGCCGCCATTATCCTTCTCCCTCCTAATATGTCCCCCAGTGTCCCCTTCCCCCCGCACAGTAAAATGGGCAGCGGAGCGGCCTGTAACTCTTACCATTGCTGTACCGGGATCTCATCTGGTCTTCTCGCTTCCTGTGACATCACAGGAAGCGAGAAGACCAGATGGGATCCCGGTACGGCAGTGGTAAGAGTTACAGGCCGCTCCGCTGCCCATTTTACTGTGCGGGGGGAAGGGGACACTGGGGGACATATTAGGAGGGAGAAGGATAATGGCGGCGGCAGCGGCCATCCATGCCGCATACCGGGCTGGTGCCTCAATCGGCTTTTTTCCCCCTCACTCCCCAGCAGCCAGGACCAGGAGGGGGGGCAGCGCGGGACAGCGGGACGGCCCCCCAAAATCGGGACCGTCCCGCCGAAAACGGGGCAGTTGGGGGCCCTGGTGTGTGTGTGTCTCTCTGTATTGTTTACATATTGGTGTGTGTGTGCGTGTGCGCGCGTGTGTGTGTGTGTATACAGTGTTTGTGTGTATATGTGTGTGTATGCATCCTACTAATATAATAAATGGGAAAGTTCGGATGTTTGGATGTTTGGATATTTGGATGTTTGAATGTTTGTTACTCGATCACGCAAAAATGGCTGAACGGATTTGAATGAAATTTGGCACACACATAGTACATTACCTGGAATTAAGTATAGGATACTTTTTATTCCCATAACCAAAAAGGGGGCGGAGACAAATACAAATGTCACTGGAAAATTTAAACTGCAGCCATTCTTACACTGTTAATGGTAGAGTTCTCAAACTTTGCACAGTTGGTCATTGGGTGACTGGGATTAATATTCAGAAAAGTGGGTGGAGCCTATAAAAGCCAATCAAAATTCACCTATTGATTTTCAAAGGGAATATGTAATTGCTGCAATTCTTGCACTGATAATGGCACAAGCCTCAAACCTGGTACAGTTGATCATTGGGTGACTGGGGTTCAATTTCAGAAAGGGGGTGGAGCCACAAACAGCTAATCAGATTTGTTTATTTCCAATGCAAATTATTGATGTCAAACACCGCAAAGCTCACAAACTTGGTAATTGAGTAATTGATTAATTGTGTGTGAGGGTTAGAAAAGTGGGCACAGCCAACACCAGCCAAATACATAAGTGGGCAACAGGGGGTCATAAGTGGGTGGAGACAAATACACATTTTACTAGCAAAATGTAAACTGCAGCCATTCTTACACTGTTAATGGTAGGTTTCTCAAACTTTGCACAGTTGGTCATTGGGTGACTGGGATTAATATTCAGAAAGGTGGGAGGAGCCTACAAAAGCCAATCATAATTCACCTATTGATTTTCAAGGGGAATATTTACATTGCTGCCATTCTTGCACTGTTAATGGCACAAGCCTCAAACCTGGTACAGTTGATCATTGGGTGACTGGGGTTAAATTTCAGAAAGGGGGTGGAGCCACAAACAGCCAATTAGATTTGTTTTATTCCAATGCAAATTATCTATGCCAAACACCACAAAGCTCACAAACTTGGTAATTGAGTAATTGATTAATTGTGAGTTAGGGTTAGAAAAGTGGGCACAGCCAACACCAGCCAAATACATAAGCGGGCAAAACGGGGTCATAAGTGGGCGGTGACAAATACAAATTTTACTGGGAAAATGTAAACTGCAGCCATTCTTACACTGTTAATGGTAGGGTTCTCAAACTTTCCACAGTTGGTCATTCGGTGACTGGGATTAATATTCAAAAAAGGTGGGTGAAGCCTACAAATTCAAACTATAAAAATTACCTATTGATTTTTCAAGGGGAATATTTACATTGCTGCCGTTCTTGCACTGTTAATGGCACAAGCCTCAAACCTGGTATAGTTGATCATTGGGTGACTTGGGTTTGAATTGATAAAAGGGGGTGGAGCCACAAACAGCCAATCTTATTTGTTTCATTTTAACGCAGGTTATTGATGCCAAAAACCGCAAAGCTCAGAAACTTGGTCATTGAGTAATTGTGTGTTAGGGTTAGGAAAAGTGGGCGCAGCCAACACCAGCCACATACATACCAGGGCAACGCCGGGTCATCAGTGGCTGGAGACAAATACACATTTCACTGAGAAAATGTAAACTGCAGCCATTCTTACACTGTTAATGGTAGGGTTCTCAAACTTTGCACAATTGGTCATTGGGTGACTGAGATTAATATTCAGAAAAATGGGTGGAGCCTACAAAAGCTAATCAAAATTTACCTATTGATTTTCAAGGGGAATATGTAATTGCTGGCATTCTTGCACTGTTAATGGCACAAGCCTTAAACCTGGTACAGTTGGTCATTGGGTGACTGGGGTTCAAATTTAGACAAAGGGGTGGAGCCACAAACAGCCAATCAGATTTGTTTAATCTCAATGCAAATTATTGATGCCAAAGACCGCAAAGCGCACAAACTTGGTCATTGAGTAATTGTGTGTTAGGGTTAGAAAAAGTAGGCGGAGCCAAAACCAGTCAAATACATACCCAAACAATGTCAGGAAATCAGTGGGTGGAGAAAAATACAAATTTAATTAAGAAAATGTAAACTGCAGCCATTCTTACACTGTCTATGGTAGGGTTCTCAAACTTTGCACAGTTGGTCACTGGGTGACTGGGATTAATATTCAGAAAGGTGGGTGGAGCCTACAAAAGCCAATTAAAATCTACCAATTGACTTTTAAGGGAAATATTTAATTGCTGCCATTCTTGCACTGTTAATGACACAAGCCTCTTGCACTGTTAATCACCTGTAACTGGTACACTTGGCCATTGGGTGATTGGGGTTCAAATTCAGAAAAGTGGTGGAGCCACAGCCAATGAGATTTATTTTATTTCAATTCAAATTATTGGTGCCAAAGACAGCAAAGCTCACAAACTTGGTCATTAAGTAATTGTGTGTTAGGGTTAGGAAAAAGTGGGCGGGGCCAACACCAGCCAAATACATACCCAGGCAATGCCGGGCATCCAGCTAGTATGTATATATACAGTATATCACAAAAGAGATGCGGATTCCGGAACTCAGAAATAGGGTTCTTTTATTCAAGCACTGTACAAAAACAGGTTACAAAAGGTAAGAAAAAGTCTGTGTCTGTGTACATATACAGTGTGTGTGTATAGTGTGTGTGGTGTGCTGTGCTGTGATGCTGAGCCAAGCAGATGCCCAAGCCTCAAAGTCTGCTGGACTTCTTTCGGTCACATGATCAAGACCTTAAAGGGAACCTGAACTGTGTAAAATTATCCTACTAATATAATAAATGGGAAAGTTCGGATGTTTGGATGTTTGGATATTTGGATGTTTGTTACTCGATCACGCAAAAATGGCTGAACGGATTTGAATGAAATTTGGCACACACATAGTACATTACCTGGAATAAAGTATAGGATACTTTTTATTCCCATAACCAAAAAGGGGGCGGAGACAAATACAAATTTCACTGGAAAATGTAAACTGCAGTCATTCTTACACTGTTAATGGCAGGGTTCTCAAACTTTGCACAGTTGGTCATTGGGTGACTGGGATTAATATTCAGAAAGGTGGGTGGAGTCTATAAAAGCCAATCAAAATTCACCTATTGATTTTCAAGGGGAATATTTACATTGCTGCCATTCTTGCACTGTTAATGGCACAAGCCTCAAACCTGGTACAGTTGATCAATGGGTGACTTGGGTTCCATTTCAGAAAGGGGGTGGAGCCACAAACAGCCAATTAGATTTGTTTCATTTCAATGCAAATTATTGATGTCAAACACCGCAAAGATCACAAACTTGGTAATTGATTAATTGGGTGTTAGGGTTAGAAAAGTAGGCACAGCGAACACCAGCCAAATACATAAGCGGGCAACGCCGGGTCATAAGTGGGTGGAGACAAATACAAATTTTACTGGGAAAATGTAAACAGCAGCCATTCTTACACTGTTAATGGTAGGGTTCTCAAACTTTGCACAGTTGGTTACTGGGTGACTGGGATTAGTATTCAGAAAAGTAGGTGGAGTCTATAAAAGCCAATCAAAATTAACCTATTGATTTTCAAGGGGAATATTTACATTGCTGTCATTCTTGCACTGTTAATGGCACAAGCCTCAAACCTGGTACAGTTGATCATTGGGTGACTAGGGTTCAATTTCAGAAAGGGGGTGGAGCCACAAACAGCCAATTAGATTTGTTTCATTCCAATGCAAATTATTGATGCCAAACACCGCAAAGCTCACAAACTTAGTAATTGATTAAATGTGCGTTAGGGTTAGAAAAGTGGGCACAACCAACACCAGCCAAATACATAAGCAGGCAACGCCGGGTCATAAGTGGGTGGAGACAAATACAAATTTTACTGGGAAAATGTAAACAGCAGCAATTCTTACACTGTTAATGGTAGGGTTCTCAAACTTTGCACAGTTGGTTACTGGGTGACTGGGGTTAATATTCAGAAAAGTGGGTGGAGCCTACAAAAGGCAATCAAAAATTACCTATTGATTCTTCAGGGGAATATTTCATTGCTGCCATTCTTGCACTGTTAATGGCACAAGCCTCAAACCTGGTACAGTTGATCATTGCGTGACTGGGGTTTACATTCATAAAACAGGGTGGAGCCACAAACAGCCAATCTGATTTGTTTCATTTTAATGCAGGTTATTGATGCCAAAGACCGCAAAGCTCACAAACTTGGTCATTGAGTAATTGATTAATTGTGTGTTTGAGTTAGGAAAAGTGGGCGCAGCCAGCACCTGCAAAATACCTAATTGGGCAATGCTGGGTCATCAGTAGGCGGAGACAAATGCAAATTTCACTGAGAAAATGTAAACTGCAGCAATTCTTACACTTTTAATGGTAGGGTTCTCACACTTTGCACAATTGGTCACTGGGTGACTGGGATTCATATTCAGAGAAGTGGGTGGAGCCTACAAAAGCCAATCAAAATTCACCTATTGATTTTCAAGGGGAATATGTAATTGCTACCATTTTTGCACTGTTAATGGCACAAGCCTTAAACCTGGTACAGTTGGTCACAGGGCCGGCGCTACCATAGAGACAAAGGGGTCAATTGCCCCAGGGCTTGTAGGTGCCCCCAGTGGCTACAAGAGGAAAAAAAATTTCAAATCGACCTTATAGTTTTTGCGAAAATCGATTTTAAAGTTTCAAAGGAAAAAAATACACATTTAAAAACCTGCCAACTTATACCAGCTGCAAAAAAGGTCCCTTAATGCCAATTTTTGTTCCGGGGTATCTGATGGGGGGCCCCCCAGGTTTATTTTTCCCTGGGGCCCCATTGTTGCTTAAACCGGCCCTGGTTTGTCATTGGGTGAAGGGTTGGAGCCACAAACAGCCAATCAGATTTGTTTAATCTTAATGCAAATTATTGATGCCAAAGACCGCAAAGCTCACAAACTTGGTTATTGAGTAATTGTGTGTTAGGGTTAGAAATAGTAGGCGGAGCCAACACCAGCCAAATACATACATGAACAATGTTAGGAAATAAGTGGGTAGAGAAAAATACAAATTTCATTGTGCAAATGTAAACTGCAGCCATTCTTACACTGGTAATGGTAGGGTTCTCAAACTTTGCACAGTTGGTCACTGGGTGACTGGGATTAATATTCAGAAAAGTGGGTGGAGCCTATAAAAGCCAATCATAATTCACCTATTGATTTTTAAGTGGAATATTTAATTGCTGCCATTCTTGCACTGTTAATCACCTGTACCTGGTACAGTTGACCATTGGGTGATTGGAGTTCAAATTCAGAAAAGGGGTGGAGCCACATCCAATCAGATTAATTTTATTTAATTGCAAATTATTGATGCCAAAGACCGCAAAGCTCACATACTTGGTCATTAAGTAATTGTGTGTTAGGGTTAGGAAAAGTGGGCAGAGCCAACACTAGCCAAATACATACCCGGGCAACGCCGGGCGTCCAGCTAGTTTAAAATAAACACATGAGGTAACTTCAAATGAACATTGCATAGTTGCCTTGCCATCAGTTCCTCTCAGATGCTCACCATTTTCTTCTGACAATGATCCCCTCCAGTTCTGACAACATTTTGTCAGAATTGAAATATAGCAGTTGCTTTCAGTGTGAAGAAAATATTTTTTTTTCTATCTTTTTATTTTTTTAAGCTGACTGTGCCATCTCCTAATACCCTAATAGCCCCTCACTGAAGCACTATGCTGCTTTCATGTTTTTACACAATATCATCTATCAAAACCGTAGACATCTCCCCAATACGACTGTGGGTTATCATATGTATGATTCTTGTGGAGACAACATAAAGTCTACCCGGGATGCTCTGCACATTATATCTGGATGGAAGATGGAGGCTCCTAATTATTCATGCTTGGACCATGGAGAAGTGGTGGCCTTCATTACAGATAACACTTTGTCAGATCAACTTCTAAGCTTGTATGGCTACACAAAGGTAAGTCTGAAAAGCTGCATTTAGAGTTTACACCTTGATCAAATGTGAATGTATGAAAAATCATTAACAAAAAAACAACAAAAAATCCACAAAATGGCAAGAAAAGTAAGGTTACATAGTTACATAGTTATTTTGGTTGAAAAAAGACATAAGTCCATCGAGTTCAACCAGTATAAAGTACAACACCAGCCTGCTCCCTCACATATCCCTGTTGATCCAGAGGAAGGCGAAAAAACCCTTACAAGGCATGGTCCAATTAGCCCCTAAAGGGAAAAATTCCTTCCCGACTCCAGATGGCAATCAGATAAAATCCCTGGATCAACATCATTAGGCATTACCTAGTAATTGTAGCCATGGATGTCTTTCAACGCAAGGAAAGCATCTAAGCCCCCTTTAAATGCAGGTATAGAGTTTGCCATAACGACTTCCAGTGGCAATGCATTCCACATCTTAATCACTCTTACTGTAAAGAACCCTTTCCTAAATAAATGGCTAAAACATTTTTCCTCCATGCGCAGATCATGTCCTCTAGTCCTTTGAGAAGGCCTAGGGACAAAAAGCTCATCCGCCAAGGTATTATATTGCCCTCTGATGTATTTATACATGTTAATTAGATCCCCTCTAAGGCGTCTTTTCTCTAGACTAAATAAACCCAGTTTATCTAACCTTTCTCGATAAGTGAGACCTTCCATCCCACGCATCAATTTTGTTGCTCGTCTCTGCACCTGCTCTAAAACTGCAATATCTTTTTTGTAATGTGGTGCCCAGAACTGAATTCCATATTCCAGATGTGGCCTTACTAGAGAGTTAAACAGGGGCAATATTATGCTAGCATCTCGAGTTTTTATTTCCCTTTTAATGCATCCCACAATTTTGTTAGCTTTAGCTGCAGCTGCTTGGCATTGAGTACGATTATTTAACTTGTTGTCAATGAGTACTCCTAAGTCCTTCTCCAAGTTTGATGTCCCCAACTGTATCCCATTTATTTTGTATGGTGCTAGACCATTAGTACGTCCAAAATGCATGACCTTACATTTGTCAACATTGAATTTCATCTGCCATGTATGTGCCCATATAGCCATCCTATCCAGATCCTGTTGCAATATGACACTATCTTCCTGAGAGTTAATGATTCTGCACAATTTTGTATCATCTGCAAAAATAGCAACATTGCTCACTACTGCATCTACTAGGTCATTAATAAATAAATTGAAGAGCACTGGACCCAGAACAGACCCCTGTGGGACCCCACTGCTAACAGTCTCCCATTTTGAGTATGATCCATTGACCACAACTCTTTGTTTTCTGTCCATTAGCCAGTTCCCTATCCATGAACACAGACTCTTCCCCAGTCCTTGCATCCTCAACTTTTGCACCAGACTTTTGTGGGGAACAGTGTCGAAGGCCTTTGCAAAGTCCAAGTATATCACATCTACAGCATTCCCAATATCCATATTAGCATTCACTACCTCATAAAAGCTGAGCATGTTAGTCAAACAGGACCTGTCTTTAGTAAACCCATGTTGATGCTGAGAAATAAGATTATTTTCTACTATGAAGTCATGTATAGTATCTCTTAGTAACCCCTCAAATAGTTTGCATACAACTGATGTTAAACTTACAGGTCTATAATTTCCTGGATCAGATTTTTTGCCCTTCTTAAATAATGGGAAAACGTGCGCTGTACGCCAATCCACTGGGACTCTGCCAGTTGCAAGAGAGTCACAAAAGATAAGATAACAAGTTTTATGTGAAAAAAGGAGTAAGTCCAAAGCATGATATTTGGTCACCAGCAGCTAATGGTTGATTTATAGCAAATATAGGCTACTAGTCGTCGTAGCATACTCCGCATAATTATTAATGCGTGAAGACTTCCTGATAGACACAGTTGTGCAGATGGGGTGGGCTTGAGGTTATCAATGTTAGGGAATGAAACGATGGAACTCTGGACAGAGCAACATACAGTTGTCCATGACTGAATACTGGTTTTGGTAGGTACAGGCATATCTTGTTGAAAGTTTGCCCCTGTGAGTTATTAATTGTCATAGCAAAAGATAATCTAACGGGAAATTGTCTGCGTGTAAAAGTAAAAGGCAAATCTGAATCTGATGGGGTGAGGGAAATGCGGGGAATAAGGACAGTTTGTGGGGTAGCAGCTGCGATAGTTTTACACTCCAGTACATTGCGGTGAATGTTCTTGACAGTCAGTCTAGTGCCATTGCATGCATAAACGTGCGCCTTCTGTTCGGAAATATGCGTCAATATTGCTGGAAGAGTTTGCCACTGGAATGCAAGGTGGAAAAAGCAGATCGCATGGCAAGCCTGTAAGCATAATATTGTAGTTGTATGACTCGTGTTCGTTTAGCGGTTTGCTTGTGCTCAACATGGGTCAATTGTATGTGCCAGCCTGGATCTCCGTAAGGGAATAGAAGCGAATAAACCATGGGATCGCAGTTCATATTGAATGCAGAGATACGCTTGCAAGCGTCTCCGGTTGGGTATATGCAAATGTCGCATTGGGCAGGAGGTTCCCCGTCTTCCCCTACAAAGATAGCAGCAACATCAGTTTGACAGGATGGGGCGTTATACCTTCTGATATCCAGACTTGGTTTTTCCATGAATACCTTTCGTACATCAGCAACAGAGATACTGTGACTGATAATGTCATGCATTTGCATGTAAGACTTAGCGAAGGGATTAACCTGTCCTATCATTTTGTCTAGTTTCATCAACAAAATGTCCTTGCAAGCGCTGTTACATTAGTTTTGCAAATGTTGAGCAATAAAAAGTTAAATACTAAATAAAAAAAAAAGTTTTGCAAATGTTGAGTGGTAGCCTCAGCGGAATCGAAGATATATAACTGAACGTTTTGTAGAGACGTGTTAAGATTGGTATATAAAGGAGAGACTTGGTGATAAATTTGACCGTGGATTCTGAAAGCATATGGTCCGTGGCCAGGTGGTTGAGCAATGTGGGCGCCCATTGAAGCAAAAGCTAAAGCAAAGTTGCATTCCTAAATGATCACAGTAATTTCGGGACAGCGGGTTCTTGCCAGTCAAGAGGTCTAGTAATAAAACAGGAGGTTGCGATAGGGATGGCAACACACACCTTGCCGTTATGACAACACTTAGTGTAATGTCCCGATTTGTTGACCTCTGAAGGCCAATGAAGAGCATTGCAAGAAGTACATAGTGTGGTAGGTAGGCCAATGTTATGTTCCTGGACAGGAATGGCAGTATCTTCTTGGAAAGCAGCAGACAGTTGAATGCGGTGACTGCGCATGTGGTTTGCGAGAAGATGTGAGCTTTTGTAAGAGGTTTTGCAATGTACACATTGAAAGATTGTGTTTTGGGAATGTGTTTTTGTATGTTTGTTGAGAAGAAATGATGTTTGGAAGCATTGACTGCAGTGTTCACACCGAAAGGACTTAGTCCCAGAATGTGTTTTGACATGCTAGGTAAGAGATGTGCGTGTGTTAAAGTGTTTGTCGCAAATGTTGCATACAAATATATTTGTTGTATGTATTTTGACATGGTTGAGGAGATCCACGTGAGCTGTGAAGTGTTTGTTACAGAATGTGCAGTAGAAGGTGTGACTGGAATGAGTTTGTAAGTGGTTCTTGAGAGCGCGAGTAGTTTTGAAGCATTGGTGGCAATGTTCACATTGTATCATTCATTCAGTGGAGTGGGTTTTGAAATGTGCGTTGAGATATCTCTGTTGTCGGAGCGTTTTGGAACAAATGGTGCATTTATATGTTTGTTCAGTGGAGTGAGTTTCTAAATGTGCGTTGGGATGTCTCTGCAGTCGGAAGATTTTTGAACAAATGGTGCATTGAAAGTTCTGTGTGGAATGAGTTTGTTCAGTACTGACGTTGTCAATAGATGGCAGCAGAACGTCATCACGTGATTTATACATTTGTTCAGTGGAGTGGGTTTTGAAATGTGCGTTGAGATATCTCTGCTGTCAGAAGGTTTTGGAACAAATGGTGCATTCATGTGTTTGTTCAGTGGAATGAGTTTCTAAATGTGCTTTGAGATATCTCTGCAATCGGAAGGTTTTCGAACAAATGGTGCATTGAAAGTCCTGTGTGGAATGTGGTTGTTCAGTACCGATGGTGTCAATAGATGGCAGCAGAACGTCATCACGTGTGATTGTAAGAGGCAAGAGAACTTCGTAATGGCCATGATCCAACAGGACGCTAAAGAGCAGGGAGATGGAGAGATGTTGGCCGGGATTGTAAACTCGAGGAGAGGCATGAGGACATTCTCTGAAGTGAATGGTGATAGTTACGGGAAGTATTTGGGACATAGCGACAATTTCTGCCTCCCCAACATCAACACCAGAAGTGCTCATGTACTTAACATACTGTTGCGCAGACTGTATGACTATATTTCCGTGGCTAAGAAGAACGGACAGCACATCGCCGAAGTAATCCCAATGTTGGTAAACATAGTTCACAGCCATGTTGCGAAGTTCGAGAGCAACAGTTTCCTCAATGACATTTTTCCAGAAGTATGCGACTGATAGAAACAAACATTTACCTGACGCAGGAAATTGTATAACATTGAAGGAAACGTTGTTTCCATGAAAGACATGTAAAGTGGCGGCCATCTACTATCTATCTATCTATCTATCTATCTATCTATCTATCTATCTATCTATCTATTTATCTTCTATCTATCTAATAGAGTACGTGCCTCAACCTTGAAGCAAGAAGAAGTAGGCTTTCCATGAGAAAATGTAGGCGCCGCGTGCTCTAACACCAAATTTAACCCTAGCAAGTCTGGCTTTGCAAATCTGGCCTAACTGACTATTCATGAGGCAATGCTCATGCAAATATGCATTTGCTTTCACATGCCAAACTATGCAGGGTCCAAAAACCAATACCGCAAAGCAGTCTCCCTGAGGGAATTACTTGATGCTACATTAGCACTATCCAGGAGCTCTCTCACTGCCTGGGAACCACAGCGGCACCCCGGAGGGGGAGGCTGGGTGGCGCAGGCGACCCCCCCCAAGCATGGCCAGCACCAGCGAGAGCCATCCGCACCCACCTCCCAATATTAAAAACAGGCACTTACCTTAACGTCCATTGCATTCTGCTACAAGCACATTAACTTGGGGGCACCACATAAGCTTTAGAGCTCAGGGCTGGCTCACATACAACACTCCGGGGTGGGGGGAGGACAGGCGCAGACAACTCACTCCAGGGCTCACACCACCGGAGCAAGCCATCCACCACCTGCCTCCAAAGGATACAACTGCACAAAATGCTTTCCATGAGAAATGCGCATGTAGCAGAACGCAAAGGACGTTAAGGTAAGTGCCTGTTTTTAATATTGGGAGGTGGGTGCGGACAGCTGCACCACCCAGCCTTCCCCTCCGGGGTGCCGCTGTGGTTCCCAGGCAGTGAGAGAGCCTGGGACCCCGCGGTCCCCCCAGTTGTATGGGGGCATTGGGAAGCCTCCCCGTGGCGCTTCTGGATAGTGCTAATGTAGCATGAACTAATTCCTGCAGGGCGACCGCTTTGCGATATTGTTTTTTTGACCCTGCATAGTTTGGCATGCAAAAACAAATGCATATTTGCATGAGAATTGCCTCATGAATAGCCAATTAGGCCAGATTTGCAAAGCCAGACTTGCTAGGGTTAAACTTGGTGTTTGAGCACGCATACATTTTCTCATGGAAAGTACTTCTTCTTGCTTGAAGGTTGAGGCACTTACTCTATTATATATATAGATAAGGCACCCAAGCAGAGCCGGGACAAGGTCCTCCAGCACCCAAGGCTGAGACACCAAAGTGCGCCCCCCATCTCTCCCACCCCAGCAGTCACACACTGATTGCTATTAGACTAAGAGGCGCCCCAGGGCCCCCAACACCTTGATCTCTAGTTATCTGGCTTGCAGTCACTGCCATGTATCCCCTTTTCTTATTTCTCTCTGCTTCAGCACAATAGGGGAATGATAGCTGAGTGAGTTGTGCTCCTCCTTCTACACTGCGCCCTGAGGCTGGAGCCTCTCTTGCCTCTGCCTCGGCCCGGCCCTGCACCCAAAGCAGAAAATTGGGAGCACGATAATTATCATTTTGAAAATTATAGCGTTTAAAGGGACTCTGAGCAGTGCAGAAACTATGGAAAGATGCATATCATTTTAAAGCTCTCTTTCTCCTCTTTCCAATGATATATAAACCGCCATCCTACTCCTTTTAGTTTTCGCTATTTTCGCGATTGAAATTGCCGTGGCTGCGATTTCGATCGCGAAAATAGAGAAAACTAAAAGGCGTAGGGCGACGATTTAGGGGTCGTCAGAAAGAGGAGAAGGAGAGCTTTAAAATGATATCCATCTTTCCATAGTTACATTGTATTACACAGGGCGACTTTTTCCTAAAGTCAGCAGCTCCATTCTGTTTTTAATTTTTTGTATCGTTTTAAAAATTAATTTGTTATAGTTTTTTGACATTTTTAAAGAGGCAAACTCCCTCCTCCCCCCCCCCCCCAATTGAGATGATCGCACAGCACCCATAGGTAGCCAGTTATTGGTGCCCCTAGTATTGGTAGCCAGTTATAATTAACTGACACCTTGACTTTTAATGCATTAATTCATCACAAATTAATTGCTGGAATACTGTATTTACATGCATTTATCATGGTTTTTAATAATGTTTTAAAGAATTTGGAGTATAACTGGAGAGTAGTTTGGATAATTTGTTTCTAAATATAGGACCTATAGCATCAGCCCCAGGCGGGTTCCTCAGGCAGCAGACGTGGGGGGGCAGCACCAGCCTGGCCGTGGGTGGGGGGGCACCGAGCTGGAGGGGGTAGCAGCTAGGAAGGGGGAGGAGCAGGCACAGCCATGGGGATGGGGGTCAGACCACCCCCCCCTTACCTGGGGTTCACCCGTCTGCTCTCCCCCTTCAGCTATGATCGCTAAATTTAGAGCCAGCAGCGAGCAGGAAAGCATTTGCTCACTTGCTTCTTTGCATTCCACCACTCGGCGCATAACTTCCGGCAATGCATTAGAACACAAGGACGTAAGTAAGTGATTGCTTCCCTGCTTGCTGCCAGCTCTAAATTTAGTGATCATACCTGGAGGGGGAAAGCGGATGGGGAGCCCCAGGTGAGGGAGGGGGGTGACTCCCCTCCCCACTGCCATGCCCGCTGCTCCCCCTTCCTGGCTGCTACCCCCTCCAGGCTACCTATCGGAGGGGGGGGGGTAAGAGGAGTAGGGGCAGCATCCTCACAAGTTTGCCTCAGGCGGCAAATAGTCTGGAGCCGGCATGAATAGGGGCTTTGCTATTAATCACTCAAGTTTTCATGTTTACTTCAATGTAATTTGTGGTACTTTCTAACAGGGCTGCTCAAATCCGGTCCGGGAGACATCCGGATAGTAGCTATCCGGATATCTCTGTAACGATTGGTGTCAGCAACACAGATTTTCTGATTATTGGTAATCTGCAGTATCACCAATAATACAGATGCTATACCTGATTATATGGTGATCTGGAGAATCACCAATAATGCTAGTATAGCCAGACACAGGACAACCAATGTGATACAAGTGTTTGGTGCAACAGTAACAAGGAAGAGGAGGTCTACCCGAGGAGCGGGTGACTCAGATAGTACTGCAGCCGATGATCACCTGAGGAGCAGGCGAGTCAGGCAGTACTGCAGTCAATGAGCACCTGAGGAGCAGGCGTCACGGACTGCCCAGCAATGGGTGATCACCTGAGGAGCAGGCGATTAAGATGGTACTGCAGCCAGCGAGCACCTAAGGAGCTGGAGCCACTGGCTGTGCTACCAGGGATAATCACCTGAGGAGCAGGTGATTAAGACTATACTGCAGCTGGTGGACACCTGAGGAGCAGGTGTTACAGATAGTGCTGCAAGGAGAGTATCACCTGAGGAGCAGGTGATTAAGACTATACTGCAGCTAGAGGACACCTGAGGAGCAGGTGTTACAAACTGTACTGCAAGAAGGGTGTCACCTGAGGAGCAGGTGATTAAGACTATACTGCAGCTAGTGGACACCTGAGGAGCAGGTGTTACAAACTGCACTGCAGTTAAACTTCACCTAAGGAGCAGGCGAAGAATACTTCAGATCCCTCACAGTGGCTAGCCCACTGGTGAGGATAGAGAGGTCAGACAGGCAGAGTTGGCAACGTACGGACAGACAAAGTACAGAAACGGAAGGCTGATTCAGTGTCAAGTTCAGGCAGAGTCGGCAACGAGAATCAGATGGGCAGAGGCACAGAATCAACAAGCAGGAGAATAGTCAGAGGAAGCAGAAGGTCATAACAGATATACAATGCAACTAGTACTTTAAGCTATCAACAGAATCTGGCTAAGTGTGGATCCCCAGCTACGGCTGGTTCTAGCACACTTTGGGATCTGACTAGGGTCTGAGCGCTAACACGTTAGCATTCGCAACAGCAGACGCGGAGCAACTGACAGGCCTGTCCTATATATACTAAGCGCGCTCCACAGCGCTGCCCCAGTCACTCAGCCAATCCAAAACATAGCTGGAGTCAGCTGACTGAGTGATCAGCTGACTCCCCTTCTAGATGCATAAAGGTCCTGTCGCTCGGCTCGCACGCGCGTAGCCCTCAGTCTATGAGCGACAGAAGGACCAGGCAAAGCACCACCATGCAACTGCGCGGCAGAGGCCGCTGGCTGATAAGTGGAGATAGCCGCCATGCCGCTTGTCTCTGCGGCGGTATCTCCGCTATCCCTTACAATCTCCCAGTAAACCTGTGCGGGGGGGTGTCAATCTTACCTGTCTGACGTCTTCTTAGGTGTGTCCCTCGGCACCTCCCACGATGCGCTACTATCCAGATGTCTCCCGGATCAGATTTGAGCAGCCCTGCTTCCTAAAGCTTGAGGACATTTTCGGGAGACTGCCAAAGGTGTCCTCTCTCATCCCTAGCAATAACTAGCTATGTTTTAAAAAAAATATATGAACTTGACTTTCAAATATATTTTTGTGGAAAAATATTGACTTTTTTCCCCCCTTTAGATCAGCTATGATGTCCTGGAGCCACTTCCTGGAAATGGTGATGATCTTTTTAACTCCTTCTTCAGACTTTCTCAGTATGATAAGCTCTATTATGTGGCTGTAGCTCTGCTCATGAGACATTTTGGCTGGAACTGGGTTGCAGTGATAGTTCCAAATGATGACAGTGGAGACACCGAGCTGAGGAAACTGACCAAAGAGATGACCAGACATGGGATCTGCATAGAGGTCGTTGTTAAGATCCAGACATTTTATCAAGATAACAATAAAGTAGAAACAATGATAGCAAAGTCAACTGCCAGTGTTTTTGTGATCTGTGGACACTTTAATTTCATGTTCTATTATGTATATTTGCTACCAAAGCTTTTTAGTAAGACTTTCATTTTGAACGACTCCTGGTTTTTGCATCGTCATTTAAGTACCTACTACTTTCACTTTGCCAACTGCAGCCTGAGTTTTCAACCTTTCTTTGCTGGGAAAATGAGCAAACTAAACATAGCATATCCTTCCAATGCACTTGAACGTGTGTTTTGGGAAGCTCACTGTGCAAACATAACAAAGTTAAAACCTTTTACAGCTTACTATTATTTTCAATTAGGTCATTGTAACAGCAACTTAAACATATTTCATATGGCTGACACCACGGATGTGACATTGTATTATGCTAGGACTGCGGTAACTGCACTGTTTCACGCACTGCAGAGCATGCTTGTGTTAGTAAAGAATAAAGGTGATGGACACCGGACCTATGGATATAGGCATCGGGTAATAGTAATTAGAGCATGCTATGACCATTGGATAAAGCCATTGTTGGGGAGAAATGCTTGTATGGTCAACTCACATAAGTTGGAAATGAATGACGGGGAATTTGAAAGCTTCTTTAAAGGGAACCTGACCTGAGCTTTTTTCTGGAGTCTTTTACGTGCCTGTCTCCATCATGCTCCCATTGCAGTGAGTGTTTTGTGCATGCACGGTTCTCAAAAGATTGAACCAGCAATGCACAGAATGCTCCTGGCAATGAGACCGTGATCAAAATGGGTGCACAGATGGGGCCGTGAATGCGCACTCAGCATGACACTCATTTGGGCTGCACATCTAATTGAGCCACCAGTGGGAGAGAAGAGGGGACTCAGAGGATGCCAAGGGACCTCATGGACTATGGGGGGAATGGAAGAAGCCCCAGGTAAGAAAAAGACTCCAGAATGAAGCTCAGTTGAGGTTCTCTTTAACATCAAGGAGGCTCCCACATGTCCCCCTACCGGAAGTTGCATCAGACGCTAGAGCAAGGAGTATCCGTGGAACGCACAGAAGGTATGCATCTGCCCACTGCCTGCCGCTGCCCACCACACACTTTTTTAAGCTGGAGGGGAGTGCAGAGGGGAGAGCCCCGAGGTGAGGGAGGGGGGACTGTCCCCCCTCCCCCCCCCCCCCCGACTGTGGCCATGGCTCTCCCCTCATGCTGCGACCCCTCCAGCAGGCAAGCTGCTCGGGTCCCCATTGACATACATTGTGCTCGGTGTTCGGTCGAATATGCCGAACATCTGAATGATGTTCGGCCGAGCCAACCCGAGCCCGAATATCTGGGTGTTCGACCATCACTATCATGGATGTGCAGCCGATAAATCTGCAGAAACTGCGTGATGCTATCATGTCAATGTGGACCAAAATCTCTGAGGAATGCCATGAAGAATAAGGCAATTCTGAAGGCAAAAACGGGTCAAATTCAGTACTAGGAAGACATACCTAATAAAGTGGCTAGAAAAATATGTAGCAAATGTTACATCAGACATAATCACATTAAACGTTAACCCCACTGGGTGCGAGGGTGACACTAGGTGCTGCTAAGTTGGAGAGTGATTCGGGGTGATGCTGTGTGGGAGGTTGACTCTTGGTGCTGCTGGGTAGTACCTGTTAAGTGCGCTATCCCAACTCCACCACTCCTCTTCCATGACCTGGCTGGCTCGGCTGCCACTACCTGAGTCTTACATTGTCAGAGATGTCAAGCGCATAGGCAGGCAGAACACTGGGGAAGGAGCTGCTGGTGTGTATGTGGCCTTTACATATTGACTGAAGGGGTGGATTGGAGGTGGGGCACACAGCCACACTGATTCCCGCGGTTGGGATGTCCGGCGGCTAACCCAAGACATTTCCGGGGACAAATTGGAGACCGGGACAGTTGAAAATGAATCCGGGATGTGTCCTGGCCTGGGTAAAGTATTTTCCCTTAATGTGCATTGATATATCAGCAATATCAGCATGTCTGCTTATAAAAGGCTGGCTGAAGGTGGTGAATTCCTAAAACTGGAGCAGGAAAAAGGGCGCCGACAGAGAGTGGATGAAAAAGGTGCCGCCATAGACTTTAATGCAATTATTGTTAATACAGCCAAAAAAGCAGAAAAAAGGGTGCTGCGATAAACATCATCAATAACATTAGAACATGTTATCGTTTAGAAGCTTGCTACGTTATAGTTTTTGTCATATTATTTTGTTGGTTTGTACAGATTTTACGTTATCAAATATATGATTGTTTCTATGTAAAAGGGTGTTTCTGCAGAGGGAGTGGTTAGGGTTAGGCACCACCAGGGGGAAAGGTTAGGGTTAGGCACTACCCGGGGGTCTAGGGTTAGGCATCACCGGGGGGGGGGGAGGCTGGTTAGGCGTCACCAGAGGGGGTTCTGTGTGAGAGCAGGGTTGGGTTAAGCTGTATTGTTGATTTACGTAACAATTTTTAACATTAATATAATTTCAATATTATTTACCGTCTTTTTATTATTTACCATTTTTTACGACGGTATTTATCGTTAACCAAGTTTGACAACAATGTTTATAGTAATCAGATTTCTTTTTTCACTGGCACTACTTCATTATTTAGCTGGGCCCTAAAACATACTTTCCTTCCTCTCTCACTACCACTTTCTTTCTTTCTTTCTTTCATTCTTTCTTTCTTTCTTTCTTTCTTTCTTTCTTTCTTTCTTTCTTTCTTTCTTTCTTTCATTCTTTCTTTCTTTCTTTCTTTCTTTCTTTCTTTCTTTCTTTCTTTCTTTCTTCCTCTATTTATTCCATCTTTATTTATTCAAAAACAGCTGAAGCATTTTGTAAGAAGACTGGACTTTATAGATGATTTCCAACAACGGATTTCCTTTGATGAGACAGGACAACTGATTAGCCAGCCTAAGTTAAAACTGAGACACCTGAAGATTATCGGGAAGGAGAACACCTTTATAGATGAGGATGGCAGCTACTTCTTTATGAATGAGTCTCTGCCCAAGCAGGAATGGCTCCATATCAATCATACAAGTCTAATGTGGAAAACTGGCAAAGTGAGTATGTTTAGCATGTAACATACTTAACACATTTTGGATATTACAAATATTTAGGTTCATGGCTTCAAACTGAACAAAGAGTATAAAACCATTACATTGGCATAACTCTGACCATAGCATGATAGTAAATGTGAGACAAATCTGAACAAAGCATGCTACACACAATGACACAAGCAGGGCCATTTTTAAGCAAAGGCATTTTAGGTCACTGCCTGGAGTGCCATTGATACTAGGGAGTGCCATGCCCCCGGATTAAGACTGTACCTGAACAAAACTCCCATCCCTGACTGAAGCCAGGGCCACAAATGAAACCCCACCTCCTGCGTGTGTACAGAAGCAGGAAGTGTGGTGTCTTGAAAAGCAGTAGCATTGCAGGTTCCTGGAGAGCAGACATCACAAGGTCCAAGTAGTGTGGTAGGCAGCCTCTTCTGTATCCCTCTGTGTCACCCCCTACGAAGATTGTTTCTGTCCACAAAAGTGATGAAAAAGTTATTTCAAGGAGTCTAACACCTGGACTGTGGCATGCCGGAGGGGGATCCATAACAAAAGTCTCACGAAAAATTACAGAGTTGACGCAGAGTGGTGTTTTAATCCCTAAAGGGCAGAAATCACATTATGTACAGCTCTAGGTGTCAGTGGGCTGTGGAGTGTCTTACACAGAGAAATGCAATTGTACTATCAGAAATACAATGAAATAATAATACACTGGAATGGTTCAGTGTCTGTAACTTAATGAGGCAACAGCAATAGTGTGCACACAGCTCTGGGTGTCAGTGGGCTGTGGAGTGTCACACAAAAAAAAACAAAAAACACAGGAGACTGAGGTTCTATCCCTCAATAAGGGTGCATATTAATTTGGCGCTACTCAGTTTGGTGCGGTGAGAGCCGAATGACGGCTCTCACCGCTGCCGCTAAACTCTGAGGCCAAAAAAGAAGTATTAGTGTCCGCACTCCCAGTGTTTAAATATGTACATACATGGTGTGCTAGCCACAGGATCAGGACAAAGGTTTTTGAGAAAAGAAGAAGAGAAATCCTGCACAAATTGCTGCACCACCAATTATCAATATAACAAAGCTTTATTAAACATTCTGTATAAACACATAAAAACATTTAAAACATGCTATCATCAGCAAAATCACCACAATACAATGTTATGTGGGAACAATGTCACAAAAATGCCTCACCTCCTATGTGACAAATAGACCCTAATGGCTGCCAGGGGATGATACTCAAGGTGGGCTCATTGAATTGAGCCCACCATAGGTATATAAGACCCGGGTCTGGGTTGGTTACTAGGAACCTGGAGGATAATAGAAATAAGAAAGCCACTAGTATTAGATCCCCTGTGAAACGAAGTGGGAAATTCAAGAAAAGTGCTAAAATATATAACAATATCCTCATGAACCATGAGAGATTGTGAATATAATGATGTATAGACAGTGCATATAGGGATCAAGTTTACCTGTGTTTTGAGGTATACATACGTAACCCAGGGTAGTGTATGAAGGCAGCCATGAAGTAAGGGTGGAGGGAGGCACACAAGAGCGTCTTAGGGTCTATTTGTCACATAGGAGGTGAGGCATTTTTGTGACATTGTTCCCACATAACATTGTATTGTGGTAATTTTGCTGATGATAGCATGTTTTAAATGTTTTTATGTGTTTATACAGAATGTTTAATAAAGCTTTGTTATATTGATAATTGGTGGTGCAGCAATTTGTGCAGGATTTCTCTTCTTCCGCTAAACTCTGAGGCGGCGTTAAATAATATTCCCCCTCCGAGTTGTCGCAACTCGGAGGGAGATGTAATTCGGGGGCTGGCTGCCGCCAGATCACTGAATCACTGATACGCGACCCGCACATCACAGCATTGCTGCTATGGGGCACCCAGTTTTGGCACTCAGGTCTCAGAGCCGCGCACCGACATCAGCTGATTCGCTAAAGTGAAGTGCTTTCACAGCAAGTGAGGAACAAGAACACAGGCCTAGCTAATGCTTTCCCTACCAATCTGCAGCAAGTCTGACCCTGCTCTTACTAACAGTCTGCAGCCAGCACAGAATTAATCCAATATGGCCACTACAACTGCTTTCTGATAGGGGGTGTAGAGGTCCACAAAGTTTAGCACAATGATAATATATAGGGGGCGAATCGACCACAACAAATGTTCGCTAATCGCCGCAAATGAGAACAGCCGATGTTCACAGAACACTGCTTGCCGGCGAACAGTTCAGGCCATCTCTACTCATCATCGCTACTCCTCATGATAGTCTGCTTCCCTTCTGCTGAGTTGTGCCCCTTGTACTGATATTCACCTATGACCTTATTTATGTCTTTCAGAAGCCATTTTCCCGCTGCAGTGAGGTATGTCCTACTGGTCATAAAGCAGTTTCTATTGGAGGAATCCACACCTGCTGCCATGTCTGTGCTCCATGTTCAGAGGGAGAATATTCCAATACGACAGGTTTGTTTGTGAGCCTTAGATAATAGTAGTAGAAGCAGGCATGTAACTATCCTGGACAGGGTCTCCTTGCAGAGATAATTTAGCACCCCCCACCTCCCCTCCCTCATTATCACAGGGGGCGGGCTGAGAGCTAGAGGGCCCGGTCCTGTTCATTTATATTCAGAGCAGGCAGTGGGTCATATACATTGCCGTCTCTCAGTGTTAATGTCTCTTTCAACTTCCTAGTCAGTTCTCAAGTGCAGTGCCAGGAACTGAAGCCGCAGGGTGATTGGCTGGCTGTGTACAGTGCATGGCACTTGAAAAATAACCAGAAAGTAAAGGAGACACCTTTGCAGGGAGCAGATAATGTATATAATGGGCTGCCTGCTCTGCATTTTAATGAACAGGATCACCTCCTGGGCCATCTCCCAGCTCAGGGCCTCTTTGCCACTGTTATTGTTATGCCACTGAGTAGAAGAGTCCTTTCCCTTCTCTCTCTCCTCATCCTCTACCTTTCTACTCCTCCTCTTTCACATTCTTCTCTTCCCTTACCCACCTTCTTCTTTTCTTCCTCTTGCACCACTTCTTCCTTCTATGTTTTCCCCGTCTTCTTTTTCACCTCTTTATCCTATTGTAAATTTAAATATTTTATAAACTTTTCCCATAACATTTTTGGCAGTGTCAACATGGCCACATGTGTAAACATGGCATTCATTTCAAGTTCACTATTCTCTGTGGTCTGCAGCCATGTGGCCTGGAAATTCTCCCCTGAAGACCACCTGGTTCATATCAGTGATTTGGCAGCAGTGTGAAGGAGTCTGACTGCTGATGTCACTAGAGAGGACCTGTCCCCATCTGTTCTGTCACACAGTCGCTATGTCAGTCCTTTGTCCTAGAAAATGAAAAAATTAAAAATAATATATAATCTGACTTTGTACAATGATCTGGAAAAGAACAAGTGTTCCTTGGAGTTTGTGCCATCTGGTGACCCTTGCAATACATTTAGGGCTTGATTCACAAAGCGGTGCTAACCTACTTAGCACGTCTAAAGTCTTTAGCCATGCTAACCAGGGTGCTAAGTAGGTTAGCACCGTATTTCTCAATTGATTAACCTACTTAGCACCCTGGTTAGCACGTCTAAAGACTGTAGGCGTGCTAAGTAGGTTAGCACCGCTTTGTGAATCAAGCCCTTAGTGATTGAGTTCCAGCACAGGCAGATGGACACAAAGAAAGGTGCGCCTTACACTGGAGAATTTTTCAAAGTACAATTCTTGACTTGATTTGTTTGTGCATGAAAACCAAAAGGGATGCTAATTAAGTTCAGTGATGGCCTCATCTGGTGAAAATGCCATCCTATTAATATAATAACAATGGTTAATTTGCATATATTCAGCAGTGATGCCTGGGAGACATCTCAAGCTCACTCCAACCTGAATTATCGCAAATTCTTTCTGTTTTAGGAAAGCAAACTTTTGTTTTTCCTAATATAATAAATGGGAAAGTTCGGATGTTTGGATGTTTGGATGTTTGTTACTCGATCACGCAAAAATGGCTGAACGGATTTGAATGAAATTTGGCACACACATAGTACATTACCTGGAATAAAGTATAGGATACTTTTTATTCCCATAACCAAAAAGGGGGCGGAGACAAATACAAATGTCACTGGAAAATGTAAACTGCAGCCATTCTTACACTGTTAATGGTAGGGTTCTCAAACTTTGCACAGTTGGTCACTGGGTGACTGTGATTAATATTCAGAAAAGTGGGTGGAGTCTATAAAAGCCAATCAAAATTCACCTATTGATTTTCAAGGGGAATATTTACATAGCTGCCATTCTTGCACTGTTAATGGCACAAACCTCAAACCTGGTAATGTTGATCATTGGGTGACTGGGGTTCAATTTCAGAATTGGGTGGAGCCACAGCCAATTAGATTTGTTTCACTCCAATGCAAATTATTGATACCAAACACCGCAAAGCTCACAAACTTAGTAATTGATTAATTGTGTGTGTGGGCACAGCCAACACCAGCCAAATACATAAGCGGGCAACACCTGGTCATAAGTGGGCGGAGACAAATACAAATTTTACTGGGAAAATGTAAACTGCAGCCATTCTGACACTGTTAATGGTAGGGTTCTCAAACTTTGCACAATTGGTCACTGGGTGACTGGGGTTAATATTCAGAAAAGTGGGTGGAGCCTACAAAAAGCAATCAAAAATTACCTATTGATTTTTCAGGGGAATATTTCATTGCTGCCATTCTTGCACTGTTAGTGGCACACGCCTCAAACCTGGTACAGTTGATCATTGCGTGACTGGGGTTTACATTCATAAAACAGGGTGGAGCCACAAACAGCCAATATGATTTGTTTTATTTTAATGCAGGTTATTGATGCCAAAGACCGCAAAGCTCACAAACTTGGTCATTGAGTAATTGATTAATTGTGTGTTAGGGTTAGGAAAAGTGGGCGCAGCCAGCACCTGCAAAATACATAATCGGGCAATGCCGGGTCATCAGTAGGCAGAGACAAAAATGCAAATTTCACTGAGAAAATGTAAACTGCAGCAATTCTTACACTTTTAATAGTAGGGTTCTCAAACTTTGCACAATTGGTCACTGGGTGACTGGGATTAATATTCAGAGAAGTGGGTGGAGCCTACAAAAGCCAATCAAAATTCACATATTAATTTCCAAGGGGAATATGTAATTGCTACCATTCTTGCACTGTTAATGACACAAGCCTTAAGCCTTGTACAGTTGGTCATTGGGTGACTGGGGTTCAAATTCAGACAAAGGGGTGGAGCCACAAACAGCCAATCAGTTTTGTTTAATCTCATTGCAAATTATTGATGCCAAAGACCGCAAAGCTCACAAACTTGGTTATTGAGTAATTGTGTGTTAGGGTTAGAAGTAGTAGGAGGAGCCAACACCAGCCAAATACATACCTGAACAATGTTAGGAAATAAGTGGGTGGAGAAAAATACAAATTTCATTGTGCAAATGTAAACTGCAGCCATTCTTACACTGTTAATGGTAGGGTTCTCAAACTTTGCACAGTTGGGTGACTGGGATTAATATTCAGAAAAGTGGGTGGAGCCTATAAAAGCCAATCAAAATCCACCTATTGATTTTTAAGGGGAATATTTAATTGCTGCCATTCTTGCACTGTTAATCACCTGTACCTGGCACAGTTGGCCATTGGGTGATTGGGGTTCAAATTCAGAAAAGGGGTTGAGCCACATCCAATCAGATTAATTTTATTTCATTGCAAATTATTGATGCCAAAGACCGCAAAGCTCACATACTTGGTCATTAAGTAATTGTGTGTTAGGGTTAGGAAAAGTGGGCAGAGCCAACACTAGCCAAATACATACCCGGGCAACGCCGGGCGTCCATCTAGTTGAAAATAAGTCTTGTTATTTTTTGAGGTTTTTTATGCTTTCCCAATTTTTCACTGCAAAAATATAGTTTTTTAGTGTTTATAAAAAAAATATTTGCAGTAAAAACTTTTTTGTGCACTTTAGCTTTTTTTTGTAGTAAAAATATTGATTTTACACATTCTTTTTGGAAAACAGGGAAACAAGAAGATACAAGCTATTTTTGCAAAAATGTTCTTGAAATTGAATATAGCATTTTCCCCAAGAACCGTTGGTGAGATCACTTTTCTGCCACGTTCACCTATACCAGTACAGTATATACATTAATAGATATTCTGTACTTCATGGTATAGGGTCAAACCAACCATTACCATCAATATTTGCACATATATGTACAGTACAGACCAAAGGTTTGGACACATCTTCTCATTCAAAGAGTTTTCTTTATTTTCATGACTATGAACATTGTAGATTCACACTGAAGGCATCCAAACTATGAATTAACACACGTGGAAGTATAGTACATAACCAAGAAGTGTGAAACACCTGAAAATATGTAATAATTTAGGTTCTTTAAAGTAGCCACCTTTTGCTTTGATTACGTATATATATATATACATATATATATATATATATATACTGTATATATATATATATATATATATATATATATATATATATATATATATATATATATATATATATATATATATATCCTACTAATATTATAAATGGGAAAGTTCAGATGTTTGGATGTTGGACTTTTTCCCAGCTCAGATATCCTTTCAGTATTCCAACTATAAGACACAAATGTATAAAAACAGACACAGAGGGCCATAGTATGCAATTCACTAGAGAATCTGCTGCCCCACAGGTGATCCTTTGAATTAAGGACTCTGATGGCTTTGTTCTCTTTTTTATTTGTTTGGTAGATCCACTGCACTTTATACCATGAGTCTTCTTGGCTATGCAGATAGGGCATGAGAATGTTGAGACTATGGTCATTGCCTCTCTAGATGTCTCCAAGGCATTCAACATTAAGTAGGCCTACTTGCTTGTTCTACTATGCAAGTTCAACTTTCGCCCTGTTTATAGGCTGCATTAGACTTCTCTACACAAACCCTGTAGCTCGCTCATATCAGGATAAATGGCTTGATCTCTGACCCTATCCCTTTTGCTTGATATACCTTTTTGACCTCACCATTGAGCCATTTGCAATTTTCTTTAGAGCTGATCCTCTGATTTCTGTCCTCATGAAGGCCTCTGGCTCAGAGAAAATTAGTCTTAGTGCAAATGACATGCTTTTATCACTTTGCTATCTGTGTCCCGCCCCTCCAACGCTCCTTGTAGGTTATTGACTATTTACTTTAGCTATTATGCTGGCCTAGATTTTAACCATTTAAGCCTTCTGGATGTAGAGGCTACGTGCAGAAGGCCATGTGCGCTCCTGCGTGCTCCCGCGACTGATCGCGCACGTGCACGCGTGCTCCCAGCCCGCGGTTCATTAGCCAAGGGATCTATGAATTGGGACATCGTGCCCGATCAGTGATCCCTTTCCCCAGCAGAAAAAGTGACGGCTTCTCTCGGAAGCGCTTTTTCTGCCTCTTACGTCCCCCTACATCCCTCTAGGTGTACATGTTACGCTTAGAGTGACGTAATGAAAACAAACTCATGTCTGCCATCTTGTGGCCAAATAGTAAAACTAAACCTAAATATAAAAATAAAATAAAAAAGAAACACATATTTACATAAAAAAATTACAATTTACATCCCACCCTCTCAAAAATACCCAGAGAAAATGTTTAATAAAAAGAAAAAAAAAAACATTACAGTAAAAAAAAATGTAAATATTTACCTAAGGGTCTAAACTTTTAAAATATGCATGTATAGATAAAATATTTCTATTTTTTTTATTTTTTTATTATAAGCTTGTAAATAGTGATGGATGCAAAATGGAAAAAATGCACTTTTATTTCAAAATAAAATATTGTTGCCATACATTGTGATAGGGACATAATTTAAATGATGTAATACCCGGAACTATTAGGCAAATACCCATGGGTTGTAGGCATGTATTATTTTAAAACTATAATGGCTGAAAACTGAGAAATGAATTGTTTCCATTTTTTTTCTTATACTTCCTGTTAAAATGCATTTACAGTAAAGTAGCTCTTAGTAAAATGTACCACCCAAAGAAAGCCTAATTGGTGGCGAAAAAAACAAGATATAGATCAGTTCATTGTTATAAGTAGTGATAAAGTTATAGGCTAATGAATGGGAGGTGAACTTTGCTCAGATGCATAAAGTGAAAACGACTGAAGGCTGAAGTGGTTAATTGGACTAAGTCTTAAATTCTTTCTCCCCTTTAAACTGGAGACCCTAGCTTTAATATGTTATATAACAACAGTTTCTGCTTGGTTTAAACTTCCTGTTAATGTAGCTGGTCATGCAAATCTCTTCAAAATGATCCTTCTACCTGGAGTGCTGCACAATTCATGGAATGCCCCAATTTACATTTCTTTTGACCTCTTTGCTACACTTAATTACCTCCTAATCCAATTCATCTGGGGTGCTGGTAGACACTACCTCCACTTTCCCCAGAATGGATTTATTACATTTTTTTTTCTTAAGGGGCCCATACACTTACCGATTTTCCCGCCGATACACAGCTGAGTCGATCACTGTGATCGAATCGGCTGTGAAATCGTCAGGCAAACGCTGACCGAACTATCGATTGCCATCCGAAATCGATCGTTCCTGTCATTCCTGTCCATGGGGGAAGATTTCACTCGATCGCCGGAGGGTCGGGAGTGCGTCGATAGCGGCGTTCGAATGCCCGACGACCGACGCAATACAGCGGCAATACATTACCTGATCCGCCCGACGCATATCCCCACTGTCACCGCTGCTCCGTGTCTGCGCTGGGCTCCGAGTCCAGCAGGCTTCACTTCTTCCTGTCCCGGCAGGAAGTTTAAACAGTAGAGCGCCCTCTACTGTTTAAACTTCCCCGGACAGGAAGTGAAGCCTGCCGAACTCGGAGCCCAAAGAGAAGAAAACAGCGGAGAATGAGGGACTCGCGCCGGCCGGGTCGGGTAATGTATGCAGGGGGGGGGCGGCGGCAGCGGCAGCTCCACAGATGGTGAATCGATTTCATGCTGAAATCGATTCACGATCTGTTTGCAGTAAAAGCAGCCATACTATCCCTCTCTGATCAGATTCGATCTGTTGGTCGATCTGATGGCAAATCGACCAGTGTATGGCCACCTTTAGACAGTTTTGTATATCTAGGCATGATTGTAAGTTGGAGTCACATTATGTTTCACAGATTTCCGCTTTATTGGAGTGTTTTATAGAAAAAGTAGTTGTTCCTCAATAGTTTTTGTAGTAAATTTAGTGAAGCTAGACCATCAGAGACTGAAAACTGGTGCTACAGTCAACACAGCAGTATTTATTAACATACTAGCTGATGACCCGGCATTGCCCGGGTATGTATTTGGCTGGTGTTGGCTCCACCCAATTTTTTTCAAACCCTAACACACAAACACTCAGTGACCAAGTTTGTGAGCTTTGGGGTCTTTGGCATCAATAATGTGTATATTCCCATAGAAATTAAACAAATCTAATTGTCTGTTTGTGGCTCCACCCCTCTCCAGCATTTGAACCCCAGTCACCCAATGACCAACTGTAGCAGGTTTGAGGCATCTGCTATAAACAGTGTAAAAATGGCAGCAATTTAAATATTCCCCTGAAAAATCAGCAGGTGGATTTTGATTGGCTCTTATGGACTCCACCCATTTCCTAAAATATTAATCTCAGTCACCCAGTGACCATCTGGGCAAATTTTGAGAACCCTGCCATTTAACAGTGTAAGAAGGGCTGTAGTTTATGTTTTCTCAGTGAAATTTGTTTTTGGCTCCGCCCACTTTTTGTAACCTTGACACACAGTCACTCAATGACCAAGTTTGTGAGCTTTGGTGTCCTTGGCATCAATAATTTGTATTTTCCTAGTGAAATGAAACAAATCTTATTGGCTGTGTTTGGCTCCGCCCCTTTTTCTAAACTGTACCAGGTTTGAGGGATGTGCCATTAACAGTGCAAGAATGGCAGCAATTGTAATATTCCCCTTGAAAATCAACAAGCAAATTTTGATTAGCTTTTTTAGGCTCCACCAACTTTTCTGCATATTAATTCCAGGCACCCAGTGACCAACTGTGCAAAGTTTAAGAACCCTACCATTAATCGTGAAAAAGGGCTGTAGTTTACATTTTCCCAGGGAAATCTGTTTTTGACTGCACCCAGTTTTTGTGACCTGGACACACAGTGGTGCTCATCCAGATTCCGGATATCCGGGTAACCCGGATATGCAACCTTTTTCCAGCTATCCGATTCAGATTCAGATACCGGATTTGTGTGGAAATCCGGATAGCTATCTGCGGATAGTTGGCTGGCAATGTGGATATCCACGGATATCCACAGAAATTTGACTATTGAGATACTTTATGATGTTCAGGACGTCATTGAGCCAATCAGAGGGCTCCCAGCAGAAGCCCTAACAACCAATCACAGAGGGGAACCCTGGCCAGCCCCACCTGACCTCATTGAGCCAATCAGAGGGCTCCCAGCCTAAGCCCTGGCACCCAATCACAGAAAGGAACACGGGCCAACCCCCCTGTATAATAAGGAGGGCTGCCATGATGTGAAATATTGCCCTAGCTTTTGAATGCTCACTGAGAGACATGGCCCAGTGCTGCTGGCCTAGCAAGTGCTGTACACAGTGATAAACCTAAAGCTGTTCAGTGATTAACCCCTTCACTATCACTACACTATTGTTGTATTGTTAATTAGCTTGATTTCATTGTGTGACAGTCAGAGTGTGTGCTGCAGGGCTTGCAGCAGCTGCTATGTGTCTGTGTGTGTGCTGTGCACAGACCAGGCCAGCCACTGCCTGCTGGCCAGCTAGCCTTAGCTACAGTATAGGTTAGGCTAGGGAATAGGATTACTGTGTTATTGTGTAGTTACTTAGTACTGTAGTACTGCAGTCAGTGCTAGTAGTTGTTAGAGTAGTAAAACTACTGTGTTAGCTTACTACAGAACTGCTGTGCTGCTGAGCAGTGCCAGTGTGACAGTTAGTGTCTTCTCCTCTGCTGTCTGACTGTCACTCGGCACGTGGCACTTGGCACGTTGCCCTTGGCACTTGGCACGTGTAACGTGGCACTTGGCATGTGGCCCTTGGCATGTGGCACTTGGCACATGGCACTTTGCACTTGGCACGTGGCACTTGACACATGGCACTTGGCACGTGGCCCTTGGCACGTGGCACTTGGCACATGGCCCTTGGCACGTGTAATGTGGTACTTGGCACGTGGCACTTGGCATGTGGCACTTGGCACATGGCACTTTGCACTTGGCACGTGGCACTTTGCACTTGGCATGTGGCACTTTGCACATGCCACTTTGCACTTTGCAGGTGGCACTTTGCACTTTGCAGGTGGCACTTTGCACTTTGCATGTGGCACTTTGCACGTGGCACTTTGCACTTTTCAAGTGGCGCTTTGCACTTTGCATGTGGCACTTTGCACGTGACTAGAGTTGGGCCGAACCTCCGATTTTAGGTTCGCGAACCGGGTTCGCGAACTTCCGCGGAAGGTTCGGTTCGCGTTAAAGTTCGCGAACCGCAATAGACTTCAATGGGGATGCGAACTTTGAAAAAAAAAAATAATTATGCTGGCCACAAAAGTGATGGAAAAGATGTTACAAGGGGTCTAACACCTGGAGGGGGGCATGACGGAGTGGGATACACGCCAAAAGTCCCCAGGAAAAATCTGGATTTGACACAAAGCAGCGTTTTAAGGACAGAAATCATATTGAATGCTAAATGACAGGCCTAAAGTGCTTTAAAACATCTTGCATGTGTATACATCAATCAGGTAGTGTAATTAAGGTACTGCTTCACACTGACACACCAAACTGTTCACTGAACAGAACAGGTATGCAGTGGCGGGTCCACTGAACAGAACAGGTATGCAGTGGTGGGTTCACAGAACAGGCATGCAGTGGTGGGTTCACAGAACAGGTATGCAGTGGCAGGATCACTGAACAGGTATGCAGTGGTGGGTGGGTTCACAGAACAGGTATGCAGTGGTGGGTTCACAGAACAGGTATGCAGTGGCAGGATCACTGAACAGGTATGCAGTGGTGGGTGGGTTCACAGAACAGGTATGCAGTGGTGGGTTCACAGAACAGGTATGCAGTGGCAGGATCACTGAACAGGTATGCAGTGGTGGGTGGGTTCACAGAACAGGTATGCAGTGGCAGGATCACAGAACAGGTATGCAGTGGTGGGTTCACAGAACAGGTATGCAGTGGCAGGATCACTGAACAGGTATGCAGTGGTGGGTGGGTTCACAGAACAGGAATGCAGTGGCAGGATCACTGAACAGGTATGCAGTGGTGGGTGGGTTCACAGAACAGGAATGCAGTGGCAGGATCACTGAACAGGTATGCAGTGGTGGGTGGGCTCCCAGAACAGGTATGCAGTGGCAGGATCACTGAACAGGTATGCAGCCAGGAAAAGCTAAGCCTAACTAATCTTTTCCTATGAGAGACAGACAGCAGCTCGCCCTACTCTCTCTAATGCCGGCACACGAGTGTCCGTAATGGCCGCCGCTGCCTGCCTTATATAAGGGGGGTGGGGCTCCAGGGGCTAGTGTAGCCTAATTGGCTACACTGGGCCTGCTGACTGTGATGTAGAGGGTCAAAGTTGACCCTCATAGTGCATTGTGGGGCGAACCGAACTTCCGGAAACGTTCGCCTGCGGGAGGCGAACGCGAACCACCGAAGTTCGCCGGGAACCGTTCACCGGCGAACCGTTCGGCCCATCTCTACACGTGACAGGTGCCACGTGCCACCTGCCATGTGCAAAGTGCCAAGTGCAAAGTGCCACGTGCCAAGTGCCAAGTGCCATGTGCCACTGCCAAGTGCCACGTCGTGCATGCTCCTGGTAGACGTTACACCTGCTGCTGCTGCTGCATTGCCCTGCTCCTGCTGCCTTTGCTGCTCCCACCGCCAGGGTGCCACAGGCCACTGCTGCTGTGCTGATACCACCTATATTTAATCCAAAACACAATTGCTTCATAATTTTTTGGAGGTGTCTGGGCTGAAAACTGCTATGTTGCAGTTGTGCAGTTGGACACAATGGGCTTGATTCACTAACCGGCGCTAAGCCGGTTAGTGCACCCTATTTAACCACGGCTTTAGGTGGTTTGTACCCACACATTGGATACAGCCCCGCTCACTGCATGCGCAGTGCGCATTGCGGGTAATAGTGCGTGGTGTGACGATAACCTTGCACCCGCTGCCCCTGCAACGAAAACGGCGCATTGGGTGCCCATTAAGCATCGCTTTGATGCGCCGCTTCGGGGGCACCCGGGTGCGACGTCTAAGAGGCAGCGTGTGCAACGTTGCACCACGCATTAATATAGGCGAACCCGCACTGTGTGCGCAGTGAGCAGGGCTGCGTGCAAAGTAGCTTTGTGCGCACTAGCGGCAAAAAAGGGCTTTTCACACCAGCGCTAACACTTAGCACTGGTTAGTGAATCAAGCCCAATGTGGGCTGCACGACCGCTGTCTGGAACCTAGTCCTGATGTTAATTGACAGCCCTGCCCTTTTTTTTCTTGTCTCCTCCAATCGCTGAGTCACCTCAGCCTTGCTTGTAAACACAAGTGATTAGGGAATCAGGTTTCAGATAAGCAGCAGGCAGGGAAATAAAAGGAAGAGGAGGAATATATTATAGATAAAAAGAACCCCCAGCATGCAATTCTTTGGCACGGACTACTAAAGGGCCTGTGCTCCTAAGGTATATGATAACTCCAAACCATAACAGCAGAAAACGTTTTGAAAATTTTGAATGCAGGCTTAGCATCTTTATCACTTAATACACTCGGACCAGTTGCTGTTGAAATTTGATTTTTATGGTGACGATACCGCTTTAAACCCCAGTGTCCCATTGACTGACTGTACCAGATTTGAGGCCTCTGCCATTAAGTAAGAATGGCAGCAATGTAAGTATTCCCCTTGAAAATCAATAGGTGAATTTTGATTGGCTGCTGTAGACTCCAGTCACTTTCCCGAATATTAATCCCAGTCATCCAGTGACCAACTGTGTCAAGTTTGAGAACCCTGCCAAAAACAGAATGGCTGAAATCAATCTAACAAATCTGATTGTCTGTTTGTGGCTCCACTCCCTTTAGTGAATGTGGACCCCAGTCACCCAATGACTGACTGTATCAGGTTTGAGGCCTCTGTCATTAACAATGTAATGGTGGCCACTAATGATCCAATCTTTTTCATCCAATCCTACCAAATCTATGTAGTATAGGGTAAATGAGTAAATATACTGAATGGATACTTCAGGCAGTTACCTTATATTACATAGAAATGGTAAGATTGGATGAAAAAGATTGGATCGTTAGTGGCCACCTTTAGAATGGTAGCAATGTAAATATTCCACTTGAAAATCAATAGGTGAATTTTGGTTGGCTGTTATAGGCTCCACCCACATTTCTGAATAGTAACCCCAGTCACCTAGTGGCCAACTGTGTCTAGTTTGGGAACCCTGCCATTAACAGCGTAAGAATGCTTGGAGTCTATATTTTCCCATGTAAAAAAATTAGTTTTTTATTTATTTATTTGTTATTTATGAGCTTTGGGGTCCTTAGTATCAATAATTTGTATGTTCTCATTGAAATTAAACAAATCTGATTGACTGTTTGTGGCTCCGTCCCCTTTCTGAATTTGAACCTCAGTCACCCAGTGACCAACTGTACCGGGTTTGAGGCCTCTGCCATAAACAGTGTAAGAATGGCAGCAATTTAAATATTCCCCTTGAAAATCAATAGGTGAATTTTGATTAGCTGTTGTAGGCTCCACCCATTTTCCTATTAATCCCAGTCACCCAGTGACCACATGTACAAAGTTTGAGAACCCTGCCATTAACAGTGTAATGGCTACAGTTTTTATTTTCCCAGTGAAATCTGTTTTTAACTCTACCCACTTTTTGTAACCTTGACACACAGTCACAATGACCGAGTTTGTGAGCTTTCGGGTTCCTGACATCAAAAATGTGTGAATGGAAGAAGTTTATCCACCAATGAAATCTGATTGGCTGTTTGTGGCCCCGCCCCTTTAGTAAATTTGGACCCCAGTCACCTAATGACTGACTGTAACAAGTTTGAAGCCTCTGCCATAAACAGTGTAAGAATGGCAGCAGTTTAAATATTCCACTTGAAAATCAATTTTGATTGGCTGTTGTAGGCTCCCCCCACTTTCCTAAATCTTAATCTCATTCATGCAGTGACCACGTGTGGAAAGTTTGAAATCCATGCGATTAACAGTTTAAGAATTGCTGCAGTTTACATTTTGCCCATTTAAAATTAATGGCTGAAATTTGATTGGCTGTTTTATGCTCGGCCCATTTGGATTTGTAACCTCATTCAACAAGTGACCAACTGTGCCAGGTGTGGGGACTCTGGCTTGATTACTGTGAGAATGGCAGCCTTTTACATTTTTTCCGTTGACATGAATGGGGGAAATCTGATTAGCTGTTTGTAGCTCCGCCCAGGTGTGCAGGGGGGACGCGAGACCCCCAGAACCTATCATCCCAGGTAGTATGGGATCTGTGTACCACGTTTTGTTCAAATCAGTCAATGCATTTTTGAGTGATCGCAGCACACACACACACACACACATACACACACACATACTGTACATAGATCCGATTTTATATATATACAGTAGATATTCTAAACAGCAGGTCAGATTCGGAATACAATATTACACCAACTAACTTACTTCTGTAAGTGTCTTTTCTTAGTCCACTATATGGAGTTCTGGAAAGCTAGGTTCTAAAAATATTAGGAAGAAAGTGCACTTAAAGGACTACTGTAGGGGGGTAGAGGGAAAAATAGCTGAACTTACCCGGGGCTTTTTATGGTCTTTTGCAGATGTCCTGTGCCCGTACAGCCACTCACTGATGCAGCGGTTCCTGCCTCTGGCCGTGTCCTCACTCCCGATGACATCACCAGGAGCGTACTGTTAGGGCCCAGACCATACTGGGCCTGCGCAATACACTCCTGGTGATGTCAGCTGGAGCGAGGACACGGCCACGCAGGCGCAGTGGTTTTCCTACTTTAACTATTTAAGCCTTCTGGACATAGAGGCTACGTCCAGAAGGCCATGTGCGCTCCCACGGCCGATCGTGCGCGTGCACGCACGCTCCTGGCCTGCGGTTCGTTAGCTGAGGGATCAATGAATCGGGCCATGGTGCCCGATCAGTGATCCCTTTCCCCAGCAGAAAAAGTGACGGCTTCTCTCGGAAGCCTCACTTTTTCTGCCTCTTACGTCCCCCCACGTCCCTCTAAGCGTACATGTTACGCTTAGAGTGACATAATGTAAACAAACTCATGGCTGCCATCTTGTGGCCAAATAGTAAAACTACACCTACATGTAAAAAAAATAAAAATAAATAAACACATATTTACATAAAAAAAACTTACAATTTACACCCCACCCTCCCAAAAATACCCAAATAAAATGTTTAATAAAAAAAAAAACATTACAATAAAAAAAATGTAAATATTTACTTAAGGGTCTAAACTTTTTAAGTATGCACGTAAAGATGAAATATTTCTATTTTTTTTTTTTTTTTTTTATTATTATAAGCTTGTAAATAGTGATGGATGCAAAATGGAAAAAATGCACTTTTATTTCCAAATAAAATGTTGTTGCCATACATTGTGATAGGGACATAATTTAAACGGTGTAATACCCGGGACTATTAGGCAAATACAATACGTGGGTTTTAAACTGAGAAATAATGAATGGTTTCAGTTTTTTTTCTTATTCTTCCTGTTAAAATGCATTTACAGTAAAGTAGCGCTTAGCAAAATGTGCCACCCAAAGAAAGCCTAATTGATGGTGGAAAAAACAAGATATAGATCAGTGCATTGTGATAAGTAGTGATAGGCTAATGAATGGGAGGTGAGCATTGCATAAAGTGAACTGAAGGCTGAAGTGGTTAAAGTCTGAAATTCCAGAAGTGAACCGGAGGCGGGGACTGGAGCATTGGTGTGTGGCTGCACAGGCACAGGACGTCTGCGGGGGACCATTTGAAGCCCCGGGTAAGTTCAACTCTTTTTCTCCAACCCCCCTACAGTATTCCTTTAATTCTAAGTGTTATAGGGCATTGTCAACATGTTAAATCTAGATACAAGTTTTGTGGCTTTCTGCAACAACACTGTAAAGCATTCACTGATAATAGTAGGTTTACTGTACAGATTAAGCAGTCCATAAACGCTCTACCAGCAGTCATATAGTCTTCTTTCTTGTGAATATTCTAAACATAGTGTGGAGAGGACCACAAGGCCTCATAGGATCAGAGCCGGTTCAAGTAACAATTGGGCCCTAGGGCAAAATTAGCCTGGGGGCCCCCCAACAGACACCCCCCGACCAAAAAGCATCATTAGAGGCCCTTTTCGTTGTAGCCAAATTTCCCTCCTGGGCCCCTGAGCTGGCTACTGACCCTCCCCAATCAACTCCCAACTTAACAGACTCTGCAGAGTCCCTGGGGAGCAACAGTTAAGATGGGGAGGGACACCTTGGGGGCCCCTACAGGCTCTGGGGCCCTGGGGCAATCGCCTATTTTTTCTTATGGTAGCTCCGGCCCTGCATAGGATTAGATTTGCCTGATATAGGAGAAACATCTAGTAATATTCAGATGTCCATTTGAGCTCAACACGGGGAAAGTTTGACACACTGAAGGTGCAGTAGAATATTGTACCGTGTTAGCCATCAGTAATAGTTTTGAATCAGGATGATACCATTTATTGGCTCAGACTGCAGTCTGACGAAGGCCCAAGGGCCGAAATCTTGTTCTTTTATACATACTTTTAAGTTAGCCAATAAATGGAATCATCCTGATTCAAAACTTCTTGCTTACACTGAAGGTGATGAATTCCTGTGGGACGTAGATATATTGCACGCAGTGCAGCAGCTAGTTAATTGACCGTCCATATCTGTAATCCACAGGCAACATGCCTGCTTATTTCAGAAATGTAGACCGGAAAATTCATTAGATAAGGAATCTTAGCAGATCATGAAAGTCCCCTTGAAATTGCACAACCTGATAGATACAGGTGAAACTAAAAAAAAAAATGAATATTGTGTAAAAGTTAATTTATTTCAGTAATTCAACTTAAAGGGGGAAACTGATATATGAAATAGGAACCCTTGGCAGGTGTTTTGGATGAATTAGCTGATTATCAGTGATGCTCGAATGTACCCAAATTCGATTCAAGTACATTCAAATTCGGGTTCCGGTCAAGTTCCGGTTCGGCCATGATCACGACCAGTAGAATTCGATTTGAATTTGAATTCGAGACTTGATCGGTAATTGAATTCGGGTATTACCCCGAATTCGTGATCACGAATTCGGATGGCCTTACAGCTATTTTTTTTAAAGGGAAATCACAATTAAATAGGTGTAATTTAAACTTTTTTCTGCATTTGTTGTTTATTCTTCTTCACCTTCTTCTTTTTCTTCTCTCCATCTTTTTCTTCACCGTCTTCTTTTTCTGTTTTACCATCTTCTTTCACATCACCATCATCTTCAGCATCTTCTTCTTCACTGGCACCTAGTTCTTATTCTCCTTCTTCTTCTCCTTCTCCTTATCCTTCTTCTTCTCCTTTTCCTTCTTCTTCTTCTCCTTTTTTTTGTGTTCATATTCTTCCTCTTGTACCCAACTTAATGTTTTTTCCCTTACAGAACTCAACTGTTGTAAAATGTGTTCTTCAACAGCATAGCTAAATTTGTAGCATAATAATAGCTAGTGGCGCATGGCAGCAGCACATAATTCTGCGGACCCTGGCGGCGGGAACACAGACAGCAGGAGGTTAAATGTGGCAGCAGGAGGAGGAGTGTTGTGTGGCAGCAGGCAATGTATTGGACCATGGTACCTAGCATTGGTACCACGGCTGTAATAATAAACACCATTCAGCAGGAAGTTCCGGATAGCAATCGTGAAGCCCACATTGTGTCCATTACACAACTGGGACAGCACAGTTTTCAGCCCAGATACCTCATTTTTTTTTTAAATGTAGCTATTGTAGTGGCATAATAGCCAGTGGCATATGGCAGCAGTGCATAATTCTGTGGACCCTGGCGGTGGTAACACAGACCACAGGAGGTTAAATACAGCAACAGCAGGAGGAGGAGGAGTGACGTGTGGCAGCAGGCAATGTAGTAGGCGGTGGCACTTAGAGTTGGTACCACGGCAGTAATAATAAACACCATACAGCAGGAGGTGCCAGATAGCAGTTGTGAAGCCCACATTGTGTCCAATACACAACTGGGACAGCACAGTTTTCAACCCAGACACCTCAGAATAACTTTTTTTTTTTTTTACAAAAAAAATGTAGCTATTGTAGTGGCGTAATAGCTAGTGGCGCATGGCAGCAGCACATAATTCTGTGGACCCTGGCGGTGGTAACGCAGACAGCAGGAGGTTAAATACAGCAGCAGCAGCAGGAGGAGGAGTGAGGTTTGGCAGCAGGCAGTGTAACGGGCCATGGTCCCTAGCGTTGGTACCACGGCTGTAATAAGCACCATACAGCAGGAAGTTCCGGACAGCAGTTGTGAAACCCACATTGTGTTCAATACACATCTAGGACAGCACAGTTTTCATCCCAGACACCTCAGAATATTTTTTTTTACACAAGAACAGAAATAATAGCTATTTTGAGGGTGTGTTAAATAGCTAGTGGCCACATCACATAACGGAGTGGACCCTGGTGGTGGGAACACAGACAGGAGGTTTAATGCAGCAGCAGAAGGACATACATGGCAGCAGGCAACCAAGGCCATGGCACCTAGCGGTGGTACCACAGCACCTAAAGAGAAACCAGGCCAAATTTGCAGGGGACTGAAGGTTGATGTTGTTAAAAAATAATTCCCAGGCACCTCATGTCCTCCTGTCGCTGACAACAGGTGCCTGGAACGTGCCTTCAATCCACGCCTGGTTAATCTTGAGGAATCTGAGTCTGTCCATGGACTCTGTGGACAGATGAGAGCGCTTCTCGGTGACCACGCCACCGGCCACACTGAAGCATCTCTCTGACAGCACGCTGGAAGGGGGGCAAGACAGGACTTCCTGGGCGTACTGCGCCAGCTCACTCCACATCTGAAAGCACTCAACCCAGTACTCCAAGGGGTCCACAGGCTCCTCGCCGGTGTCAAGCCCGCTGAAGGACCCCATGTAGTCGTCCACCATCCGGGTCAGGCGCTGCCTGTGACTTTGAGAAGAGAATGCTGCTGCACGCACCTCCTCTCTTGGCTGCTCCACCGTCAGGTAGAGTGCCTTTGTCAATGACAGCAGGTCTCCTGGGCACCTGATGCTGCTGCTGCTGCTGCTGGCTGCAGGCACCAGCTGCTGTGCTGGCTGGACAGGGACAGAGTGGGTGAAAGGCTGGGGGAAGGCTTCCTCCAATTGCCGAACAAGGATCTCCTGCAACTCCCTTGTACGCTGCTCACGGTCTCCAGCAGGCGGGAACTGATCCACCTTCCCCCTCAGCTGTGGGTCCAGGATCATGCTGATGCAGGCGTCCTCCCTCGCTTGCATCTCCTTAACTCTGGGGTCTGTGCACAGGCACCTCAGCATGTGCCTTGCCATGGTGAACAGGGCGGTCCATCCAGCAGAAACATCAGGGTCAGTGGCCTCAAGTTCGCTGTCCTCCTCCTACTCTGGCCCCTGAGCCTCTTCCTCCTCTCTCTACCCTCTCACCACTGCTGCTGCGCTCCGCTGTTCCCCCTCAACAGCAACATCCAGCAACTCCAAATCCTCCTCCTCCAACAACTCAAATTCCTGCGCAGAAGAGGACTGCGCAGGCTGCTATGGTTCCAGCTGGTTCATGGCCTCCTCTCCCTTATCCATCAAATTGCACAGTGCCCTGTCCAGCAGACAAACAAAGGGCACCCACTGGCAGTGGGATGCCCGTTCCTTGCTCACCAGGTTTGTTCCCTGCAGGAAGGGAGCCAACACCAAGCAGACCTGCTGCATCTGTCCCCACTGTGCATTGGAGATGAGCTGGAGTTTGGTGGTGCCGGCGACGGTGGCCTCAACAATGTAGCGGTGGACAGCCCTCCTCTGCTCAACCAGCCGCACCAAAATTGCCAGGGTGGAATTCCAGCCAGTTGCCACATCGATCACTAGCCAGTGTCGTGGCAGGCCCTCACGCTGCTGAATGTCGGCTAGGTTTGCTGCAGCAACGGCTGAGCGCCGGAAACTACGAACAATTTTCCGAGCCGCTTCCAACAGATCCTCCATCCCCTGGTAGGTGCACAGGAACTTCTGCACCACCAGGTACAGGACGTGGGCCAAGCAGAAGACATGGGTCAAGTGTCCCCTGCTGATGGCAGCCAGCAGGTTTGCCGCATTGTCGGACATCACCAATCCGACTCTGAGGCCTCTGGGGATCTTCTCCTACTCCCTCAGGTAGCAGAGCACGTTGGCTGCCATCAAACTGTTCTTCCCCAGGCTTCTCATCTCCAGCAGCGCTTGGCAGTTGCGGGCCTTTACGCTGCTGTTGATGCAAGGTCACTTGGCGGTGGTAGCTGCTGCTTCTCCCCTGACCCCGTGTGGTGGCACCACATAGTGGACAACTGGTGCTGTTGCTACTGCTGATGCGCCCGAGGAAAGACCTGCTGCTTTCTTGCTGGCGCATTCCACCAGGCTGATCCAGTGAGCCGTGAAGGACAGGTAGCAGTCTGTCCCAAAATGGCTGCTCCAGGAGTCCATGGTTATGTGGATCTGCTCACTCACGGCATGATCAAGCGAGCGGCCCACATTCGCCATAGCAAAACGGTGCAGTGCTGGGATTGCCATGCTGGAGAAGTAGTGGTGGCTGGGGATTTGCCACTCCGGGATCCCATACTGCAGGAGCATTCTCATGTCACTCCCCTCCTGCACAAAGGAGTATGGCAGGAGCTGGGAGCACATGGCCCGGGCAAGCAACCTGTTCAGTACCCAAATGCGCCTGGTCACAACCTTGGTCACACCGGGAAAGGACTCGCTAAACAGGGTCTGACAGCATTTGCCTGCATGGGAGGATGAGGAGGCCACTGTGGAGGGAGCAGATAAGGCCACTGAGGACTGGCTGCCGGGGGGGGGGGGGGGGGAGCAGTGACTTTCTGTGCTCCTGCTGCTGATGCTGGATGAGCAGGAGGGTGGGATGCTGCTGCTGCTGCTGAAGTCTGTGCAGTGGCTGTCTTGCTCTGACCACTGCCTGTGCCACTGTCCTTCAGCTTCAGAAAGTCACTGTAGTCCTCAAAATGTTTGGTCTCCAAGTAGGTCTGCAGGCACGAGGTACCCAACTTGTTGAGATTGCGACCTCTGCTCAGGCGGGCACCGCAACTGTGGCAAATGGCACGGGTCTTGTTGTCTTCGCACACAGCGAAGTACCATCAGACTGGGGATTTCAACTTGCCCTTCCTGCTTGAGGGCTAAGGAGCTTTTTTGGTGGTGGTGGTGGTGGTAGCGGCTGAAGCAGCAGGCTGTGACTCTTGCCTTCCACACCCTGTGCTGGCCGCAATGCTGCTGCCGCGCCTCTGTGCCAGAGATGCCTCCTCCTCCTCCGCTGATGTGCGGCCTTCACCCAACTGTGCTGGTGGTGGCACATAGAGACGATCCTGTCCCAACATCCCCTGCATCAGACCCCTCCTCCTGAAATTCCACTTGTTGTGCGCCACCAACAACAACCTCCTCCACCTTAAACTCCTCCTTCTCCTCCTTGAATCCCCCCAACATCTCCTCCACAAACTGGGCAACCACATCCCTCAAAACGCTTGCGGTCCCTGGTGTGAAGAGTGCACTCATTGAGGGCAGGCTGGCCGCTGAGGTCGACCTGACCTCAAGCGGTGGTGGAGGGTGGCTGCTACTGCGGACCGGAGTGCTGGTGGTGGCACTGGTCTCGCTGGCACTGGAGGTCTGGCTGGAAGCGGTGGCTTGCTGCTCCACCATCACTTCCACCACAGCCTGTGCCTGACTCTCCGCAATGGGCCGGGGATGACAACCCAAGGCAAAGATGGGCACAACACGCTGTTGCTGCGCCTCTGCTCTCTCCGCCACAACTCTGTGGTCAGTGGCTGGCAGCGGACCAGTCACAGACCTGCCTGCAGTGGCTGCGGCAATGGCGCTGCCTCTCCTGCTGGTGCCTCTACCTCTGCCAGTCATCGTACAATTATGCAAGTAAAATAAGAAAAACAACAAAATATACATGTAGAAAGGACGGGAAAGGGTGTATACTTTAATAAGGAGTCTGGGTTGGTGGGTGAGTGACCAAAAAAAAAAAAAAGAAAGTTTTGTTTTTTTTATTATTTTTTTTTAAATACTAGACAGTACTAGTAGTGTAGTCTACAGTAGGCGATAACTAACTCGTGTGACCGACAGTGGCAATCAAAGTCTGTCACACATGGATGCAATCAATAGGGTCAGGCAGAGATGACAGGCAGTCACAGATCACAACAGATGCTGCCCCCTGTAAAGTAACTAACACAGTACTGAAGCTAATAAACTCAACAACTAACAAAAGTAGAAATTAAGTAAAATAGTACGTATGTAAATAACAACTAACTATAATAACTAGTAGTAGTAGTGTAGTAGACTAGTAGTCAATAACTAATGCGTGTGACTGAAAGTGACAATCAAAGTCTGTCACACACGGACGCAATCAATAGGGTCAGGCAGAGATGACAGGCAGTCACAGATCACAACAGATGCTGCCCTCTGTACAGTAACTAACACAGTACTGAAGCTAATAAAATCACAGACTAACAGTAGAAATTAAGTGAAATAGAACTAACTAACTATAATCCCTAACCTACCTAAGCTAGTAGTAGGCTAAGGCTACCTAGGCTAGCAGGCCTAGCCTGCCCACAGACCTAACACTAGCCTAGCACAGTATACAGTATACACACTACACTAGCTGACTGAACTATAACAATCAAATCACTATCTAACTATACAGCAATATAATATACTAGCTGATTTCCCAGCGTTGCCCAGGTATGTATTTGCCTGGTGTTGGCTCTGCATACTTTTTCTAACCCTAACACACAATTACTCAATGACCAAGTTTGTGAGCTTTGCTGTCTTTGGTATCAATAAATTGCATTGAAATGAAAAAATCTGATTGGCTGTTTGTGGCTCCACACCCTTTTCTGAATTTGAACCCCAGTCACCCAATAACCAACTAAAGCAATATGTAGCAAGCACCTATGGTGGACTGAGGAAGATTCAGACGTGCTCTCCACTCCAGTCACCTGTGCACTACAGGTGTCTTCTCAAGTAACCGTTCCAATGAGTCAGCACCGTCTTCAATAAATAAGCTCTTTTATTGGTATCAAAGTATCATTAAAATCAAGAAGATCAAGCAACCAGCGACAGCTCTGCTGTTTCGGGCAGTCTGCCCTTTCTCAAGCTGTTAAAGTATGTCCTCCACACTTAAAACTGACATGATGTCCATATATATAACAAATCAAATAGATCAGGTGACTGCAGTGCGACCAATCCCACGCATAGGGCCGCCGGCAGACCTGATGGGGAACCACCAGCTTAATATTCAAATTTTGTTCAAGCCCCACCCCTCGTGGCATTAGTATTCAAAGCGCCACCCTTTGCCGCATCATAGCGTCTCTTAGCAGCAGCTACTTACGCTGTCATCGGCGCTGCAGAGGGGCGGGCACAGCGAGCCTCTCCGTCCCCCTCCTCCTCACTAAACTAAGTAAACATACGTGACACGTCACGTACAATATGACGTGATGCCGCCTACGCATCCTCACAGCGGCAGTCGCGTCTGTCTGTAACTAAGCAATCAAACGCTCTGCATTCACAGGGGATACAAACCCCACCCACCTGCAGAGCTCCAGCTGTCAGAACGTAACAATAGTATAGATTAGGAGAGGAACATTGAGCCTCCTCCACACTCACCCACCGCACCACCGACAAACAGCAGCCCTGGGAATAAGGGACTTAAGTCAAAGGTCCCATACGTCAGATCAGCGCATGCAGCCACCTATAATGACAAAAATAAAGATGAATGTCAATAACACAAAAATAATAGCGGCAACACATCTAGATACACGGCAACAGGTCATATTCTTTATTCAGACCCCCTCTCCCCATAGTACCTAACTTTTTAATCCACATAGCCTCCTTCTTGAGTAACAATTTATGTCGATCCCCCCTGCGCAAGCGCAAAGGTGCATGGTCAGTCACCTGCACCTTCAACTGAGAGACACCATGTCGATACTCTTTAAAGTGACAGGCCACAGATTGATCCCTGCTTATTCCCCTAATAGTCGATGTATGTGAGGAAATCCTGCCCCTAAGCGGTTGCATGGTCTTCCCCACGTATCCCAACCCCCAGGGCCACTTAATTAAGTATACCACATAAGAAGATTCACAAGAAAAGTGACCCTTAATCTGGAATCTACGCCCACTGGAGGGATGTGTAAATGTATCTCCTTTTGTTACACTATTGCACATATGACAGTGCAAGCATGGATACGTCCCATTTCTTCCAATTACTGTATTCTCCCTTCCATAAGTATGGACAACTTTATCTCTGATAGTCGGTGGCCTGCGGAAAGATAAAAGGGGCGGATATTTAAATTCTTGTACTTGAGGAAAGGATTCAGAAAGGATCCTCCAATGTTTGCGTATAATTTGGCCAATCTGTTGGCTCTGACTATTATATGTACTCACAAACGGGATCCTAGGTCCACTAATTTTATTATTATTATTCCTCCTATTTCTTCTCCCCTCTAAAAGTCTATCAGGATACCCTCTTTTCTTAAATGTAGTTATCATCTGTTCTACCCTCTGTTGACATACTAGAGGATCCACCACTATTCTCTCCACCCTCGCTATCTGTCCAGAAGGAATGTTGTCCTTGATATGTTGTGGATGGAAGCTCTTAAATTCTAGCATCGAATTACGATCAGTTGGCTTGGTGTACAGGTCCATGAGCAGACGCTCCCCAGACCTATACACCATAGTATCCAAAAATGGGACCCTCACAGGATCAACATGGGCCGTCAATACAATAGCTGGACACTTGTCTCTCAATTCTTGAATGAATGTATCCAATGTCGAACGTGGCCCCGCCCATATGAAAAATATATCATCTATATACCGAAACCAGCATTTCGCATGCTGGTGAAAAAGGGCATTCGTATAAATAAAACTCTCCTCATACTGCCCCATAAATAAATTTGCATAGGATGGGGCCACCTTCGATCCCATAGCTGTTCCCCTCCACTGCGCAAAAAAGCGACCTTCAAATAAAAAGTAGTTCCTATGTAGAATAATCTGTAGAAGTGAGATGACAAATTTTCTCTGTGGAGTGGTTAGATCAGAATACATCATTAGAAACCATTCAACAGCCTCTACACCCCCATCGTGTGGGATGGAGGTGTAGAGGCTCTCAACATCCAAAGTAACCAGAAGACAATCCGGTTCCAATGCTGGCAAAGCTTTTAATTTTTCGATGAATACATTAGTATCACACAAATAAGAATCCAATGAATGAACCAGGGGTTGCAATATCTTATCAATAAACTGGGCCAGTGGAACAAATACTGAATCTACCCCGGAGACAATGGGCCTCCCCGGGGGTGCCTCTAGACTCTTATGGATTTTTGGTAGAGTATATAGGATAGGGGTTACAGGATGCTGCTTCACTAGAAATCTACTACACTCCTCATCTATAATCTTTTTCTCTAGAGCATCATCAATTACTCTCTTAATTAACCCTTGAATATCAAACAGGGGATCCCTATCTAATCTGGTATACACCTCTTCATTAGATAGTTGCTGTAAAATTTCTGCACGATAATAGTTACTGTTTAACCCAACTACTGCTCCCCCCTTGTCCGCTGGGCGGACCGTAATCTGATCATTCTCCTGTAATGTCCTAAGTGCTTCCCTCTCCCCCTTGGAGAGATTCGAAGTTATCTGAGGAGAGTTTCTCAAGCATCTATCCTCCAGATGTAATAGATCCTCCTTCACTTTCGAAGCAAATAGGTCAATAGAGGGGTGACTTGGAGGGTTAAAGTTACTCTTATTCCGTAGACCAAGGGGCTTTATGGACAGTTCAGTAATTTCTTCCGCAGTACGTAACGCCGGCCACCTCGGTACACAAGAAAAATATTGTTTAAGTCTGATGCTCCTAAAGAATCTACATAAATCCAGGTCCAGTTGAAAAAAATCAGGTTCATAAGTAGGACAGAAACCCAAACCGTGGCTCAATACTTTGGTCTCATCTGCCTAGAGGTCATAATCTGATAGATTGACTACTAATTGGTCTTCTGAGTGTGTTGGCGGAGGTTCATCTTGCTGTTCGAAGGTTTGTTCCTTTTGCCTTTGTTTTTTCCGTTGATACCTCCTTCCTCCTCTCCTTCTGTGTCGTGAGAGGACACAGGGGAACTGTCCCTGGAGGTTGGTAAAAAATCTGAGGAACCAACTTCTGAATCAGGAGGTACTTGTCGAGGTTTCTTTCCTTTATTAAAAAGGGGCTTCCTACCTCTTCTCCTCAGATTGAAACCTTCCCTCTGCCAGGTATACACATACCCACTAGTATAGTCCATCAAATCTCAATAGTATTTAGACCTCTTAGTATCTTCCACTCCACTACGGAAAGTGGCAAGTTCCTCCTTCAGATCATCTGAGTATTGTTGTCCTGCAGCTGGTGACAATACTTTACGCAATTCCTTCTCCATTGTAGCAATCTTAGCATCTAGAACTGGCAACTCCTGTTGTATGCGAGCTACTGTGTGTAACATGGCGTCAATAGAGGCCTTATTCCAAATCCTCTCAAAGACCCCACAAAAGGCTTTATCTCTGGGGAACATCAATGGTGCGACCTGGGTTCTCACTGATCGAGGAATTCTTTTTTGCTGGTGATATTCAGCTAAAGTTGCCGCATGTAGTTCCAAACTAATCCTGGTTTTGTGACAATTCTCCAAATCACGCTTCATCATCTTTTCATCTGGCTTCTGTAAAAATGAAGTATTTCCGGCCACCGGTGCCAAAATGCGTGCTGCATCATCTTGCGTATAGACAAATGTCGCATCAGTACCCTCAGGGTCAACTTCCATAGTGCAATCGCTTGTTAGTGCAGTCATCCATTCAAAGCAATATGTAGCAAGCACCTATGGTGGACCGAGGAAGATTCAGACGTGCTCTCCACTCCAGTCACCTGTGCACTACAGGTGTCTTCTCAAGTAGCCGTTCCAATGAGTCAGCACCGTCATCAATAAATAAGCTCTTTTATTGGTATCAAAGTATCATTAAAATCAAGAAGATCAAGCAACCAGCGACAGCTCCGCTGTTTCGGGCAGTCTGCCCTTTCTCAAGCTGTTAAAGCATGTCCTCCACACTTAAAACTGACATGATGTCCATATACAGGGCCGGAGCTACCATAGGAAAGAATAGGCAATTGCCCCAGGGCCCCAGAGCCTGTAGGGGCCCCCAAGGTGTCCCTCCCCATCGTAACTGTTGCTCCCCAGGGACTCTGCAGAGTCTGTTAAGTTGGGAGGTGATTGGGGGAGGGTCAGCAGCCAGCTCAGGGGCCTAGGAGGGACATTTAGCTGCAACAAAGGGCCTCTAATGATGCTTTTTGGTCGGGGGGGTGTCTGTTGGGGGCCCCCAGGCTAGTTTTGCCCTAGGGCCCCATTGTTACTTGAACCCGCCCTGTCCATATATATAACAAACCAAATAGATCAGGTGACTGCAGTGCGACTAATCCCACGCATAGGGCCGCCGACGGGCCTGATGGGGAACTACCAGCTTAATATTCAAATTTAGTTCAAGCCCTCCAGTCACCCAATAACCAACTGTACCAGGTTTGAGGCCTGTGCCATTAACAGTTCAAGAATGGTAGCAATTAAATATTCCCCTTGAAAAGCAATAGGTGAAGTTTGATTTACTTTTGTAGGCTCCACCCACTTTTCTGAATATTAATCCCAGTCACCCAGTGACCAACTATGCAAAGTTTAAAAATCCTGCCATTAACAGTGTAAGAATGGCTGCAGTTTACATTTTCCCAGGGAAATTTGTATTTGTCTCCACCCACTGATGACCCAGCGTTGCCCCGTATGTATTTGACTGGTGTTGGCTCCGCCCACTTTCTAACCCTAACGCACAAACACTCAATGACCAAGTTTGTGAGCTTTGGGGTCCTTGGCATCAATAATTTGTATATTCCCATAGAAATTAAACAAATCAGATAGGCTGTTTGTGGCTCCGCCCCTCTCCAGCATTTAAACCTCAGTCACCCAATGACCAACTGTAGCAGGTTTGAGGAATCTGCTATTAACAGTGTAAAAATGGCAGCAATTTAAATATTCCACTTGAAAATCAACAGGTGAATTTTGATTGGCTATTATAGGCTCCACCCACTTCCCTGAATATTAATCTCAGTCACTCAGTGACCATCTGGGCAAAGTTTGGGAACCCTGCCATAAACAGTGTAAGAAGGGCTGCAGTTTACACTTTCCCAGTGAAATTTGTTTTTGGCTCCGCACACTTTTTGTAACCTGGACACAAAATCACTACTCAATGCCCAAGTTTGTGAGCTTTGGGGTCCTTATCATCAATAATTTGTATTTTCCCATGAAATGAAACAAATCGGATTTACTGTTTGTGGCTCTGTCCCCTTTTCTGAATTTGAACCCCAGTGACCCAATGACCAACTGTACCAGGTTTGAGGCGTGTGCCATTAACAGTGCAAGAATGCCAGCAATTTTAATATTCTCCTTGAAAAGTGACATGTGATTTTTGATTGGCATTTTTAGGCTCCACCTACTTTTCTGAATTTTAATCCCAGTCACCCAGTAACCAGCTATGCTAAGTTTGAGAACCCTACCATTAACAGTGAAGAAGGGCTCCCAAATTTCCTTTATCAGTTTTAGGTCAATTTATTCCGGACCTCAACTTGCATATATGGCAAGCAAATAATATAGCATCTCTGAACAATCTATTTGAAGGCTGCACAATAAAAACCTTTGCCAATCAGACAGAATTTAAACTTCCTCAATCCCAACTTTTTACTTACCACAGAGTACACCATTTAATCAGGACCAATAACATACGAATCCCTCAAATGCCAGCCCAGATACTTACCCTATTAAATTATAAAGGCTCACATAGAGGAGGCATATCAACATGGTACAACGCTTTTCATATAACTACACTCTCCCCTCTTAATCATTTTGCTCTAAGCTGGTCAAATGACCTGAACATTCAAATAACATCTAAACAAATCCTAGCAACAACCAATATGGTTCAAAAACTGTCTAAATGTAATTCCCATTGGGAACAATCTCGTAAACTTTTATATAGGTGGTACTATACCCCAAGAAGAATAGCATCGTTTTCAACTGATACATCTCCTCTATGTTGGCACTGCCTCTCAACCCAAGGGACATTACTCCATATGTTTTGGGAATGCCCACTAATTTCCTCCTTTTGGAAACAAGTGGAGACCTTGATAGGAAGATTTATCAATCACAATTTTCGACTCTCAGTGCAATTGGCCTTGTTATTGGTGGGATTAGAAGAACTTCCCAAAGAAACAAGACCTCTAACAATCCATATCATCTTTGCAGCTCTTTCTCTGATCACTTCAAATTGGAAGTCAGCAGACCAAATTTCCATAACACAGCTGAAACACATAGTTCGGAGAAACTTAATCATGGAGCAAAAAATCAGAAGTAGAACGCCGGGGGGGCACATACACATTCAACATTCCAGATCTATGGTAGGGGAATAGATAGATAGACCGCAAATCATAATATCCACAGCAATATTCATACAGGAGCAGCAAATCCACCACAGGTTTAGTTAAGGGACCATCAAATAGTACTTAGAATTAATGTAGTGTTAGATTGTTCTTGTATTTCACTGTTTCTCTTCCAACATCTCTCTGATATGATGATCTAAATATGTTATATGTTTGGGTTCCTGGCATCAAAATTGTGCTAATGGAAGCAGTTTATCCAGCAAAGAAATCTGGCTGTTTTTGGCTCCGCCCTTTTACTGAATTTGAACCCCAGACACGGCTACGACCGACTGTAGCAGGTTTGAGGCCTCTGCTATTAACAGTGTGAGAATGGCTGCAGTTTCAATATTCCCCTTGAAAATCAAAAGGTGAATTTTTATTAGCTCTTGTAGGCTCCACCTACTTTTCTGAATATTAACCCAGTGACCAACTGTGTGAAGTTTGAGAACCTTCCCATTAACAGTGTAAGAAAACCTGCAGTTTACATTTTCCCATGTAAAAAGTTAGTTGTTTTTGGCTCCGCCCACTATTTCTAATCTTGACATACAGTCACTTAATGACCAAGTTTATGAGCTTTGGGGTCCTTGGCATCAATAAGTTGCATTTTACCATTAAACCATTACCATGAAATTAAACAAATCTGATTGGCTGTTTTTGGCCAGCTCCCTTCAGAATTTAAACCCCAGTCTCCCAGTGACTGACTGTAGCAGATTTTAGGCCTCTGCCATTAAGAGTGCATGAATGGCAGCAATGTAAATATTCCCCTTGAAAATCAAAATGTGAATTTTGATTGGCTGCTGTAGGCTCCACCCACTTTTCTGAATATTAGTCCCAGTCACCCAGTGGCCAACTGTGTCACATTTGAGAACCCTGCCAATAACAGAATGGCTAAAATCAATCTAACAAATCTGATTGGCTATTTGTGGCTCCACCCCTTTAGTGAATTTGGACCCCAGTCACCCAATGACTGACTGTATCAGGTTTGAGGCCTCTGCCACTAACAGTGTAAGATTGGTAGCAATGTGAATATTTCCCTTGAAAATCAATAGGTACATTTTGATTGGCTGTTGTAGGCTCCACCCACATTTATGAATATTCATCCTAGTCACCCAGTGGCCAATTGTGTAAAGTTTGGGAACCCTGCCATGTTAAAAATTAAGTTGTTGGCACCGCCCACTTTTTTAACCTTGACATGCAGTCACTCAATTATCAAGTTTATCAGCTTTGGGGTCCTTGATATCAATACGTTGTATATGCCCACTGAAAAATAAACAAATCTGGCTGTTTGTGGCTCCGCCCCCTTTCTGTATTTGGACCCTAGTCACCCAGTGACCAACTGTATCAGGTTTGAGGCATCTGCTTTTAATAGTATAAGAGAATGGTAGCAGATGAAATATTTCCTTTGAAAATCAAAAGGTGAATTTTTATTGGCTGTTGTAGGCTCCACCCACCTTCCAAAACCTTAATCTCAGTCACCCAATGACCAACTGTGCAAAGTTTGAGAACCCTGCCAGTACCGGTGTAAGAATGGCTGCAGTTTATATTTTCCCAGTAAAAGTTGTTTTGGCTCCACCCACTTTTTGTAACCTTGACACACAGTCACTCAATGACCAAGTTTGTGAGCTTTCAGGTTCCTGGCATAAAAAAATGTGTGAATGGAAGCAGTTTATCCATCAAGGAAATCTGATTGGCTGTATGTGGCTCCGTCCCTGTAGTGAATTTGGACCCCAGTCACCCAATGACCGACTGTAGCAAGTTTGAAGCCTCTGCCATTAAAAGTGTAAGAATAGCAGCAGTTTAAATATTCCACTTGAAAATCAATAGGTGAATTTTGATTGGCTGTTTTATGCTCCGCCCACTTTTCCTGGATTTGTAACCTCGGTCACCAAGTGACCAACTGTGCCATGTGTGGGGACTCTGGCTTGATTACTGGGAGAATGGCAGCCTTTTACATTTTTTCCATTGACTTGAATGGGTGAAATCTGATTTGCTGTTTGTAGCTCCGCCCACGTGTGCAGGGGGGACCCGAGACCCCCAGAACATATCCTCCCAGGTAGTAAGGGATCTGTATACCAAGTTTCGTTCAAATCGGTCAAGCCGTTTTTGCGTGATCGCGGCACATACACACACATACACACATACACACATACTGTACATCCGATTTTATATATATAGATGTGTTTAGAATGTGGTTAGGATGCAAAACGCTGGGTTTAGCACAAGAAAAGCACTTGCTAGACACGCAGCAGCACTGGAGATGCTCTCAGTACCACTCAGTCACATGCAAGGAACATGGCTGTCGCCTTATATAGAGGAGGGGAGGGCCAGGCTCCCCTCCTCTGATTGGTTGCTAGGGCCTCGGCTGGGGGCCTTCTGATTGGCCCAATGAAGTCATCCCCTGGATACCGAAGCCGATCCTTGTGATCACGGCCAAATTCGAGAGGCACTATTCCGGGAAATTTGACTTCGAATTCGGAAGCAGGATCACTATTCGAATTCGAATTCGGCAAGCATGAAAATCTACCTGTGATGACGAGGTGAATTTGAATTCGCGAATTTGGAGAGCAACCCTGCTGATTATAGTTTGACACTCTGAGCCTAGAATATTGAACATTTTCACAGTATTCTAATGGTCTGAGATTTTGATTTTGGGGTTCTCATAATCTGTAAGCCATAATTACCAAAACTATAACAAATAAAGGCTTAAAAATATCTTACTTTGCATGTTATGAGTCTATTTCATATATTAGTTTCACCTTTTAAGTTGAATAACTGAAATAAATGAACTTTTGCATGAAATTCTACTTTTTAATTGTAATTCGAGTTTCACCAGTACATAAATCATGGTTTATCTCTTCTTATTTGACTTAACTCACGATCTATCTCTGCTTTTCTTTTGATCTCATGCATTATCTCTTCTTATAGTAGAGGTGAAAAAGAAATAGGCCTTGTGCATCAACCCTATTTATTAACATTTTATTTCTCCGTCTATCATCTTTTAGACAGTGAGAAATGCCATAAATGTCCAGATGACCAGCATCCCAATAAGGAACAAAGTAACTGTATTCCCAAGACATATGAGTTTTTATCTTATGAAGATGATTTTATAGTATTTCTTTACTTGTTAATTGTAGTCATATGCTCTGGTATAACATTGTGTATAATAAAGCTGTTCATAACACATAGGGACACTCCAGTAGTGAAAGCCAATAACCGGACTGTGAGCTTCATTCTCCTGACCTCCATCCTGCTGAGCTTCCTCTGTGTCTTCTTGTTCTTCGGACGTCCTTTGGATATAACCTGCATACTGAGACATTCCTTATATGGAATATGTTTCTCCATTGCTCTTTCTTCTATTCTGGCCAAGACCATACAGGTCTGCATTGCCTTCAAAGCCACCAAACCTGGTACTTTCTGGAGGAAATGGATGGGAGTCAAAGTATCTAATTTTATAGTTGTGTTCTGTTCCTCTCTCCAAGTTGTGAACTGCATTATCTGGTTTTCTACCGCTTCTCCATATCAGGAATATGACATGTTCTCTGTTCCTGGGAAGATCATCATTCAGTGTAATGAGGGGTCAGTTATTGGCTTCTACTCTGTGTTGGGTTACATGGGGTTTCTAGCAGCTGTGAGTTTTCTTCTGGCTTTCATGGTGAGGACATTACCGGACAGCTTTAATGAAGCCAAGTACATCACGTTCAGCATGCTGGTGTTCTGCAGTGTCTGGATTGCCATGATCCCGGCCTATCTGAGCACCAGAGGGAAATACATGGTGGCTGTGGAAGTATTCGCCATTCTGATCTCAAGTGATGGAATGTTAGGATGCATATTTTTACCTAAATGTTACATGATTCTCCTAAATCCCACAGTCTCCACTAGAATAACGGTTCTAGAGAAAATTTGATTAGTCCTCCTTTCCAATTATCTTCTTCCACGTTTCTCAATAACTGTTGACATATTTTCATGAATTGCAGCGCTGAGATAAGGAAACAAATTAAATAAAGATAAAATACTCTTCCTTGTGTTTAAAAATGATTTGCTTCTTTTTTATGTTTGGGGGAAGAGTTAACATTTTTTACCCATTTTTATTTGCCCGGCATTGCCCGGGTATGTATTTGGCTGGTGTTAGCCGCACCAAATTTCTCTAACCCTAACACACAATTACTCAATGACCAAGTTTTTGAGCTTTGCAGTGTTTGGCATCAATAATTTGCACTGAAATGAAACAAATCTAATTGGCTGTTTGTGGCTCCACCCCCTTTTATCTATTTAAACCCCAGTCACCCAATGACCAACTGTACCAAGTTTGAGGCTTATGCCAGTTATTACATATCCCCCTTGAAAATCAATAGGCAAATTTTGATTGGCTTTTATAGGCTCCGACCTCTTTTCTGAATATTAAACCCAGACACCCAGTGACCAACTGTGCAAAGTTTGAAAACCCTACCATTAACCGTGTAAGAATGGCTGCAGTTTACATTTTTTCTAGTGAAATTTGTATTTTGTCTCCGACCACTGATAACCCGGCATTGCCCGCTTATGTATCTGGCTGGTGTTGGCTCCGCCCACTTTTTCTAACCCTATCACACAATTACTTAGTGACCTAGTTTATGAACTTTGCGATCTTTGGCATCAATAAATTGCACTGAAATGAAACAAAACTGATTAGCTGTTTGTGGCTCCACCCTCTTTTCTGAGTTTGAACTCTCGTAACCCAATGACCAACTGTACCAGGTTTGTGTCTTTAACAGTGCAAGAATGGTAGTAGTTGAATATTCCCCTTGAAAAGCAATACATTAATTTGGATTGGCTTTTGTAAGCTCCATCCTCTTTGATGAATATTAATCCCAGCCACCCAGTGACCAACTGTGCAAAGTTTGAGAACCCTACCATAAACAGTGTAAGAATGGCTGCAGATTACATTTGTCTCCACCCACTGAAGACCCTGCGTTGCCCGGATATGTATTTGGCTGGTGTTGGCTCCGCCCACTTTTTCTAACCCTAACACACAATTACTTAATTACTCAATGACCAAGTTTGTGAGCTTGCGGTCTTTGGCATCAATAATATGCATTGAAATGAAACACATCTGATTGGCTGTTTGTGGCTCCACCCCCTTTTCCTAATTTGAAACCCAGTCACCCAATGACTAACTGTACCAGGTTTGGGGCTTGCGCCATTAAAAGTGCAAGAATAGAAGCAATGAAATATCACCCTTGAAAATCAATAGGTGAATTTTTATTGGCTTTTGTAGGCTCCACCCCACCATAAACAGTGCACGAATGGCTGAATTTTACATTATCCCAGTGAAATTTGTATTTGTCTCCACCCACTGATGACCTGGCATTGTCCGGTTATGTATTTGGCTAATGTTGGGCGCGCCCACTTATTCTAACCCTAACACACAATTACTCAATTACTCAATGACCAAATGTGTGAGCTTTGCGGTTTTTGGCATCAATAATTTGCATTGAAATAAAACAAATCAGATTAGCTGTTCTGGCTCCACCTCCTTTTCTGAATTTGAACCCCAGTCACTCAATGACCAACTGTATCAGGTTTGAGGCTTGTGCCATTAACAGTGCAAGAATGGTAGTAATGGCATATTTCACTTTAAAATCAATAGGTGAATTTTGATTGGCTTTTGTAGGCTCCACCCATTTTTCTGAATCTTAATCTGTGTCTCCCAGTAACCAACTGGGCAAAGTTTGAGAACCCTACCATTAACAGTGTAAGAATGGCTGCTGTTTACATTTACCCAGTTAAATTTGTATTTTTCTCCACCCACTGATGATCCGACAATGGCCAGGTATGTACTTGGCTGGTGTTGGCTGTGCCCACTTTTTCTAATCCTAACACACAATTAATCAATTACTCAATGACCACGTTTGTGAACTTTGCGGTCTTTGGCATCAATAATTTGCATTGAAATGAAACAAATCTGATTTGCTGCTTGTGGCTCAACCCCCTTTTATGCATTTGAACCTCACTCACCAAATGACCAACTGTACCAGGTTTTAAAGCTTGTGCCAGTAACAGTGCAATAATGGCAGCAGTGAAATATTCCCCTTGAAAATCAATAGGTGAATTTTGATTGGATTTTGTAGGCTCCGCCCACTTTTCTGAATATTAATCCCAGTCACCCTGCGACCAACTGTGCAAAGTTTGAGAACCCTACCATTAACAGTGTAAGAATGGCTGCTGTTTACATTTTCCCAGGAAATGTATATTTGTCTCTACCCACTTTTTGGTTATAGGAAACTATCCTATACTTTATTCCAGGTAATGTACTATGTCTGTACCAAATTTCATTCAAATCCGTTCAGCCATTCAGCAAATTATTGATGCCAAAGACCGCAAAGCTCACAAAATTTGGTCATTGAGTAATTGTGTGTTAGGGTTAGAATAAGTGGGCGTAGCCTACATTAGCCAAATACATAACCTGGCAATGCCAGGTCATCAGTGGGTGGAGACAAATACAAATTTCACTGGGAGAATGTAAAATGCAGCCATTCTTACACTGTTAATGGTAGGGTTCTCAAACTTTGCGCATTTGCACATTTGATCAGTGGTGACTGGGATTAATATTCAGAAAAGTGAATGGAGCCTACAAAAACCTATCACAATTCAACTATTGATTCTCAAAGGGAATATCTAATTGCTGCCATTTTTGCACTTTTAATGGCACAAGCCTCAAACCTGGTATAGTTGGTCTTTGGGTAACTGGGGTTCAAATTCAGAAAACTGGGTGGAGCCACAAACAGCCAATCAGATTTGTTTCATTTCAATGAAAATTATTGATGACAAAGACTGCAAAGCTTACAAACTTTTTGGCTATGGGAATAAAAAGTATCCTATATGTTATTCCAGGTAATGTACTATGTGTGTGCCAAATTTCATTCAAATCCGTTCAGCCATTTTTGCGTGATCGAGTAACAAACATCCGAACTTTCCCATCCTACTAATATTATAAACTATCTGGACGCCCGGCATTGCCCGGGTAGGTATTTGGCTGGTGTTGGCCCCGCCCACTTTGCTTAACCCTAACACACAATGACTTAATTACTTAATGACCAAGTTTGTGAGCTTTGCGGTCTTTGGCATCAATAATTTGCATTGAAATAAAATAAATCTGATTGGCTGTGGCTCCACCACTTTTCTGAATTTGAACCCCAATCACCCAATGGCCAAGTGTACCAGGTACAGGTGATTAACAGTGCAAGAATGGCAGCAATTAAATATTCCCCTTAAAAATCAATAGGTAGATTTTAATTGGTTTTTGTAGGCTCCACCCACCTTTCTGAATATTAATTCCAGTCACCCAGTGACCAACTGTGCAAAGTTTGAGAACCCTACCATTAACAGTGTAAGAATGGCTGCAGTTTACATTTCCCCAATGAAATTTGTATTTTTCTCCACCCAGTGATTTCCTGACATTGTTCGGGTATGTATTTGGCTGGTGTTGGCTCCGCCTACTTTTTCTAACCCTAACACACAATTACTCAATGACCAAATTTGTGCGCTTTACGGTCTTTGGCATCAATAATTTGCATTGAGATTAAACTAATCTGATTGGCTATTTGTGGCTCCACCCCTTTATCTAAATTTGAACCCCAGTCACTCAATGACCAACTGTACCAGGTTTAAGGCTTGTGCCATTGACAGTGCAAGAATGGAAGCAATTACATATTCCCCTTGAAAATCAATAGGGAAATTTTGATTAGCTTTTGTAAGCTCCACCCACTTTTCTGAATATTAATCCCAGTCACCCAGTGACCAATTGTGCATTGTGCATTTTCTCAGTGAAATGTGTATTTGTCTCCGCCCACTGATGACACGGTATTGCCCGATTATGTTTTTGGCTGGTGTTGGTTGCGCCCACTTTTCCTAACCCTAACACACAATTACTCAATTACTCAATGACCAAGTTTGTGAGCTTTGCATTTTTTTCATCAATAACATTCATTAAAAATATCATTCATTAAAATGAAACAAATAAGATTAGCTGTTTGTGGCTCCACCCCCTTTTATCAATTCAAACCCAAGTCACCCAATGATCAACTATACCAGGTTTGAGGCTTGTGCCATTAACAGTGCAAGAATGGCAGCAATGAAATATTTCCTTGAAAAATCAATAGGTAATTTTTGATTGGCTTTGGTAGGCTCCACCCACTTTTCTGAATATTAATCCCAGTCACCCAGTAATTAACTGTGCTAAGTTTGAGAACCCTACAATTAACAGTGTAAGAATGGCTGCAGTTTACATTTTCCCAGTAAAATTTGTATTTGTCTCCGCCCACTTATGATCCTTTGTTGCCCGCTTATGTATTTGGCTGGTGTTGGCTGTGCCCACTTTTCTAACCCTCACACACAATTAATCAATTACTCAATTACCAAGTTTGTGAGCTTTGCGGTGTTTGGCATCAATAATTTGCATTGGAATGAAACAAATCTGATTGGCTTTTTGTGGCTCCACCCCCTTTCTGAAATTGAACCCCAGTCACCCATTGATCAACTGTACCAGGTTTGAGGCTTGTGCCATTAACAGAGCAAGAATGGCAGCAATGTAAATATTCCCCTTGAAAATCAATAGGTGAATTATGATTAGCTTTTGTAGGCTCCTCCCACCTTTCTGAATATTAATCCCAGTCACCCAGTGACCAACTGTGCAAAGTTTGAGAACCCTATCATTAACAGTGTAAGAATGGCTGCAGTTTACATTGTCCCAGTGAAATTTGTATTTGTCTCCGCCTCCTTTTTGGTTACGGGGATAAAAAGTATCCTATACTTTATTCCAGGTAATGTACTATGCGTGTTCCAAATTTCATTCAAATCCATTCAGCCATTTTTGCGTGATCGAGTAACAAACATCCAAACATCCGAACTTCCCCATTTATTATATTAGTAGGATTAGTAGTATATTTTCTGCTTGCATGGTATTCCTGAGAATATAATGTCGGACAGGAGGTCCTGTTTGTGTCACGCTTTTGGCATGCTTTCAGTAATCTCTTGGGCATCAAACTCTCTTTTTCTTCCAGGTTTCACCCAGAAACCAATGGACAAACAGAGAGAACTAAACAGTCCCTGGAACAGTATCTCTGCTGTTTTGTATCAGACTGTCAAGGGTCATGGTTGGATTATTTACCATTCACTGAATTTGCCTTTAATAACCTTCCCAGTTCATCTACCAAATTGTCACCATTTTGGATTGTCACTGGTCAAAACCCTAAGTTTACCTTTTTCCCATCATCTCCTTCTCCTTTTCCAGCTTTGGAGGAGTGGAGAACTCACATTCAACAGATTTGGCCTCAGGTCCAGCAGAATCTACGGAATGCTGTGTCTCGACAGAAAAAATATGCTGATGCTCGATGTTCACCTGAATTTGAATTTTCCCCGGGGGATCTTGTTTGGGTTTCAACCCGAAACATCCCTTTACGCCAACCCTCTGTGAAATTGGGGCCTAGATTTATTGGTCTCTATCCCATTGAGGAGAAGATTAATGATGTGGTTTACAGGGTGACATTGCCTCAGTCTATTAAGGGAGTCAATTTGTTTCATGTTTCTCTTTTAAAACCAGCAGTGAACACAATTTCATCCTCAGCTCCTCCTCCACCAGTCGAGGTGGATTGTGAACCCAAATATGAAATTGAGAGAATTTTGGACTCCAGGAAAATTTGTGGTTCCTTGCAGTACTTGGTGGACTGGAAGGGATATGGGCCGGAGGAAAGATGTTGGGTTCCAGCCCGTCAAATTCATGCTGATCAGTTAATTCATAACTTTCATCTGGAATTTCCTGATAAGCCTGGAGGAGAGTGTTCGGAGACCACTCCTCAAGGTGGGGGGGGGAGGGTAATGTGATAAGTTTACCTTCCAGTGGCAGGTCCCGCAACGTCTCTGATGGGGGCCGTGCTGCTGGCGAGTCTCCCACGCTGACATTTCCCGGCGGCATCCCCGCGGCTGTGAGTTCCAGTGCACGCATGCGCAATGCGTCCAAACGGGCACACGCGAGACCTGAAAGGTCTTATGCCTTAAAGTGAACCAGAGACGGAGCACCCTCATGTATTTACCATATATATCAGTGGGGACATTAGAGAAAACACTTACCCTGCTCTCTGTTTTATTTTTAACTGTTCAGCTTGCTTCTTATCAAGCATAATAAAATCCCTGACTGAGCATTCAGTCTGGCTTTGCTCAGGAATTATTATAGCTGAGTCTGTATTCTCTGGTGTCTTTTCAAGCCCAAGCCTGCCCTCTTGTGTCTGTGCTCAGGAAGCATTATAGCTAAGTCATTATAGCAAAGCCAGACTCAATGCTCAGTCAGGGCTGTTATCAGTGCTGATTAGAAGCAAGCTGAAAAGTTAAAAATGAAACAGAGAGCAGAGTAGGCATTTTCTCTAATGTTCCCACTGATATATATAGTACAATACATGAGGTTGCTTCATCTCTGGTTCACTTTAAGGAGGCGGGTTTGAGCAACATCAGTGGTGATGTCATTTTGTGACATCACCAAACAGGAGTTGCTGCTAAATGGGGAGTGTTTTTTGGGGAATTTGTAATCTGCATATACTGCAAGGCCAGAGTTCTCAGTCACTCACTGGCCTTGATACTAATCAGTTCGCTCGTTCTTGGCCTAACTAGCTGTATTTTGAGCTACATTAATATATTGCAGTGCTGCTCATGCAGATTCCGGATATCCGGGTAACCCGGATATCCGACCATTTTTCAGCTATCCGATTCGGATTCAGTTACCGGATTTCCATAGAAATCCGGATAGCTATCTGCGGATAGTTGGCTGGCAATGCAGATATCCGCAGATGTACGCAGAAATCCGACTATTGAGATACTGAATGACGTCCAGGACGTCATTGAGCCAATGAGAGGGCTCCCAGCAGAAGCCCTTGCAACCAATCACAGAGGGGAACCCTGGCCAGCCCCACCTGACCTCATTGAGCCAATCAGAGGGCTCCCAGCCTAAGCCCTGGCACCCAATCACAGAAAGGAACACTGGTCAGCCCCCCTGTATAATAAGGAGGTCTGCCATGATGAGACATATCGTCTTAGCTTGCTGAATGCTCACTGAGAGACATGCTCCAGTGCTGGTGGCCTAGCAAGTGCTGTACACAGTGATAAACCTAAAGCTATTCAGTGATTAACCCCTTCACTATCACTACACTATTGTTGTATTGTTAATTAATAGATTTCATTGTGTGACAGACAGTCAGAGTGTGTGCTGCAGCTGCTATGTGTCTGTGTGTGTGCTGAGCCTGTGCACAGACCAGGCCAGCTGCTGCCTGCTGCCTAGCTATTAGCCTTAGCTAGCTACAGTATAGGTTAGGTTAGGGATTAGGGGATAGGATCACTGTGTTATTGTGTAGTTAGCACTGTAGTAATGCAGTCAGTGCTGGTAGTTGTTAGAGTAGTAGTACTACTGTGTTAGCTTAGTACAGAACTGCTGTGCTGCTGAGCAGTGCCAGTGTGACAGTCCTCTGCTGTCTGACTGTCAATCGGCATGTGGCATTTGGCACGTGGCACTTGGCACGTAGCACTTTACACTTGGCACGTGGCCCTTGGCACGTGTAACGTGGCACTTTGCACTTGGCATGTGGCACTTTGCACGGAGCACTTGGCACATGGCACTTGGCACGTGGCACTTTGCACGTAGCAGGTGGCACTTTGCACGTGGCACGTGTCACGTGGCACGTGCAAAGTGCCACGTGCAAAGTGCCACGTGCAAAGTGCAAAGTGCCACACGCAAAGTGCCACGTGCCAAGTGCAAAGTGCCACATGAAAAGTGCAAAGTGCCAGGTGCCGAGTGCCACGTGCCAAGTGCCACGTACCATGTGCCAAGTGCCACGTGCCAAGTGCCACATGCCAAGTGCCACATGCCATGTGCCACATGCCATGTGCCACGTCCGGCATGCTCCTGGCAGACGTTACACCTGCTGCTGCTGCATTGCCCTGCTCCTGCTGCCTTTGCTGCTCCCACCGTCAGGGTGCCACAGGCCACTGCTGCTGTGCTGATACCACCTATATTTAACCCAAAACACAAATGCTGCATAATTTTTTGGAGGTGTCTGGGCTGAAAACTGCCATGTCACAGTTGTGCGGTTTGACATTGGACACAATGTGGGCTGCACAACCGCTGTCTGGAACCTAGTCCTGATGTTATTTGACAGCCATTTTTTTTTGGGGGGGGGGGGATTTTAAGTCCCCACATCATTAATTAGTGTTTCTTTTTTAAAAATAATGATGCTACATGCCTCATTTACCCTAAAAACATTTTTTTAAGCAATTTAATGGCCACTTCCGGTTTTTCTATCCAGATATCCGAATTTGCCCGGATACCCTGGATACTGGGGTCGGATATCCGATTTGGATTGGAAAATTTTGAACTCGGATATCCGACCTGGATCGGATATCTGGGTATCCGGATCTGGACCCAATCTGGATTTTGAAAAGGGGTATCCGAGCAGCACTGATATATTGTGCAGATGCACAATATACTGTATATGTACTCTAGTCAGTCAGTCTTGTATTTTGTAGGGATATTTCTTGTAATTTATTTGTAATATTCTAGTAATAATATTGAAGTAACATCTATTGTTTACTTATTTGTGTACAGACCTTTTGCCTGCCTCTTGACCTCACTCTTGTCATAGTGGGATATGGGTGTCAAAAACACCCTCTAGTGAAAAGATACAGGAGACAAAAGTGGGAGCCCAATGGTGTAGTATGTCAAAAACAATGGAACGTAATAAAAGTAAGACACTACTCACAAAGGTGGGTTGCAGAGGGGCAACCGACCACAGGAAGCAGGTGGAGACAACAAACCCGACTCCACTCGGGGTGGTCCCTAGGGACCTGGATGCGATCGCTCTCCTTGGTAAAAGAAAGGGGCAGATATCCGCCGTGGTCGAAGCCACGTGTGGTCTGTACCCACCCCTCAGACGGGTGAGGTAAGGGGGTATGATTGCACAATAAGGGTATAAGAGGCGTCCTGGTGTAATAAAAGCATCTAAAAGCAGTTTAAAAATGGGAAATAAATTTGAGGTAGCTTACCTCAGTGACAAAAAATTCTTTGTATTTAACAAAGGTTTTTATTAGTAGCGCAGGCCTGTGCTACTAATAAAAACCTTTGTTAAATACAAAGTATTTTTCGTCACTGAGGTAAGCTACCTCAAATTTATTTCCCGTTTTTAAACTGCTTTTAGATGCTTTTATTACACCAGGACGCCTCTTATACCCTTATTGCTCTTGTCATATCCTTCTGTACCACTGCCATCTGATACACGTGTTCGACTCCGCCTGTCCCTGACTTCGAGATTGTCTGAGCCTTACAATACGACTGACATCTGACTTATGTGTACGATCCTGCCTGTTTATTGACTACTATATAGCCTAGCTACTCTGTACCTTGATATATCTGACTTGTGCACGACTTCGGCTTGGACCTGACTAATCTTTGTATTGTACTAGCTACATTACTTGCTCACGCTCCAGCGTGATATGGCTGCACTTAAGGGACAGGAGGGGTTAATGGCTGCAATACTGTATGCAGTGCAGTCATTGACCCCTCCTGAGCCCCAAGTGCAGCCATTAACTTTGTTAGGTAGACTTATACTTGAGTCAATAAAAAATTCCAGCTTAAGAGGGTTGAATATTCGACTTATACACAAGGTTTGACTTGTATTCGAGTATATACAGTAAATTACAATCTCTTACATCCCACCATTTTAATGGTGAGTCCCTTATTTGACTCAAGCCAATCAAATAAGTTTTTTGGGGTCACCCTTCTGGCTGTGAATGAGTGTACCCCAACTGGGCACGTTTGAAGAAGGTCTGTGCATGACCTCTAGACCTCCAGCTTGTTTCCTCCATGCTGGAGTGCTTTATGCTACTGAACATCCAAGATGCACTCACCCACGGCTAGTGGAAACCTATTTGCCTGGCTCAAATTGAGTACGTTAAGAGGGACCCAGAATGGTGGGTTGTAAGAGGATCTTGGAAGCTTTTGGCCATCCAGAGGCTTCCCACTACCACTGCAAGTATCTATTTTTGTTTTAACTCCTTTTTGGTTTTTAATAAAAATATAAGAACCAAAGCAAGATAATATAGAAAATAAAACAAGTTATAAACACAATTGAAATATAATTTAGGAGAGATGTATATCAAGTTACAAGAGAACCTTGTGGGTGATACGGTTAACAAAATTTTTATTCTCAAATCACTCAACAATCCTTCCAAATAATTATACTTATAACTCCCCCGGGTGGCTTTACTCCTCCTTCCAACCAAGTACAATGTCATCTTTCTAAAATAAAAAATGTTCACAAGCATGATGATTATTCCCATAATGCATCACTTCAGGGCACTTAATACATATACACATAATACATATGCAAATATTTTCTCTGCACGAATGGAAAGCCGGGAATGTGTCTACTGGTGGAAAAAGATAGGGCACAAGCAGAGAGTGACTCACAGAGTGACAAAAGGTGGAAACCTTAAAGAGAACCCGAGGTGGCATTTCATTACGTTAGTGGAGCACAGAGGCTGGTTGGGCACACTAACACCAGCCTCTGTTGCCCCATTGTGTGCCTCAAAGACCCCCCTGCTCGCCGCTATACCCCCGCAGTGCTAACGACACGCAGCGTGTCGCCAGCACAATGTTTACCTAAGCGATGTCTGTCAGCGCCGCTCCGCCGCCTCCCCCGTATCGCCGCTACCCGCCCGCGTCCCTTCCCTCCTGCTGATTGGAGCTTTATGGAGATGAAGATTTCATTTTTTCAGCACGACCTGGCACCTGCTCACAGTGCCAAAACCACTGGTAAATGGTTTACTGACCATGGTATTACTGTGCTTAATTGGCCTGCCAACTCTCCTGACCTGAACCACATAGAGAATCTGTGGGATATTGTGAAGAGAAAGTTGAGAGACGCAAGACCCAACATGCTGGATGAGCCGGAAGGCCGCTATCGAAGCATCCTGGGCCTCCATAACACCGGAGCAGTGCCACAGGCTGATTGCCTCCATGCCATGCCACATTGAAGCAGTCATTTCTGCAAAAGGATTCCCAACCAAGTATTGAGTGCATAACTGAACATAATTATTTGAAGGTTGACTTTTTTAGTTTTAAAAACACTTTTCTTTTATTGGTCGGATAAAATATGCTAATTTTTTGAGATAGGAAATTTGGGTTTTCATGAGCTGTATGCCAAAATCACCAATATTAAAACAATAAAAGGCTTGAACTACTTCAGTTGTGTGTATTTGAATCTAAAATATATGAAAGTCTAATGTTTATCAGTACATTACCGAAAATAATGAACTTTATCACAATATGCTAATTTTTAGAGAAGATCCTCTAGGTGGAGCAAGTATAGCTAGCCTGGAATAGGTGCGCCAGTACAGGTAGCTAGATATAGGTGCAGCAAGTATAGCTAGTCTGGAATAGGTGCGCCAGTACAGGTAGCTAGATATATGTGCAGCAAGTATAGCTAGCCTGGAATAGGTGCGCCAGTACAGGTAGCTAGATATAGGTGCAGCAAGTATAGCTAGTCTGGAATAGGTGCACCAGTAGAGGTAGCTAGATATAGGTGCAGCAAGTATAGCTAGCCTGGAATAGGTGCGCCAGTACAGGTAGTCAGATATAGATGCAGCAAGTATAGCTAGCCTGGAATAGGTGCGCCAGTACAGGTAGCTAGATATAGGTGCAGCATGTATAGCTAGTCTGGAATAGGTGCACCAGTAGAGGTAGCCAGATATAGGTGCAGCAAGTATAGCTAGCCTGGAATAGGTGCGCCAGTACAGGTAGCCAGATATAGGTGCAGCAAGTATAGTAAGCCTGGAATAGTTGCACTAGTACAGGTAGCCAGATATAGGTGCAGCAAGTATAGCTAGCCTGGAATAGGTGCACCAGTACAGGTAGCCAGATATAGGTGCAGCAAGTATAGCTAGCCTGGAATAGGCGCACCAGTACAGGTAGCCAGATATAGGTGCAGCAAGTATAGCTAGCCTGGAATAGGTGCACCAGTACAGGTAGCCAGGGATAGGTGCAGCAAGTATAGCTAGCCTGGAATAGGTACACCAGTACAGGTAGCCAGGATAGGTGCAGCAAGTACAGCTAGCCTGGAATAGGTGCACCAGTACAGGTAGCCAGGATAGGTGCAGCAAGTACAGCTAGCCTGGAATAGGTGCACCAGTACAGGTAGCCAGATATAGGTGCAGCCAATATAGCTAACCTGGAATAGGTGCACCAGTACAGGTAGCCAGACATAGGTGCAGCAAGTATAGGAAGCCTGGAATAGGTGCGCCAGTACAGGTAGCCAGGAATAGGTGCAGCCAGTATAGGTAGCCAGGTGTAGGTGCCGCCAATACAGGTAACCAGGTATAGGTGCAGCCAGTTTAGGTAGCCAGGTATAGGTGCCACTAATACAGGTAGCCAGGTATAAGTGCACCAGTACAGGTAGCCAGGCAGTGGTGTCGCTAAGGAGCTCTGGGCCCCGATGCAAGTTTTACAATGGAGCCCCCTAAGCACTCTATACATAACAATTGATATGGCACACCAAAACCTGCCAATGGCAACTACAGTGTCAGAGGTGCAAGAAGGGGATGTGGAGCAGTTTGTTAAGGATTACCACTATTCAAAGTATCTATACAAGTGATTATTACGAGCACAGGACCAATAAGGAGCTAGTACTGCAGTTGAGGGAGGGCCCTACGGGCCCCTCCGACCCAAGGGCCCAGATGCGGTCACAACCTATGTAACCCCTTATTGCTACGCCACTGTAGCCAGGTTTAGGTGTCGGCAGTACAGGTTAGCTAGATGTAGGTGCAGCCAGTATAGGTAGCAGGTATAGGTGCCCAAATATGGGTAGTAAGTATAGATACCCCCAGTATAGGTAACTGGTATAGTTGCCCCAGCATAGGTAGTAGGTATAGGAGTCTCCAGTATAGGTAGCAGGTATGGGGGCAACTGCATGGGGTGACATCATCCTCCCTCCCTCCACCTGGGTGCCACTCCTGTGGCCCCTGCTTGGCTGGATCACAGCGGTCAGTGTGTAATGAACTCACCAGATTCCTAGCTGCATGCAGTGTCCCTTCCAGCAGCAGGCACCTCTCTTCTCTCCCGATCTCTGAACAACGCATAGTTACTACGCGTCATACAGGAAGTAGAGAGGAGAGAGTGCAAAAGGCAGACGGTGTGGAACATAGCATGGAGCGAGTTATCGGATGAGTAATTAGACTCCAACCAATGGTTACAATAATCCTACTAATATAATAAATGGGAAAGTTCAGATGTTTGGATGTTTGGATGTTTGTTACTCGATCACGCAAAAATGGCTGAACGAATTTGAATGAAATTTGGCACACACATAGTACATTACCTGGAATAAAGTATAGGATACTTTTTATTCCCATAACCAAAAAGGGGGCGGAGACAAATACAAATTTCACTGGAAAATGTAAACTGCAGCCATTCTTACACTGCTAATGGTAGGATTCTCAAACTTTGCACAGTTGGTCATTGGGTGACTGTGATTAATATTCAGAAAGGTGGGTGGAGTCTATAAAAGCCAATCAAAATTAACCTATTGATTTTCAAGGGGAATATTTACATTGCTGCCATTCTTGCTCTGTTAATGGCACAAGCCTCAAACCTGGTACAGTTGATCATTGGGTGACTAGGGTTCAATTTCAGAAAGGGGGTGGAGCCACAAACAGCCAATTAGATTTGTTTCATTTCAATGCAAATTATTGATGCCAAACACCGCAAAGCTCACAAACTTGGTAATTGAGTAATTGATTAATTGTGCGTTAGGGTTAGAAAAGTGGGCACAGCCAACACCAGCCAAATACATAAGCGGGCAATGCCGGGTCATAAGTGGGCGGAGACAAATACAAATTTTACTGGGAAAATGTAAACTGCAGCCATTCTTACACTATTAATGATAGGGTTCTCAAACTTTGCACAGTTGGTTACTGGGTGACTAGGGCTAATATTCAGAAAAGTGGGTGGAGCCTACAAAAGGCAATCAAAAATTACCTATTGATTTTTCAGGGGAATATTTCATTGCTGCCATTCTTGCACTGTTAATGGCACAAGCCTCAAACCTGGTACAGTTAATCATTGTGTGACTGGGGTTTACATTTTTAAAACAGGGTGGAGCCACACACAGCCAATATGATTTGTTTCATTGTAATGCAGGTTATTGATGCCAAAGACCGCAAAGCTCACAAACTTGGTCATTGAGTAATTGTTTAATTGTGTGTTAGGGTTAGGAAAAGTGGGCGCAGCCAGCACCTGAAAAATACATAATCGGGCAATGTCGGGTCATCAGTAGGCGGAGACAAATGCAAATTTCACTGAGAAATTTAAACTGCAGCAATTCTTACACTTTTAATGGTAGGGTTCTCAAACTTTGCACAATTGGTCACTGGGTGACTGGGAATAATATTCAGAGAAGTGGGTGGAGCCTACAAAAGCCAATCAAAATGCACCTATTGATTTTCAAGGGGAATATGTAATTGCTACCATTCTTGCACTGTTAATGGCACAAGCCTTAAACCTGGTAAAGTTGGTCATTGGATGACTGGGGTTCAAATTCAGACAAAGGGGTGGAGCCACAAACAGCCAATCAGATTTGTTAAATCTCAATGCAAATTATTGATGCCAAAGACCGCAAAGCTCACAAACTTGGTTATTGAGTAATTGTGTGTTAGGGTTAGAAATAGTAGGCCGAGCCAACACCAGCCAAATACATACCTGAACAATGTTAGGAAAGAAGTGGGTGGAGAAAAATACACATTTCATTGTGCAAATGTAAACTGCAGCCATTCTTACACTTTTAATGGTAGGGTACACAAACTTTGCACAGTTGGTCACTGGGTGACTGGGATTAATATTCAGAAACGTGGGTGGAGCCTATAAAAGCCAATCAAAATCCACCTATTGATTTTTAAGGGGAATGTTTCATTGCTGCCATTCTTGCACTGTTAATCACCTGTACCTGGTACAGTTGGCCATTGGGTGATTGGGGTTCAAATTCAGAAAAGGGGTGGAGCCACATTTAATCAGATTAATTTCATTGCAAATTATTGATGCCAAAGACCGCAAAGCTCACATACTTGGTCATTAAGTAATTGTGTGTTAGGGTTAGGAAAAGTGGGCAGAGCCAACATGTGAGGTCACGCGGAAAAGCCGCCGCGTGTGCCAAGAGCTAGGCGGCTGACTCCGCGTCCTACACGGCGGTTTGCACGCGTCTGGTTGTTTGGTGGAACGCGGAAAAGCCGCCGCATGTCCTGACAGCAAAGCGGCTGTTTGCATGCAGCGGCATGTGCTTGGTGTGGCTGGGTCTGTTAGTGCACCTATTCAGATGGAGTGCTATGCTCGCACGGGCCTGAATTCAGGACCTTTATACCTGCAGAGGAAGTGTCAGCTGATCAGAAAGGTCAGCTGATTCCTGCAGGATTTATGATTGGCTGAGTGTTTCGGGCGGGGCGGCAGAGTCCAGCAACTATATATTCTGCTGCTTGGCCAGTTGCTGGTTGCCTGTCATTGCAATCACATACGTGGGAGCACGCAGACCCTTAGTCAGATCCGAAAGTGTGCCGGGACCAGCTGGAGCTGTAATCCTACACTTAGCTAGATTCTGTTGATAGTCTAAAGTACTAGTTTGATTGTGATTATCTGTTATGACTTTCTGCCTGTCTGACTACACTGCCTCTGTCTTCTGATCCTGTACTTTGTTTGTCTGTGAGTTGCCGACTTGGCCTTCCCGACCCTGAGAACTATCTCTATCGCTAGGAGATAGTTCATGCCTATATCTGCTGGGCACCTGCTCACAGGGCCAGCTCTGTATTTGCTGGGCACCTGCTCCCCAGGGCCAGCGCTGTATTTGCTGGGCACCTGCTCCTCAGGGCCAGCACTGTATGTGCTGGGCACCTGCTCCACAGGGCCAGCCCTGTATTTACTGGGCACCTGCTCCATAGGGCCAGCTCTGTATTTGCTGGGCACCTGCTCCCCAGGGCCAGCGCTGTATTTGCTGGGCACCTGCTCCTTAGGGCCAGCACTGTATGTGCTGGGCACCTGCTCCTCAGGGCCAGCACTGTATGTGCTGGGCACCTGCTCCTCAGGGCCAGCACTGTATGTGCTGGGCACCTGCTCCACAGGGCCAGCTCTGTATTTACTGGGCACCTGCTCCATAGGGCCAGCTCTGTATTTGCTGGGCACCTGCTCCCCAGGGCCAGCGCTGTATTTGCTGGGCACCTGCTCCTTAGGGCCAGCACTGTATGTGCTGGGCACCTGCTCCTCAGGGCCAGCACTGTATGTGCTGGGCACCTGCTCCACAGGGCCAGCTCTGTATTTACTGGGCACCTGCTCCATAGGGCCAGCTCTGTATTTGCTGGGCACCTGCTCCCCAGGGCCTGCGCTGTATTTACTGCCCCAGGGCCCATCCTGTATTCATTGGGAACCTGCTCCTCAGGTTCCCCAAGCTTGTTACTATTCTTCTGTATTCTGATCTTGTACCTTGTCATCCTGATACCCTGTTGCCGAACCTTGGCTCGCTCTTAGACTCTGCATCTGATTCCTGATTCTGTACCCCGATATTTCTGATACCCTGTTGCCGAACCCTGCTTGTTTATTAGTCTCCGCCTCTGCGTTCTGAATCTGTACTGTATTTGTCCGTGTGTTACGACCTGGCTTGCCTGACTTCGAGAACTGACCTTACTGTTAGAGGCAGTTCCCAGATCTGTTAGTGACACTCTCTCCTAGGTGTCACTCACGTTCTGTCCTTCCTACGCTCCACCTGACTCCTCCCCCGGGAGAGTCCAGGCCTTCGGAAGGAATCTGTATTGCTGCAGTACTTCATACTGTACAGCACTTGTTTCTGAGGCTTAGTCCTCAAGGTATTACTGTTGCACCAAGCACTTACACTACTCAGGTGTTCAGAGGTTAGCGTTATATCGGATTATCGGTGATACTGAAGATCATCGATAATCGGGTATATTCTGCATTCTCGGTGATACTGCAGTTCACCGGTAATCAGACCCTCTCTCTGCTACACCGATCGTGACACAACACTAGCCAAATACATACCAAGGCAACGCCAGGCATCCAGCTAGTATCCTACTAATATAATAAACTAGCTGATTGCCCGGCGTTGCCCGGGTATGTATTTGGCTGGTGTTGGCTCTGCCCACTTTTCTAACCCTAAGGCCCCGTTCACACTTGCGGTTTTGCAAAAACCGCACCGGATGTCCGGACCGCACCGGAGCCGGATCGGACCTGAACCGTACGGTTCCTATCCGGATCCGGTCCGTTTGCATCCGGTTTCCGTGCGGTGTGAACACGGTTGCGGTCCGGATCCGGTTTCTTAAGGAGATAACATCCTTTTAATTACCTGGGGTCTGGGAGGTCAGCAGAAGGGTCTGGGGTCATTGTTGGAGACAGGTGGACGTGTGGAGACCATCCGTGGATACAGAGACTGCAGTTGGGACCATGGATCCAGGCATTTTTTACTCGTAAACCTGGGAATTCTCTCTGTTGTTCGCCTCCTTCAGACATATCAGACATGTTGCTGGCAAAAAGAGCTCCAGCATGAAATCGCTGCTGCCCCACTCTTCGCTGGGCCCATGTGGTCCCCATCCAAAATGCATAGGAAGTGGGGTAGAACACATCTAGTATTCTGATGATTGTCAATTATCTCTGTCATTTTTGCAGTGTATTGCTCCTGTCTTTTTATTGCCTGAAGAAGCGGGTTTTCGCCCGTGAAACGCGTTGCGACTGTTATTGGGAGCAAAACGAATAAATTGTATATTATTTGTACGATTACAAGTACATGTGTCTATTTTTGGTTGGTTGGTCCACCACCACAACCGAAATATTTTTTAACTTTTTATCGACTTTTACCCTACCGGCGCCTCTGTACACCTCAGCGCATCTAGAAGTCCACCCTTGGTGGAAGGGTGACATACCCTGCTATTTCCTCCTATCTACAGAGAGCGACGTTTTATTCCTGAGTGGGGACAGGCTTGTTCTCCCCACCTGCCTTTACAGTGGTTGCCTTGGAGGTAACCCTGGTTTGTGAGTATTATACTTACTTTTCATACTACTTTCCCTCCCCTCTTAAACATACTACACCATATTGGGCTCTCGGTCTTCTACCCTGACAGCAAAGCGGCTGTTTGCATGCAGCGGCATGTGCTTGGTGTGGCTGGGTCTGTTAGTGCACCTATTCAGATGGAGAGCTATGCTCGCACGGGCCTGAATTCAGGACCTTTATACCTGCAGAGGAAGTGTCAGCTGATCAGGAAGGTCAGCTGATTCCTGCAGGATTTATGATTGGCTGAGTGTTTCGGGCGGGGCGGCGGAGTCCAGCAACTATATATTCTGCTGCTTGGCCAGTTGCTGGTTGCCTGTCATTGCAATGACTTCGTGGTAGCACGCAGACCCTTAGTCAGATCCGAAAGTGTGCCGGGACCAGCTGGAGCTGTAATCCTACACTTAGCTAGATTCTGTTGATAGTCTAAAGTACTAGTTTGATTGTGATTATCTGTTATGACTTTCTGCCTGTCTGACTACACTGCCTCTGTCTTCTGATCCTGTACTTTGTTTGTCTGTGAGTTGCCGACTTGGCCTTCCCGACCCTGAGAACTATCTCTATCGCTAGGAGATAGTTCATGCCTGTATCTGCTGGGCACCTGCTCACAGGGCCAGCTCTGTATTTGCTGGGCACCTGCTCCCCAGGGCCAGCGCTGTATTTGCTGGGCACCTGCTCCTCAGGGCCAGCACTGTGTGTGCTGGGCACCTGCTCCACAGGGCCAGCTCTGTATTTACTGGGCACCTGCTCCATAGGGCCAGCTCTGTATTTGCTGGGCACCTGCTCCCCAGGGCCAGCGCTGTATTTGCTGGGCACCTGCTCCTTAGGGCCAGCACTGTATGTGCTGGGCACCTGCTCCTCAGGGCCAGCACTGTATGTGCTGGGCACCTGCTCCTCAGGGCCAGCACTGTATGTGCTGGGCACCTGCTCCACAGGGCCAGCTCTGTATTTACTGGGCACCTGCTCCATAGGGCCAGCTCTGTATTTGCTGGGCACCTGCTCCCCAGGGCCAGCGCTGTATTTGCTGGGCACCTGCTCCTTAGGGCCAGCACTGTATGTGCTGGGCACCTGCTCCTCAGGGCCAGCACTGTATGTGCTGGGCACCTGCTCCACAGGGCCAGCTCTGTATTTACTGGGCACCTGCTCCATAGGGCCAGCTCTGTATTTGCTGGGCACCTGCTCCCCAGGGCCTGCGCTGTATTTACTGCCCCAGGGCCCATCCTGTATGCATTGGGAACCTGCTCCTCAGGTTCCCCAAGCTTGTTACTATTCTTCTGTATTCTGATCTTGTACCTTGTCATCCTGATACCCTGTTGCCGAACCTTGGCTCGCTCTTAGACTCTGCATCTGATTCCTGATTCTGTACCCCGATATTTCTGATACCCTGTTGCCGAACCCTGCTTGTTTATTAGTCTCCGCCTCTGCGTTCTGAATCTGTACTGTATTTGTCCGTGTGTTACGACCTGGCTTGCCTGACTTCGAGAACTGACCTTACTGTTAGAGGCAGTTCCCAGATCTGTTAGTGACACTCTCTCCTAGGTGTCACTCACGTTCTGTCCTTCCTACGCTCCACCTGACTCCTCCCCCGGGAGAGTCCAGGCCTTCGGAAGGAATCTGTATTGCTGCAGTACTTCATACTGTACAGCACTTGTTTCTGAGGCTTAGTCCTCAAGGTATTACTGTTGCACCAAGCACTTACACTACTCAGGTGTTCAGAGGTTAGCGTTATATCGGATTATCGGTGATACTGAAGATCATCGATAATCGGGTATATTCTGCATTCTCGGTGATACTGCAGTTCACCGGTAATCAGACCCTCTCTCTGCTACACCGATCGTGACACAACACTAGCCAAATACATACCAAGGCAACGCCAGGCATCCAGCTAGTATCCTACTAATATAATAAACTAGCTGATTGCCCGGCGTTGCCCGGGTATGTATTTGGCTGGTGTTGGCTCTGCCCACTTTTCTAACCCTAAGGCCCCGTTCACACTTGCGGTTTTGCAAAAACCGCACCGGATGTCCGGACCGCACCGGAGCCGGATCGGACCTGAACCGTACGGTTCCTATCCGGATCCGGTCCGTTTGCATCCGGTTTCCGTGCGGTGTGAACACGGTTGCGGTCCGGATCCGGTTTCTTAAGGAGATAACATCCTTTTAATTACCTGGGGTCTGGGAGGTCAGCAGAAGGGTCTGGGGTCATTGTTGGAGACAGGTGGACGTGTGGAGACCATCCGTGGATACAGAGACTGCAGTTGGGACCATGGATCCAGGCATTTTTTACTCGTAAACCTGGGAATTCTCTCTGTTGTTCGCCTCCTTCAGACATATCAGACATGTTGCTGGCAAAAAGAGCTCCAGCATGAAATCGCTGCTGCCCCACTCTTCGCTGGGCCCATGTGGTCCCCATCCAAAATGCATAGGAAGTGGGGTAGAACGTCCGGTTTTTGTAGCCAGTGTGTTGTGCGCTCTCCGGCTCTCATTGCTTTGTATTGCCCGGATGGTGCAGTCCGGCTCTGCTCCGGATACGGCTGCCGGAGGAGCCGGACCAAAAAATAGTGCATGTTGGAACGGACGCCGGAGTCCGGATCCGGCCCGGATCCGGTCCGGCTCCGGTCCGGCAGAACGGACGCATGTGAACGGATGCATAGGCTTTCATTGCCATGCCGTGCGTCCGTTCCGTCCGTTCTGAAAGCGGTCCGGCTCCGGCACGGCGATTCCGGACGGCCACCGCTAATGTGAACCGGGCCTAACACACAATGACTCAATGACCTAGTTTGTGAGCTTTGCAATATTTGGCATCAATAATTTGCATTGAAATGAAACAAATCTGATTGGCTGTGGCTCCACCCTCTTTTCTGAATTTGAACCCCAGTCACTCAATAACCAACTGTACCAGGTTTTAAGCTTGTGTCCTTAAAGGATACCACAGCCCAAAGGCTGTGGTAAAATCAAAGTTGCAATGTGGAGGGAAAGAAAGATACATACTTACCGCTTCCCTCGTTCCCTGCCGATGGGTCCCGCTCATCTGTTACAGCTCCCGGTACCGACCCGACTCTCCTGACACACATGTATATACATGCACATATGCAGAGATAAATGTGGGGATAATTTTCTTGCTGTACCATAGATGTCATTGCATCTATGTACAGAATGCTTGGGCTGTACTGCCGCTGCCTGCTCGCCGCCCACTCTCTGCCTGCTCGCCCACTCGCCCGCCCACTCACTCGCTCCCTCCCTCACTCGCTCCCTCCCTCCAGCCGGCAGTGTGTTTTTTTTTAACTTATTCCCCCTCCGCTCTCTCCACATCGATTGTCCCAGTGCGAACTCCAGCTAGCATGTCACGCTAGCTTTAGATTGGAGCGCACACGCTGGGAGAGGAGGAGGCGGGGGAGTGTCCGTACTTCTGCCGTCACGATGCGACGGCAGAAGCGAAGAGTATAGTGACATACTGCGCATGCGCAGCACAGTATGTCCGGGTGAAGGGTCAGGAGAGTCGGGTCGGTATCGGGAGCTGTAACAGATGAGCGGGACCCATCGGCAGGGAACGAGGGAAGCGGTAAGTATGTATCTTTCTTTCCCTCCACATTGCAACTTTGATTTTACCACAGCCTTTGGGCTGTGGTATCCTTTAACAGTGCAAGAATGGCAGAAATTGAATATTCCCCTTGAAAAGCAATAATTGAATTTGGATTGGCTTTTGTAGGCTCCACCCTCTTTTATGAATATTAATCCCAGTCACCCAGTGACCAACTGTGCAAAGTTTGAGAACCCTACCGTTAACAGTGTAAGAATGGCTGCAGTTTACATTTTCCCAGTGAAATTTGTATTTGTCTCCGCCCACTGATGACCCAGCATTGCCTGCGTATGTATTTGGCTGGTGTTGGCTATGTCCACTTTGTGCAACAGTAACAGACAATTACTTAATTACTCAATGACCAAATTTGTGAGCTTTGCAGTCTTTGGCATCAATAATTTGCATTGAAATGAAACAAACCTGATGGGCTGTTTGTGTCTCCACCCCTTTTCTGAATTTGAAACCCAGTCACCCAATAAATAACTGTAACCCAGTTTGGGGCTTGTGCCATTAACAGTGCAAAAATGGCAGTAATTAAATATTTCCCTTGAAAATCAATAGGTGAATTTTGATTGACTATTATAGGCTTCACCCACTTCCCATAATATTAATCTCAGTCACCCAGTGACCATCTGGGCAAAGTTTGAGAACCCTTGCCATTAACAGTGTAAGAATGGCTGCAGTTTATATTTTCCAAGTGAAATTTGTTTTTGGCTCCGCCCACTTTTTGTAACCTTGACACACATTCACTCAATGACCAAGTTTGTGAGCTCTGAGGTCCTTGGCATCAATAATTTGTAATTTACCAGTGAGATGAAACAAATCTGATTGGCTGTTTGTAGCTCCACCCTCTTTCTGAATTTGAACCCCAGTCACCCAATGACCAACTGTACCAGGTTTGAGGCTTGTGCCATTAACAGTGCAAGAATGGCAGCAATTTAAATATTCCCTTTGAAAATCAAAAGGTGAATTTTGATTTTCTTTTTAGGCTCCACCCACTTTTCTGAATATTAATCCCAGTCACCCAGTTACCAAGTTTTAAGCTTTTGGGTTTCTGCCATCAAAATTGTGTGAATGGAAGCAGTTTATCCAGTAAAGTAATCTGATTGGCTATTTGTGGCTCCACCCCTTTAGTGGATTTGAACCCTAGCCACTTCATGACCGACTGTAGCTGGTTTGAGCCTTCTGCCATTATTAGTGTAAGAGTGGCAGCAGTTTCAATATTTCCCTTAAAAATCAATAGGTGAATTTTGATTGGCTGTTGTAGGTTCCACCCACTTTCCTGAATATTAATCCCAATCATCCATTGACCAACAGTGTCATGTTTGAGAACCCTGCCAATAACAGAATGGCTGAAATCAATCTAACAAATCTGATTAGCTGTTTGTGGCTCCGCCCCCTTTAGTGAATTTGGAACCCAGTCACCTATCAGGTAAGAGGCCTCTGCCATTAAGAGTGTAAGAATGGTAGCAATGTAAATATTCCCCTTGAAAATCAATAGGTGAAATTTGATTGGCTGTTGTTGGCTCCACCCACATTTCTGAATATTAATCCCAGTCACTCAGTGGCCCACTGTGTCAAGTTTGGGAACCCTGCCATTAACAGTGTAAGAATGGCTGCAGTTTATATTTTCCCCTGGAATAAAATGTAGTTGTTGGCTCCGCCCACTTTTCCTAACCTTAACGTACAGTCACTCAATGACCAAGTTTATGAGCTTTGGGCTTTTGGTATCAATAATTTGTATATTCCCATTGAAATTAAACAAATCTGATTGGCTGTTTTTGGCTCCGCCCCCTTTATGAATTTGAACCCCAGTCACCCAGTGACTAACAGTACCAGGTTTGAAGCATCTGCTATTAACAGTGTAAGAATGGCAGCAATGTAAATATTCCCTTTGAAAATCAACAGGTGAATTTTAATTGGCTGTTTTAGGCTCCACCCACTCTCTTGAATATTCATCCCATTCACCCAGTGACCAACTGTGCAAAGTTTGAGAACCCTGCCAGTAACAGTGTAAGAATGGCTGCAGTTTATATTTTCCTAGTGAACTTTATTTTTGGCTCCGCACCCACTTTTTGTAACCTTGACACACAGCCACTCAATGAGCAAGTTTGTGAGCTTTCAGGTTCGCGGCATCAAAAATGTGTGAATGGAAGCAGTTTATCCACAAAGAAAGTCTGATTGGCTGTTTGTGGCCCCACCCCTTTAGTGTATTTGGACCCCAGTCATCCAATGACCGACTGTAGCAAGTTTAAAGCCTCTGGCATTAACAGTGTAAGAATGGCAGCAGTTTTAATATTCACCTTGAAAATCAATAGGTGACTTTTGATTGGCTGTTGTAGGCTCCACCCACTTTCCTGAATATTAATCCTAGCCACCCAGTGATCAAGTGTGCCAAGTTTGAAAACTCTGCGATTAACAGTGTAAGAATGGCTGCAGTTTACATTTTTCCATTTAAAATGAATGTCTGAAATTTCATTGGCTGTTTTATGCTCCGCCCACTTTTCCTGGATTTGTAACCTCGGTCACCAAGTGACCAACTGTGTCAAGTGTGGGGACTCTGGCTTGATTACTGTGAGAATGGCAGCCTTTTACATTTTTTCCATTGACTCTAATGGGTGAAATCTGATTTACTGTTTGTAGCTCCGCCCACGTGTGCAGGGGGGACACGAGACCCCCAGAACATATCATCCCAGGTAGTAAGGGATCTGTATACCAAGTTTCGTTCAAATCGGTCATGCCGTTTTCGAGTGATCAACACACACACACACGCACGCACGCACGCACACACACACACGATTTTATATATATAGATTGGAAAGTTCAGATGGCAGGGTTCTCAAACTTTGCACAGTTGGTCATTGGGTGACTGAGATTAATATTCAGAAAAGTGGGTGGAGCCTACAAAAGCCATCATAATTCACCTATTGATTTTCAAGGGGAATATTTACATTGCTGCCATTCTTGCACTGTTAATGGCACAAGCCTCAAACCTGGTACAGTTGATCATTGGGGGACTGGGGTTCAATTTCAGAAAGGGGGTGGAGCCACAAACAGCCAATCAGATTTGTTTCATTCCAATGCAAATTATTGTTGCCAAACACCGCAAAGCTCACAAACTTGGTAATTGAGTAATTGATTAATTGTGTGTTAGGGTTAGGAAAGTGGGCGCAGCCCACACCAGCCAAATACATAAGCGGGCAACACGGGGTCATAAGTGGGCGGAGACAAATACACATTTTACTGGGAAAATGTAAACTGCAGCCATTCTTACACTATTAATGGTAGGGTTCTCAAACATTGCACAGTTAATTACTGGGTGACTGGGATTAATATTCAGAAATGTAGGTGGAGCCTAGAAAAGCCAATCAAAAATTACCTATTGATTTTTCAGGGGAATATTTCATTGCTGCCATTCTTGCATTGTTAATGGCACAAGCCTCAAACCAGGTACAGTTGATCATTGGGTGACTGGGGTTTAAACTGATAAAAGGGGGTGGAGCCACAAACAGACAATCTTATTTGTTTCATTTTATAGCAGGTTATTGATGCCAAAAAACGCAAAGCTCACAAACCTGGTCATTGAGTAATTGTGTGTTAGGGTTAGAAAAAGTGGGCGCAGCCAACACCAGCCAAATACATAATTGGGTAATACCGGGTCATCAGTGGGCGGAGACAAGTACACATTTCACTGACAAAATGTAAACTGGAGCCATTCTTACACTGTTAGTGGTAGGGTTCTCAAACTTTGCACAATTGCTCACTGGGTGACTAGAATTAATATTCAGAAAGTGGGTGGAGCGTACAAAAGCCAATCAAAATCCACCTATTGATTTTTAAGGGGAATATTTAATTGCTGCCTTTCTTGCACTGTTAATGGCACAAGCCTCTTGCATTGTTAATCACCTGTACCTGGTACACTTGGCCATTGGGTGCTTTCGGTTCAAATTCAGAAAAGGGGTGGGGCCACAGCCAATCAGATTTATTTTATTTCAATGCAAATTATTGATGCCAAAGACCACAAAGCTCACAAACTTGGTCATTAAGTAATTAAGTAATTGTGTGTTAGGGTTAGGAAAAAGGGGCGGGGCCAACACCAGCCAAATACATACCCGGGCAATGCCGGGCATCCAGCTAGTATGAAATATATTACATGCACAGTGAGATGTTTCAAGCCTTTATTTGTTATAATTTTGTTGATTTTGGCTTACAGCTTATGAGAACCTCAAAATCAAAATCTCCGCCTATTAGAATATTGGGAAAATGTTTAATATTCTAGGCTCAAAGTGTCTCTAATCCATCCAAAACACCTGCAAAGGGTTCCTATTTCATATATTAGTTTCCCCTTTCAAGTTGAATTACTGCAATGAATGGACTTTTGCACGATGTTCTAATTTTTTGAGTTTCACCTGTATTTAATGCTGCATGTTGCATTAAGAAGGCACCAATGACTGTAGACAGATGCTGGCTGCTTCATCATAGACATTGCCATGGAAAGAGCTGTTAACCTCCCTGGCAGTATGATTATTTCCAGATTGTAGGGTCTTTTCTGAACGTTTCAGACCCTAAACTGAGGGGAAAAAGATCATGCTGCCAGAAAGCCAGCAGCAGCTCCAGCACTCACTCACTCAGGGAGGGGCTTCAGCACAGCAATTTTCCCTCCATCCTCTGGGTGGTGCTGTAACTCTGTAGTGAGATCACAGATCAGAGCCTTGGAGGAAAGGAAGGTGAATGGCTTCCGACATCTGGATCCCCCCGGAGGTGAGTAAAAATGTGTGCTATAGGTTGCATTGAGCTCCTGGCTACTAGCCCAAGCGTAGCTCAGGATTTCCGCCAGGGAGGTTAACATAAATGCCAGGAATCACAAGCCAGGTAAACCAGCTGGAAAGGGGAACTTACACTTTGAAGCCAGTTTTTAACTCACACTAATCGTAATAAGAGGCAGACGTCTCAGTCACCTTTGCAGATGCTTAAGTGACTTATGTTGGCATACAAAGTTTTGACTAGTTTATTTATTTATGCATAGACTTAGTCAGATCTTTCATTTGTGGTACATTTCAGTAGAATGTACACCTTGTGGTATATCGGTGTCAGTGTGTGTGTATCAGAGGATATAGGTGGACAAGTTTTTTTTCACACTTGCTATAAATAAAGTAGAGGTGTCTTTTGTGGCCACCGACGCTTCCCTTTCTAGCCTAGCTGTAAAATACTTATATTGTACATATATGTGTAAAAAATAATCTGCACTGCGCTGTGTGATATATATTTTCTGAGGCCAGCATGAAGTCAGGGCTGTATCTGCAGCTCTTGTGTTTGCTTGCAGTCACTGGTACGTTCAGCATTTACTCTTTTATTAACAAATTGTGATCTTACTACTGTATATACTCGAGTATAAGTCTAGAAATTTAGGTCTGATTCACTTGATAAATGTATAGGGGTTGACTTATACATGAGTCACGGGCAACACTGAGCACACTGACTAATGTGTGTACTAATAGTGACATTCCCATTTGCAGAAATTTACCCTGTGGTAAGTGATACTTACTGAGGAAATGAAATGCCAAGAAAACACAGGTCTGAAAGTCCTGGCCACAACAATTAACAAGGAAAGGGGCAGGGGGGAAATACTGGGCTACATACAAGGGAGTGAATAATTGCAGCACTTGGGGGCCTGAAGGTGGTATTGGCTGCACTTAAGGGGCAGGAGGGGGTTAATGGCTGCAATACTGTATGCAGTGCTGTCATTAACTCCTCCTGATCCCCAAGTGCAGCCGTCAACTTTGCTGGGTAGACTTATACTTGAGTCAATAAAAAATTCCAGCTTAAGACGGTTGAATATTGGAGTCGGCTTATACACGAGGTCAACATGTATTCAAGCATATATGGTCTGTCTTTTATTTTCTGCCACAAAAAGTATCATAGCTTTGCTAGGACTTATTCCGAGAAGTAGTTGTGATATATGAAGGTTGCCGTATTTATTTCTTTAAATAATGCAAGTTACCTTGCTGTCCCTCTATTATGCACCTCTAATAGTAATGAGCACACATTTTGCTTTATTGTCATTCCGTACCGTAAATTGCAATTACGATGCAAAATCGTAATGTTAAATTTCTGGAAAATTGCAATCAAATTGTAATCAATCTTGCAATTGCACATAGTTAAATGGTTAGTTTGGTTGAAAAAAGACATCCATTTATCAAGTTTAACCTGAAGGAACCATAATTTGTAATCAGGAACTGCAATTTTGCAATTGCGCATAATGTTTTGCCAACGTAACTGCTGTTAATAGCAAAGCACCATACAAGCGATCATCACCAAAATTGCTAAGTACGTTAAGAGGAATAGTGAAAACAAAAACTTTTTTTTCAAAGAGACCTTTGTAGTTTTTGAGAAAATCGATTTTAAACATAATTTTAAACATAGAGAAAATGTCAGTTAGTATCAAATTTCCGCTTCCCGATAAGTGTCTTTCAGACTACTTGTGAAATTCTGCAGCGTTCGAAATTTCTGCTTTCTGCAGTGTTATTTTTTTCTGGTCTACGAAGTTAGTTAAAGGGATACTGAGCAACTTTTAAAACACAATTTTGATTACCTGGGGCTTCCTCCAGCCCACTGTAGGCCACGAGGTCCCCCGGCGTCCTCCTGGGTCCTCTCCCGGTCCTGCAGGTAGCTCCGTTAATCATCAACTTTAGCCTGAAGTCAAGCGTGGTGGGGACTCGTATTGGCAACTTCAGGCCAAAGTCGACAGTTAACGTAGAGCAATCTGCAATTTTGTTCAGGGTCCTTTTAAGGAAAATACTGGGGACAAGTCAATTTGTTTTTTTCCAAAAAGTCCCTGTAGTTTTTGAGAAAATCAATTTTAAACATAAATAAATAAAATGTAATTTTACCGAATTTAACCTTTAGACTGCCAACTATTTTTTACGAAAGCTCCATGCCAGAGACTGTTTGTGTTTATCAAATGTCTTGCCCAAATTTACAGTACATGTACCAAAGTCCACATTAGTCAGTAGGATTGTAATTGAGGTGCAAAAACATTTGAGGTGATTTGTGCTAATTATTATGACACTTAATGACACTAATTATTATGAAAATCTATTGTAAAATGGACAAATCAAATCTTGCAGTGAAAGTATTTCCCGGGTCTTTATTCAAGCTGCATAGATTTGCAGTAACATTTGCATATTTCTGCATTAACTTACAATTATTTGCATATTTCAAGTAAAGTAGAAAGTTGGCACCAAAGCCAAGACTTGGTACTAAACACCTTTAAGGTATCCATGGCAAAGGACACAAAAATGCCTGTAGATGTCCCCTGCAGGCAGAAGTAGTTTTGTAGACGTCTGTGGCATATGGATACAAAAGCAAAGAACACCTGTGTAGACATCAGCAGCAGTCTAAGGTTTAAACATCATTTTTCCTTTCCACATTTTTGACTGATTCCCCTTAAAGCAGAACTGAAAAAAAAATAAAAAATAAGAATTTCACTTACCCGGGGCTTCTACCAGCCCCCTACAGTTGACCTGTGCCCTCGCAGCCACTCACTGATGCTCCATTCCCCCGCCACGGCTCACTTTCACTTTGCGCAGTCGAGTGCACAGCACCGCACAGCGTGTCCTCGTACACCTTCCTGTAGCTGGAAGCATATTGCGCAAAGCACAGTAGAAATTTTCTCATACTGTGTATGCGCAGGACGCTCCTGGCCATGGGAATGCTTACTAGGATATGCGTGGCCAACGGTGCAGTGGGGGTCGACTTAGAAGTCGACTTCCACTGCATGAAGAAAACTGAGCTGCGGCGGGGGGGGGATGCAGGATCAGTTCAGGAGGGCGTGGGCACAGGTCGGCTGCAGGGGGCTGGCAGAAGTCCCAGGTAAGTTAAACTCTTGTTTTTTTTTTAGTTTATTTCAGTTTCGCTTTAACATATATAGCAATTTTGGTGACAATAGCATGTATGGGACTTTGCTATCAACCGATAGTCAGCTCAAAATTATGCAAAATTACTAGTGGATTGCACAAAATTAATTGAATTCCAAAATTCCAGTCATCACAAGTTTCTAATGCTTTTTGCCATTAACACTGAACATGCAACAAACAGAACTCAGTTCCAGAATACCCACGTATATACTTCTTTTAAAGTAAGCCTATAAGTAGGCAGGAGAGAACAACATTTTTGAGGTCTTACAGCAATCAGCAGCCAAATACACACACCACCACCACCTCCTTTATAACTTTTCAAATAAATTTATTGGTCATCTTCATAATGATGCACATGCTACATAACTCTCCCTATTTCCAGGAACAAGGATCAGGAGACAGTAAATAGTAAACACACACACACACAAACACACACGCATACACACACACACAAACACACACGCATACACACATACACAAACACACATGCATACACACAAACACAATACACATACACACATACACAGTATATTGTTCAACAGTCTTTGCTACGTTGAGAACTAGGTTGTTGTCTCTGCCCCAGTTGCATATTGTCTCGACTTCGCTGCGGTACTCATGCTCCCCGTTGCTTCCAATTAGGCCGATGATAGTGGTGTCATCTGCAAATGTGATGACTTTCACAAAGTCAGCGGATGACATGCAAGAGGGAGAACAGTAGAGGTGACAGAACACAGCCGTGTGGAGCCCCTGTATTGGTGGTTTGAATGCTGGAGTAGTAGTTGCCAAGCTTCACCTGTTGCATTCGGTTTGTCAGGAAGTCTTTGATCCATGCTCGAAGAGTAGGATCATCTCCGAGCTGCATCAGATTGGTGATCAGGATATCTGGGCAGATCGTGTTGAACGCTGAGCTAAAGTCCAGGAACAGGATCCTAGTGTAGGAGGCAGGGCTGTCCAGGTGCTCAGTGATGTATACCACACTTAATGGCGTCCTCCACGGATCTGTTAGCCCTATATGCAAATTGGAGCGGGTCCAACCGCTCAAGGAGCTTCATGATGTTAGAGGTTAGGGCCACTGGTCGGAAGTTATTGTGCTCGGTGCTGCCTGTTTTTTTTGGGGACTGGTACAAACAGGGCCGGGCCGAGGCATAGGCTGGAGAGGCTCCAGCCTCAGGGCGCAGTGTAGGAGGGGGCACAAAATTCATTCAGCTGTCATTCCTAATTGTGTTTGAAGCAGAAAGAAATAAGAAAAGGGGATACATGGCAGTGACTGCAAGCCAGATAACTAGATATTAAGGTGTTGGGGAGGTTGTGGGCCCTGTGGCGCCTCTTAGTCTAATAACAATCAGTGTTTGATGGCTCGGGTGGCAGGTATGGAGGGGCGCACTTTGGTGTCTCAGCCTTGGGCGCTGGAGGACCTTGTCCCGGCTCTGGGTACAAATATAGACCTCTTAAAACTGGAGGGGATTGTACCATCTGATAATGACTGCTTAAATAAAGAGGTGAGCACAGGGGCTAGCTGATCGGCACAGGACAGTAAACTGTTATGCAGTGACTGGTATATACAACTGCGTGCTGTCATGCAGGTGCAGTGAACAGGTATGCAGTGACTGGTATTAATACAATGTGCAGCTGTCACACACACAGGTACAGTGAACAAGTATGCACAGACTGGTATCAATACAATGTGCAGCTGTCACATACATAGATGCAGTGAACATGTAAGCACGGACTGGTATTACAAATATGCAGCTGTCACACACACAGGTACACTGAACAGGTATGCATTGACTGGCATATAAAACTGCATGCTGTCACGGAGGTGCAGTGAACATGAACAGGTATGCACGGACTGGTATTACAAATGTGCAGCTGTCACACACAAACATACACTGAACAGGTATGCAGTGACTGGTATATAAAACAGCGTGCTGTCACGCAGGTGCAGTGAACATGAACAGGTATGCACGGACTGGTATTACAAATGTGCAGCTGTCACACACACAGGTGAAGTGAAAAGGTAGGCACTGAGTCTTCTGGGCCTAGCACAGTATAGCAATTAGCAAGGGCCAGCTGCGACAGACAGGTGCACTGAAAAGGTAGGCACTGAATGAACTGGGCCTGGCACAGTATAGCAATTAGCAAGGGCCAGCTGCGACAGACAGGTGCACTGAAAAGGTAGGCACTGAATGAACTGGGCCTGGCACAGTATAGCAATTAGCAAGGGTCAGCTGCGACAGACAGGGCTGTATATGCAAGTGTCAGTGGGCCACACACACAAAAAAAAAGCAAAAACACATCACAAGAACATTAGTTCTCAAAAGAGCTGTTTTGGGGTGCTTTTTAGCAATAAGTATCAGCAAGGAGCAAACTAACATGCCTGACAAGCCTAACAAAAGCCTAACTAAGTTTTCCTTATCTCGTCTCTAATGTCTTCCTTCTCTCCCTAATTCAGCAGCAGACTGAGTGAGGAAATGGCAAACGCTGCTGCCTTTTATCAAGGGGGGAGGGGGGGGTGGCTCTAGGAGGGAGTGTAGCCTGATTGGCTTCCATGTATCTGCTGACTGTGATGCAGAGGGTCAAAGTTTAGCCCAATGATGTAGTATAGGGGGCAGGTCAAACTCGCATAAAGTTTGCATTCAATCGCGAACGCAAACCACCGATGTTTGCGCGAATAAGTTTGCATGCGAACAGTTCGGGCCATCTCTACTCAAGGACTTATTCAAGAAAAGACAATTACCATTACTTATGCAAAGTATTCATATCACCACAACTAGCTATTCTACATATAGGATTAGATCAGATTCCGCATAATGATAGGATTTTAGTTTCCCCCTTTGCTGGGGTATGTATTTGGTTGGTGTTGGCTCCACCCACTTTTTCTAAACCTAACACACAATTACTCAATTACTCAGTGACCTAGTTTGTGAGCTTTGCAGCCTTTGGCATCAATAATTTGCATTGAAGTGAAACATATCTGATTGGATGTGGCTCCAACCCATTTTCTGAATTTGAACCTAGTCAACCAATAACCAACTGTACCAGGTTTGAGGCTTGTGCCATTAACAGTGCAAGAATGGCAGCAATGAAATATTCACCTTGAAAAGCATTAGATGAATTTTGATTGGCTTTTGTAGGCTCCACCCACTTTTTTAAATACTAATTCCAGTCACCCAATGACCAACTATGCAAAATTTGAGAAGTGCAAGAATGGCTGCAGTTTACATTTTCCCAGTAAAATTTGTATTTGTCTCTGCCCAGTGATGACCCAGCATTGCCCAGTTATGTATTTGGCTGGTGTTGGCTCCGCCCACTTTTTCTAACCCTAACACACAAATACTCAAGTACTCAATGACCAAGTTTGTGAGCTTTGTGGTCTTTGGCATCAATAATTTGCATTGAAATTAAACAGAATTTGATTGGCTGTGGCTCCACCCCCTTTTCTGAATTTGAACCCCAGTCACCCAATGACCAACTGTACCAGGTTTGAGGCTTGTGCCATTAACAGTGCAAGAATGGCTGCAATGAAATATTCCCCTTGAAAAGCAATAGGTTAATTTTTATTGAATTTTGTAGGCTCCATCCACTTTTCTGAATATTAATCTTAGTCACCCAGTAACCAACTGTGCAAAGTTCGAGAACCCTACCATTAACAGTGTAAGAATGACTGCCGTTTCAATTTTCCCAGTGAAATTTGTATTTGTCTCCACCCACTGATGACCCGGCGTTGCCCTGGTATGTATTTGGCAGGTGTTGGCATCAATAATTTGCATTGAAATGAAAGAAATCTGATTGATTTTTTGTGGCTCCACACTCTTTTCTGAATTTGAACCCCAGTCACCCAATGATCAACTGTACCAGGTTTGAGGCTTGTGCCATTAACAGTGCAAGAATGGCAGCAATTAAATATTACCCTTGAAAGTCAATAGGTACATTTTGATTGGCTTTTGTTGGCTCCGCCCTCTTCTCTGACTATTAATCCCAGTCACCCAGTGACCAACTGTGCAAAGTTTGAGAACCCTACAATTAGCAGTGTATTCTTGGCTGCTGTTTACATTTTCCCAGTAAAATTTGTATTTGTCTCCACCCACTTTTTGGTTATGGGGATAAAAATTATCCTATATGTTATTCCAGGTAATGTACTATGTGTGTGTGCCAAATTTCATTCAAATCTGTTCAGCTATTTTTGTGTGATCGAGTGACAAACATCCAAACATCCACACATCCGAACTTTCCCATTTATAATACTAGCTGGTCGCCCAGCATTGCCCGGGTATGTATTTGGCTGGTTTTGGCTCCGCCCACTTTCCTAACCCTAACACACAATTACTCAATTACTTAATGACCAAGGTTGTGAGCTTTGCGGTCTTTGGCATCAATAATTTGCATTGAAATAAAACAAATCTAATTGGCTGTGGCTCCACCCCTTTTCTGAATTTGAACCCCAATCACCCAATGGCAAACTGTACCAGGTACAGGTGATTAACAGTGCAAGAGGCTTGTGCCATTAACAGTGCAAGAATGGCAGCAATTAAATATTTCCCTTAAAGAGAACCCGAGGTGGGATTTAATGATGTTAGTGGGGCACAGAGGCTGGTTGTGCACACTGCAGGGTGGCCTCCTGAGCGCGTCCCAGTGGCTGCAGCTCTTGAGCGCTTTGAGTCCGACAGGAGAAAAGCGCTATATAAATGTTCAGATTATTATTATTATTATTACTATCACTAGCCTCCAGGGGCGTTTCTAGGGTCCTTGGAGATCAGTGGCACCTGTGGGCACCAGGCGGGGCGGTACATGGCAAAAAATGGGCGTGGCCATGCAGTGAGTGGGCGTGGCCATGGGTGGGGCCAAATGTACATGAACTTAGCAGCGGTGTAAGCTACGGATAACGGGCCTGCCCATCGAAATATTGGACGGAGCCCCCTGTCCTTTATTTCGATCATTTACAATCAGTATAGGCATAAATCAAAGATGTATACGCACATAAAATTTTGATTGGTCAATCACTGACCCCCAATTTCCCACCCCCGTGCAGTAAGTGGGCCAACAGACAATGAATTTTATGAACAGAGCTAAAATTGGCTAATCAAAATTGCATGTGTGTACCAGGCTTTACAGCTAATACTGTACATACTGAAAGTAGCAGGGATCAGCATACAATACAGCTGGTTTACAATCAATAAAGGCACAGAGTAACACCTTACACTGTACACACTGGAGGTAAATCAGCACACAGTGCAAGCACTAGAGAACAGCGTATACTGTACATACTGTAGGCAGCAGAATTCAGCACACTGCAGCTAGCGTGCCAAAAATATGACGATCACGTTGTGCGGCGTGCTTATCGCGCCGCACCAAAAAATGGGTGGGCCATGGACCAGAATATAGGTGTGGTAACGGGTGGAGACAAATTTACATGAACCTAGCAATGGTGGGACATCAGATTAGGACAGTGGTGGCGAACCTTTTGGAGGCCGAGTGCCCAAACTGCAACCCAAAAGTCACTTACCGGTATCTATCGCAAAGTGGCAACAGCAATTTAAACTAAATACTGTACAAACGTTTTAACTCATACATGAACATTATGGAAAATCCAAGTTGAAAATAAACTGTGAAGATAAACAATTTCATCCATCCTACTCCTGAAAAATGTATTCAATTTTTTAGAACCTCCCAGTTTTATTTTCTGTTTTAAAACGCTAAAAAAGTAGGTTTAATGCTATTGTCTCATATGATAAGGATTCAGCTTTTCCCAAAGTCTCGCAGTTAGCAATCATGTGACCCCCAACAAGACATATTCAGCAATCATGAGGCCCCCAACAAATCAGGAGGCCCCCAACAAGACAAATTCAGCAATCATGAGGCCTCCAACAAATCATGAGGCCCCCAACAAGACAAATTCAGCAATCATGAGGCCCCCAACAAGACAAATTCAGCAATCATGAGGCCCCCAACAAATCATGAGGCCCCCAACAAGACAAATTCAGCAATCATGAGGCCCCCAACAAATCATAAGGCTCCCAACAAGACACATTCAGCAGTCATGAGGCACATAAATAGACAGCATTTCACATAAATAGGCAGAATGCCCCCTTAATATGGTAGCCCCCCCAAGTTAGGTAGTGAGTGACAGGGACCCCCAGGTTAGCTAGTGAGTGACAGGCGCCTCCAGTTAGGTAGTGAGTGACAGGGACCCCGATAGTGAGTGACAGGGAGCACCTTTAGGTAGTGAGTGAGTGCCAGGGAGCCCCTTTAGGCAGTGAGTGAGTGACAGGAAGCCCCTTTAGGCAGTGAGTGAGTGCCAGGGAGCCCCTTTAGGCAGTGAGTGAGTGACAGGGAGCCCCTTTAGGGAGTGAGTGAGTGACAGGGAGCCCCTTTAGGGAGTGAGTGAGTGACAGGGAGCCCCTTTAGGGAGTGAGTGAGTGACAGGGAGCCCCTTTAGGGAGTGAGTGAGTGACAGGGAGCCCCTTTAGGGAGTGAGTGCGTGCCAAGGAGCCCCTTTAGGGAGTGAGTGCGTGCCAGGGAGCCCCTTTAGGGAGTGAGTGAGTGACAGGGAGCCCCTTTAGGGAGTGGGTGAGTGACAGGGAGCCCCTTTAGGGAGTGAGTGCGTGCCAGGGAGCCCCTTTAGGGAGTGGGTGCGTGCCAGGGAGCCCCTTTAGGGAGTGGGTGCGTGCCAGGGAGCCCCTTTAGGGAGTGAGTGAGTGACAGGGAGCCCCTTTAGGGAGTGAGTGAGTGACAGGGAGCCCCTTTAGGGAGTGAGTGAGTGACAGGGAGCCCCTTTAGGGAGTGAGTGCGTGACAGGGAGCCCCTTTAGGGAGTGAGTGAGTGACAGGGAGCCCCTTTAGGGAGTGAGTGAGTGACAGGGAGCCCCTTTAGGGAGTGAGTGAGTGACAGGGAGCCCCTTTAGGGAGTGAGTGAGTGACAGGGAGCCCCTTTAGGGAGTGAGTGAGTGACAGGGAGCCCCTTTAGGGAGTGGGTGAGTGACAGGGAGCCCCTTTAGGGAGTGAGTGCGTGCCAGGGAGCCCCTTTAGGGAGTGGGTGCGTGCCAGGGAGCCCCTTTAGGGAGTGGGTGCGTGCCAGGGAGCCCCTTTAGGGAGTGAGTGAGTGAGTGACAGGGAGCCCCTTTAGGGAGTGAGTGCGTGCCAGGGAGCCCCTTTAGTGAGTGAGTGAGTGACAGGGAGGCCCCCCCTCTAGCCGCCGCCGCTCCCCCCTACCTCTCAGCAGACCTCAGGATCAGCGGCGACCCGACCAGATGTACGAGCGGGCGCTGGACGCACCCGCTCGATATGCGGAAGTGATGTCACTTCCGCATATCAGTGCGGGCGCTGGGTCCTAGCGCCCGCACGATTGGTCGCCGGCTCGCCGCCTGATCCTGAGGTCTGAGACGAGTGTCAGTGACGCGGCGCCGCGGCGGCTGGAGGAAGCCGCTGTCTTGACAGAGGGGGCAGCCGGGCGGAGATCCGTGGCACCCCAGGAAAGATTGGGGGCACGTGCCCCCCTAAAACAGGGCTAGCGACGCCCCTGCTAGCCTCTGTTGCCCTATGGTGTGCCCCCAGGACCCCCCTGCGCTATGCTATCCCCAGCGCAATGCTAGCGACACACAGCGTGTCGCCAACAGGCTGTTTACCTGTAACTGTCAGCAACGCTCCCCCGCCTCCTGTGTATCGGCGCTACCCGCCCTTTCCCTTCCCTCCTGCTGATTGGAGGGAAGGGACGTGGGCGGGTAGTGCCAATACAGAGGAGGAGGGGGTGCGGCGCTGACAGACAGTCACAGGTAAACAGCCTGTTGGCGACACGCTGTGTGTCGCTAGCACGGTGCTGGGGATAGCAGAGCCCAGGGGGGTCCTGAGGGCACACCATAGGGCAACAGAGGCTGGTGATAGTGTGCACAACCAGCCTCTGTGCCCCACTAACATCATTAAATCCCACCTCGGGTTCTCTTTAAAAATTAATAGGTAGATTTTGATTGGATTTTGAAGGCTCCACCCACTCTTCTGAATATTAATCCCAGTCACCCAGTGACCAACTGTGCAAAGTTTGAGAAATCTACCATTAACAGTGTAAGAATGGCTGTAGTTTACATTTTCCCAATGAAATTTGTATTTTTCTCCACTCACTGATTTCCTGACATTGTTCGGGTATGTATTTGGCTGGTGTTGGCTCCGCCCACTTTGTCTAACCCTAACACAATTACTCAATGACCAAGTTTGTGAGCTTTTCGGTCTTTGGCATCAATAATTTGCATTGAGAATAAACACATCTGATTGGCTGTTTGTGGCTCCACCCCTCTATCTGAATTTGAACCCCAGTCACCCAGTGGCCAACTGTACCAGGTTTAAGGCTTGTGCCATTAACAGTGCAAGAATGGTAGTAATTACATATTCCCCTTGAAAAGCAATAGGGGAATTTTGATTGTCTTATGTAGGCTCCACCCACCTTTCTGAATATTAATCCCAGTCACCCAGTGACAAACTGTGCTAAGTTTGAGAACCCTACCATTAACAGTGTAAGAATGGCTGCAGTTTACATTTTCCCAGTGAAATTTGTATTTGTCTCCGCCCCCTTTTTGGTTATGGGAATAAAAAGTATCCTATACTTTATTCCAGGTAATGTACTATGTGTGCGCCAAATTTCATTCAAATCCGTTCTGCCATTTTTGCGTAATCAAGTAACAAACATACAAACATACAAACTTTCCCATTTATTATATTAGTAGGATTAGTAGGATAACTAGTAGGAAATTAATATTCATCAACTGGGGAACTAATGATATAATGAACCTATTAAAATTGAAGATTAGCCTGTAACACCTACAAGAAATGGAAACTGACATTTAAACAACTACCTAAACAACTCTACTGTATATAAGTGGTTATAGACTCTCCTATACCACATGGTACTTACTTATAGACCTGTATTACAATAATAGGAATTAGTTGGCTGACTATGAAAACTCAAGGTTTTTTTTTTGTTTTTTTTTTGTTTTTTTTTTACAACTTGTTTCTTCTCTATGTGCTCAATCAAGGTACGGGTTGTGTTTTAAGTTCATTGTGTTTGTTAGGTTTTACTTATTTTATAGTTGATTGTTTTTTCCTATCTCTATTTAGTTGCACAAGATAGCTATCTCCAAAAAGGTCAACTCATAATACAGAACAGGTTTTAAAGGTAGTCTCCCTTTTTAGTTTCATAATATGCAATCATTCTAAAGACCTGAACAAACAGCCACACTCTCTTATGGGACACCTGCTCTCCTGGCACTGCTGGTGTTCCCTATGGTGGAATGTATAACTAAGGTCCATTCAAGAGCTCCATGTTCTTCATCGAATAAAGAAATTGCACTGTCTGATGTCTAGAGGTGGCCCGAACTGTTCGCCGGCGAACAGTATTCTGCAAACTTCGGCTGTCCACATTTGCGTCTAACAGTGAACATTTTGCCTCTTCGTCCCGCCCCCTATACATCTTCATTGAGCTAAACTTTGACTCCTTACCTCACAGTCAGCAGACACATGGCAGTCAATCAGCTAGCAACCCCTCCTGGACCCCCACCTCCCTATTAAAAAGCAGTTGTGGTGGCACTGGCCATATTGGATTCATTCTCTGGCTGCAGTGAGAGCAGGGTCAGACTTGCTGCAGATAGGTAGGGAAAGCATTAGCAAGGCCTGTGCTCTTGTTCCTCAATGACTACTTGCTGAAAGTACCCCAAATAGCCCTTCTGAGGGCTAGTATATTGGTCTCCTGTGTTTTTGTGTGTGTGACACTCCACAGCCCACTGACACCCAGAGCTGTGCACACTACTTCTATTGGGGCCACATTAAGTTGCAGGCACAGAACCAGGCATCAGTACATTATTTGTAGGAATGTAATGTGATTTCTGCCCATAGCCATCTCAACCACCGGGCAGGTATAAATTCTTGCCTAGAGCGACAGGAGGAGGCAGGAGCGCTGCTGCACTGAGTAGTGAGAGAAGAAATGCCTCTCAGCTAACTCAGGTATCAGTTTACACAGCAGCAGCAGCTAACAGCAGCGCCTGACTTGACTCAAAAACTGATTCACTTACTGATTCATTCAGTTCCTTCAGCTCAATGATTCAAAGAACCACAGTAATGAATGAGTCAGTGAGAGAAGGCACTCGTCCCAGCTCACTCGGATCCAGTACAGCATCAGCTCCTGAGTCCTGACTCTTAACTGATTCCCTAATTCATTCAGTTCCTCTCTCTCTGCTACTGGTAACTGCATGGAGACTGAGTGTAGCAGCCAGGCATGGACTGCCCCCAAGGCTACCTTTTATTCAGTGATTTATGGCTTGTCCTGTGTCTGGTGTATTCAGGTTTTTTGTTGTAAGGCAATGTGAAAGACTAGGCTAGCTGATAAATGTGCAATTAGAAGGCAGGTAAGCTGGTAAATATACACAGCATGATGCAGAGCTTGCCTGGAGGGTCCATGGGAAAAAATTATGTCTGGTCTCTCCCCATTGTTAAAATGACTGCATGTGCAGATAAGGTGTTAAACAGGTTGAAAAGTTTTCACAGTCCCTAGACTCCAGGAGGGCTGCTTTCTGACTTGTGTGAGAGACTGGCAGGGACAGGAGTCCTATTACCAGCAACAAGCCTCTGTGTGATGTGGGACTGCAATACAGATTAGCTCTCTGCTCCATCTCCGGCTATTCTCAGTCTCACTCTACTCCTCCTCTCTCTGGGCTAGTGCACGACAAAATCGCAATAGCAATCGCTAGCAATTTGCGAATGTGACTTTGTGAAGCGATTTTTGAAAGAATCGCTCCAATAAATGCTACCTGCAGCATGTTTGCGATTTTAAAAAATCACAACGCTGCTGGGTAACATTAGCCCAGCGCTTTTCAAATCGCTGTAAATTTGAAGAGCGCTCTGAAGCACTCTTGGTGTGCGCCAGCCTCCCTTATTCAACTTTGTTTCCCTCTTCCCCTAGTGCTGGGTGTTTGTGTCTTCTTGTCATACAGGAAAGCTAAATAAATGTGCAATCCTGGTGAGGCAAATATCTTCTTCCCTCTCTTTCAGCTTCTCTCTCCTCATTATTTCTCTGCATAAGGGCTCAGACACACTATAAGGTAGTGAAAACAGGGATTAGTAGAGATGGTGGTGAAGGGGAGGACATAGGTGTGTGTGTGGGGGGAGGGGGGGGGGCGTGGGGGGATTGGCCTTGAGGGAATTACAGTGGCCATACTTCTGTTGACTTGACAGCCGATCAGCCAACCATTTTGATATTAGCGAATCGGATAAAAATGTTTGGGTGGGAGTTGGTTGAATGTATCAATCTGAGATGTTGGGAAATCTTGGGCCAATGTGGTTGTCAGGTGTGATAATCATGGCGTGCAATAACCACGAATTATAGACAAGACGGAAACCCTGGCCATTGTCCCTCAAAATGTATTGTGCCCCCCTGATGCCTGTACTTTACCTGTCACACTGACACTGTTCACAGAGTGTCCTTGCTGTATTTCCGCATTGGCACTCCATGTGATTACTGGCATATACGACATGGGGTGAATGTGTGACATCATTTGGGCTGAGGCTGCCATGATAATGGGCCTCTAGTCTGTGTTTCCCCCCAGGCCAAAAGGTCCCAGTCCTCCCCTGGTAGCAGCATAGTGTGTGTGTGTGTGTAGTGTATGTCTACTGTGTGCTGTGTATAGTGTGCTGTGTGTGTGCGTGTGTATAGTGTGTGTGTATAGTGTAGTGTGTGTGCGTGTGTATAGTGTGTGTTGTTGTGTATAATGTGTGTGCATGTGTATAGTGTGTGTGCGTGTGTATAGTGTGTGTGTGTGCGTGTGTACTGTGCAAGTCTATAGTGTGTGTGTACTGTGTATAGTGTGTGTGTTGTGTGCGGTGTGTGTGTACGTGTATAGTGTGTGTGTGCACTGTGTGCATGTGTATAGTGTGTGTGTGTGCGTGTGTGTATAGTGTGTATAGTGTGTGTGGTGTGTGTGTATAGTGTGTGTGGTGTGTGTACTGTGTGTGGTGTGTGTGAGTGCATGCTACAATAAGTAAATTGTATGGTGAAACACTCTGCTGCATTACAACTGTTTTCTGGTGAACCCATGCTGCAATAAGTGTATTTTCAGATTTTCTGGTGAAACGCTGCTGCATTATGATTTTCGGGGGTCTTGGGGGTGGGGTTCACCACAGGGGTGGAGTTCACCACGGAGGTGGGGGGTATGGGGCTGGGGGGCAATCACGGGGGGAGGGGGGCACAGGATTTCTCGCCTGGAGTGAAAAAATGGTTAGAGACGCCCCTGTTTCTGCCCTTTAGCGATTAAAACACAACTACATCAACTCTGCAATTTTTGGTGGGACTTTTGGCATGGATCCCCCTCTGGCATGCCACAGTCCAGGTGTTAGGCCTCCTGAAACAACTTTTCCATAACTTCTGTGGCCAGATACAGTCTTTGTAGGTTTTAAAATTTGCCTGTCCTCAAAGTATGTTGTGGTTCACAGGATTCACCTGTTTGCAAACAAGTTCACATTCGCTATTCACAAACCCAAAATTTGATGTTCGCAACATCTCTACTGATGTCTGTTGGCTCGGCTCATCAGAAGTGCAGTACAGACTGCCTACACCTTTATATTAAGTGTTTTATGTCTTTAGAAAATATACAGTGCTGCCCATAATTATTCATACCCCTGGCAAATTTTGACTTAAAGTTATTTTTATTCAACCAGCAAGTAATTTTTTGACAGGAAATGACATAGGTGTCTATCAAAAGATAATAAGACAATGTACAGTACAAGAGGCATTAAAAAATTAAATAAATCAACTTTTATTTACATTTGAGCAAAAAGTGTCCAGTCCAAAATTATTCATACCCTTCACAAACTGTCACAGTCTGTAGGAAAATGCAAAGTTCTATACCACTCCAAATAGCCCAAGCTGTTTTAAAGCATCCTAATTACCCTGATTAATTCGTAACAGCTGTTTTAATCAACTCAACAGGTGAAAAACAGCAGCTCTCTGCAGTTGGTTTGTGGACAGTCATGGCTAAGACAAATGAGCTCAGTGAGGACCTGTGGCTGCGCATTGTGGCTGCTTACAAGTCAGGAAAGTACTACAAGGCCATGTCTAAATGTTTTCAAGTTCCAGTGGCTATAGTGCAAAGTATTATTAAAAATACAAGATGTTCTGCAATGTGGAAAATCTCAGAGGATGTGGTCAGAGGCCAAAAGTGACACCTGTGATGGCCAGGAGGATAGTGAGAGGCTAAAAAGAATCCAAAGATCACCACCAAGGCCGTCTTGGGGAATCTGGGCTCTGCTGGTGGAAATGTCTCAAGGCAGACAATTCAGCGTACACTGCACACTGCTGGGTTCCACAGATGCAGACCAAGGAGGACGCCACGTCTCCAGATAAGGCACACAAAAGCTCGCTTGGCCTTTGCAAATGCTCATTTGGACAAAGAAGAAGACTTCTGGTCTTCTGTGTTATGGTCAGATGAAACAAAAATTGATTTGTTTGGTCACAATGATGTTTCCTTCATTTGGAGTCAAAAAGGAGAAGCCTTCATCCCAAAGAACACCATCCCCACTGTCATACATGGTGGTGGGAACCTAATTCTCAGGGGGTGTTTTTCAGCCAATGGACCAGGAAATCTAATCACAGTAAGCAGCACCATGAAAAAAGAGAAAATACATGAGGATTCTCAACATCAGGCAGTCTGCAAACAAACTTGGTATTGGGCACCAGTGGACATTTCAGCATGACAGTGACCCAAAACAAACAACAAAAGTGGTGAAGAAATGGGTAGCAGACAACAATATTAACGTTTTGGAGTGGCCCAGCAAGAGTCCTGACTTGAATCCAATCAATTATCTGTGCAAAGATCAGGGTGATGGCAAAAAGTCCCTCCAACCAAATTTGGAGCTCATTGCTAAAGATGAATGGGCAAAAATACCTGTGGAGACATGCGAAAAGCTGGTCTGCAATTATAGGAAACATTTGATTGCTGTAATAGCCAATAAAGACTTTTCTATTGATTATTGAGAAGGGTATGAATAATTTGGGCTAGAAACTTTTTGTTTAAATGTAAATAACAGCTGAGAAATGCCCCCCCCCCCCCCAATAATTCCTCTTGTACATCGTCTTATTATCTTTCGGGAGACACTTATGTCATTTCCCATCAAAAAATTATTTGCTGGTTGAATAAAAGTAACTTTAAGTCAACATTTCCCAGGGGTATGAATAATTATGGGCAGCACTGTATCTGTTGGGGAACTTATTATATCTTGGATTCTATACTCAAATTATTATATGTAAATACAATGCGACCTTAAATCCATATAGATTTTCCAAATCCTATGTCTCATTTGCACGTTAACTACACACTTTTATGATGTATTAAGATGCTTGTTCTTTATAATTTTACTTAAAACTGGAAATTGAAAAAAAAAAAAATTCTGATGCACTTTGAACAGTCATGTGTAGAAGAACTGGTGTAGTGACCAGATTACTCGTTTCTGGTGCACTCTGATCTTATCAGTTGTAGCTCAGAGCAAAACAACAGCCCGTAGATTTGGGCAGGATGTGGTTATTCTGATCAGCTATTAAAAACCTCATGATGGTTTTGGATTTGACAGAACAGGAAGAGCCATCTCACCACCAACTCATCACAAAGGATTATTCACGGCTAATCCATTACAGCCAGCAGAACTTTGTATTTCAGTATACTCTTTTATATACTTCTTCTAACGTAAACCTATAAGTAAGCAAGTGTGAGCAAAATTTAAGAGATCTCGCAGCAATCAGAAGACAAATTTGCTGTTATGTTAACCATTTTTATCTGCAACGGATCTCAGAATCATGAACAGATTAATCCCCATGCTCCCTCCCCCATTAGAGAAAGTCTTAAGATGGCCATACATACTGTATATAGATTTCTACCCAATGTTCCATAATGTTCCAATGTTCCATAACAATATACTCATTTCTGAAAGGAATCAATTCAAAAGGATAAGAGTTGATGAACTGCGCTGATTGACGCAGTGCAACGTTTCAGGCCGTTGATCTACCGCTGCTTCTGCCCTACCCCTAATTCCATCCCGTCCAATTGATTTTGGTCAAAATCAAAAATGGATCAATCAAACATTTACAGGACACGATTTCCATCTGATTTTATCAGAGTGATCAACTCTGCGGGGAATGCAATGTTAAAATCAATGTGTGTATGGGCACCTTAAAACTACAGTAGGACCATAAGATAATGGCCGACTATATGTATGGTAGGCATTATAATGTACTAGCTGATTGCCCGGCATTGCCCGGTTATGTCTTTGACTGGTGTTGGCTCCACCCACTTTTTCTAACCCTAACACACAATTACTCAGTCACCTAGTTTGTGAGCTTTGCGGTCTTTGGCATCAATAATTTGCATTGAAATGAAACAAATCTGATTGGCTGTTTGTGGCTCCACCCCCTTTTCTGAATTTGAACACCAATCACCCAATGACCAACTGTACCAGGTTTGAGGCTTGTGCCAATAACAGTGCAAGAACGGCAGCAACTAACTATTCCCTTTGAAAATCAATAGGTGAATTTTGATTGGCTTATGTAGGCTCCACCCACTTTTCTGAATATTAATCCCAGTCCCCCAGTGACCAACTGTGCAAAGTTTGAGAACCTTACCATTAACAGTGTAAGAATGGCTGCAATTTACACTTTCCCAGTGAAATTTGTATTTTGTCTCCGCCCACTGATGACCCAGTATTGCCCGGTTATGTATCTGGCTGGTGTTGGCTGCACCCACTTTTTCTAACCCTAACACACAATCAATTACTCAATGACCAGGTTTGTAAGCTTTGCGGTCTTTGGCATTAATAATTTGCATTGAAATTAAACAAATCTGATTCGCTGATTGTGGCTCCACCCTATTTTCTGAATTTGAACCCCAGTCACCCAATGATCAACTGTACCAGGTTTTAGGCTTGTGCCATTAAAGAAAACCTGTACTGAAAAAACTTCACTCTGGGAGGTACTCACCTCAGTAGGGGAAGCCTCTGGACCCTATCGAGGCTTCCCCCATCCTCCTGTGTCCCACGGCGGTCTCGCTGCAGCCCCCAAAACGTGCAGCATCCGACAGCCTGTGCAATATCTACCCTTTCGGGCTCCAGCGGGGGCACTGTTGCGGCACTTCTGATGAAGATACGCGAAAATAGCCGATCTCCGTCAGGTCCACTCTACTGCGCAGGTGCAGGAGACTTGCGCCTGCGCAGTAGAGCGGCCCGGTGGAGATCAGCTATTTTCGCCTATCTCCTTGGGAAGAGCGGATACTGCGCCTGCGCTGGAGTCAAAAGGTAAATATTTACATCGCTGCCGCTCCGGGAGGATTTTCTCCACCGCCGTGGGACCGAGGAGGACGCGGAAGCCTCAATAGGATCCAGAGGCTTCCCCCACCCGAGGTGAGTACCCCCCAGGGGAGGTTTTTTCATTACAGATTTTCTTTAACAGTGCAAGAATGGCAGCGATGCAAATATCCCATTTGAAAATCAATAGGTGAATTTTGATTGGCTTTTATATGCTCCGCCCACTTTTCTGAATATTAATCCTAGTCACCCAGCGACCAACTGTGCAAAGTTTGAGAATCCTACCATTAGCAGTGTAAGAATGGCTGCAGTTTACATTTTTCCGGTGAAATTTGTACTTGTCTCCACCCATTTTTGGTTATGTGAATAATATATAGTATCCTGTGCTTTATTTCAGGTAGTGTACTATGTGTGTGCCAAATTTCATTCAAATCCGTTGAGCCATTTTTGCGTGATCGAGTAACAAACATCCAAACATCCGAACTTTCCCATCCTACTAATATAATAAATAAGAAAGTTCGGATGTTTGGATGTTTAGCTGTTTGGATGTTTGGATGTTTGTTACTCGATCACGCAAAAATGGCTGAACGGATTTAAATGAAATTTGGCACGCACATAGTACATTACCTAGAATAAAGTATAGGATACTTTTTATTCCCATAACCAAAAAGGGGGCGGAGACAAATACAAATTTCACTGGAAAATGTAAACTGCAGCCATTCTTACACTGTTAATTGTAGGGTTCTCAAACTTTGCACAGTTGGTCGCTAAGTGACTGGGATTCATATTCAGAAAGGTGGGTGGAGTCTATAAAAGCCAATCAAAATTTGTTAAATCTCAATGCAAATTATTGATGCCAAAGACCGCAAAGCTCACAAACTTGGTCATTGAGTAATTGTGTGTTAGGGTTAGAGAAAGTAGGCGGAGCCAACACCAGCCAAATACATACCCGAACAATGTCAGGAAATCAGTGAGTGGAGAAAAGTACAAATTTTATTGTGAAAAAGTAAACTGCAGCCATTCTTACACTGTTAATGGTAGGGTTTTTAAACTTTGCACATTTGGTCACTGGGTGACTGGGATTAATATTCAGAAAAGTGGAGCCTACAAAAGCCAATCAAAGTTCACCTATTGATTTTTAAGGGGAAAATTTACATTGCTGCCATTCTTGCACTGTTAATGGCACAAGCCTCAAACCTGGTACAGTTAATCATTGGGTGACTAGGGTTCAACTTCAGAAAGGGGGTGGAGCCAAAAACAGCCAATTAGATTTGTCTCATTCCAATGCAAATTATTGATGCCAAACAACGCATAGCTCACAAACTTGGTAATTGAGTAATTGATTAATTGTGCGTTAGGGTTAGAAAAGTGGGCACAGCCAACACCAGCCAAATACATAAGCGGGCAATGCCAGGTCATAAGTGGGCGGAGACAAATACAAATTTTACTGGGAAAATGTAAACTGCAGCCATTCTTACACTGTTAATGGTAGGATTCTCAAACTTTGCACAGTTGGTTACTGGGTAACTGGGGTTAATATTCAGAAAAGTGGGTGGAGCCTACAAAAGGCAATCAAAAATTACCTATTGATTTTTCATTTCATTTCATTGCTGCCATTCTTGCACTGTTAATGGCACAAGCCTCAAACCTACAGTTGATCATTGCGTGACTGGGGTTTACATTCATAAAACAGGGTGGAGCCACACAGCCAATATGATTTGTTTCATTTTAATGCAGGTCATTGATGCCAAAGACCACAAAGCTCACAAACTTGGTCATTGAGTAACTGATTATTTGTGTGTTAGGGTTAGGAAAAGTGGGCAGAGCCAGCACCTGCAAAATACATAATCGGGCAATGCCGGGTCATCAGTAGGCGGAGACAAATGCAAATTTCACTGAGAAAATTTAAACTGCAGCAATTCTTACACTTTTAATGGTAGGGTTCTCAAACTTTGCACAATTGGTCACTGGGTGCCTGGGATTAATATTCAGAGAAGTGGGTGGAGCATACAAAAGCCAATCAAAATTCACCTATTGATTTTCAAGGGGAATATGTAATTGCTACCATTCTTGCACTGTTATGGCACAAGCCTTAAATCTGGTACAGTTGGTCATTGGGTGACTGGGGTTCAAATTCAGACAAAGGGGTGGAGCCACAAACAGCCAATCAGATTTGTTTAATCTCAATGCAAATTATTGATGCCAAAGACAGCAAAGCTCGCAAACTTGGTTATTGAGTAATTGTGTGTTAGGGTTAGAAATAGAAAGGTGAATAGAATATTCAGAAAGGTGGGTGGAGTCTATAAAAGCCAATCAAAATTTGTTAAATCTCAATGCAAATTATTGATGCCAAAGACCGCAAAGCTCACAAACTTGGTCATTGAGTAATTGTGTGTTAGGGTTAGAAATAGAAGGCAGAGCCAACACCAGCCAAATACATACCTGAACAATGTTAGGAAATAAGTGGGTGGAGAAAAATACAAACTTCATTGTGCAAATGTAAACTGCAGCCATTCTTACACTGTTAATGGTAGGGCTCTCAAACTTTGCACAGTTGGTCACTGGGTGACTGGGATTAATATTCAGAAAAGTGGGTGGAGCCTATAAAAGCCAATCAAAATCCACCTATTGATTTTAAGGGGAATATTTAATTGCTGCCATTCTTGCACTGTTAATCACCTGTACCTGGTACAGTTGGCCATTGGGTGATTGGGGTTCAAATTCAGAAAAGGGGTGGAGCCACATCCAATCAGATTAATTTTATTTCATTGTAAATTATTGATGCCAAAGACCGCAAAGCTCACATACTTGGTCATTAAGTAATTGTGTGTTAGGGTTAGGAAAAGTGGGCAGAGCCAACACTAGCCAAATACATACCCGGGCAACGCCGGGCGTCCAGCTAGTATAATAAATGGGAAAGTTGTTTGGATGTTTTGATGTTTGGATGTTTGTTACTCGACGATCACGCAAAAATGGCTGAACGGATTTGAATGAAATTTGGCACACACATAGTACATTACCTGTAATAAAATATAGGATACTTTTATTCCCATAACCAAAAAGGGGGCGGAGACAAATACACATTTCCCTGAAAAATGTAAACTGCAGCCATTCTTACGCTGTTAATGGTAGGGTTCTCAAACTTTGCACAGCTGGTCATTGGGTGACTGGGATTAATATTAAGAAAGGTGGGTGGAGTCTATAAAAGCCAATCAAAATTAACCTATTGATTTTCAAGGGGAATATTTACATTGCTGCCATTCTTGCACTGTTAATGGCACAAGCCTCAAACCTGGTATAGTTGATCATTGGGTGACTGGGGTTCAATTTCAGAAAGTGGGTGGAGCCTATAAAAGCCAATCAAAATCCACCTATTGATTTTTAAGGGGAATATTTAATTGCTGCCATTCTTGCACTGTTAATCGCCTGTACCTGGTACAGTTGGCCATTGGGTGACTGGGGTTCAAATTCAGAAAAGGGGTGGAGCCACATCCAATCAGATTAATTTTATTTCATTGCAAATTATTGATGCCAAAGACCGCAAAGCTCACATACTTGGTCATTAAGTAATTGTGTGTTAGGGTTAGGAAAAGTGGGCAGATCCAACACCAGCCAAATACATACCCGGGCAACGCCGGGCGTCCAGCTGGTTTAATATATTAGTAGGATTGGATGGGAAAGTTTGGATGTTTGGATGTTTGTTACTCGATCACACAAAAATGGCTAATCGGATTTGAATGAAATTTGGCACACACATAGTACATTACCTGGAATAACATATAGGATAGTTTTTATCCCCATAACCAAAAAGTGGTGGGAGACAAATGCAAATTTCACTTGGAAACTGCAGCCATTTTTACACTGTTAATGGTAGGGTTCTCAAACGTTGCACAGTTGGTCACTGGGTGACTGGAAAAAATATTCTGAAAAGGGGGTGGAGCCTATAAAAGCCAATCAAAATTCACCTATTGATTTTCAAGGGGAATATTTACATTGCTGCCATCCTTGCACTGTTAATGGCACAAGCCTCAAACCTGGTACAGTTGATCATTGGGTGACTAGGGTTCAACTTCAGAAAGGGGGTGGAGCCACAAACAGCCAATTAGATGTGTATCATTTCAATGCAAATTATTGATGCCAAACACCGCAAAGCTCACAATTTGGTAATTGAGTAATTGATTAATTGTGTGTTTGGGTTAGAAAAGTGGGCACAGCCAACACCAGCCAAATACTTTATCCGGGCAATGTGGGGTCATAAGTGGGTGGAGACAAATACACATTTCACTGGGAAAATTTAAACTGCAGCCATGCTTACACTGTTTATGTAGGGTTCTCCAACCTTGCACAGTTGGCTACTGGGTGACTGGGATTAATATTCTGAAAAGTGGGAGGAGTCTACAAAAGCCAATCAAAAATTACCTATTGATTTTCAAGGGGAATATTTCATTGCTCCCATTCTTGCACTGTTAATGGCACAAGCCTCAAACCTGGTACAGTTGGTCATTGGGTGACTGGGGTTTAAATTGATAAAAGGGGGTGAAGCCACAAACAGCCAATCTGATTTGTTTCATTTTAATGCAAGTTATTGATGCCAAAGACCGCAAAGCTCACAAACTTGGTCATTGAGTAATTGATTAATTGTGTGTTAAGGTTAGGAAAAGTGGGCACAGCCAACACCAGCCAAATACATAATCTGGCAATGCCGGGTCATCAGTGGGTGGAGAAAAATACACATTTCACTGGGAAAATGTAAACTGCAGCCATTCTTACACTGTTAATGGCAGGGTTCTCAAACTTTGCACAGTTCGTCACTGGGTGACTGGAATTAATATTCAGAAAAGTAGGTGGAGCCTATAAAAGCCAATTCATTGGGTGACTGGGGTTCAAACTCAAAAAAGGGGGTGAAGCCACAAACAGCCAATCTTGGTCATTGAGTAATTGTGTGTTAAAGGGACACTTAAGTCAAACAAAAAAAATGAGTTTTACTCACCTGGGGCTTCCAATAGCCCGCTGCAGCTGTCCGGTGCCCTCGCCGTCTCCCTCCGATCCTCCTGGCCCCGCCGGCAGCCACTTCCTGTTTCGGTGACAGGAGCTGACAGGCTGGGGACACGAGTGATTCTTCGCGTTCCTGGCCACAATAGCGCCATCTATGCTACTATAGCATATATCATATACCATATAGCAGCATAGAGGGTGCTAATGTGTCTGGGAACGCGAAGAATCACTCGCGTCCCCAGCCTGTCAGCTCCTGTCACCGAAACAGGAAGTAGCCGCCAGCGGAGCCAGGAGGATCGGAGGGAGACGGCTAGGGCACCGGAGAGCTGCAGGGGGCTATTGGAAGCCCTAGGTGAGTAAAACTCATTTTTGTTGTTTGACTTAAGTGTCCCTTTAAGGTTAGAAAAAATGGCCGCAGCCAACACCAGCCAAATACATACCCGGGCAATGCCGGGACATCAGTGGGCGGAGACAAATACAAATTTCACAGGGAAAATTTAAACTGCAGCCATTCTTACACTGTTAATGGTAGGGTTCTCAAACCTTGCACAGTTGGTCACTGGGTGACTGGAATTAATATTCAGAAAAGTGGTTGGAGCCTACAAAAGCCAGTCAATATTCTCCTATTGATTTTAAAGGGAAGGTTCAGGGAAACGTTTAAAAAAATAAAAATCCCTATCCACTTACCTGGGGCTTCCTCCAGCCCGTGGCAGGCAGGAGGTGTCCTCGCCGCCGCTCCAGAGGCTTCCGGTCGTCTTCGGTGGCCGACTTGACCTGGCCAGGCCGGCTGCCAGGTCGGGCTCTTCTGCGCTCCAAATCCCGGCACTTCTGCGTCCCAGGCGGGCGCGCTGACGTCATCGGATGTCCTCCGGGCTGTACTGCGCATGCGCAGTAGTTCTGCGCATGCGCAGTACAGCCCGGAGGACGTCCGATGACGTCAGCGCGCCCGCCTGGGACGCAGAAGTGCCGGGATTTGGAGCGCAGAAGAGCCCGACCTGGCAGCCGGCCTGGCCAGGTCGGGTCGGCCACCGAAGACGACCGGAAGCCTCTGGAGCGGCGGCGAGGGCACCTCCTGCCTGCCACGGGCTGGAGGAAGCCCCAGGTAAGTGGATAGGGATTTTTATTTTTTTAAACGTTTCCCTGAACCTTCACTTTAAAGCAGAATATTTAGCTGCTGCTGTTCCTGTACTGTTACTGGCACAAGCCTCAAACCTGGTACAGTTGGTCATTGGGTGACTGGTGTTCAAATTTAGAAAAGGGGTGGAGCCACAAACAACCAATCGTATTTGTTTAATTTAAATGCAAATGTTTGATTCCAAAGACTGCAAAGCTCACAAACTAGGTGATTGAGTAATTGTGTGTTAGGGTTGAAAAAGGGGGTGGAGCCAACACCAGCCAAATACATACCTGGGCAATGTCGGGTCATTAGCTAGTATTATAAATGGGAAGGTTCAGATGTTTGGATGTTTGTTATTCAATCGCGCAAAAATGGCTGAACGGATTTGAATGACATTTGGCACAAACATAGTACATTACCTGGAATAAAGTATAGGATACTTTTTATTCCCATAACCAAAAAGTAGGCGGAGACAAATACAAATTTCACTGGGAAAATGTAAACAGCAGTCATTCTTACACTGTTAATGGTAGGGTTCTCAAACTTTGCACAGGTGGTCGCAGGGTGACTAGGATTAATATTCAGAAAAGTGGGTGGAGCCTATAAAAGCCAATCAAAATTCACCTATTGATTTTCAAGGAGAATATTTCATTGCTGTTATTTTTGCACTGTTAATAGCATAAGCCTCAAACTTGGTACAGTTGGTCATTGGGTGACTGGGGTTCAAATTCAAAAAAGGGGGTGGAGTCACAAATAGCCAATCAGATTTGTTTAATTTCAATGCAAATTATTGAATCCACTCAGCAGCACTCTGTCATCTGCCTGCAGACACTTAGCATTTGAGGAGGAGCTACAATTTGACAAAACATGGAACTGAAATGTACATTTTCCTCTTAGGTTAGGTTGCACAGAGAAACTCACTGCCATGAATAAGCTTTATTCCCTGTACCCAGAGATAAATAAATAAACAACAAAATCGTATTGGTCATTTTGAGATCTTAATCTTATGGTGTGATCACCATAGATTACAGATGGTAATTATGTATGTATTCAAAACTGGGACCAAAGGGACTCAACATTTTGATTACGAGTCGTGATTTTGGGTTGTGGCGGAGCTTGACTTGTGGACCAATCACAGAGCCCCTGAATCAAGCATACCTTTTCTCATGACTTCTTCTGGTTTCAGGTACCGCCAATGAACTTGGAGTTTCTGTTGCTACAGCAGAAGTGAGAGGGTACAAGAATGGCTCCATCATGCTGCCTGTGACTTACCGAAGGGACAAACACAACAATTGGCTGCAGATACGGTGGGAGGTCCTAGATGATACAAAATGGTCCAATGTGGCCGTGTGCACCATATCTGGGGATCCATCTCTGCCTGCTGACCAGTACATTACAAACAGCTCTTATAGTGGATACGAGAATCGAGTACGGGTGTTTCCAGAAAATGCCTCGCTAATCATTCAGAACCTGAAGGTGGAAGACAGCGGAACCTACAGAGTATCCATTTTTGAGACAGTCAGAAGCAAACCTGCAAACATCACTGTCATTGTGAGCCTCAACCAGACAGCCGGTAAGAGCCTGATTTCATTATCATATTAAGTAACATTTTATTTAATTAATACTCTCTCCTTGCCAATGAAATGAATTGGTGTCTACACACACACACATGCACACGTTTTTAGGCATAGGCAAACCAGGCAGATGCCTGAAGTAACACCTGCCCGAAGGGGTACCACAGATCTATTCTTAGCGCAGTGTACTTTATGGAATTCTCATACACAACTACAAGCTCCATTGAGACAGGGATGGGCACTTGGGCAGTAATTTAAATATAGGATACTGCTCATTAGCATAACAAAATAGGCTTGAAAAGCATAACCAAGATATGGTTGATGCAATGAATATGCTAATTAAAGTGAAATTGGTCCGTATCAATTGTAGCAACTCCTCTGGATTTTTTGGACAATATTCAGACCTGTAAAGACCCAGGCTGTACATAAACAGTATAACTTTTTAATAAAAGTGGCAACACACTCTTATGACAATTGTAGGAAGAGGGTGTTATGGGGATTAACTGAGCTTGGGGTAAAGGGGTGCATTGGTCTGGTAAAAAATGTGTATTTTTTATAGGCTTACTAGCTGATTGCCCGGCGATGCCCGGGTATGTATTTGGCTGGTGTTGGCTCCACCCACTTTTTCTAACCCTAACACACAATTACTCAATGACCAAGTTTGTGAGCTTTGCGGTCTTTGGCATCAATAATTTGCATTGAAATGAAAAAAATCTGATTGGCTGTTTGTGGCTCCACCCCCTTTTCTGAATTTGAACCCCAGTCACCCAATAACCAACTGTACCAGGTTTGAGGCTTGTGCCATTAACAGTGAAAGAATAGCAGCAATTAAATATTCCTCTTGAAAAGCAATAGGTGAAGTTTGATTCACTTTTGTAGGCTCCACCCACTTTTCTGAATATTAATCCCAGTCATCCAGTGACCAAGTGTGTCAAGTTTGAGAACCCTGTCATTAACAGTGTAAGAATGGCTGCAGTTTCTATTTTCCCATGTAAAAAGTTAGTTGTTTTTGGCTCCGTCCACTATTTCTAACCTAGACATACAGCCACTCAATGACCAAGTTTATGAGCTGTGGGGTCTTTGGCATCAATAAGTTACATTTTCCCATTGAAATTAAACATTTAAACCCCAGTCTGGCAGTCTCCCAGTGACTGACTGCACCAGATTTGATACCTCTGTAATTAAGAGTGTATGCTGTAGGCTCCACCCACTTTCCTGAATATTAATCCAAGTTACCAAGTGGCCATCTGTGTCAAGTTTGAGAACCCTGCCAATAACAGAATAGCTGAAATCAATTTAACAAATCTAATTGGCTGTCTGTGGCCCTACCCCCTTTAGTGAATTTGGACCCCAGTCACCCAATGACTGACTGTATCAGGTTTGAGGCCTCTGCCATTAAGAGTGTAACAATGGTAGCAATGTAAATCTTTCCCTTGAAAATCAATAGGTGAATGTTGATTGGCTGTTGTAGGCTCCACCCCATTTCTGAATATTAATCCCAGTCAACCATTGACCAATGGTGTCAAGTTTGGGAATCCTGCCATGTAAAAAATTAGGTTATTGGCACCGCAGACTTTTTCTAACCTTGACATACAGTCACTCAATTATCAAGTTTATTAGCTTTGGGGTCCTTGGTATCGATAATTTGTATATTCCCATTGAAATTAATCAAATATGATTGGCCCCTTTTCTGAATTTGAACCCCAGTCACCAACTGTACCAGGTTTGAGGCATCTGCTATTAACCGTATAGGAATGGTTTAAATATTCCCTTTGAAAATCAAAAGGTGAATTTTTATTGGCTGTTGTAGGCTCCACCCACTCTCCAAAATCTTAATTTCATTCACCCAGCGACCAACTGTGCAAAGTTTGAGAATCCTACCATTAGCAGTGTAAGAATGGCTGCAGTTTACATTTTTCCGGTGAAATTTGTACTTGTCTCCACCCATTTTTGGTTATGTGAATAATATATAGTATCCTGTGCTTTATTTCAGGTAGTGTACTATGTGTGTGCCAAATTTCATTCAAATCCGTTGAGCCATTTTTGCGTGATCGAGTAACAAACATCCAAACATCCGAACTTTCCCATCCTACTAATATAATAAATAAGAAAGTTCGGATGTTTGGATGTTTAGCTGTTTGGATGTTTGGATGTTTGTTACTCGATCACGCAAAAATGGCTGAACGGATTTAAATGAAATTTGGCACGCACATAGTACATTACCTAGAATAAAGTATAGGATACTTTTTATTCCCATAACCAAAAAGGGGGCGGAGACAAATACAAATTTCACTGGAAAATGTAAACTGCAGCCATTCTTACACTGTTAATTGTAGGGTTCTCAAACTTTGCACAGTTGGTCGCTAAGTGACTGGGATTCATATTCAGAAAGGTGGGTGGAGTCTATAAAAGCCAATCAAAATTTGTTAAATCTCAATGCAAATTATTGATGCCAAAGACCGCAAAGCTCACAAACTTGGTCATTGAGTAATTGTGTGTTAGGGTTAGAGAAAGTAGGCGGAGCCAACACCAGCCAAATACATACCCGAACAATGTCAGGAAATCAGTGAGTGGAGAAAAGTACAAATTTTATTGTGAAAAAGTAAACTGCAGCCATTCTTACACTGTTAATGGTAGGGTTTTTAAACTTTGCACATTTGGTCACTGGGTGACTGGGATTAATATTCAGAAAAGTGGAGCCTACAAAAGCCAATCAAAGTTCACCTATTGATTTTTAAGGGGAAAATTTACATTGCTGCCATTCTTGCACTGTTAATGGCACAAGCCTCAAACCTGGTACAGTTAATCATTGGGTGACTAGGGTTCAACTTCAGAAAGGGGGTGGAGCCAAAAACAGCCAATTAGATTTGTCTCATTCCAATGCAAATTATTGATGCCAAACAACGCATAGCTCACAAACTTGGTAATTGAGTAATTGATTAATTGTGCGTTAGGGTTAGAAAAGTGGGCACAGCCAACACCAGCCAAATACATAAGCGGGCAATGCCAGGTCATAAGTGGGCGGAGACAAATACAAATTTTACTGGGAAAATGTAAACTGCAGCCATTCTTACACTGTTAATGGTAGGATTCTCAAACTTTGCACAGTTGGTTACTGGGTAACTGGGGTTAATATTCAGAAAAGTGGGTGGAGCCTACAAAAGGCAATCAAAAATTACCTATTGATTTTTCATTTCATTTCATTGCTGCCATTCTTGCACTGTTAATGGCACAAGCCTCAAACCTACAGTTGATCATTGCGTGACTGGGGTTTACATTCATAAAACAGGGTGGAGCCACACAGCCAATATGATTTGTTTCATTTTAATGCAGGTCATTGATGCCAAAGACCACAAAGCTCACAAACTTGGTCATTGAGTAACTGATTATTTGTGTGTTAGGGTTAGGAAAAGTGGGCAGAGCCAGCACCTGCAAAATACATAATCGGGCAATGCCGGGTCATCAGTAGGCGGAGACAAATGCAAATTTCACTGAGAAAATTTAAACTGCAGCAATTCTTACACTTTTAATGGTAGGGTTCTCAAACTTTGCACAATTGGTCACTGGGTGCCTGGGATTAATATTCAGAGAAGTGGGTGGAGCATACAAAAGCCAATCAAAATTCACCTATTGATTTTCAAGGGGAATATGTAATTGCTACCATTCTTGCACTGTTATGGCACAAGCCTTAAATCTGGTACAGTTGGTCATTGGGTGACTGGGGTTCAAATTCAGACAAAGGGGTGGAGCCACAAACAGCCAATCAGATTTGTTTAATCTCAATGCAAATTATTGATGCCAAAGACAGCAAAGCTCGCAAACTTGGTTATTGAGTAATTGTGTGTTAGGGTTAGAAATAGAAAGGTGAATAGAATATTCAGAAAGGTGGGTGGAGTCTATAAAAGCCAATCAAAATTTGTTAAATCTCAATGCAAATTATTGATGCCAAAGACCGCAAAGCTCACAAACTTGGTCATTGAGTAATTGTGTGTTAGGGTTAGAAATAGAAGGCAGAGCCAACACCAGCCAAATACATACCTGAACAATGTTAGGAAATAAGTGGGTGGAGAAAAATACAAACTTCATTGTGCAAATGTAAACTGCAGCCATTCTTACACTGTTAATGGTAGGGCTCTCAAACTTTGCACAGTTGGTCACTGGGTGACTGGGATTAATATTCAGAAAAGTGGGTGGAGCCTATAAAAGCCAATCAAAATCCACCTATTGATTTTAAGGGGAATATTTAATTGCTGCCATTCTTGCACTGTTAATCACCTGTACCTGGTACAGTTGGCCATTGGGTGATTGGGGTTCAAATTCAGAAAAGGGGTGGAGCCACATCCAATCAGATTAATTTTATTTCATTGTAAATTATTGATGCCAAAGACCGCAAAGCTCACATACTTGGTCATTAAGTAATTGTGTGTTAGGGTTAGGAAAAGTGGGCAGAGCCAACACTAGCCAAATACATACCCGGGCAACGCCGGGCGTCCAGCTAGTATAATAAATGGGAAAGTTGTTTGGATGTTTTGATGTTTGGATGTTTGTTACTCGACGATCACGCAAAAATGGCTGAACGGATTTGAATGAAATTTGGCACACACATAGTACATTACCTGTAATAAAATATAGGATACTTTTATTCCCATAACCAAAAAGGGGGCGGAGACAAATACACATTTCCCTGAAAAATGTAAACTGCAGCCATTCTTACGCTGTTAATGGTAGGGTTCTCAAACTTTGCACAGCTGGTCATTGGGTGACTGGGATTAATATTAAGAAAGGTGGGTGGAGTCTATAAAAGCCAATCAAAATTAACCTATTGATTTTCAAGGGGAATATTTACATTGCTGCCATTCTTGCACTGTTAATGGCACAAGCCTCAAACCTGGTATAGTTGATCATTGGGTGACTGGGGTTCAATTTCAGAAAGTGGGTGGAGCCTATAAAAGCCAATCAAAATCCACCTATTGATTTTTAAGGGGAATATTTAATTGCTGCCATTCTTGCACTGTTAATCGCCTGTACCTGGTACAGTTGGCCATTGGGTGACTGGGGTTCAAATTCAGAAAAGGGGTGGAGCCACATCCAATCAGATTAATTTTATTTCATTGCAAATTATTGATGCCAAAGACCGCAAAGCTCACATACTTGGTCATTAAGTAATTGTGTGTTAGGGTTAGGAAAAGTGGGCAGATCCAACACCAGCCAAATACATACCCGGGCAACGCCGGGCGTCCAGCTGGTTTAATATATTAGTAGGATTGGATGGGAAAGTTTGGATGTTTGGATGTTTGTTACTCGATCACACAAAAATGGCTAATCGGATTTGAATGAAATTTGGCACACACATAGTACATTACCTGGAATAACATATAGGATAGTTTTTATCCCCATAACCAAAAAGTGGTGGGAGACAAATGCAAATTTCACTTGGAAACTGCAGCCATTTTTACACTGTTAATGGTAGGGTTCTCAAACGTTGCACAGTTGGTCACTGGGTGACTGGAAAAAATATTCTGAAAAGGGGGTGGAGCCTATAAAAGCCAATCAAAATTCACCTATTGATTTTCAAGGGGAATATTTACATTGCTGCCATCCTTGCACTGTTAATGGCACAAGCCTCAAACCTGGTACAGTTGATCATTGGGTGACTAGGGTTCAACTTCAGAAAGGGGGTGGAGCCACAAACAGCCAATTAGATGTGTATCATTTCAATGCAAATTATTGATGCCAAACACCGCAAAGCTCACAATTTGGTAATTGAGTAATTGATTAATTGTGTGTTTGGGTTAGAAAAGTGGGCACAGCCAACACCAGCCAAATACTTTATCCGGGCAATGTGGGGTCATAAGTGGGTGGAGACAAATACACATTTCACTGGGAAAATTTAAACTGCAGCCATGCTTACACTGTTTATGTAGGGTTCTCCAACCTTGCACAGTTGGCTACTGGGTGACTGGGATTAATATTCTGAAAAGTGGGAGGAGTCTACAAAAGCCAATCAAAAATTACCTATTGATTTTCAAGGGGAATATTTCATTGCTCCCATTCTTGCACTGTTAATGGCACAAGCCTCAAACCTGGTACAGTTGGTCATTGGGTGACTGGGGTTTAAATTGATAAAAGGGGGTGAAGCCACAAACAGCCAATCTGATTTGTTTCATTTTAATGCAAGTTATTGATGCCAAAGACCGCAAAGCTCACAAACTTGGTCATTGAGTAATTGATTAATTGTGTGTTAAGGTTAGGAAAAGTGGGCACAGCCAACACCAGCCAAATACATAATCTGGCAATGCCGGGTCATCAGTGGGTGGAGAAAAATACACATTTCACTGGGAAAATGTAAACTGCAGCCATTCTTACACTGTTAATGGCAGGGTTCTCAAACTTTGCACAGTTCGTCACTGGGTGACTGGAATTAATATTCAGAAAAGTAGGTGGAGCCTATAAAAGCCAATTCATTGGGTGACTGGGGTTCAAACTCAAAAAAGGGGGTGAAGCCACAAACAGCCAATCTTGGTCATTGAGTAATTGTGTGTTAAAGGGACACTTAAGTCAAACAAAAAAAATGAGTTTTACTCACCTGGGGCTTCCAATAGCCCGCTGCAGCTGTCCGGTGCCCTCGCCGTCTCCCTCCGATCCTCCTGGCCCCGCCGGCAGCCACTTCCTGTTTCGGTGACAGGAGCTGACAGGCTGGGGACACGAGTGATTCTTCGCGTTCCTGGCCACAATAGCGCCATCTATGCTACTATAGCATATATCATATACCATATAGCAGCATAGAGGGTGCTAATGTGTCTGGGAACGCGAAGAATCACTCGCGTCCCCAGCCTGTCAGCTCCTGTCACCGAAACAGGAAGTAGCCGCCAGCGGAGCCAGGAGGATCGGAGGGAGACGGCTAGGGCACCGGAGAGCTGCAGGGGGCTATTGGAAGCCCTAGGTGAGTAAAACTCATTTTTGTTGTTTGACTTAAGTGTCCCTTTAAGGTTAGAAAAAATGGCCGCAGCCAACACCAGCCAAATACATACCCGGGCAATGCCGGGACATCAGTGGGCGGAGACAAATACAAATTTCACAGGGAAAATTTAAACTGCAGCCATTCTTACACTGTTAATGGTAGGGTTCTCAAACCTTGCACAGTTGGTCACTGGGTGACTGGAATTAATATTCAGAAAAGTGGTTGGAGCCTACAAAAGCCAGTCAATATTCTCCTATTGATTTTAAAGGGAAGGTTCAGGGAAACGTTTAAAAAAATAAAAATCCCTATCCACTTACCTGGGGCTTCCTCCAGCCCGTGGCAGGCAGGAGGTGTCCTCGCCGCCGCTCCAGAGGCTTCCGGTCGTCTTCGGTGGCCGACTTGACCTGGCCAGGCCGGCTGCCAGGTCGGGCTCTTCTGCGCTCCAAATCCCGGCACTTCTGCGTCCCAGGCGGGCGCGCTGACGTCATCGGATGTCCTCCGGGCTGTACTGCGCATGCGCAGTAGTTCTGCGCATGCGCAGTACAGCCCGGAGGACGTCCGATGACGTCAGCGCGCCCGCCTGGGACGCAGAAGTGCCGGGATTTGGAGCGCAGAAGAGCCCGACCTGGCAGCCGGCCTGGCCAGGTCGGGTCGGCCACCGAAGACGACCGGAAGCCTCTGGAGCGGCGGCGAGGGCACCTCCTGCCTGCCACGGGCTGGAGGAAGCCCCAGGTAAGTGGATAGGGATTTTTATTTTTTTAAACGTTTCCCTGAACCTTCACTTTAAAGCAGAATATTTAGCTGCTGCTGTTCCTGTACTGTTACTGGCACAAGCCTCAAACCTGGTACAGTTGGTCATTGGGTGACTGGTGTTCAAATTTAGAAAAGGGGTGGAGCCACAAACAACCAATCGTATTTGTTTAATTTAAATGCAAATGTTTGATTCCAAAGACTGCAAAGCTCACAAACTAGGTGATTGAGTAATTGTGTGTTAGGGTTGAAAAAGGGGGTGGAGCCAACACCAGCCAAATACATACCTGGGCAATGTCGGGTCATTAGCTAGTATTATAAATGGGAAGGTTCAGATGTTTGGATGTTTGTTATTCAATCGCGCAAAAATGGCTGAACGGATTTGAATGACATTTGGCACAAACATAGTACATTACCTGGAATAAAGTATAGGATACTTTTTATTCCCATAACCAAAAAGTAGGCGGAGACAAATACAAATTTCACTGGGAAAATGTAAACAGCAGTCATTCTTACACTGTTAATGGTAGGGTTCTCAAACTTTGCACAGGTGGTCGCAGGGTGACTAGGATTAATATTCAGAAAAGTGGGTGGAGCCTATAAAAGCCAATCAAAATTCACCTATTGATTTTCAAGGAGAATATTTCATTGCTGTTATTTTTGCACTGTTAATAGCATAAGCCTCAAACTTGGTACAGTTGGTCATTGGGTGACTGGGGTTCAAATTCAAAAAAGGGGGTGGAGTCACAAATAGCCAATCAGATTTGTTTAATTTCAATGCAAATTATTGAATCCACTCAGCAGCACTCTGTCATCTGCCTGCAGACACTTAGCATTTGAGGAGGAGCTACAATTTGACAAAACATGGAACTGAAATGTACATTTTCCTCTTAGGTTAGGTTGCACAGAGAAACTCACTGCCATGAATAAGCTTTATTCCCTGTACCCAGAGATAAATAAATAAACAACAAAATCGTATTGGTCATTTTGAGATCTTAATCTTATGGTGTGATCACCATAGATTACAGATGGTAATTATGTATGTATTCAAAACTGGGACCAAAGGGACTCAACATTTTGATTACGAGTCGTGATTTTGGGTTGTGGCGGAGCTTGACTTGTGGACCAATCACAGAGCCCCTGAATCAAGCATACCTTTTCTCATGACTTCTTCTGGTTTCAGGTACCGCCAATGAACTTGGAGTTTCTGTTGCTACAGCAGAAGTGAGAGGGTACAAGAATGGCTCCATCATGCTGCCTGTGACTTACCGAAGGGACAAACACAACAATTGGCTGCAGATACGGTGGGAGGTCCTAGATGATACAAAATGGTCCAATGTGGCCGTGTGCACCATATCTGGGGATCCATCTCTGCCTGCTGACCAGTACATTACAAACAGCTCTTATAGTGGATACGAGAATCGAGTACGGGTGTTTCCAGAAAATGCCTCGCTAATCATTCAGAACCTGAAGGTGGAAGACAGCGGAACCTACAGAGTATCCATTTTTGAGACAGTCAGAAGCAAACCTGCAAACATCACTGTCATTGTGAGCCTCAACCAGACAGCCGGTAAGAGCCTGATTTCATTATCATATTAAGTAACATTTTATTTAATTAATACTCTCTCCTTGCCAATGAAATGAATTGGTGTCTACACACACACACATGCACACGTTTTTAGGCATAGGCAAACCAGGCAGATGCCTGAAGTAACACCTGCCCGAAGGGGTACCACAGATCTATTCTTAGCGCAGTGTACTTTATGGAATTCTCATACACAACTACAAGCTCCATTGAGACAGGGATGGGCACTTGGGCAGTAATTTAAATATAGGATACTGCTCATTAGCATAACAAAATAGGCTTGAAAAGCATAACCAAGATATGGTTGATGCAATGAATATGCTAATTAAAGTGAAATTGGTCCGTATCAATTGTAGCAACTCCTCTGGATTTTTTGGACAATATTCAGACCTGTAAAGACCCAGGCTGTACATAAACAGTATAACTTTTTAATAAAAGTGGCAACACACTCTTATGACAATTGTAGGAAGAGGGTGTTATGGGGATTAACTGAGCTTGGGGTAAAGGGGTGCATTGGTCTGGTAAAAAATGTGTATTTTTTATAGGCTTACTAGCTGATTGCCCGGCGATGCCCGGGTATGTATTTGGCTGGTGTTGGCTCCACCCACTTTTTCTAACCCTAACACACAATTACTCAATGACCAAGTTTGTGAGCTTTGCGGTCTTTGGCATCAATAATTTGCATTGAAATGAAAAAAATCTGATTGGCTGTTTGTGGCTCCACCCCCTTTTCTGAATTTGAACCCCAGTCACCCAATAACCAACTGTACCAGGTTTGAGGCTTGTGCCATTAACAGTGAAAGAATAGCAGCAATTAAATATTCCTCTTGAAAAGCAATAGGTGAAGTTTGATTCACTTTTGTAGGCTCCACCCACTTTTCTGAATATTAATCCCAGTCATCCAGTGACCAAGTGTGTCAAGTTTGAGAACCCTGTCATTAACAGTGTAAGAATGGCTGCAGTTTCTATTTTCCCATGTAAAAAGTTAGTTGTTTTTGGCTCCGTCCACTATTTCTAACCTAGACATACAGCCACTCAATGACCAAGTTTATGAGCTGTGGGGTCTTTGGCATCAATAAGTTACATTTTCCCATTGAAATTAAACATTTAAACCCCAGTCTGGCAGTCTCCCAGTGACTGACTGCACCAGATTTGATACCTCTGTAATTAAGAGTGTATGCTGTAGGCTCCACCCACTTTCCTGAATATTAATCCAAGTTACCAAGTGGCCATCTGTGTCAAGTTTGAGAACCCTGCCAATAACAGAATAGCTGAAATCAATTTAACAAATCTAATTGGCTGTCTGTGGCCCTACCCCCTTTAGTGAATTTGGACCCCAGTCACCCAATGACTGACTGTATCAGGTTTGAGGCCTCTGCCATTAAGAGTGTAACAATGGTAGCAATGTAAATCTTTCCCTTGAAAATCAATAGGTGAATGTTGATTGGCTGTTGTAGGCTCCACCCCATTTCTGAATATTAATCCCAGTCAACCATTGACCAATGGTGTCAAGTTTGGGAATCCTGCCATGTAAAAAATTAGGTTATTGGCACCGCAGACTTTTTCTAACCTTGACATACAGTCACTCAATTATCAAGTTTATTAGCTTTGGGGTCCTTGGTATCGATAATTTGTATATTCCCATTGAAATTAATCAAATATGATTGGCCCCTTTTCTGAATTTGAACCCCAGTCACCAACTGTACCAGGTTTGAGGCATCTGCTATTAACCGTATAGGAATGGTTTAAATATTCCCTTTGAAAATCAAAAGGTGAATTTTTATTGGCTGTTGTAGGCTCCACCCACTCTCCAAAATCTTAATTTCATTCACCCAGTGACCAACTGTGCAAAGTTTGAGAACCCTGCAATTAATGGTGTAAGAATGGCTGCAGTTTATTTTTTCCCAGTAAAATTTGTTTTTAGCTCCGCCCACTTTTTGTAACCTTGACACACAGTCACTCAATGACCAAGTTTGTGAGCTTTCAGGTTCCTGGCATCAAAAATGTGTGAATGGAAGCAGTTTATCCACCAAGGAAATCTGATTGGCTGTTTGTGGCCACACCCCTTTAGTGAATTTGGACCCCAGTCACCCAATAACCGGCAGTAGCAAGTTTGAAGCCTCTGCCATTAACAGTGTAAGAATGGCAGCAGTTTAAATATTCCCCCTTGAAAAGCAATAGGTGAATTTTGATTGGCTGTTGTAGGCTCCACCTATCTTCCTGAATATTAATCTTATTCACCCAGTGACCAAGTGTGCCACGTTTGAGACCCCTGCGATTGACAGTGTAAGAATGGCTGCAGTTTACATTTTCCCATTTTTAAATGAATGACTGAAATGTGATTGGCTGTTTTATGCTCCGCCCACTTTTCCTGGATTTGTAACCTTGGTCACCAAGTGACCAACTGTGCCAAGTGTGGGGACTCTGGCTTGATTACTGTGAGAATGGCAGCTTTTTACATGTTTTTTCCATTGACATGAATGGGTGAAATCTGATTGTGTGTTTGTAGCTCTGCCCAGGTATGCAGGGGAGTCACGAGACCCCCAGAACATATCATCCCAGGTAGTAAGGGATCTGTGTACCAAGTTTCGTTCAAATCGGTCAAGGCGTTTTCGAGTGATCGTGGCACATACATACACACACACACACACACACATCCGATTTTATATATATAGATTTTGAGAAGCAACATAATTTCTGCATATAACTTGTTCATTTGTTATTCCTGCTCTCAAAACTAATTAATGTAACTTATGATCTTATTACAAGATTGTGGAGAGGTGGGATGTGGGGGAATGTGACTTGCCTGCCGCATTAATATGGGTTGAAAGGGCCATGCACACATGATTACACACATAAACACCCACACAGCATCCACCAACACACACACACCACACACAGACACACACACACACACACACCACACACACCACACACAGACACACACACACACACACACTACACACAGACACACACACACACACACACCACACACACCGCACACACACAGACACACACACACACGCACCACACAGACACACAAACACACCACACACAGACACGCACACACACCACACACAGACACACACACACACACACACACACACACTCACCACACAGACACACAGACACACGCCACACACAGACACACACAAACATATACACGCTGTGCACACACACACACACACACACACCACACAGACACACACACCACATGCAGACACACACGCACACCACACACAGACACACACACAAAAACATACACACGCTGTGCGCACAAGCACACACACACTCACACTCACACACACACACACACTCACACACACCACACACACACACACCACACACACACACACCACACACACACACACACACACACACACACACACACACACACACACACACATACACACACACACACATACACACACACACACATACACACACACACACATACACACACCACACACATACACACACCACACACACACACATACACACACACACACACACATACACACACACACACATACACACACACACACATACACACACACACACATACACACACCACACACATACACACACCACACACACACACATACACACACACACACACACATATACACACACACCACACACAGACACACACACACAGAGTAAAATGAGCCATACATTACTTCTATGTTCTGGCATTTACAGTAAGTAGTAGAAATCTGACATTACCGACAGGTTTTGGGCTAGTCCATCTCTCCATAGGGGATTCTCAGCATGGTCTTTATTCTTTATAAAGACACTCCCTGAAAAAGATTTATACAGATGCTGATCAATCTCCTTGCTCACTGTACACTTTTTTGGCAGTTGGACGGAGCAACTGCCATTCACTAAGTGCATTAAAAAAAAAATATAGAAATCCCTGTGAACCCCCCATTAGGAGATGGAGTAGTCCAAAACCTGTCAGTTCAGTCAGATTTCTACTACCTACTGTAAGTGACAGCAACATAGAAGAAAAGTAATTTATGGCTCATCTTACTCTGAAAGAAACAAACTTCTTAATTGTATATGCTTACATATTTTAAATTTTAAGATTTTTGTGACAGGGGTATTTTAAGGAATTCAATAAAATATTTGGAACACACTGGCCTCAATTCACGGAGCTTTATCAAACACTTCATCAAACGTTTGATAATTTTCCTCATGGGTAAAATCTAATTTTGAATTCACTAAGGTGTTATAGATTTATTGAATGTTTTATCGATGAAATGATCAATAAGTCAGCACCTTAGTGAATTCAAAAATAGATTTTACACATGAGGAAAATTATCAAACGTTTGATGAAGTGTTTGACAAAGCTCTGTGAATTGAGGCCATTTTTGCAAAAAGTATATATATAAAATTTGTAGGCATGTATTAAAAAATTTATTTTTACAAAATCCATTGAAGTCATTGGGCATAGGAAAAAAACTTTTTTTATATTTATGAATATTTTGTAAAGTTAAAAGAACATGCAAAATTATGCAATCTAATTATGATTTATGTACAGAAGGATCCGCAAACCAAGCAGTGGTAGAAAACGGTAGTTGAACCTTGTGATTTTATTGCATTCTGCCATGTGGAATTGTTGAATAAAGAATACCAGTGTTTTCTACCACTGCTTGGTTTGCGGATCCTTCTGTACATATTCATGGATTGGCCTGGCTTCCCAGATCCTGCACCCATTGGTTGAATTGGTAGGGGGTCGAGCGTTTTTGACTTTTCAGTTTTTGTTCCAATTATGATTTCATGCAAAATTAATTTTTCAACAGTTTGTAGCAAGAAGTTTTAAATCAGGATGATACCATTTATTGGCTAAGTTATAGGTAAATAAAAAGTAAGCTTTCAGCTAATAAGCCTTTTTTACACTTAGTTCCTGTATACTAAAGGAAGTCTGGATGAAAATAAAAAACATATACTTACCTACGGAGAAAGAAGGCTCTGGATACTAATGAGCCTTCCCGTTCCCATGGGCTTCTCTCTACCAGGTTGGGGAGAATTTGGCAGCCTTCGGAAGCATTTGGGCTTCCAAACGTGGGCTGCAATCCTACTGCGAATGCACGAGCGCCCTCTCTGGCACACCCGCGCATGCGCAGTACAGAGCAGCCAGTTTTTGGAAGCCTGAGCGCCTCTGAAGACTGCCAAAGTCAGGAGATTCAAACCGCAGAGCCTGCGGGGGATGAGGACATCGGGAGGAAAATGGGAAGGCTGATTAGGACTCAGATCCTTCCTTCTCTTTAGGTAAGTATCTGGCTTTTTTTATTTTCAGCCTGGCTCCAGATTCACTTTAACAAGATGTTAAAACACACAGCTTATATACACTGGACATTTGGAGGAGAACATTTATTTTACAAATATAACTAAAAGCCATCAGAGGTCTTAATTACAAGTTCAGGAGCAGGGCCAGTTGTAGAATTTTTGCTGCCCGAGGCAAACTTGTGAGGATGTGCCGCCCCCAACCCCCCAACCCCGATTTGGAATAATCGCACATCACCCAACAATTTACTCTGCTTCATTCAGTGTTCTCACATGACATGCTGCAGCTCAACACAATAGTATACTGGCTGGCTGTGAGTCTGTGGCAAACAAACTGCTCACCCTCAGCCACTCCATTCCTCTTCAGAAAGGTACAGACAGTACAAAAATGCTGCCCCTGAAATCTCTGTACCTGATGGAAATGTTTCACCTTGCTTCATGAGAGAACCGGCCCTGTTTAGGAGGGTCTCTCAGACCACTTGTTTGCTAAAACATCACATACCACAGACTTTGGGTGATGGGGAGACATCTTCAATCCAGAGTTCAAATGCAACTAGGTAGAGTACATGGGCTATTTGTTGTAAGTGGCATTAAAAAAAACAAAAAAATTTGCCAGCATACGAAATAAAAATAAAAAGATTTTGTATTGAAGTGACATTTAAAACCCATTGTACTAGCCCAAGAAGTTAGAATCCGTGTACAGCAGGAGACATTGGCAGCGCTTCCAAACAGAGGCTGCACCTGAATTGACTATCTGCAATAGATGTGCAGAGCTCCACAATTGTGGACTAAAATACACAACATGCATTCAAAACAGGTACAGCAAAGGTTTTTTTTAATGTTTTGAATGCATGTATACTCATGTAAGTATACTTATGGCTAGCTGCATCCATGTGCATCAATTTGCATTCAAATTATAGATTAGGACTAGTACATGGTTTGCATCTGATTTGCATTTGAGGCATGTATTTAGCGCTGTGGGGCTCTGCATGCCTCTGTTGGTCTACACTTCAGTTGCAGCCTATGAGCACTGTTATTTGTTTGATGTAAGTTAGAATCCTTGTTTAAACCTTTTTCTACAGTTTGAAACCAATGTACCACATTAATACAGTGACAACTAGGGATGATCACAGATATGCAAATTCTTACATGTTGATGCAAATTCATGCACATTTGGATGCAAATATATGCAGCTTGAAAATGCACCAATCAATTTAAACCTGGGTTTAAATCAGTCCATGTTCAAACTGCATACATTTGCGTAACAAATTGTGTAATTTTGGAAGAATTCGCATCTCATTGATCATCCCTACTGACAAGTTAACTACTATTACTACAACAATTAGCAATTAATACAACAGTTTGCAACAACTGTAGTTGTGAAGTTTGCTGTGAAATTACTACTATGCACAATTCTAGCTCATCCCTAACACACACACACAACAAGAAGTTATTCCTTTCTCTCTGTACAGGCCCATATGCAATACACTTTTTTCTCCTGAGTTTTTTCCTTGGAGATCATTTGTTATCTTTACTTTGCAACTGAAAAAGTATCAAAAAGTAGATTAAAAAATAATTTTCTTACTTGCTGGTGGTTTAAAGGGCATTTTATTGACAATTTAGAAAATATCGTAAAGGAGAAAACTAAGGAGAAAACGTGAATTGCATATATACCATATGGCCCTTATTCATATAACTTTTCTTCTAAGTTTTCTCCGGGGAGATCACTTTTCAATAAATTCTTTGTAATTGAAAAAGTACCAAAAATTAGGTTAAAACTGTAATATCAAACTTAGGGTGGCCATACATGGTACAATTTTTCATTTTTTGTCAATTATATAATTTAGTTTGATTATTCCGTTAGATCGAATATAAAGATTTTTCCAGCATGTCCGATCTGATTTTTCTCGAAAAAAATGGGAAAATCGTTCGAATTTCTTGCTCAACATTTTTTTTTTCATATTTAAACTTTCATTCAATTCGATTTAGATCGAATAAAAGGGATAATCTAACATTTTTATTGTACCATGTATGGCCACCATTATATTGAGTATGTTCTTACATGGTGGAGCTTCCAATGTATTTTATTGGTCAGGTTTGAAAATATCTCCTTGGAGAAAACTCAGTCCGGAGAAACATAAACATGCTATGGGACACACAGGCTCTTATTCAATTCACGTTTTTCCTGACTTTTTTTCCTAGGAGATACTTTTATATTTTCCCTTTAAAGAGAATCTGTACTCTAATATTCTTACAATAAAAAGCATACCATTCTATTCATTATTTTCTCCTGTGCCCCTCTGTGCTGTTTCTGCCACTCTCTGCTGCAATCCTGGCTTGTAATTAACAGTTTTAGGCAGTGTTTACAAACAAACTAACCGGCTTCTAATAGGCTCAGCTAAGCATAGTGTGTGAGTCATTCACAGTGTGCAGGGGGCCTGCAGAGGGTGTGTATCGCTTCTACCAATCACAAGCAGCCCTGCACATTCCACACAATCAATCCTTAGCCCGACAAACAGGACAGAGGAAAGATACATTGATTTATTACAGAGACAGTGCAGTTAGGAAAGACTGCAGTAAGCCAGAGCAGATTAGAACAGGCATAGGAACTTATAGGATAGAAGAACTAAGGCTGAAAAATTTGTTACAGAGTCTCTTTAAGGTAACTTTTTAGAACTATTGAGCATTTTCTTACTTGCTGGCGGTTATTGACAAGTCACAGAAAATATCAACTTGGTGAGTTGCATATGGGCCATGACTCTTAAACTATCCCCATAGAAGTCCTAGAAGTTCACATCTCACAATATTTTAGTAATTTTACAAAGCGATACTGTAAGTGAGAGAATAATGCTTCCTGCCAAGGTTGCTTGTTTTGTGTGTGTTTCCTCTGTTGCACTCTGGGTAATATATTTCCTGTAAAATGAAGTGTGACATTTTATCTGGGCAGATTTACAGGGGAAATGGGGCGTGGTTTGCTATAAAAAAGAGAAAGTAAAGGCTTTACAATTCAAGTTCTTAAAGGGGCACTATAGTGAAAAACTGTAAAATTTTAAATATGTGCAAACATAGACAAATAATGAGTTTCTTAATTTTATCTTGGTGCATACCTGGGACAGAAAAACTACAGAAACATACTTCCACCCTCAAAAAAAAAATTACAAACCTAAAACACTAGAACTAAAAAAAAAAAAAATCCTAATGCTCTTTTTTAAAGGGGCACTATGGTGAAAAATTGCAAAATGCAAAACATAAGAAGTACGTTTTTTCCAGAGTAAAATGAGTCATACATTACTTTTCTCCTATGTTGCTGTCACTTACAGTAGGTAGTAGAACTCTAACAGAAGTGACAGGTTTTGGACTAGTCCATCTCTTCATAGGGGATTCTCAGCAAGGCTTTTATTCCTTATACAGATATACCCTAAAAAGGATCTAAACAATGATGCTGGCCAGCTTCCCAGCTCGCTACACAAATTTTTGGCAGTTGGACAGAGCAACTGTCATTCACTAAGTGCTTTTAAAAATAAATAAATCCCTGAGAATACCCTATGAAGAGATGGACTAGTCCAAAACCTAGTACAATTTTTCGCCATAGTGCCCCTTTAAAAAAGAGCATTAGGAATTATTTTTTTTTTTTTAGTTCTAGTGTTTTAGGTTTGTATTTTTTTTTTTTTGAGGGAGGAAGTATATTTCTGTAGTTTTTCTGTCCCATGTATGCACCAAGATAAAATTAAGAAAATCACACTTAGGGCAACTGTGACCAAAACAAAAGTTTCCACTGAAACATAAATGAAAAGTATGCACATTAGAAGATTTTCTCAGTGCCGATTGTTACATGTACGGTATATACTCACCTATAGGAGACCATAACTTAACGGCAGACAGCCACACTCCTCCGAGTTGCTATGGCACAAATTTGCCTTGTACCATTTCGGAGACAAGCATGTTGGCTCAAACATATCAGAGTACTAATCACTCCTTAGTCGTAGCTCATGGTGATGAGCTTCAGAAATGTCACAACATTTTTTTCCATCCAGAGTTTCATTGATTCTTTTATGAATATCTTCTCCAGCACAGTGATTATACAGTGGGAGCAGTGCATTCCCAGGGGAGGGGGTGAAGCCCCTCTGGGACCCGCCTAGGGCCGTTTTGGGTAGCAGGAGGGGTTGCAGCATGAGGGGAGAGCATTGGCCACCTACATCGAAGGGGAAGGGGGGGCCACTCCCCCCTCACATTGTGCTCTTCCTTCAGCGCTCCCCCTCCAGCATTAATAGGTGGCAGCAGCAGCGATGGGCAGGAACACAGACATACCCCCATGCGTTCCACGTGCTGGAGGTTTCTCTCTCTAAGACTCTGATGCTACTTCCTGTTTATCAGGAAGTATTGTGTGGCACTTAGAGATCGGACCTTTGAGGTGGAACACATGGAGGTATATGCCTGTGTTCCTGCCCGCCGCTGCTGCCACTTATTAATGCTGGAGGGGGAGCACTGAGGGGAGAACACAAGGTGAGAGAGGGGGAGAGTGGCCCCCCTCCCCCACCAATGAAAGATGGCAAATGCTCTCCCCTCATGCTGCGACTCCTCCTGTCCCCCAACACAGCCCTGAGCGGGCCCCCTGGGGGCATGCACATTTTCACAGTGATTATTAGTTACGCCCCTGAGTGGGAGGCTCTTACCTATTTGCTTAAATCAAGTCAATGAGCTTCTCTCCTGGCCAGGCAGTGTACTTAAGTAGCATTGAAGGAAGAGATGCGACGAGCGGTGGAGCGCAAGGAAGCAGTGGTGCTCATCTGGATTCCGAATATCCGAACTACCCAGATAATTCAAACTTTTACCGCTATCCGAACCCGGATTCGGATTCCGAATTCCTGTGCCAATCCGAATAGCACTACGCGGATATTTATCCGCAATCCGGATATCTGGTCGGATATCCGTCAGATATCCAAATCCGGGTACTGTAACTATGGAAATGATGTTCATGACGTCATTGAGCCAATCAGAGGGCTCCCAGCAGAAGCCCTAGCAACCAATCACAGAGGGGAATGCTGGCCAGCCCCTCCCTTATATAAAGCCATGATGAGAATCTCGTCCTTGCTTGTGACTGCTCAGTGAGAGACATCTCCAGTGCTGTTTGGCTAAGCAAGTGCTTTCTACTGTGAGAAAACCTAGCGTTTTTGCACATAAACACCTGTACTTTACACTGTTTTATTGTTGTTTAGTTAGTTAGCAGTGCTGCTCGGATACCCCTTTTCAAAATCCGGATCGGACCCGGATACCCAGATATCCGATCCAGGTCGGATATCCGAGTTCAAAGTTTTCTAATCCGAATCCAAATCGGATATCCGACCTCAGTATCCGGGGTATCCAGGCAAATTTGGATATCTGGATAGAAAAAACAGAAGTGGCATTTAAATTGCTTTAAAAATGTTTTTTTAGTGTAAATGAGGCATGTAGCATCATTATTTTTTAAAGGGAAACACTAATTGATGATGTGGGGACTTAAATTCTCCCTCCCCCCCCAAAAAAAATGGCTGTCAATTACAACAGGACTAGGTTCCAGACAGCGGTCGTGCAGCCCACATTGTGCCCAAAGTCCAACCGCACAACTGGGACATGGCAGTTTTCAGCCCAGACACCTCCATAAAATTACGCAACAATTGTGTTTTGGGTTAAATATAGGTGGTATCAGCGCAGCAGCAATGGCCTGTGGCACCCTGGTGGTGGGAGCAGCAAAGGCAGCAGGGCAATGCAGCAGCAGGTGTAACGTCTGCCAGGAGTATGCCGGACGTGGCACTTGGCACTGGCACATGGCACGTTGCACGTGACATGTGGCACTTAGCACTTGGCACGTGTCACTTGGAACTTGGCACATGGCACTTGGCACGTGGCACTTTGTACTGGGGCCGTGGCACTTTGCACGTGGCACTTTGCACTTGGCACGTACTTTGCACGTGACACGTGGCACTTTGCACTTGGCACATGGCACTGTGCACTTTGCACGTGGCAATTTGCACTTGGCATGTGACACTTTGCACTTGGCACGTGGCACTTTGCACTTGGCACATGGCACTTTGCACTTGGCACGTGGCACTTTGCATTGGTACTTGGCACTTTGCACTTGGCACATGGCACTTTGCACTTGGCATGTGGCACGTGGCACTTGGCACGTGGCACTTTGCACTTGGTACTTGGCACTTTGCACTTGGCACATGGCACTTTGCACTTGGCACGTGGCACTTGGCACATGGCACTTTGCACTTTGCACTTGGCACATGGCACTTTGCACTTGGCACGTGGCACTTGGCACGTGGAACTTTGCACTTGGTACTTGGCACTTTGCACTTGGCACTTTGCACGTGGCACTTTGCACGTGGCACTTTGCACTTGGCACATGGCACTTGGCACATGGCACTTTGCACTTGGCACGTGGCACGTGGCACTTGGCACGTCGCACTTTGCACTTGATACTTGGCACTTTGCACTTGGCACATGGCACTTTGCACTTGGCACGTGGCACTTGGCACATGGCACTTTGCACTTGGCACATGGCACTTTGCACTTGGCACGTGGCACTTGGCACTTGGCACGTGGAACTTTGCACTTGGTACTTGGCACTTTGCACTTGGCACTTTGCACTTGGCACTTTGCACGTGGCACTTTGCACGTGGCACTTTGCACTTGGCACATGGCACTTTGCACATGGCACTTTGCATGTGGCAATTTGCACATGTCACTTTGCACTTGGCACTTTGCACATTCCACGTGGCACTTTGCACATGGCACTTTGCAGGTGCCACGTACCACCTGCCACGTGCAAAGTGCCATGTGCAAAGTACCAAGTGCCACATGCCAAGTGCCACATACAAAGGGCCAAGTGCCACGTGCAAAGTGCCAAGGGCCACATGCCAAGTGCCAAGGGCCGCATGCCAAGTGCCACGTGCCGAGTGAAAGTCTGACAGCAGAGGAGAAGACACTAACTGTCACACTGGCACTGCTCAGCAGCACAGCAGTTCTGTAGTAAGCTAACACAGTAGTACTACTACTCTAACAACTACTAGCACTGACTGCAGTACTACAGTACTAACTACACAATAACACAGTAATCCTATTCCCTAATCCCTAACCTAACCTATACTGTAACTAGCTAAGGCTAATAGCTGGCCAGCAGGCAGCAGCTGGCCTGGTCTGTGCACAGCACACACACAGACACATAGCAGCTGCCTGCAGCAGCCCTGCAGCACACACTCCCTCTGACTGTCACACAATGAAATCAAGCTAATTAACAATACAACAATAGTGTAGTGATAGTGAAGGTTTATCACTGTATACAGCACTTGCTCTCAGTGACTGAGCAGTCACACAGGATGAGATTTCTCATCATGGCACCCACAGGGGGGCTGGCCAGGATTCATTTCTATGATTGGGTGCCAAGGCTTAGGCTGGAAGCCCTCTGATTGGCTCAATGAGGTCAGATGGGGCTGGCCAGGGTTCCCCTCTGTGATTGGTTGCTAGGGCTTTTGCTGGGAGCCCTCTGATTGGCTCAATGACGTCCTGGACATCATCTACTTGGTTACAGTATCTTAAGATTCGGATATCTGCCGGATATCTGCGGATATCCTGATTTCCAGACAACTATCCACAGATAGCTATCCGGATTTGGGCCCAGGTATCTGGAATCCAAATCCGGTCGGACAGCTGAAAAAAGGTTGGATATCCGGGTTACCCGGATAACCAGAATCCGGATGAGTATCCCTGTTAGCCACATACAGTAAGCCATTTGTCAATCAGGGCTGGAATAATGGAAAGGCAATAGTGGATGGGTCTTGAGTGGCTGCTGGCCCAGGGGTCACCTGAACATGGACAAGAATGGGTGCTGCGGTAGCTACAATGAGGGGCAACACATTAAAGGAGGGAGCTGCTGCTCAGCAGAGCTGTAAGTAAAACAGAGTAGCTGAAGCATATCAATGTTCCATATAGAACGGGGGCTGCACATGGAATGGGAGAGGGTTGCTGCAAATGTAATGGGGGGAGCCACAAAAAAGGTGGCCTACAGCAGATGTCAATTCAAGGTCTGTTTTCTATTTTTAGGGCCAGAGGAGGGTGTCATCTTTGAAGAACGATGCTTTTGCGCCAACAACAGCAGCGTGGTTAGTGCCGCCACATCTGTGCAGATCCTCCTCAGCAGCCACGTGTTCTGTGTGCTCATCACTCTTCTCATAGTCCTTGGCCTTTATATCAGAGGACAAAAATACCAGAAAAGAAAAATCTTGTCCTGTTGTAAAAAATAATGATGAAGGATTCTCACGGAATTTTGAATTTCTGTTTTGAAGGCTGCCTGCTATCAGCATGTGAGTATATAGGCAATAGCAGACACCGGGACCCTCATCCCTACATGCCTGTATGCTCTCCATTCCAAGCTGGAGCAGAAGGGGGGGTTGTCTGGGTTCCCAGGCAGGCACCAACTTTAAAAAAAAAATTCAATAAAAGCTCCTTTGGCAGAGCAAAGTAAACTCTGCCCCCACCTGGGACAAACAAAGTGAAGAGGCTCCGGACAGGATGCTAGTGTGGCCATTTAGCTGTGTGGGAGCAAGTTAGATGGTGTCTCCATAACAGCCGCACCCACTGTGACTTTTCTCTGCCCCAGTACCCATTATGACCTCCCCTTCCCCCAACACCCACACAGACCTTTGCCTCCCCCAGCACCCACAGTGACCTCCCCTTCCCCCAACACCCACACAGACCTCTGCCTCCCCCAACACCCACACAGACCTCTACCTCCCCCAGCACCCACACAGACCTTTGCCTCCCCCAACACCCACACAGACCTCTGCCTCCCCAGCACCCACAGTGACCTCTCTCTCCTTCAGCACCAACACCACACTGACCTTTACCTCACCTAGCACCCTTAGGGACTTCTCAACTCCAAGCACCCACAGTGACCTACCCTTCCTCTAGCACCCATACTGACCTCTATCCCCCAGCACCCACAGTGACCTTCCCTTAAGAAACCACAGTGACCTCCCCTTCCTCCAGCACCCACATTAACCTCTACCTCCCCAAGAACCCGTTGTGACCTTTCCCTCCCATAGCAAAAATGTTATTAACCATAGCAGAACCCACAAGCTCCCAAAGCCATTATATGCACTTAGTATTCTTCCACGGCCAGCAAATGAATAGCATCCAGTACTCTCCCATGGTCTGAACCCATATGAGACTCAGTACTCTCCAATAGCAGTCACACATCCAGACCACACATGGCACTCCCTACTCACTCATGTCTAGCCCACTGCACCTACATACACCCAATACCCACTTTTGGCCTGTATCCAGCACTCACATCACTATTGTCACTATTATCGCTACACGTTCAGCACCCAATACTGCTTACCGATACAAACTGGACCTTGGTACCCACTGCAGCTTGACACAGACTGTACTCTGACACCTCAGCACCCATCGCAACTTTGATTCTTACCATCCACTGCATCTGGGCAACCACTGCACATCGGCACTTACTGCAAGTTTGCACCTACTAATGTTTAGCAGCTACTGAATATTGGCCACCACTTCTTCTTTGCCTGATAAGAAGCTTGGGTGCTGATCAAGAGGGACAGAGGTCCCAGTAATGATAGTTGAGTTTGTGCTTACATCAAGCTCCACTGTGCACATTATAATAGTGGGCACCTATCACTGCTTATTTAAGGGAGGTGGAGCCAAAAGGCTTGGCTGGAAAAAAACACAAAGTATGCCTAACACTGCTATAAAGCATTGGGGAGGGGGAGGGGGGCTAAGACTGCCTCATACTGCTTTCTGGAGAGAGGTTATTAGATACACAGTTTAGCACAATTGATTGATTAGGGCAGCTTTTTTAAAATTGAGCACCACCCCCTTGAGGATCCTCTGCGCGGCTCTAGCAGATGCTTACATGCTTTTCCTCCCTGCTGTGTGTGGGGGTCTCTAGCTTTATTGCAGCCCATGTTACTGTGTTTGCTGCTGCATGGATAATGTTTCCCATATGGCAGCGAATACCAGTAACACAGGCTGCAATAAAGCTGGACACCCCCATACACAGCAGGGAGGGAGAGCATAGGGACGTACAGAGATGGGTTTATATGTACCACCCAGGGGCGTAACAATAGACCCTGCAAGGGATGCAGCTGCAGTGGGGCCCAGAAGCCACAGGGGGCCCCATCCTGAGAGCCTGACAACCAAGAGCAAGGAGAGAAAAAAAACTTTCCGATCTCTGCACAATTGTTTTAATGACTGCATCTGCTCAGCCACCGATAAAGAATCATACAAAGTTTTGCAGACAAAGATTGTAGAAAGAACCTATTCAGTGTTCAGCAGGGTCTTGTGTACAGGGCTGTTCTGCTGACGGGAGGGGGCCCCATCCAAAGTTTTGCAGGGGGGCCCAGTGATTTCTAGTTACACCCCTGGCACCACCCTGTATTCAATGTTCTAGGTTCCACCCATGGAGATATCAGAGCCTTCAAAAAACACTACTATTGGCTCTAATACCGCCATGGGTGGTACCTAGAAGCCCCATCTCAGCCAATGCCTATGTACTGCACGGCCGGCAGCCAGGAGGGGAGTTCCTTGTCAAAGTAGCTGCTGTTGGAGGGGGAGGGCAATAGAACAGGAAGTACCAGAAGACCAGACTCAGAGTGCAATGGTTTTGTGTTTGATCATTTTAAACTGTATATGAAGGATTTACTCTAGCTGCACCAGTATCAGGAAGACAGGACAGAAGACTCAGAGTGCCTTGGTGCTATGTCAGAGGAGGAGCAGATGAAAGACTTGCGCTGGCTGGATAGGTAACAACTCTGCACTCGGGGATACCCTACATTCGGAATATAGGATGCACTGATTTTTCCCCCACTTTTGGGGGAGAAAAAGTGCCTCTTATAGTCTAAAAAATATGATATACACTGCTCAAAAAAATAAAGGGAACACAAAAATAAGACATCCTAGATCTGAGTGAAATAAATATTTTTATTAAATAGTTCATTCTTTACATAGTTGAATGTGCTGACAACAAAATCACACAAAAATTATCAATGGAAATCAAATGTATCACCCCATATAGGTCTGAATTTGGAGTCACACTCAAAATTAACGTGGAAAAAAAAAACACTACAGGCTGATCAAACTTTGATGTAATGTCCTTAAAACAAGACAAAATGAGGCTTAGTAGTGTGTGTGGCCTCCACGTGCCTGTGTGACCTCCATACGACTCCTGGACATGCTCCTGATGAGATTGTAGATGGTCTCCTGAGGGATCTCCTCCCAGACCTGGAGTAAAGCATCCACCAACTCCTAGACAGTATGTGGTGCAATGTGACATTGGTGGATGTAGCAAGACATGATGTACCAGATGTGCTCAAATGGATTCAAGTCTTGAGAACGAGCAGGCCAGTCCATAGCATTGATGCCTTCATCTTGCAGGAACTGCTGAAACACTCCAGCCACATGAGGTCTAGCCTTGCCTTCCATTAGGAGGAACCTATGGCCAACCGCACCAGCATATGGTCCCACGAGGGGTCTGAGGATCTCATCTCGGTACCTAATAACAGTTAGGCTACCTCTGGTGAGAACAAGGAGGGCTGTGCAGCTCCCCTAAGAAATGTCACCTGACACCATTACTGACCCGCTACCAAACCGGTCATGCTGGAGCAGGGCCACCATCAGAAGTTTGTGGGCCCCTCACACATTATCAGGCCTGGGCCCCAGCCCTTTCCCCCATAGCTAGCCAAGTAGTTCATCTAGGTATTTAGGTACATCATCATTAGTGTAGGTAGCAAGATGTAGTTGCCTTCAGTGTAAGTAGCTAGGTATAGGGGGCATTCCATATAGGTAGCCAGGTATAGTTGCCTTCAGTGCAGGTAGCTAGGTATAGGGGCATTCAGTAATAATTAGCCCCCCCACTCCTCCACTCACAGCCCTCCTCCTCCGCTCGTCCCCCTATCAGACCTCAGATAGTGGCGACCCCCACACAGATAGACACAGCAGCAACTCACCTAATCCAGTGTGGAGCGCAGACCTCTCTCTTCCACCTGACTGTTGCCGAGGTGACCGGCTTCTTCTGTTGAGCGCGTCATCTGCAGAAGCCAAGCACTCGGAACAGCAAGGAGGTGGAAGAGAGAGGCCTGAGCTCCACGCTGGATTAGGTAAGTTGCTGCTGCGTCCATCTGTGCGGGGGTCTCCACAATCTAATGTCTGATAGGCAGCGGGGACCAGGAGGCAAACTGGGGGAGGCAGGCACACCACGGGGAGAGGCAGACACACTGCGGGGGGAGGCAGGCACACTTCAGGGGGAGGCAGGCACACTGCGGGGGGAGGCAGGCACACTGCAGGGGGGAGGCAGGCACACTGCGGGGGGAGGCAGGCACACTGCGGGGGAAGGCAGGCACACTGCGGGGGGAGGCAGGCACACTGCGGGGGGAGGCAGGCACACTGCGGGAGGAGGCAGGCACACTGCAGGGGGGAGGCAGGCACACTGAGGGGGGGGGGGGGGGGGGCGGGCGTACTGCGGGGGGAGGCAGGTACACTGCAGGGGGGAGGCAGGCATACTGCGGGAGGAGGCAGGCACACTGCGGGGGGAGGCAGGCACACTGTGGGTAGAGACAGGCACACTGCGTGAGGGGGCAGGCACACTGCGGGGGGAGGCAGGCACACTGCAGGGGGGAGGCAAGCATACATCGGGGGGAGGCAGGCACACTGCAGGGGGGAGGCAAGCACACTGTGGGGGGAGGCAGGCACACTGCATGGGGGAGGCAGGCACACTGCAGGGGGAGGCAGGCACACTGCGGGGGAGGCAGGCACACTGCGGGGGAGGCAGGCGTACTGCGGGGGGAGGCAGGCCCAGTGCGGGGGGAGGCAGGCACCCTGCAGGGAGGAGGTAGGCACACTGCGGGGGAGGCAGGCACACTGCGGGGGGAGGCAGGCCCAGTGCGGGGGGGAGGCAGGCACACTGCGAGGGGAGGTGACTGTTGCCGAGGTGACCGGCTTCTTCTGTTGAGCGCGTCATCTGCAGAAGCCAAGCACTCGGAACAGCAAGGAGGTGGAAGAGAGAGGCCTGAGCTCCACGCTGGATTAGGTAAGTTGCTGCTGCGTCCATCTGTGCGGGGGTCTCCACAATCTAATGTCTGATAGGCAGCGGGGACCAGGAGGCAAACTGGGGGAGGCAGGCACACCACGGGGAGAGGCAGACACACTGCGGGGGGAGGCAGGCACACTTCAGGGGGAGGCAGGCACACTGCGGGGGGAGGCAGGCACACTGCGGGGGGAGGCAGGCACACTGCAGGGGGGAGGCAGGCACACTGTGGGGGGAGGCAGGCACACTGCGGGGGAAGGCAGGCACACTGCGGGGGGAGGCAGGCACACTGCGGGGGGAGGCAGGCACACTGCGGGAGGAGGCAGGCACACTGCAGGGGGGAGGCCGGCACACTGAGGGGGGGGGGGAGGCAGGCACACTGCGGGTAGAGACAGGCACACTGCGTGAGGGGGCAGGCACACTGCGGGGGGAGGCAGGCACACTGCAGGGGGGAGACAAGCATACATCGGGGGGAGGCAGGCACACTGCAGGGGGGAGGCAAGCATACTGTGGGGGGAGGCAGGCACACTGCATGGGGGAGGCAGGCACACTGCAGGGGGAGGCAGGCACACTGCGGGGGAGGCAGGCACACTGCGGGGGAGGCAGGCGTACTGCGGGGGGAGGCAGGCCCAGTGCGGGGGGAGGCAGGCACCCTGCAGGGAGGAGGTAGGCACACTGCGGGGGAGGCAGGCACACTGCGGGGGGAGGCAGGCACCCTGCAGGGAGGAGGTAGGCACACTGCGGGGGAGGCAGGCACACTGTGGGAGGAGGCAGGCACACTGCGGGGGAGGCAGGCACACTGCGGGGGGAGGCAGGCCCAGTGCGGGGGGGAGGCAGGCACACTGCGAGGGGAGGCAGGCACACTGTGGGAGGAGGCAGGCACACTGCGGGGGAGGCAGGCACACTGCGGGGGGAGGCAGGCCCAGTGCGGGGGGAGGCAGGCACACTGTGAGGGGAGGCAGGCATACTGCAGGGGAAAAGGTGATACATGCCATAGCGGGGGGAGGCAGGCACCCTGCAGGGAGGAGGTAGGCACACTGCGGGGGAGGCAGGCACACTGCGGGGGGAGGCAGGCACCCTGCAGGGAGGAGGTAGGCACACTGCGGGGGGAGGCAGGCACACTTCAGGGGGAGGCAGGCACACTGCGGGGGGAGGCAGGCACACTGCAGGGGGGAGGCAGGCACACTGCGGGGGGAGGCAGGCACACTGCGGGGGAAGGCAGGCACACTGCGGGGGGAGGCAGGCACACTGCGGGGGGAGGCAGGCACACTGCGGGAGGAGGCAGGCACACTGCAGGGGGGAGGCAGGCACACTGAGGGGGGGGGGGGGGGCGGGCGTACTGCGGGGGGAGGCAGGTACACTGCAGGGGGGAGGCAGGCATACTGCGGGAGGAGGCAGGCACACTGCGGGGGGAGGCAGGCACACTGTGGGTAGAGACAGGGAGGCAGGCACACTGCAGGGGGGAGGCAGGCACACTGTGGGGGGAGGCAGGCACACTGCGGGGGAAGGCAGGCACACTGCGGGGGGAGGCAGGCACACTGCGGGGGGAGGCAGGCACACTGCGGGAGAAGGCAGGCACACTGCAGGGGGGAGGCCGGCACACTGAGGGGGGGGGGGCAGGCGTACTGCGGGGGGAGGCAGGTACACTGCAGGGGGGAGGCAGGCATACTGCGGGAGGAGGCAGGCACACTGCGGGGGGAGGCAGGCACACTGCGGGTAGAGACAGGCACACTGCGTGAGGGGGCAGGCACACTGCGGGGGGAGGCAGGCACACTGCAGGGGGGAGACAAGCATACATCGGGGGGAGGCAGGCACACTGCAGGGGGGAGGCAAGCATACTGTGGGGGGAGGCAGGCACACTGCATGGGGGAGGCAGGCACACTGCAGGGGGAAGGTAGGCACACTGCGGGGGGAGGCAGGCACACTGCGGGGGGAGGCAGGCACACTGCGGGAGGAGGCAGGCACACTGCAGGGGGGAGGCCGGCACACTGAGGGGGGGGGGGGGCAGGCGTACTGCGGGGGGAGGCAGGTACACTGCAGGGGGGAGGCAGGCATACTGCGGGAGGAGGCAGGCACACTGCGGGGGGAGGCAGGCACACTGCGGGTAGAGACAGGCACACTGCGTGAGGGGGCAGGCACACTGCGGGGGGAGGCAGGCACACTGCAGGGGGGAGGCAAGCATACATCGGGGGGAGGCAGGCACACTGCAGGGGGGAGGCAAGCACACTGTGGGGGGAGGCAGGCACACTGCATGGGGGAGGCAGGCACACTGCAGGGGGAGGCAGGCACACTGCGGGGGAGGCAGGCACACTGCGGGGGAGGCAGGCGTACTGCGGGGGGAGGCAGGCCCAGTGCGGGGGGAGGCAGGCACCCTGCAGGGAGGAGGTAGGCACACTGCGGGGGAGGCAGGCACACTGCGGGGGGAGGCAGGCCCAGTGCGGGGGGGAGGCAGGCACACTGCGAGGGGAGGTGACTGTTGCCGAGGTGACCGGCTTCTTCTGTTGAGCGCGTCATCTGCAGAAGCCAAGCACTCGGAACAGCAAGGAGGTGGAAGAGAGAGGCCTGAGCTCCACGCTGGATTAGGTAAGTTGCTGCTGCGTCCATCTGTGCGGGGGTCTCCACAATCTAATGTCTGATAGGCAGCGGGGACCAGGAGGCAAACTGGGGGAGGCAGGCACACCACGGGGAGAGGCAGACACACTGCGGGGGGAGGCAGGCACACTTCAGGGGGAGGCAGGCACACTGCGGGGGGAGGCAGGCACACTGCGGGGGGAGGCAGGCACACTGCAGGGGGGAGGCAGGCACACTGTGGGGGGAGGCAGGCACACTGCGGGGGAAGGCAGGCACACTGCGGGGGGAGGCAGGCACACTGCGGGGGGAGGCAGGCACACTGCGGGAGGAGGCAGGCACACTGCAGGGGGGAGGCCGGCACACTGAGGGGGGGGGGGAGGCAGGCACACTGCGGGTAGAGACAGGCACACTGCGTGAGGGGGCAGGCACACTGCGGGGGGAGGCAGGCACACTGCAGGGGGGAGACAAGCATACATCGGGGGGAGGCAGGCACACTGCAGGGGGGAGGCAAGCATACTGTGGGGGGAGGCAGGCACACTGCATGGGGGAGGCAGGCACACTGCAGGGGGAGGCAGGCACACTGCGGGGGAGGCAGGCACACTGCGGGGGAGGCAGGCGTACTGCGGGGGGAGGCAGGCCCAGTGCGGGGGGAGGCAGGCACCCTGCAGGGAGGAGGTAGGCACACTGCGGGGGAGGCAGGCACACTGCGGGGGGAGGCAGGCACCCTGCAGGGAGGAGGTAGGCACACTGCGGGGGAGGCAGGCACACTGTGGGAGGAGGCAGGCACACTGCGGGGGAGGCAGGCACACTGCGGGGGGAGGCAGGCCCAGTGCGGGGGGGAGGCAGGCACACTGCGAGGGGAGGCAGGCACACTGTGGGAGGAGGCAGGCACACTGCGGGGGAGGCAGGCACACTGCGGGGGGAGGCAGGCCCAGTGCGGGGGGAGGCAGGCACACTGTGAGGGGAGGCAGGCATACTGCAGGGGAAAAGGTGATACATGCCATAGCGGGGGGAGGCAGGCACCCTGCAGGGAGGAGGTAGGCACACTGCGGGGGAGGCAGGCACACTGCGGGGGGAGGCAGGCACCCTGCAGGGAGGAGGTAGGCACACTGCGGGGGGAGGCAGGCACACTTCAGGGGGAGGCAGGCACACTGCGGGGGGAGGCAGGCACACTGCAGGGGGGAGGCAGGCACACTGCGGGGGGAGGCAGGCACACTGCGGGGGAAGGCAGGCACACTGCGGGGGGAGGCAGGCACACTGCGGGGGGAGGCAGGCACACTGCGGGAGGAGGCAGGCACACTGCGGGAGGAGGCAGGCACACTGCAGGGGGGAGGCAGGCACACTGAGGGGGGGGGGGGCGGGCGTACTGCGGGGGGAGGCAGGTACACTGCAGGGGGGAGGCAGGCATACTGCGGGAGGAGGCAGGCACACTGCGGGGGGAGGCAGGCACACTGTGGGTAGAGACAGGGAGGCAGGCACACTGCAGGGGGGAGGCAGGCACACTGTGGGGGGAGGCAGGCACACTGCGGGGGAAGGCAGGCACACTGCGGGGGGAGGCAGGCACACTGCGGGGGGAGGCAGGCACACTGCGGGAGAAGGCAGGCACACTGCAGGGGGGAGGCCGGCACACTGAGGGGGGGGGGGCAGGCGTACTGCGGGGGGAGGCAGGTACACTGCAGGGGGGAGGCAGGCATACTGCGGGAGGAGGCAGGCACACTGCGGGGGGAGGCAGGCACACTGCGGGTAGAGACAGGCACACTGCGTGAGGGGGCAGGCACACTGCGGGGGGAGGCAGGCACACTGCAGGGGGGAGACAAGCATACATCGGGGGGAGGCAGGCACACTGCAGGGGGGAGGCAAGCATACTGTGGGGGGAGGCAGGCACACTGCATGGGGGAGGCAGGCACACTGCAGGGGGAAGGTAGGCACACTGCGGGGGGAGGCAGGCACACTGCGGGGGGAGGCAGGCACACTGCGGGAGGAGGCAGGCACACTGCAGGGGGGAGGCCGGCACACTGAGGGGGGGGGGGGGGCAGGCGTACTGCGGGGGGAGGCAGGTACACTGCAGGGGGGAGGCAGGCATACTGCGGGAGGAGGCAGGCACACTGCGGGGGGAGGCAGGCACACTGCGGGTAGAGACAGGCACACTGCGTGAGGGGGCAGGCACACTGCGGGGGGAGGCAGGCACACTGCAGGGGGGAGGCAAGCATACATCGGGGGGAGGCAGGCACACTGCAGGGGGGAGGCAAGCACACTGTGGGGGGAGGCAGGCACACTGCATGGGGGAGGCAGGCACACTGCAGGGGGAGGCAGGCACACTGCGGGGGAGGCAGGCACACTGCGGGGGAGGCAGGCGTACTGCGGGGGGAGGCAGGCCCAGTGCGGGGGGAGGCAGGCACCCTGCAGGGAGGAGGTAGGCACACTGCGGGGGAGGCAGGCACACTGCGGGGGGAGGCAGGCCCAGTGCGGGGGGGAGGCAGGCACACTGCGAGGGGAGGTGACTGTTGCCGAGGTGACCGGCTTCTTTTGTTGAGCGCGTCATCTGCAGAAGCCAAGCACTCGGAACAGCAAGGAGGTGGAAGAGAGAGGCCTGAGCTCCACGCTGGATTAGGTAAGTTGCTGCTGCGTCCATCTGTGCGGGGGTCTCCACAATCTAATGTCTGATAGGCAGCGGGGACCAGGAGGCAAACTGGGGGAGGCAGGCACACCACGGGGAGAGGCAGACACACTGCGGGGGGAGGCAGGCACACTTCAGGGGGAGGCAGGCACACTGCGGGGGGAGGCAGGCACACTGCGGGGGGAGGCAGGCACACTGCAGGGGGGAGGCAGGCACACTGTGGGGGGAGGCAGGCACACTGCGGGGGAAGGCAGGCACACTGCGGGGGGAGGCAGGCACACTGCGGGGGGAGGCAGGCACACTGCGGGAGGAGGCAGGCACACTGCAGGGGGGAGGCACTGCAGGGGGGAGACACTGAGGGGGGGGGGGGGGCAGGCGTACTGCGGGGGGAGGCAGGTACACTGCAGGGGGGAGGCAGGCATACTGCGGGAGGAGGCAGGCACACTGCGGGGGGAGGCAGGCACACTGCGGGTAGAGACAGGCACACTGCGTGAGGGGGCAGGCACACTGCGGGGGGAGGCAGGCACACTGCAGGGGGGAGACAAGCATACATCGGGGGGAGGCAGGCACACTGCAGGGGGGAGGCAAGCATACTGTGGGGGGAGGCAGGCACACTGCATGGGGGAGGCAGGCACACTGCAGGGGGAGGCAGGCACACTGCAGGGGAGGCAGGCACACTGCGGGGGAGGCAGGCGTACTGCGGGGGGAGGCAGGCCCAGTGCGGGGGGAGGCAGGCACCCTGCAGGGAGGAGGTAGGCACACTGCGGGGGAGGCAGGCACACTGCGGGGGGAGGCAGGCACCCTGCAGGGAGGAGGTAGGCACACTGCGGGGGAGGCAGGCACACTGTGGGAGGAGGCAGGCACACTGCGGGGGAGGCAGGCACACTGCGGGGGGAGGCAGGCCCAGTGCGGGGGGGAGGCAGGCACACTGCGAGGGGAGGCAGGCACACTGTGGGAGGAGGCAGGCACACTGCGGGGGAGGCAGGCACACTGCGGGGGGAGGCAGGCCCAGTGCGGGGGGAGGCAGGCACACTGTGAGGGGAGGCAGGCATACTGCAGGGGAAAAGGTGATACATGCCATAGCATGTATCATCAGTAGATGTCACAATATCCTTATGCAGAAGTCTCAGTGTGGATTAGAAGCTGTTATGCAAAGGAAATATACACTTCCTTTTAAAAAATGGACAGGTACGCTGAACACAACTTCTTTTTGTATATTTTAATGCTATTAACATGAATACTGTCAATTGTTGCTCCTACTGGAACTTTTACATGATTAACTTTTTCTGCTTTAATTCTCCAATAAACCTGAAGCATTGGTTTAAAAAAAAAAAAAAAGAGTTGTGTTTTTATTTGAACCTGCAATCCATTTGTATGTGCAAAATATGGCAAGGTTTGCTTTTTACAGCCTTGGCCACTAGACTCTATCTTAAAGGGAACTTAAAAAGAGAGGAGTATGGAGACTACCATCCTTATTCCCTTATAAACAACGCAAGTTAATGCAATGCTGATTGTTTTGGCATAAAGGGAATCTGAAGTGAAAAAAATATGGTGGCTGCCATATTTATTTCCTTTTAAACAATACCAGTTGCCTGGCAGCCCTGCTGGTCTATTTGGCTGCAGTAGTGTCTAACACCAGAAAACAAGCATGCAGATAATCCAGTGAGATCTGACAATAATGTCAGAATCACCTGATTTTCTGCAGGCTTGTTCAGGGGCTATGGCTCAAAGTATTACAGGCAGAGTATCAGCAGGATAGCCAGGCAACTGGTATTGCTTAATAAGGAAATAAATATGGCCGCCTCTATTTAGCTCTAACTTCAGGTGTCCTTTAAAGGATACTAGAGGTGAAAAAGGTTGGAGAAAGGGGGGAGCAGGCATTTAGGGAGAGCTGTTCTCCCCCTGTCCTCCACTGACACCCCTCTTTCTCACCTAAAGACCCCCGGCACCTTTTCCGGGTCGACAGGAGTTGCTATCACTGCGCAGATGTCGGCCTGGCAACTCGCGTCCTACAGCATCTGGAGCGCTCTATAGAGTTGGGCCGAACGGTTCGCCTGCGAACGGTTCCATGCGAACTTCCGTGGTTCGCGTTCGCGTCCCGCAGGCGAACCTTTGCGGAAGTTCGGTTCGCCCCATAATGCACCATGGAGGGTCAACTTTGACCCTCTACATCACAGTCAGCAGGCGCAGTGTAGCCAATTAGGCTACACTAGCCCCTGGAGCCACCCCCCCCTACTAAAAGGCAGGCAGCGGCGACCATTACGGTCACTCGTGTGCCTGCATTAGTGAGAGTAGGGCGAGCTGCTGCACACTCTCTCTCATAGGGAAAGATTAGTTAGGCTTAGCTTGTCCCTGGCTGCATACCTGTTCTGTGAACCCACCACTGCATACCTGTTCTGTGAACCCACCACTGCATACCTGTTCTGTGAACCCGCCACTGCATACCTGTTCTGTTCAGTGAACCCACCACTGCATACCTGTTCAGTGAACCCGCCACTGCATACCTGTTCTGTGAACCCACCACTGCATACCTGTTCTGTTCAGTGAACCCGCCACTGTATACCTGTTCTGTTCAGTGAACCCGCCACTGCATACCTGTTCTGTTCAGTGAACAGTTTGGTGTGTCAGTGTGAAGCAGTACCTTAATTACACTACCTGATTGATGTATACACATGCAAGATGTTTTAAAGCACTTTAGGCCTGTCATTTAGCATTCAATATGATTTCTGCCCTTAAAACGCTGCTTTGCGTCAAATCCAGATTTTTCCCGGGGACTTTTGGCGTGTATTCCACTCCGCCATGCCCCCCTCCAGGTGCTAGACCCCTTGAAACATCTTTTCCATCACTTTTGTGGCCAGCATAAATTTTCTTTTTTTTCAAAGTTCGCATCCCCATTGAAGTCCATTGCGGTTCGCGAACTTTAACGCGAACCGAACCTTCCGCGGAAGTTCGCGAACCCGGTTCGCGAACCTAAAATCGGAGGTTCGCCCCAACTCTAGCGCTCTACTCGTGCCCTGGACACTGCAAGGACACTGAACTGGGAGGGATACAGTGGCTGCCATATTTATGTATTTCTAAACAATACAAATTGCCTGGCTGTCCTGCTGATACTCTGCCTCTAGAGGCCTGTACACATGCTAGATTGACACACACTAGACGCTTGATGTTGAGATTGGGAGAGTAAAAACAATGACACTCTCTTCCCCCGCAGTTACACTAATTGTGATATTGGCAGAATCCTCAATCCATAAATAATGAAAAAATAAAAATTCTCAGAAATGTAATTTTCAATGTTTGATATTTCATGAGCAATTAATGAGATTGCTGAATGGCCCAGGGATCTTCCCCATCACTTTTCTCCTTTAACCACTTCCCGACCGCCCACTACACAGGGGCGGCGGGGAAGTGGAGCCCTGCAGGACGGCCTCACCCACAGAGGCGGCGGTCCATTTAAGGGCATGGGCGGAGCGATCGCGTCATCCGTGACGCGATCCTCCGCCGGCGCCTGTCACCGCTCGCTCGCCGCAACATCCCGCCGGCTATACGGAAGCGCCGGCGGGATGTTAACCCCGCGATCGCCGCATACAAAGTGTATAATACACTTTGTAATGTTTACAAAGTGTATTATACAGGCTGCCTCCTGCCCTGGTGGTCCCAGTGTCCGAGGGACCACCAGGGCAGGCTGCAGCCACCCTAGTCTGCACCAAGCACACTGATTTTCTCCCCCCCCCGCCCCAGATCGCCCACAGCACCCATCAGACCCCCCCCCCTGCCCACCCCCCAGACCCCTGTTTGCACCCAATCACCCCCCTAATCACCCATCAATCACTCCCTGTCACTATCTGTCAACGCTATTTTTTTTTTATCCCCCCCCCTGCTCCCTGCCCCCTCCTGATCACCCCCCACCCCTCAGATTCTCCCCAGACCACCCCCCCCCTGTTTACTGTATGCATCTATCCCCCTGATCACCTGTCAATCACCTGTCAATCACCTGTCAATCACCCGTCAATCACCCATCAATCACCCGTCAATCACCCCCTGTCACTGCCACCCATCAATCAGCCCCTAACCTGCCCCTTGCGGGCAATCTGATCACCCCCCCACACCAATAGATCGCCCACAGATCCGACATCAGATCACCTCCCAAATCCATTGTTTACATCTATTCTCTCCTCTAAACACCCACTAATTACCCATCAATCACCCATCAATCACCCCCTATCACCACTTGTCACCTTTACCTATCAGATCAGACCCTAATCTGCCCCTTGCGGGCACCCAATCACCCGCCCACACGCTCAGATTGCCCTCTGACCCCCCCTTATCAATTCACCAGTGCATTAATTACATCTGTTCTTCCCTGTAATAACCCACTGATCACCTGTCAATCACCTGCCAATCACCTATCACCCATCAATCACCCCCTGTCACTGCCACCCATCAATCAGCCCCTAACCTGCCCCTTGCGGGCAATCTGATCACCCACCCACACCATTAGATCGCCCGCAAACCCGCCGTCAGATTACCTCCCAAATGTATCGTTTACATCTGTTATCTTCTCTAAACACCCACTAATTACCCATCAATCACCCCCTATCACCACCTGTCACTGTTACCTATCAGATCAGACCCTAATCTGCCCCTTGCGGGCACCCAATCACCCGCCCACACGCTCAGATTGCCCTCTGACCCCCCCTTATCAATTCACCAGTGCATTAATTACATCTGTTCTTCCCTGTAATAACCCACTGATCACCTGTCAATCACCTGCCAATCACCTATCACCCATCAATCACCCCCTGTCACTGCCACCCATCAATCAGCCCCTAACCTGCCCCTTGCGGGCAATCTGATCACCCACCCACACCATTAGATCGCCCGCAAACCCGCCGTCAGATTACCTCCCAAATGTATCGTTTACATCTGTTATCTTCTCTAAAACACCCACTAATTACCCATCAATCACCCCCTATCACCACCTGTCACTGTTACCTATCAGATCAGACCCTAATCTGCCCCTTGCGGGCACCCAATCACCCGCCCACACGCTCAGATTGCCCTCAGACCCCCCCCACCCCCTTATCAATTCGCCAGTGCATTAATTACATCTGTCCTTCCCTGTAATAACCCACTGATCACCTGTCAATCACCTGCCAATCACCTATCACCCATCAATCACCCCCTGTCACTGCCACCCAACAATCAGCCCCTAACCTGCCCCTTGCGGGCAATCTGATCACCCACCCACACCAATAGATCGCCCGCAGATCCGACATCAGATCACCACCCAAGCGCAGTGTTTCCATCTATTCTCTCCTCTAAACACCCACTAATTACCCATCAATCACCCATCAATCACTCCCTATCACCACCTGTCACTGTTACCTATCAGATCAGACCCTAATCTGCCCCTTGCGGGCACCCAATCGACCGCCTACACGCTCAGATTGCCCTCAGACCCCCCCTTATCAATTCGCCAGTGCAATATTTACATCTGTTCTCCCCTGTAATAACCCACTGATTACCTGTCAATCACCTATCAATCACCCATCAATCACCCCCTGTCACTGCCACCCATCAATCACCCCCTGTCACTGCCACCCATCAATCACCCGCTGTCACTGCCACCCATCAATCAGCCCCTAACCTGCCCCTTGCGGGCAAACTGATCACCCACCCACACCAATAGATCGCCCGCAGATCCGACATCAGATCACCACCCAAGCGCAGTGTTTCCATCTATTCTCTACCCTAAACACCCACTAATTACCCATCAATCACCCCCTGTCACTGCTACCTATCAGATTAGACCCCTATCTGCCCCTAGGGCACTCAATCACCCGCCCACACCCTCAGAATGCCCTCAGACCCCAGCCCTGATCACCTCGCCAGTGCATTGCTTGCATCCATTCCCCCCTCTAATCACACCTTGAGACACCCATCAATCACCTCCTGTCACCCCCTAGCACACCTACCCATCAGATCAGGCCCCAATTTGCCCCGTGTGGGCTCCTGATCACTCGGCCAAACCCTCAGACCCCCTTCCGATCACCTCCCCAGTGCATGGATTGCATCTATTTTCCCCTCTAACCACCCCCTGAGACACCCATCAATCACCTCCTGTCACCCCCCTAGCACTCCTATCCATCAGATCAGGCCCAATACAACCTGTCATCTAAAAGGCCACCCTGCTTATGACCGGTTCCACAAAATTCGCCCCCTCATAGACCACCTGTCATCAAAATTTGCAGATGCTTATACCCCTGAACAGTCATTTTGAGACATTTGGTTTCCAGACTACTCACGGTTTTGGGCCTGTAAAATGCCAGGGCGGTATAGGAACCCCACAAGTGACCCCATTTTAGAAAAAAAAGACACCCCAAGGTATTATGTTAGGTGTATGACGAGTTCATAGAAGATTTAATTTTTTGTCAAAAGTTAGCGGAAATTAATTTTTATTGGTTTTTTTTCACAAAGTGTCATTTTTCACTAACTTGTGACAAAAAATAAAATCTTCTATGAACTCGCCATACACCTAACGGAATACCTTGGGGTGTCTTCTTTCTAAAATGGGGTCACTTGTGGGGTTCCTATACTGCCCTGGCATTTTAGGGGCCCTAAACCGCGAGGAGTAGTCTAGAAAACAAATGCTTCAAAATGACCTGTGAATAGGACGTTGGGCCCCTTAGCGCACCTAGGCTGCAAAAAAGTGTCACACATGTGGTACCGCCGTACTCAGGAAAAGTAGTATAATGTGTTTTGGGGTGTATTTTTACACATACCCATGCTGGGTGGGAGAAATTTCTATGTAAATGGACAATTGTGTGTAAAAAAATCAAACAATTGTCATTTACAGAGATATTTCTCCCACTTAGCATGGGTATGTGTAAAAATACACCCCAAAACGCATTATACTACTTCTCCTGAGTACAGCGGTACCACATGTGTGGCACTTTTTTACACCCTAAGTACGCTAAGGGGCCCAAAGTCCAATGAGTACCTTTAGGATTTCACAGGTCATTTTGCGACATTTGGTTTCAAGACTACTCCTCACGGTTTAGGGCCCCTAAAATGCCAGGGCAGTATAGGAACCCCACAAATGACCCCATTCTAGAAAGAAGACACCCAAAGGTATTCCGTACGGAGTATGGTGAGTTCATAGAAGATTTTATTTTTTGTCACAAGTTAGCGGAAAATGACACTTTGTGAAAAAAAACTATTAAAATCAATTTCCGCTAACTTGTGACAAAAAAATAAAAACTTCTATGAACTCACCATACTCCTAACGGAATACCTTGGGGTGTCTTCTTTCTAAAATGGGGTCATTAGTGGGGTTCCTATACTGCCCTGGCATTTTAGGGGCCCTAAACCGTGAGGAGTAGTCTTGAAACAAAAATGACCTGTGAAATCCTAAAGGTACTCATTGGACTTTGGGCCCCTTAGCGTACTTAGGGTGTAAAAAAGTGCCACACATGTGGTACCGCTGTACTCAGGAGAAGTAGTATAATGCGTTTTGGGGTGTATTTTTACACATACCCATGCTAAGTGGGAGAAATATCTCTGTAAATGACAATTGTTTGATTTTTTTACACACAATTGTCCATTTACATAGAAATTTCTCCCACCCAGCATGGGTATGTGTAAAAATACACCCCAAAACACATTGTACTACTTCTCCCGAGTATGGCGATACCACATGTGTGGCACTTTTTTGCACCCTAAGTGCGCTAAAGGGCCCAAAGTCCAATGAGTACCTTTAGGATTTCACAGGTCATTTTGAGAAATTTCGTTTCAAGACTACTCCTCACGGTTTAGGGCCCCTAAAATGCCAGGGCAGTATAGGAACCCCACAAATGACCCCATTTTAGAAAGAAGACACCCCAAGGTATTCCGTTAGGAGTATGGTGAGTTCATAGAAGATTTTATTTTTTGTCAAAAGTTAGCGGAAATTGATTTTAATTGTGTTTTTTCACAAAGTGTCATTTTCCGCTAACTTGTGACAAAAAATAAAATCTTCTATGAACTCGCCATACTACTAACGGAATACCTTGGGGTGTCTTCTTTCTAAAATGGGGTCATTTGTGGGGTTCCTATACTGCCCTGGCATTTTAGGGGCCCTAAACCGTGAGGAGTAGTCTTGAAACGAAATTTCTCAAAATGACCTGTGAAATCCTAAAGGTACTCATTGGACTTTGGGCCCTTTAGCGCAGTTAGGGTGCAAAAAAGTGCCACACATGTGGTATCGCCGTACTCAGGAGAAGTAGTATAATGTGTTTTGTGGTGTATTTTTACACATACCCATGCTGAGTGGGAGAAATATCTCTGTAAATGGACAATTGTGTGTAAAAAAAATTAACAAATTGTCATTTACAGAGATATTTCTCCCACCCAGCATGGGTATGTGTAAAAATACACCCCAAAACACATTATACTACTTCTCCTGAGTACGGCAATACCACATGTGTGGCACTTTTTTGCAGCCTAACTGCGCTAAGGGGTCCAAAGTCCAATGAGCACCTTTAGGCTTTACAGGGGTGCTTACAATTTAGCACCCCCCAAAATGTCAGGACAGTAAACACACCCCACAAATGATCCCATTTTGGAAAGTAGACCCTTCAAGGTATTCAGAGAGGGGCATGGTGAGTCCGTGGCAGATTTCATTTTTTTTTGTCGCAAGTTAGAAGAAATGGAAACTTTTTTTTTTTTTTTTTTTCCTCACAAAGTGTCATTTTCCGCTTACTTGTGACAAAAAATAATATCTTCTATGAACTCACTATGCCTCTCAGTGAATACTTTGGGATGTCTTCTTTCCAAAATGGGGTCATTTGGGGGGTATTTATACTATCCTGGAATTCTAGCCCCTCATGAAACATGACAGGGGGTCAGAAAAGTCAGAGATGCTTGATGGGAAAATGGGAGATGCAGAGATGGGAAAATTCACTTTTGGCACCATAGTTTGTAAACGCTATAACTTTTACCCAAACCAATAAATATACACTGAATGGGTTTTTTTTTTATCAAAAACATGTTTGTCCACATTTTTCGCGCTGCATGTATACAGAAATTTTACTTTATTTGAAAAATGTCAGCACAGAAAGTTAAAAAAATCATTTTTTTGCCAAAATTCATGTCTTTTTTGATGAATATAATAAAAAGTAAAAATCGCAGGAGCAATCAAATAGCATCAAAAGAAAGCTTTATTAGTGACAAGAAAAGGAGCCAAAATTCATTTAGGTGGTAGGTTGTATGAGCGAGCAATAAACCGTGAAAGCTGCAGTGGTCTGAATGGAAAAAAAGTGGCCGGTCCTTAAGGGGTAGAAAGCCCTAGGTCCTCAAGTGGTTAACTTGACAGGACTTCTATCTGCAGTCAGTACCTCTCTGTGTAATAACAGATAGGTCAGCAGTTATGTCGACAAAGGAAATTGATTTAAAAAAAAAAAAAAAAAAAACCAGGGTGCAAAGACCAAGGGATGAGAAGATTCCTGTCCTTCCCACCTGCCCTGGACCACAGTTGAATTCACTTTTTTCCCTAAGTTTTCTCCTTGGTCAGGGATAGGGAACCTATGGCTCGGGAGCCAAATGTGGCTCTTTTGATGGCTGCATCTGGCTCACATACAAATCAGTAGGAGGATTCCCTAAGCTACACTGCTCAAGCAGCACAGCTTAGTGTGGCAGTGCAAGTAACATTTTCAAAGTAGTGCACGTTTCTGCTGTAGCATGCACTACTAACTTACTCACGCTACCCCAAAACTAACAGCGGCTCCAACTGTCCAACTCTGGACCCTGTCAGATCCAGTGACACTTTGTAGGACAAGATCCCCACACTTTGATTGGCCCAATAGGCTGCCTGTCACTTGAAAGGCAGCCTATTGGGACAAAGTGCGGTAATCTTATCCTACAAAGTGAATCAACCCCCACGTCAGCTAGCTATTTAATTGTACGGTATTCCTCCTGTCTGGCTCTCAGGAAAATTATTGATGTTGCTGAAACCCGAAAGAAGCTGAAGACGTGTCTGACACTTCCGCTGCCCAGGGGATCAACTGTATACACATCACCATGGCAACAGGGACATGAGTCCTACTGTCCCAGTTTGAAACATATTGTATGGCTCTCACAGAATTACAATTGAAAGCGGTATTGTCACCATAAAAATCAAATTTCAACAACAACTGGTCTGAGTGTATTAAGTGATAAAGATGCTAATTCTGCATTCAAAACTTGCAAAACTTTTTCTGCTGTTATGGTTTGGAGTTATCGCATACTTTAGGGGCACTGGCCCTTTAATAGCCATTGCCATTCAGTTGCATGCTGGGGGTACTTTTTAGCTATAATATATTCCTTCACTTCCTTTTATTTCCCTGCCTAGCTGCTTATCAGAAACACCCTCTGATCACTTATGTTTACAAGCAAGGCTGAGATGACTCAGCGATTGGTGGAGTAAATAAAAAAATGACAGTGCAGTTCCTAGTATACACCTCAGTGGGAGTGTCTGAAGACTCTGGGAGGAGGGCAGCTAATGAATACACAATGGGCAAGAGAAGGGAGGGGGGGAAAACAAGAGTCAGGAAGGATATGATGTCAGCATTAGCTTGGCAAGATGGCCACTGCCTAGAATAAGATTTTCTGCTTTTCCTTTATAAAATTCACAGGAATCATTACGTGGATAGCACAATACATCTGTTATGTAAGTAGAACTAGTATTTATCTACTTATATATGTGTTTTTTATTTCTAGGTTAGCATGGGTGTCACTTGTTCTTTAAATTATTTGGCATTTATGGCTCTCTCAGAAAAAAAAGGTTCCTGACCCCTGTCCTAGGTGACATTTTCACACTTTATCAATAAAATGCCACCGGCGAGCATGAGGATACTCAGAATAATTCTCACAGTACTCCGCCTACTTTTTGGTACTTTTTCAATTTTAAGATACTAAAAAAGTTATTTTGAAAAGAAGATAAAACAAATATCTCCTAGGAGAAAACGTAGGAAAAAAAGTGAATTGAATAAGAGGCCGTGGCCCATAAACAATTTACTTTTTATCTTGCGTTTTCTCCTAGGAGATCACTTTCCATCTTCCCTTTAAAATAACTCTCCACACTTTGAAATGAAGTTATTACACTGAATCTGCGCTGTGTCATTACAGCATTCATGAGGCGGACATCATCTGGATGAGCAAAAATGCAGACCTTATTTTAACATTCATTTTTTTGCAAAAATAATGTACAATCTGACTTTCAAGCATAAACACCATCAAATATCATTGTGTAATACGATTGTGATTTTTCAAATTTTTTGTGAAATCTTGCTCTAAAATAAACTATTTTTGTTCCTCTAGCGAATTTTCACAGTAAAATGTTCGATTTTGCACGTTTTTCAGAAAGAAAAATTTGTTTCCTTAGAATGTAATGCCAAAATACAATCTATTTTTGAGAATTTCCGAGAATATTTTCTCAAAGTCGAAAATAGCATTTTCAATGCGAAAATCAATGTGCAAGCAGCACTGCTGTTATCATTGGAGTGGGCTTGATATACATATACACAAGTGTGCTTAGACTGGCCAAGCTTTATTAGCTGGATGCCATCTGGGAGAAGGGGAATTACAGAGATTGATTGGGGGGAGGAGCTTCACAAGATGTCCCTGCGCCACTGATGCATCAGGTTTAGTATATTTTTTCCCTGATTTTTGTCCCCTAATCCTAGGTGCGTCTTATGGTCTGGAGTGTATCGAAAAGTTCTGAAAATATCTCCCAGAAGAAAACTAGAGGTCCTGGTGTCAAATTGATCTTTCTTTCTTCATATACAGTATACACAGTATGTATTTTCTTTCTTAGAGAGAAGCCGAGGTGGGTTTTAAAAATCCTAATTGCACACAGAGGCTGGGTCTGCATATACTGCCCAGCCTCTGTTGCTGTATAGTTCCCCCCCAGCCCCCCCCCCCCCCCCCCTTGCGCTCTGCTGTCCCCTATAAATCAAATCTCTGTGCTAGCGAGCGACACGCAGCGTGTCAATAGCCGGCTGTTTGCATTGCCACTGTCACTCTCTGCCGCTCCCCCGCCTCCTCTATGTCGCCTCTCTGCGCCTGCATCCCTTCCCTCCCCGCTGATTGGAGGGAAGGGACGAAGGCAGGGAGCGGTGACATAGAAGAGGCGGGGGAGCGGCAGAGAGTGACAGTGGAAATGTAAACAGCCGGCTATTGACACGCTGCATGTCGCTAGCACAGCAATTTGATTTATAGGGGACAGCAGAGCGCAGGGGGGGGGGGCTGGGGGGTAACTATATAACAACAGAGGCTGGGCAGTATATGCAGACTCAGCCTCTGTGTGCAATTAGGATTTTTAAAACCCACCTCGGGTTCTCTTTAAAGTGTTTTTTATTGTAAAGATAATAATAACAACAATAAGCAGAATACATTTATATTATTGTTATTATTATTATTATTATTATTATTATTATCATCGTTGTTGTTATTACTATTTTCTTTTTTTAGTGTTTTTCTTCAAAACACTTACTGAATGTTCATTAATGCAATTTTCAATACTAGCCTATGTGATTGAATAAGCTGAGCAGAGCCCTGAAAGAGTTTTCAGTGTCATCATCATTTTCTCATACTGTAAAAACATTGTTTCTCCTATTTTCTCAGCAATACCGATGCTGTAGGTGGAAATTCTCTAGTGAGTGCGGCTAGTTTGGTACGTAATGATAGTGGTGGAACCAGACTGCTAGCATTGGTAATAAACACCTGCTTTGCACAGCGGCAAAGGTTTGTTCTATTGAATGAAAGTTTCTGTGAACTGAAAATACACTTCACCATCTGCTCACTGAACAAATAAACAATTACAGATATGAACTAGTGCAGGTATTGAAGAAAGTTAAGTCAGATAAGCTACATCAACCTCCCCCTAGGAGAGTAAAGCTTATTTTATGGTTTGCTATACACTGGCTAAAATAAAACAGAGAGGAAAGAAATAAAAGGTGAAAAGTTCAGCTTTCACAAAATAGCATTGTGACCTGGGTCATGTCTCAGCTTTCAGAGATGCTGAATAAGCCATTATTGTTCAGTTCCCTGTGCATTATCTGGAGACCTGACGGAAGCAGGTGTCTGGCGACAGGAATACCACCAGCCCGCCACATGATTACAGTGGTGGAACACCCAGGATACAGAAGGAAAGACTCAGAGACAAACACATTAATTTTTACTCAGGAAACAATGTCTAAATAACTTGTTCTCCTCTGCCTATTTGGTCATGTAAATAGTCTAAGCCATGCAAGTGAATTTTGTATCTTTCATCTATTCACTGACCCTTCTAGTCGTGTTAGGCCGAGTAAATAATAAAATGAATATTACATATATTCAATCAAATAACTAGAGAAGTAAATTGAGGGAAAAAAAATAGATAACATATAAAAGAATGATAATGCGAATAAAACTGAATTTAGAACGTTTTATTATAAAAAAAAATAAATAAATCCAACTTTCTATATTTTAAACACTGTTTAAATTGGTAGTTATAGACAAACACAGGGAAGAAGAAGATGAAGAAGAAGAAGAAGAAGAAGAAGAAGAAGAAGAAGAAGAAGAAGAAGAAGAAGAAGAAGAAGAAGAAGAAGAAGAAGAAGAAAAAGAAAAAGAAAAAGAAGATATAGAAGAAGAAGAAGAAGAAGAAGAAGAAGAAGAAGAAGAAGAAGAAGAAGAAGAAGAAGAAGAAGAAGAAGAAGAAGAAGAAGAAGAAGAAGAAGAAGAAGAAGAAGAAGAAGAAGAAGAAGAAGAAGAAAAAGAAAAAGAAGATATAGAAGAAGAAGAAGAAGAAGAAGAAGAAGAAGAAGAAGAAGAAGAAGAAGAAGAAGAAGAAGAAGAAGAAGAAGAAGAAGAAGAAGAAGAAGAAGAAGAAGAAGAAGAAGAAAAAGAAGAAGAAGAAGAAGAAGAAGAAGAAGAAGAAGAAGAAGAAGAAGAAGAAGAAGGAGAATTTTAAACATGTGTACGCTTATCTACTCAAATGCAAAAATAAAAATCACTTTCCGTATACAGTATAATACTACTACTACCACCACTACTACCAATACTACTACCATTATTATTATTATTAATGCAAGTTAAGAACCAGAATATTAAAAAATATATACCCTTATCTACCCAAATGCAAATAAGCCAATGCCTGCTATAGATTATTGGTAAGCAGGGAAGAGGCCAGTTAGCGTATACACTCAAAAATAATCTTTACTACAATGTCAAGCACGAAGAGGCATGTCCTCATGTCCAGTGTCCTTAGAGAAAGGGAAGTTCATGAGAAGGAGGTTTTATTTTTTTGGTTTCATGTTCACAACTTACTGAGAGTAACCAGATTCAGGCTCCCTGCACACTGCAATGCAATTTGCGATTCCGATTCCTATTCCGATTTTGATATTCCCTGAATGCTATCAACAGAAAAACGCAGAAAAAAACGCGGCATGCAGTAATGATTAAAAAATGGAAATTGGAATTGCATGTAAAAAAACTATTAAAAATCGGAATCGCCTGCAGTGTGCAGGGAGCCTCTAGGTGTGTAAGCGGGCTGCATGTTCACCCATCTTCATTAATGGCCATGCATTTTGGAAAACACTACTTCCTTTCTGGAGATGAGGATGATAATGGAGCCAAACTAAATGGAGACAAATGAGAATGGAGGAGATTTGGTCCACTAGGCCAGGCATTGCACTCCTATAAGGGGAACTAATAAAGGGGTAAAGGGGTCTTTACACAGATTCCCTTTTTAATTTTAGATAGTAATCTATATATATAAAATCGTATGTATGTGTGTGTGTGTATGTGTATGTGTGTGTGTGTGTGTGTGTGTGTGTGTGTGTGTGTGTGTGTGTGTGTGTGTGTGTGTGTGTGTGTGTGTGTGTATGTGTGTATGTGTGTATGTGTGTGTGTGTGTGTGTGTGTGTGTGTGTGTGTGTGTGTATGTATGTGTGTGTGTGTGTGTGTATGTGTGTGTGTGTGTGTGTGTGTGTGTGTGTGTGTGTGTGTGTGTGTGTGTGTATGTGTGTGTGTGTGTGTGTGTGTGTATGTGTGTATGTGTGTGTGTGTGGTGTGTGTGTGTGTGTGTGTGTGTGTGTGTGTGTGTGTGTGTGTGTGTGTGTGTGTGTGTGCCGCGATCACTCGAAAACGGCTTGACCGATTTAAACGAAACTTGGTATACAGATCCCTTACTACCTGGGATGATAGGTTCTGGGGGTCTTGCGGCCCCCCTGCACACCTGGGCGGAGCTACAAACAGCAAATCGCATTTCACCCATTCAAGTCAATGGAAAAAATGTAAAAGGCTGCCATTCTCACAGTAATCAAGCCAGAGTCCCCACACTTGGCACAGTTGGTCACTTGGTGACCGGGGTTACAAATCCAGGAAAAGCGGGCGGAGCATAAAACAGCCAATCAAAATGCAGCCATTCATTTTAAATGGGAAAATGTAAACTGCAGCCATTCTTACACTGTTAATCGCAGGGTTCTCAAATTTGCCACACTTGGTCACTGGGTGAATAAGATTAAGATTTAGGAAAGTGGGTGGAGCCTACAACAGCCAATCAAAATTCACCTATTCCGTTTAAAGGGGAATATTTAAACTGCTGCCATTCTTACACTGTTAATGGCAGAGGCTTCAGACTTGCTGCAGTCAGTCATTGGGTGACTGGGGTCCAAATTCACTAAAGGGGCGGGGCCACAAACAGCCAATCAGATTTCTTTGCTGGATAAACTGCTTCCATTCACACATTTTGATGCCAGGAACCTGAAAGCTCACAAAATTGGTCATTGAGTGACTGTGTGACAAGGTTACACAAAGTGGGCGGAGCCAAAAACAAATTTTACTGGGAAAATATAAACTGCAGCCATTCTCACACTGTTAATGGCAGGGTTGTCAAACTTTGCACAGTTGGTCATTGGGTGAATGAGATTAAGATTTTGGATAGTGGGTGGAGCCTACAACAGCCAATCAAAATTCAACTTTTGATTTTCAAAGGGAATATTTAAACTGCTACCATTCTTATACTGTTAATAGCAGATGCATCAACTCTGGTACAGTTGGTCACTGGGTGACTGGGGTTCAAATTCAGAAATGGGCGGAGCCACAAACAGCCAATCAGATATACAAAGTATTGATACCAAGAACTGATAAAATTGGTAAATGAGTGACTATATGTCAAGGTTACAAAAAGTGGGCGGTGCCAGAAACTTAATTTTTTACATGGCAGGGTTCCCAAACTTGACACAATTGGCCACTGGGTGCCTGGGATTATTTTTCAGAAATGTGGGTGGAGCCTACAACAGCCAATCAAAATTCACCTATTGATTTTCATGGGGAATATTTGCATTGCTACCATTCTTACACTGTTAATGGCAGAGGCCTCAAACCTGATACAGTCAGTAATTGGGTGACTGGGGACCAAATTCACTAAAGGGGGTGGAGCCACAAACAGCCAATCATATTTGTTAGATTGATTTCAGCCATTCTGTTATTGGCAGGGTTCTCAAACTTGACACAGTTGGCCACTGGGTGACTAGGATTAATATTCAGGGTGGGTGGAGCGTACAGCAGCCAATCAAAATTCATCTTTTTAATTTCAAGGGGAATATTTACATTGCTGCCATTCTTGCACGGTTAATGGCACAGATTATTATACAGATAAGTGGGTGGAGCCTAAAAAAGCCAATCAAAATTCACCAGTTGATTTTCAAGGGGAATATTAAAACTGCTGCCATTCTTGCACTGTTAATGGCACAAGCCTCAAACCTGATACAGTTGGTCATTGGGTCACTGGGGTTCAAATTCTGAAAAAGGGGTAGAGCAGGCATGGGCAAATTTGGCCCTCCAGCTGTTGAGGAACTACAAGTCCCACAATGCATTGGAGGAGTCAGACAGCCACAGTCATGACTCATAAAGGCAAAAGCATTGTGGGATTTGTAGCTCCTTAACAGCTGGAGGGCCAAGTTTGCCCATGCCTGGCATAGAGCCACAAACAGCCTATCAGATGTGTTTCATTTCACTGGGAAAATACAAATTATTGATGCCAAGGACCCAAAGCTCACAAACATAGTCATTGAGTAACTGTGTGTCCAGGTTACAAAAAGTGGGCGGAGCCAAAAAACAAATTTCACTGGGAAATGTAAACTGCAGCCCTTCTTCGCTGTTAATTGCAGGGATCTCAAACTTTGCCAAGATGGTCACTGGGTGACTGAGATTAATATTCAGGGAAGTGGGTGGAGCCTATCATAGCCAATCAAAATTCACCTGTTGATTTTCAAGGGGAATATTTAAATTGCTGCCATTTTTACACTGGTAGTAGCAGATGCCTCAAACCTGCTATAGTTGGTCATTGGGTGACTGCAATTCAAATGTTGGAGAGGGGCTCAGCCACAAACAGTCAATCTGATTTGTTTAATTTCCATGGGAATATACAAATTATTGATGCCAAAAACCCCAAAGTTCACAAACTTGGTCATTGAGTGTTCGTGCATTAGGGTTAGAAAAAGTGGGTGGAGCCAAAACCGGTCAAATACATACACGGGCAGGCAGTTCCAGGTCATTAGTGGGTGAAAACAAATACCAATTTCACTGGGAAAATGTTTACTGTAGCCATTCTTACACTGTTAATGGCAGGGTTCTCAAACTTTGCACAGTTGGTCACTGGGTGACTGGGTTTAATATTCAGAAAAGTGAGTGGAGCCTACAAAAGTGAATCAATCTTCACCCATTGCTTCTCAAGGGGATTATTTAATTGCTGCCATTCTTGCACTGTTAATGGCACAGGCCTCAAACCTGCTACAGTTGGTCATTGGGTGACTGGGGTTCCAATTCAGAAAAGGGGGTGAAGCCACAAACAGCCAATCAGATTTTTTTACATTTCAATGCAAATTATTGATTCCAAAGACTGCAAAGCTCACAAACTTGGTCATTGAGTAATTGTGTGTTAGGGTTAGAAAAAGTGGGCGGAGCCAACACTAGCCAAATACATTCCCGGGCAACGCCGGGCAATCAGCTAGTTCTGTTATAAACACAGGGATGGGAAAATTACAAGATCATTGGATAATGGAGAGATTTCCAAGATTGCATTTTTTTAACGTTTTCAAAACACATTGCAGCAGAAATGACTTGCCTATCCTCCAGGTGCCAGTCTTCTTCAGTCCTGCAAATCCCAGCTTCTTTCCTTCATCCTTGTATGGCTGCCTGGCATGTCACCTGACCCCCATCTGGCCACATGAGAGCAGAGCAGATAAACATGACAAAGAAGCTGGGAGCTGCAGGACTGGAGAAGACTGGCATCTGGCATGGCATTTGTAAGTTGTTTTCGCTGTGTTGTGCTTTGCATTTTACCGGGAAACATATTCAGTACCTCCTTGATTGCTTATCTCTGCCTGTGCTGGGTGCATGAAACTCTACAATATATGGTCTTAAAATGTCTCTAGGCAGAGCTGAGGATGAGATAATGAAGTGAGGTAAGGAAGGATGCCTAAATGTATTAGAAAAAAAGTGAGGAAACTGTAGCTCTCTTCTGTAAATATGTATTTTTTATGAATATTATGAATATTATATACTAGCTGATGACCCAGTGTTGCTCGGGTATGTATTTGGCTGGTGTTGGCTCCGCCCACTTTTTATAACCCTAACACACAATTACTCAATGATTAAGTTTGTGAGCTTTGGCATCAATAATTTATGTATTCCCATAGAAATGAAACAAATCAGATTGGCTGTTTGGGACTCCACCCCTCTCCAGCATTTTAACCCCAGTCACCCAATGACCAACTGAAGCAGGTTTGGGGTATCTGCTAGTAAAAATGGCAGCAATTTAAATATTCCCCTTGAAAATCAACAGGTGAATTTTGATTGGCCATTATAGGCTCCACCCACTTCCCTGAATATTAATCCCAGTCACCCAGTGACCATCTGGGCAAAGTTTGAGAACCCTGCCATTAACAGTGTAAGAATTGCTGCAGTTTATATTTTTCCAGTGAAATTTGTTTTCAGTTCTGCCCACTTTTTGTAACCTGGACATACAGTCACTCAATGACCAAGTCTGTGAGCTTTGCGGTTCTTGGCATCAATCATTTGTATTTTCCCAGTAAAAAAAAAAAAATCTGATTGGCTGTTCATGGCTCTGCCCCATTTTCTGAATTTGAACCCCAGTGACCCAATAACCAACTGTACCAAGTTTGAGGCTTGTGCCATTAACAGTGCAAGAATGGCAGCAAATTTAATATTTCCCTTGAAAATCAACAGGCAAATTTGAGAACCCTGCCGTTAACAGTGAAGGAGGGCTGCAGTTTCCATTTTTCCAGGGAAATCTGTTTTTGATTTCAAGTTTTTGTAACCTTAACCTCTTGAGGACCATGGTGTTAAACCCCCCAAGTGACCAGGCTATTTTCTGTTTAATTGGCCACTGCAGCTTTAAGGCCAAGCTGCAGGGCCGTACAACTCTGCACACAAGTGATCCCCCCCCCCCTTTTCTCCTCACCAACAGAGCTCTCTGTTGGTGGGGTCTGATCGTCCCCCCTGTGTTTATTTTTTTTTTTTTTTATAAATATTTATTTGTTTTTTTACTATTTTTTTATTATTTTTTTAACCAAATCCCCTCCCTCCCCTCAGCCGGCCAATCACGGCGATCGGCTGTCACAGGCTTCTGCCTATGAGAGCCGAACGCTCTTTTGTCCCCCAGGGGGCAGCCGTGTCACACGGCTGTCCCCAGTACAGTGCTGCTGCTGATCGCAGCGCTGTACAAGTAAACACACAGCGGTTTCACCGTGTAACAGTCTTCCGAGTGACGATGGCCGCTCGGAGACTGAAGGCGGAGCTCAGCTCCGCCCCCCAAGCAGGAGATGCGCGCGCAGCCTGCGTGCAATCTCCTGCAAAACAGAGCCCCAGGACTTTACGCCAATTGGCGTTAGGCGGTTCTGGGGCTGCCGCCGCAGCCACGCCCATCGGCGTGACGCAGTCAGCAAAAGGTTAACACACAGTCACTCTTTCACTAAGTTTGTAAGCTTTCGGGTTCCTGACATCAAAATTGTGTGAATGAAAGCAGTTTATCCAACAAATAAATCTGATTGGCTGTTTGTGGCTCTGCCCCTTTTGTGAATTTGTACCTCAGTCACTTAATTACTGACTGTAGCAGGTTTGAGGCCTCTGCCATTAATAGTGTAAGAATGGCAGCAGTTTCAATATTCGCCTTGAAAATCAATAGGTGAATTTTGATTGGCTGTTGTATGCTCCACCTGCTTTTATGAATATTAATCCCAGGCAGTCACTCAGTGACCAGCTGTGTCAAGTTTGAGAACCCTGCCATTAACAGTGTAAGAATGGCTGCAGTTTATATTTTACCATGTAAAAAGTTAGTTGTTTTTGGCTCCGGCCACTGTGAAATCCTAAAGGTACTCATAGGATGTTGGGCCCCTTAGTGCACCTAGGCTGCAAAAAAGTGTCACACATGTGGTATTGCGGTACTCAGGAGAAGTAGTACAATGTGTTTTGGGGTGTATTTTTACATATACCCATGCTGGTATGCTTGCTCTGTAAATGGACAATTGTGTGTAAAAAAAATAACATAATTGTCATTTACAGAGATATTTCTCCCACCCAGCATGGGTATGTGTAAAAATACACCCCAAAACACATTGTACTACTTCTCCTGAGTACAGCGGTACCACATGTGTGACACTTTTTTTGCAGCCTAGGTGCGCTGAGGGTGTAGGGGGGTGACTAGGAGCCCCCAGGGGGCAGTTTAGGACTTAATCTATAAAATAGCGTTGACAGATAGTGACAGGGAGTGATTGATGGGTGATTAGGGGGGTGATTGGGTGCAAACAGGGGTCTTTGGGGTGGGCAGGGGGGGGGTCTGATGGGTGCTGTGGGCGATCAGGGGGCAGGGGGGGAAATCAGTGTGTTTGGGTGCTGACTAGGGTGGCTGCAACCTGCCCTGGTGGTCCCTTGATCACTGGGAACCAGGGCAGGAGGCAGCCTGTATAATACGCTTTGTATACATTACAAAGCGTATTATACGCTTTCCATGCGGCAGATTGGGGGTTAACAACCCGCCGGCGCTGCTAATTGGCCGGCGGGTTGATGTCGCCGGTGGGCGGAGCTAATTGCCGGCGGATGCGCGTGCATACAGTGCATGATCCCTGCCCAGCTATTCCCGTAGCGGCCGCGGCCAATGGGTGTATTGCGGTCGTTCTGGCCCACACTTTGCTGCTGCCCATGGGCTGAAGGTGGTCGGCAAGTGGTTAATCTGCAAGGTGGGAAAATAGCACCTCGGAGAAACCTCAGGATACATGTCATAATATTGGTTTTAAGAGTTTTAGTGTTTTGGGGGTTTTTTTGTTTGTTTTTTTGCTTTTTGCAAAAACTGCAAACATTTTCCCCAAATTGAAAATAGCATTTTCAATGCAAAAATGACGTGCATCATTGTTGGTGTGGTTCCAATGTTGAGCGAAAATGCCAATATTATCCTTGTATACATTTTTATGCAAATAATGTTAAAATTGACTTTCGAGCAAAAATGCCAATGAAAATGATTTTTCATAAGTTTGTGATTTTTTTTCATATTTTTCACTAATTTTCATGCAAGAAATAAACAATTTTGAGTTTCTCGTGATCTGATTTTTGCTGTAAAAATAACTATGTGCTACAGTTTTTACTCATTTTTGCTAATTAGTTTCTTTTGGCCATTTTGCAAAAATACTATGTATTTTCGTAGATATTTTCTCGAAATCGAAAATAGCATTTTTGTTGAAAAAAATGACTGGTAAAAATTTGCAAGCAGCACTGTGCTGTTCTCACTAACTAGAGTGAGTGTGGTATGTGCTGGTAAAATGGGTAAGAATAAAAAGCCCTTGGTGGTGCTATATCTCATATGGTTACAGAAGAAGAACCAATGTCACCATGAAAAATGGTGGCAAAAGTCCATTTGGGCAGACATGTTTTTTTATTACATAGAATTATTTTGCCCATCTGCTGGCTGATGCTTGCTGCAATGTCTGCCAAGTTCAGAAACATTAACACCTTAGAAGTTCTCTTCTAGAATTTAGAACTCAATCTTAGAACTCAAATCTGCCATGTTTAGAGCAAAAATAACATTAATTTCACTCAAAAAATGCTACAGCATGTGTTTTGCATTCCAAAGGTCCACGAGTTTAAGCGTGGATTACCCTACCCCTACCCCCACCTTTTATTCATTTCAGCCTGTGTTTTAGTGCTTTGCTTCTACTCTCTTTAGTTTATAGGTCACACTGCCTTTTGACTGGCTGCCTTTTCATACTTACAAACAGGGCCGGATTTCTGGAAAGGCCACAAAGGCCACGGCCTAGGGCGATTAAATCAGATAAGATAAGAAGGGCGGCATGACTTGGAGAGAGAAGAGGTCATATGTCAAAATGAATCACCTCTTCTGGTCCCGCAGCGCAGCCAGCCAGCGCCCTGCTCTGCACTAATAGCTGAATTCCAGAGTTCCCCAATTCCAGCAAGTCTCTCTCTCAATCAACATCTGCTGTCACCTCATCTGATGATCCATTCCTCTTATCATGATCATACAAGTTGATGTGAGAAAATACCAGGGATTTACATTACAAAGCAGATAGAACTAAGTTCCGCTGAGTTTTAATGCAGGCATTCAAAGACATCAGTGAACCCTGCTAATTTCTTCACTTTCTCCTTTACAGTTGTGACACTGACCCCAGCAGCTGTAAATTACACTTTCTTATCTCTAGTCTACTTAAATTTATGGCTTCAGGTTTTTTTTTCTTCCTAGCCAGCAGTGGTCTCAGTTAACTCTTTCCTGACTCATTTTCTGTTCCTACCATCTATGAGAGGAATAAAAATGCTGTTTGCTTTACTTTCATTGCTAAACTGTCACTGTCACCTGAGCTGTTACTACCTCTATGCTAGTCTGTATAGTTTGGCATCCTTCTCCTTTCCTGTAGCAGTAAAGCATTGTACCATTTTAGCCACAGCGAAAGCAGAGAGTTTTGAATGAGGACGATACCATTTATTGGCTTAAAAGAAAAAAAGTAATCTTTCTGTGAATAAGCCTTCTTAAGACTTTGTTCCTGTATACTGTCAATATGTTAGAGGAAACCACCATATGTACTTTCAACATTCAAAAGAGATACATATATTTTTCAAATATAAATAAATATCATTCAGATGCTTTAAAGTGGAGCTGAACTCTTGCACAGGACAGAAGGAAAACATAGAAAAATCTACCTTGTATTTTTTTAGAGAGCCTGTGTAATTCCCCCTCATCTGTGTCTAATCTGAGGTTGTAATTTGATCTCTCCTGTGCCCCCTGACTGCCACAACATCTAAGCTCATTTGAAAGCACAGGATGTTAACAATATGTCTGCTTCCATGAAAGCAGGAAGTAGACACTGACGATTTATTGCAGGATTTGTATCAGCTGTAACAAAGAAATATTTTTTTAAAAGGTTATTATGTTATTGTGTATCTTTTGAAGCAGAGAGGAAGTTCTGAGTTCAGGTCCGCTCTAATTACAACCAAACATCCAAAGTGGGTATTGACAGGATGTTTGCTACTTACCTGTTCTCTGTTTCTCTCCATTGAGCTGTCCTGCCACCTGTTTGTGGCTCTGACTGCAGCAGTCGCAGAGGACAAAGAAGCAGCGCATGCTCTGGCCACTCACGCTCCCTGTTACCTGTTTGTGGCTCTGACTGCAGCCAGTCGCACAGAGGACAAAGAAGCAGCGCATGCTCTGGCCACTCACGCTCCCTGTCACCTGTTTGTGGCTCTGACTGCAGCCAGTCTCACAGAGGACAAAGAAGCAGCGCATGCTCTGGCCACTCACGCTCCCTGTCACCTGTTTGTGGCTCTGACTGCAGCCAGTCTCACAGAGGACAAAGAAGCAGCGCATGCTCTGGCCACTCACGCTCCCTGTCACCTGTTTGTGGCTCTGACTGCAGCCAGTCGCACAGAGGACAAAGAAGCAGCGCATGCTCTGGCCACTCGCACTGCCCTGCCACCTGTTTGTGGCTCTGACTGCAGCCAGTCGCACAGAGGACAAAGAAGCAGCACATGCTCTGGCCACTCGCACTGCCCTGCCACCTGTTTGTGGCTCTGACTGCAGCCAGTCACACAGAGGACAAAGAAGCAGCGTAAGCTCTGGCCACTCACGCTCCCTGTCACCTGTATGTGGCTATGACTGCAGCCAGTCGCAGAGGACAAAGAAGCAGCGCATGCTCTGGCCACTTGCGACTTGCGCAAGTTTTCTGCTCCTGCCCAGATGTGCACAGCAACCAAGGCCAGTACAGTGTTATGCATTCTTGACAAGTACATATATCAGCGTCATTTCTCAAGTATGCATTCCCAGAACACTATTGGCTGCTGTGCACTTTCGGGCAGGAGCACAAATTGCAGGAATTATTGAGCAGACAGAGCATCCTCTGATTCTTGGCTGAATGGGAGGCAGAGCAGCACAACTGAAATGAGCCCATTCAAACCAATGATCGATAGTCAGTGTTGAGCAGAATGTTTCTTGGTAGTGGTGGTGGTGGCGGGGGGGGGGGGGGGTAGATGACAGCAGGCCTAGGGCACTGGAAAGTACAAATCCGGCTCTGCTTACAAAGGGAAATATGGAAAACCTTCCCTGAGCAAAGTAGGCCAAAGAGAGATGAGACAGGCGGGGGCAGGTGGGAAAACTGGGGGAAAAATTGTCCTAATCACTTATCTAGGGACGGCAACTTTCTTTTTGATGGGTGAGGACTGACATTAGGATAACTAAAAACTGCCTTATAAGTTTAAGCACCCATTCAAATGAAACTGGTTAACTAAGATTTTCCATAATATCCTAGTATGAGAATTCATTGAGATGTGTGAAATTTTCTTTCAAAATGTGATTTTGTACATTTTTTTTTTTTACATATACAAGATGCTAGAGTCCCGGTGCAATGCCAATGTCCTCTGGGGTCCAGAAAAGCTTATGCTGAAAGCATCCACATCTGCTGCTATGACTGCATCCCGTGTTCAGAGGGGGGGGGTGTCTAATGTCACAGGTAGGAGTGATCAATGGAGTGTAACAGTAAGAAGGGGGAGTGCACCATTGCTGCATTAAAAGCTGACCATTAACAATTCTAGACATTTATTATAGTGCAGGCCAGTTGCGTGCGGTCCGGTACTATTCATGGAGAGAATCCAAACACAGAACTACAAAAAGTTAATGTAAGAGTGAACAGAGGCACCAGCAGGATAAAAGGTTATAAAAGGCTTAAAATTCCTCAGGAGGTGATGGTGGACTCGCCTTCTCAAAGCAGACAATGTACCGTCAGTTTTATCCTGCTGGTGCCTCTGTTCACTCTTATCAATATCCACCCCTGGTGGTGGGGTTGATCCCCATTTTTCCTTATCTACAGAGAGCGACTTTTAATCCTGAGTGAGGACAGATCTAATCTCCTCACCTGCCTATACAGTGGTTACCTTGGCGGTAACCCACGTTTGTAAGTATATACATTATATACTTTTCATTTCCAACCCATTGTTTTGCATACTACACTACATTGATCTCTCGGTATTTCTTTTGTCTCTAACAACAAAAAGTTGTTTAGGTGATAGTTAACCTCCCTAGCGTTCTGGACGAGCTGAGCTCGTCCAGAGACGCTAGAGGGCACCGCTCAGGCCCTGCTGGGCTGATTTGAATACATTTTTTTAAACACGCAGCAAGCACTTTGCTCGCTGCGTGTCCTACCCGATAGCCGCCGCTTGCCACCGATCAGCAGCTACCCGCCGCGATACAGGCCCCCCCCCAAGACCCCGTGCGTTGCCTGGCCAATCAGTGCCAGGCAGCGCTGAGGGGTGGATCGGGACTCCCTGTGACGTCACGACGTCGATGACGTCACTCCATTCGTCGCCATGGCAACGGTGGAAGCCCTGAAGGAAATCCTGTTCAGAACGGTATTTCCGGACGGGTCTTTGCGCCGGCGGCAATCAGAGGGGTGAGAGGGACGCCGCAGGGAGGGGGGAATCATGTAGCTAGCGCTAGGCTAGCTACATGATAAAAAAAATATATGCACGAAAAAACGTTCCAACGGGAACGCCAGGCAGGTTAGTAACTAAGGACCATATTCCATTATATGTTTCACCTGAGTTTTCTCCTAGGAGATAAATTATCATCTTCTATTTAAAATAACTTTTTAACATTTTGTAATTGAAAAATTATCAAAAGTAGGTGAAAAGCACAAATAAAATTATTCTGAGTGTTTTCTTGCTTTCTGGTGGCTTAAAAGATATTTTATTGGCGAGGTGTGAAAATATCACCTAGGAGAAAAGTTAGGAGAAAAAGTCAATTGCGTATGGGCCTAACTGTACAAGCTTTCTTTGCAAGCTCCTTCTCAAAGCTAGCTTCAATAATTTTGGCTTGTAATGAGCACAAATTGTGAAATCGTAAGGCAAGATTTCTGGAAAAATCATAATTCATTTAGTTTGTAATCATAGTCAGGACCATAATTGCGCATTTCCACACATTTTTTGTGTAATTTTGTGCTGACTTTAGTGCAGGGGTCTCAAACTCACGGCCCGTGGGCCATTTGCGGCCCTCGATACAATATTTTGTGGCCCTCGCCGGCAAAAGCTTCCTTATAGTTCGCTTCAGTGCTCCAAAGTAATCCTCTGCATCCCCACCGCTAAACGAGGGCTGCAGAGCCCCCAAATCACCCGGGGGGCAATCCTCTGGCATTTCCTGGAAGGGGCAGAGCTTTCAGCTTCAGCTCTGCCCCTCCTGATGTCAATTCCGGCGCATTGCCGCCTCTGCCCGCCCCTCTCACTCTTCCTTCACAGAGAGGGGTGGGGAGAGGCGGCGATGCGCCACGATTTTTGTGAAATCCCTTATGCGGCCCAGCCTCATCCTGACTTTGCCTCCTGCGGCCCCCAGGTAAATTGAGTTTGAGACCCCTGCTTTAGTGGTTAAAAGCAAAGATACATGCTATTGTCACCAATATTGTTGTGTAATGCTACGTACACACTGGCGACTACAGTCGTTTGAAACAGCTCATTAAAGATCGTTCTGCCGACAATCGGGGGGGGGAAGCATTTCTCCAACGATCATTAAGAAGAACGACGAAAAAACGACATCGGGAAGATGAAGATATCCAACCTGACGGATCGGATCTAGCGACAATCGTTGGAAAACTATAGTGTGTACAGTTATCTGCCGACAACGATCGTTACAAGGGTCAATGTGCTTGCGTTGGATTCTTCCCCGCTTCCGCACTTCCTGTGTAGCGCGACCCGTAAAGATTGTTACATTACAAATTTCAAATAAACTTTGTTTTCAAGTTAACTATCATATATTTTTATCTATTGTAACTCCATGTTAGTGTTTTTTTTTTATTTTATAGAAATATGTACGCAACATTTCCCTCTGATCGTTCTTTTCTGCGCGAACGATCGTTAAAATGTGTATGATGATCGCTTCATCCCATCATTGCATTCCAATTGTTCCAATATTGTTCGTCTTTCAATTATTGTTCGTTGCAAATGATCGTTATCGCCAGTGTGTATGTAGCATAAGTTAAGAGAATAATGGGAAAAAGTTAAAAAAAAGTTTACTAAAAAGCTTTCGAGAAAATACATTTTAAAAATGCAAAGGAAAATTTTTTTTTGAAGCTGTAATTTTGCTGAGATTAAAAACCATTGCTCCTTTGCATTTTGTTCACATTAGTCTCCTTACCATAGGTTGCAGATTTGGTGATGATAGCATGTTTAAGGGCTTTACTACTAACCGCTTAAGTCGGCATGAAATTACCGTATATACTCGCATAAAAGCCGACCCGCATATAAGCCAACCCCCCCCCCCCCCCCCACACACACACACACACACACACACACACTTTTACCTGTAAAAAAAATGATTGACTCCCATATAAGCCGGGGGTAGGAAATGCTGGCCGCCTTATTCCCCTAATGTGTCCCAGTATAGCTAGTAAAGTGCCCAGTATAGCTAGTATAGTGCCCAGTATGGCTAGTATAGTGCCCAGTATGGGTAGGTAGTGCCCCAGTATAGCTGGTATAGTGCCCAGTATAGCTAGTAAAATGCCCCATTATAGCTAGTATAGTGCCCAGTATCGCTAGTATAGTGCCCAGTATAGCTAGTAAAGTGCCCCAGTATAGCTAGTATAGTGCCCAGTATAGGTAGGTAGTGCCCAGTATAGCTAGTATAGTGCCCAGTATAGCTAGTAAAGTGCCCCAGTATTGCTAGTATAGTGCCCAGTATAGCTAGTAAAGTGCCCAGTACAGCAAGTATAGTGCCCAGTATGGGTAGGTAGTGCCCCAGTATAGCTGGTATAGTGCCCAGTATAGCTAGTAAAATGCCCCATTATAGCTAGTATAGTGCTCAGTATTGCTAGTATAGTGCCCAGTATAGCTAGTAAAGTGCCCCAGTATAGCTAGTATAGTGCCCAGTATAGGTAGGTAGTGCCCAGTATAGCTAGTATAGTGCCCAGTATAGCTAGTAAAGTGCCCCAGTATTGCTAGTATAGTGCCCAGTATAGCTAGTAAAGTGCCCAGTACAGCAAGTATAGTGCCCAGTATAGGTAGGTAGTGCCCAGTATAGTTAGTATAGTGTCCAGAATAGCTAGTAAAGTGCCCCAGTATAGCTAGTATAGTGCCCAGTATAGCTAGTATAGTGCCCAGTATAGCTAGTATAGTGCCCAGTATATAGCTAGTATAGTGCCCAGTATAGCTAGTATAGTGCCCAGTATAGTTAGTAAAGTGCCCCAGTATAGCTAGTATAGTGCCCAGTAGTGATGGTATAGTGCCCAGTATAGCTAGTATAGTGCCTAGTATAGCTAGTATAGTGCTCAGTATAGCTAGTAAAGTGCCCCATTATAGCTAGTATAGTGCCCAGTATCGCTAGTATAGTGCTCAGTATAGCTAGTAAAGTGCCCAGTATAGCTAGTATAGTGCCCAGTGTAGCTAGTATAGTGCCCAGTATAGCTTGTATAGTGCCCCAGTATAGCTAGTATAGTGCCCAGTATAGCTAGTATAGTGCCCAGTATAGCTAGTATAGTGCCCTAGTATAGCTAGTATAGTGCCCAGTATAGCTAGTATAGTGCCCAATATAGCTAGTATAGTGCCCCAGTATCGCTAGTATAGTCCTCCTTTTCTAAATTTGAACCCCAGTCACCCAATGACCAACTGTACCACATCTGAGGCTTGTGCCATTAACAGTGCAAGAATGGCAGCAATGAAATATTCCCCTTGAAAATCAATAGGTAAATTTTGATTGGCTTATGTAGGCTCTACCCACTTTTCTGAATATTAATCCCAGTCACCCAGTGACCAACTGTGTAATACTTAAGAACCCTACCACTAACAGTGTAAGAATTGCTGCAGTTTACATTTTCCCAGTGGAATTTGTATTTGTCTCCGCCCACTGATGACCCGGCATTGCCTGGGAATGTACAGTACTTGGCTGGTGTTGGCTGCGCCCACTTTTTCTAACCCTAACACACAATTACTCACTGACCAAGTTTGTGAGATTTATGGTCTTTGGCATCAATAATTTGCATTGAAATGAAACAAATCTGGCTCCACCCCTTTGTCTAAATTTGAACCCCAGTCACCCAATGACCAACTGTACCAAATCTGAGGCTTGTGCCATTAACAGTGCAAGAAAGGCAGCAATGAAATATTCCCCTTAGGTGAATTTTGATTGGCTTGTGTAGGCGCTACCCACTTTTCTGAATATTAATTCCAGTCACCAAGTGACCAACTGTGCAAAGTTTGAGAACCCTACCATTAACAGTGTAAAAATGGCTGCAGTTTACATTTTCCCAGTAAAATTTGTATTTGTCTCCACCCGCTGATTACCCTGGCTATGTATTTGGCTGTTGTGGCTATGGCCACTTTTTTAACCCTAACACACAATTACTTAAAAGGATACTGTAGGGGGTCGGGGGAAAATGAGTTGAACTTACCCAGGGCTTCTAATGGCCCCCCGCAGACATCCTGTGTTGGCGCAGCCACTCACCGATGCTCCGGTCCCGCCTCCAGTTCACTTCTGGAATTTCTGACTTTAAAGTCAGAAAACCACTGCGCCTGCGCAGCTGCATCCTCGCTCCCGCTGATGTCACCAGGAGTGTATTGCACAAGTCCAGTATGGTCTTTGGTCTGCGCAGTATGCTCCTGGGGCCATCAGCAGGAGCGAGGACACGGCAATGCAGGCGCAGTGGTTTTCTGACTTTAAAGTAAGAAATTCCAGAAGTGAACTGGAGGCCGGGCCGGAGCATCGGTGAGTGGCTGCGTGGGCACAGGATGCCTGCGGGGGACCATTAGAAGCCCCGGGTAACTTCAACTCATTTTCCCCCGACCCCCTACAGTATCCCTTTAATGACCAAGTTTGTAAGCTTTGCAGTCTTTGTCATCAATAATTTTCATTGAAATGAAACAAATCTGATTGGCTGTTTGTGGCTCCACCCCCTTTTCTGAATTTGAACCCCGGTCACCCAAAGACCAACTGTACCAGGTTTGAGGCTTGTGCCATTAACAGTGCAAGAATGGCAGCAATGAAATATTCCCCTTGAAAATCAATAGGTGAATTTTGATTGGCCTATGTAGGCTCCATCCACTTTTCTAAATATTTATCCCAGTCACCCAGTGACCAACTGTGCAAAGTTTGAGAACCCTACCATTAATAGTGTAAGAATAACTGCAGTTTACTTTTTCCCAGTGAAATTTGTATTTGTCTCCACCCCCTTTTTGGTTATGGGAATAAAAAGTATACTGTATGTTATTCCAGGTAATGTACTATGTGTGCCAAATTTCATTTAAATCCGTTCAGCCATTTTTGCGTGATCGAGTAACAAACATCCAAATATCCAAACATCGAAACATCCAAACATCCGAACTTTCCCATTTATTATATTAGTAGGATGTACCGTAATATTTAATTAGTGTTTCCCCATTGCAAAATCTTTCCTCTCCCTGATTAACATTCTTAAATGATTGATTGAGCTCTCCCAGAGTGCTCTAGGAGGAGAAGACTGCTTAACTAAATAGCCTTGGGCTAAACATCACTAGGAGGGTGGGGCTAAATACTAATTTACACCAATATATAGACATAGGAAGTGTCTCTGATGTTGAAACCAGGATAATTAATGCAAAACTGGGAAATCTGAAAAATCTGTTACAATAATATGTTGTTGTGCTACCACTTTTAAAGTGTACCTGAGATGGTTAAAAGTGGTGTATTTATACTTACCTGGGGCCTCTTACAACCCCATGTGGTCTGTGAGCTCGCTCATCATCCTCCCCGGCCGCTCCATTCTCTGGTTATCACCGCCAGTTATCTGGAAAGTCGCGGCCAGACTGCATAGAAGCTTCCAGAACAGAGCTGCTGGAGGGTGAAGGGGAGAGATTACAGGGATAAAAGGAGAATGGCTTTGCCACGGAGGATGGTGAGGAAGCCCACACACCTCATGGGGCTGTAGGAAGCCCCAGGTAAGTATAAGTACACCCATATTCAGGGGTGTAGCAATAGCCATAGCAGCTGCTCTGGGGCCGTGGCGCAGAGGGGGCCCAGGTGGTACGTAATGTATTCACCATTAACTGTCCTGTGTTTCTCCACCCTCTGCCTTAGTTCCCATGAACTATGTGTAGTTTTGATTGAATGAAAATGTAAATTGCCCAATTAACTCATATCCATAGGGTAGGGGCAGGTAGCATTGCTTAAAGGAAACATCCGAGCACCAAAAAAAAGAGCTCTACCTACCCGAGCTTCCTCCAGCCCCTGGCATTCACTATGCATGATTGACAGCGGCGCTTGCGCAGTAGATGCCAGCCTGGTGAAGTCGCCTTCTGAAACAGAGCAGATCCTGTGACTCTGGAGCTACGGCGAGGGTCATAGCGGCTGCCAGGGGCTGGAAAAAGCCCCGGGTAATTAGAACTTATCTTTTTCAGGTGCTTGGATGCTTCCTTTAAAGAGACTCTGAAGTGGTAAACCGCCGCATCTGACTGGAAAAAGAGTGCTGCAGACCCCCCAAATCCCCGGGCAGATTTTGCTGCTCTGAGAGGCAGAGCTATGAGCTGTAGCTCTGCCTCTCCTGACGTCAATCGGCGTGTGGATCTCCGCCTCTCCCCGCCACTCTCTGTGAAGGAAGAATAAGAGGGGCGGGAAGAGGCAGAAATCTGCCGCGATTGACATCAGAAGAGGCAGAGCTACAGCAGAAATCTCTGCCTCTTCAGGAAGCGCCGGCCAGATTCACCCCCCGGGGATTTGGGGGGTCTGCAGCCCTCGTTTTTCAGCGGGGACGCGGCAGTTTGCAGCTGATGAGAGTTCTGAAGCAAATTAAAAGGTAAACATAGCAAACCATTTTTTGCTTCAGACTCTCTTTAAGAGTGCCTACAACTGAGGGCCACATGAACATTTTGCTATGGGGCCCCATGATCTCGAGCTATGCCACTGCCCATATTGACCATCTCAAGTTCTTGTGATGGGAAAAAAATCTACTGAGAACATTATTAGAATAATTCAGAATGAGAGAGATACAGAATCTGAGAGTAAACTCTAAATAAGTGTGATAAATTAGTTTCATATTTTATTAGTTAGGCTTCTGAGCCTGTAGATGTAAATCAGTGGCAGATAATGTATATAAGGTGCTGGTGACTGTGTGTCCCCATCCTGTGCTGAGGATGTGCAGAGCTGCCGGTGACAAGACTGTGTGACAACATCTGCTGGTGACAAGACTGTGACACGGGCTGCTGGTGACATGAGGTGGACACTTGTACACTCTGCTTCCATACTGTTGACACTGTCTCTTACTGCCACATACTACGGAGCAGTGAGATGCCAGACTTCCTCCTCAGCTTGTAGAATTGATGCCATAAAACCTCTGTTTGAATATGAATATCACCAAGAGGGAGATGTCATCATAGCAGGATTAGTTGCTGCTCACCTTACTGCCGCTAATATCTTTGGTAAAGATATTAGATCAAAGCCTACGTCTATGTGCATTGGGTAAATCCTTGTTATTATTACCAGTCTCTATGTAATTAACCTCTTGAGAACCACAGGTTTATACCCCCCTAGTGACCAGGCAATTTTTACAATTCAGCATTCTGCAGCTTAAACAGTTTATTGCTCGGCCATACAACTTAGCAGCCAAATGAATCTTACCTCCTTTTCTTCTCACTAATAGAGCTGTCTTTTGGAGGTCTCTGACTGCTGCTGCCAGTTTTTTTGTAATAACAAAAAGCGTGTCCTTAGGAAATGCATGGCCAGGGCCGCGCAGACGCAGTTGCCGTCAACTTACAAGTCAGCTGTAATGAAACTGCACCGCAGAAAGAGAGCAGAGGATCATGGAGGACCGGTGCGGCACAGGATGGCTGCAAAGGGCTGGCAGGAGCCCCAGGTAAGTGAAACTCTTTGTTTTTAGTGAATCTTCCACTTTAAAGAGAGAGAGAGAGAGAAAAAAGCATACCTCCATATAGCATACATGTCAAACTCTAACCCATGGACTAAATCTGGCTCGCAGAGACATGAAATTTGGCCCGCAAGTGATTTCCCCATTTTGCATATGTTTAGCCCACTGTAGACCACCAGGGAAGCTATACTGGAGATGAAAGCCATAGATTACCAGAGAAGCATTATGGGAAAGCACTTAACATCAGTGAACTGTTTAGGGGTGCAGAGGGGACCACTTGCCACCAGGTAAGTTTTTAAAGGTGTGAATGGGGGACCACTACACACCAGGGAACTGTTAAGGCTTGGAAGGGGGACCACTAGACACCAGGAACTGTATAAGGGAGGGAATGGGGACACTAGACATCAGAAAACCGTATGGGGAAGGGAGGGTGCCACTAGACACCAGGAAACCGTATAAGGAAGGGAGGGCCCACTAGACACCAGGGTACTGTATAGGTGAGTGAGGTGGGATCATTAGACAACAGGGGACTTTACAAGGGAGTAAGGTGGCCACTAGACATTGAGGTTGTGCTGCAAGTTTTTAATTTTGGGCCACTTTGTATTTAAATTGGACACCTCCACTATGAGGGAATCTTATGGCAAAGACAGGTTTTCTTTTGTGCTTTGATGAAGCAATAGCTAGGTAACCAATACACAATAATTTTGAATCTAACATTTGATTATTTGGAACATTTGTCTTGTTTGTTAGTGTTGTGACCTTTCTATATTCTCAAGAATGAGTAGTCCTAAGTTATTTCTGCTCACTGCTTTTCAGCATTGACCTGGATGGATATGCAAGAATCTTAGGAATGATTTTTGCTATTAAAGAAATCAACAAAAACCCTGATTTCCTGCCCAATGTGACTCTGGGTTACCATATATTTAATACGTGTGGAATTCCGATGCAAACCCTGGGCTATGTGCTGCAGATCCTGTCTGGAGAGAAGATAAAGGCTCCCAACTATTCCTGCAGAGAACACGGGGAAGTGTCCGGTTTTATTGGTGACACCAGTGTCCAGTCCAATTACGCCATGGCTCAGCTGCTCAGCCTCTATCGCTACACACATGTAAGTCATCACTGCAGTTCCTTAGTCTGCATAAATTTGGTGTAGCTCTACTTGCAATGTCATTTTTACACCATGGGCTTGATTCACAAAGCGGTGCTAACCTACTTAGCATGTCTAAAGTCTTTAGACGTGCTAACCAGGGTGCTAAGTAGGTTAGCACCGGATTTCTCAATTGATTAATCTACTTAGCACCCTGGTTAGCATGTCTAAAGAATTTAGCCGTGCTAAGTAGGTTAGCACCGCTTTGTGAATCAAGCCCCATAACAGCTATAAAAGTTTGGCTCTGCAAAAACATTTTACCATCAAATAATATCATTTTTATCACTTACAGCACAATTAGTGCTATACAACGTAAATAGCACAACACTTATTGCTTACAGTCTGGCTCAAGCGTTGGGCACCTGGAGCCAGGAATGAGGTGAGTTGTTTCTTCTAGGAGGCTTCCCGCTGCGTGTTCTGTGCAGCAGAGGGGGAAGCATGGAGGGCGGGGGTCCTGGTAAGTGGGAGGGAGATGTTGGCCCCCTCCCCGTAGCAGAGTCCCAGTGTGGCCGTGGCTCCCCCATCCATCACTGCACCCTCTCCCCCCCCCCCCCCAATGACAGCAGTCCAGGCGGATACCCACCTGGCCTGCCCCTGTGTACCTTTTGTACCTCAATAATTCTGATATTACATGTATGACCTCGGATTGTTACTGAACTTTCACTTGTCTCCTATCAGGTTCTGGTGAGTTACATAGTTCACTCTATGTCCAGCTGCTATACCTTTCACCTACAAGGCCTGGGAGTAACCAAAGTCGGGGAGCTGTTATTTTCTCACCTCCTGTTCAAGTGAGGATGCGCCACACAGGGTGAAGAAGGTGGTGTTAGATTGGGGCATTGGAGCTGAGCTGTGAGCTCATAACCTGCCAAGCCTGACAGCAGTGATGGGCAGATATTTTCCGTAATCACGGATTAGCGTGGTTCACAAGCATTTTTTCACTATTCGGCTTTGGTATTCGATGTCGTGATTGATTCTGGATCACGGAATTCGGCCACGGAAATTCCATGATTACAAATATTCAGAAAGCAATCATGGTCGTGATCGCGGGGATCACAGTAAAAATTAATTCATGTTTATCTCCCGCCGACTTGTCAGTTAATAGCAAAGCCCCCTTACATGGTAGGAACACCAAATTTGCCAGATATGTTAAGAAGAACAGTGGGAACAAGAGGACACAGGTACAGGCGGCAGGCAGAGAGTAGTCAGATTCCAGGCAAGGCCAGTATATTAGGCAGTGATCAGAGAGAGGTCAGTTTCCAGGCAAGGTCGGTACACGAATAATCCAATAACAGTAATAAATCACACCCAGTAAAAGCACCCAGCCAAAGCTATCACGGGAAAAATGCAACTGTCATAGCAAGGTTTAAATACTGGCAGCATCCAATCCGTGGCCGGCCACACAATCTCAGAACCAATCATTCTCATGCAGCCCTGCCTGAGTGTCATGATTAACATATCAGCTGACACAACATTACAACGCCTACCTATGTGTCAGCTGACTAGGACTGTCAGCTGACACTAAATTTCTTATATTTCCTTAAGGAAGTTTTCTCCAGAACGTCCATCCCCTTTCAGCGTTTGAACGTACAGGAGCTGGAGTGGAACGCACAGCCCCATCAGGAAGGACGCCCGCGTTGCTAGGGGCCGCATGCACAGAAGCACAGAGGACAGAGAGGCTTGTGTCTCGCTGCGGGAGCCTTCATCGTTGGAGTGTAGAGGTAGGTCCCTGACAGGGACCCAGCACTGCAAGGAAAGAGTGCTAACCACTACACTGCCAAGCTGCATTATGGGATTGCACATCGAATTTTCTTGTGAGTATTGCAGTTATTCAGTTTACATTTTCCCGAATCTGTCATATGATACTCAGGTACAATTGAATAATTCCCGACCAAAAAAAGGAACAATTCATCTCTAACACGTGTTGGCATGCTGATGACATGTAGCTGTGGGAATAACCACAAAGACCTTTTAAATCCTAAAAGCCTAATTCAGGAAGTTTCTTCATTTAATTTTGAATAACTTCAGTACAATGGCTATCATTCATAAAGGACCAGTCGGTAGTGCGGGAAAACACCGTTCTTCTCCGCAAGCGGCACTTAAGACTTCTGGGTGGTCATTCATAAAGAAGTTGCCTGTTGCGATAGAAGTGCAGAAGAGGTTTTCTGGAGGAAGCTGGCGGTAGTGTGGCGGAAGACATGCGGAAACATAAAAGCCGCCCGATTCCCTCCGTGCGCTGCTCTGTCTGATGCTGCTTGGGAGGTCCATCCCATTCATTTACATGTAATCCGCCCGCCTATCGCTACTGTCGAGCAAGCGGTATTTTCCTTCTGGATACCGCTTGCTCTAATGTTTATGAATGGACGTGTTTGTTACTTTTTCTAGATAAATCTAGAAAAACTCAGCACAAGGCGGTGATTTATCACTCTGCTCGGTAGTGTCATTTTTTCATGCGGAAAGAGGCTTTATGAATGCTGACTTTGCCGAGTGGTCGGTAAAGTCAGCTGTTTTAAGCATTTCCGCATGCGGAAATGCTTTATGAATGATAGCCAATGTGTCTTACATATTTTTTTTTCCTAGATTAATTATGAAACAACGGACCCTTTGCTGAGTGACCAAAAAATGTATCCAACTTTATACCGACTTTTAAAAGATGATCAGTTCCGTTATTTAGCTATCATCAAAACGTTGCTACACTTTGGATGGAACTGGGTTGGGATTGTGGCAACAAGTGATAACATTAGTGAGATGGAGTTACAAGGACTGAGCAAGATGATGACCCAACATGGGATCTGCATGGAGTATGTCATTGCATTTGCTAATGACATGAAAACTAATATCCGTGATATTGAAGTTTTGAAGAAAACGACAGCTAAGGTGGTAATATTATGTGGAACTTTCTCACTGTTCGCATATTATTTTTTAGATGAGCTGGAAAAGATCAACTTTAATGCCACCTTTATTCTTCAGGAGTCATGGAGAAATGTAATTGATGAGACATATTTTCCCATTCAGCTGCTCAACTGCAGCCTCATTTTTCTATGGCCTGAAAGTACTTCCCCTAACATGACTGCTTTCATGAAAGATGTCTTCTCATCCACCCACCCACCTGACCCAATACGAGAAGACCTCTGGTTATTGACATACAATTGTCTTTCTTCTAACGTATATAAAAATCTTATTTTTGAGCAGAAGTTTGAGATCTCTGGCGTGAACTGCACAGACGTCTATAAAATGTGGTTAGCTGGCTCTGAAATGACGGTGACAAAGCCTTTCTACACATTTTCTGCGGTGTATGCCCTGGCTGATGCCCTGAGGGTTATGTACTCTGTGAAAAGGGCATCCACGGAATTCAGAGTAACAGAAGTGGTAAGTTATATTATTGCTATTATTATTATCCTCCAGTTCTTCCCTGGTTGTGTCAAATGGAAAACAAAGAGTTATGCTTCTGCAGGGGAACACTTTCATTTCAGCGCAGGAGACTTGAGTGCATGGGGACTAACTTCGATGCCATCAGAAGACGGAGCTGAAGTTACTTTAAAAACACTCTAATTCGGCCTCCAGCTATTGCTGGAAGCCACATTATTTCATCCCCCACTCTCCATGGTGGCCTGGAGGGGGAATAGTATTTAATGCGGCCAGGAACTTGTGCAGTAGCAGGATCAGCCATACCGGCTGTATTCTGCACCCAAGTCTCCCACGCCGATTCCTCTCGTACACTCTATAGGATAGAAAGTTAAACTTTCTAAACCTATCAAGTAAAAAAACTTACTATGTTCTTAGAAAACTTAAACAAGGTATTCAATGTGTTACCATTTTTTGCATTCATATGCAAACTCAAGTTGTTTTTTTTTGTTTGTTTGTTTTTAGATGATTTGTCATCCAGATTTTCCTTGTAAATACTGTTTGCTTTAATTTGTTTCTATTTCTGGTAAGTATACAGTTTCAATAATCAAAATCAATGCTGTAAAAATCTTTGCTGTAAATTGGCCAAAATCGATCGATTCAGTCCATTGCACAGAATTTAATATATTGTTTTAAATGGAAGCAGTGCTGTAATATGTATGAACAGAGGCGCCAAGCAGAGTAAAACAATGTTCTAAAAACGATAAAAAGAGGGAAGTTGAGGTGGACTTACCTCCCTCTGGTAGTGGACATATACTCAAATGCAGAGTAAAAATATATATACAATTTATTCACCACTCCATAAAATCGCAACGCGTTTCGCGGTCAACAGTCCGGCTTCATCAGGCAGTATAGGAGCATAAAAAACTGGTTCAGGTCCATAAAGCGTGTGAGCGCTCAAGTAACAACAGCAAGTGATTATGTGGGGATGTTCCTTCAAAAAAAAAAAAAAAAAAAAGGTGGAAAGAGAAGTTGTGTCCAAAATTCTGTTCAGTACTGTATACTTCTTCTTCCTCTCCTTCTTCTTCTATATCTTCTTCTTCTATATCTTCTTCTTCTTCTTCTATATCTTCTTCTTCTATATCTTCTTCTATATCTTCTTCTTCTATATCTTCTTCTTCTTCTTCTTCTTCTTCTATATCTTCTTCTTCTTCTATATCTTCTTCTTCTTCTTCTTCTTCTTCTTCTTCTTCTTCTTCTTCTTCTTCTTCGTCTTCTTCTTCATCTTCTTCTTCTTCTTCATCTTCTTCTTCATCTTCTTCTTCATCTTCTTCTTCTATATCTTCTTTTTCTATATCTTCTTCTTATTATTATTTTTCTATTTCTTCTTCTTCGTTTTCTATATCTTCTTCTTATTATTATTTTTCTATTTCTTCTTCTTCTTCTTCTTCTTTTTCTATATCTTCTTCTTCTTCTATATCGTCTTCTTCTTCTTCACTTATTTCTCTTCTATATTTTTTTTTTTAAAGAAATGCAGCTATTTTTGAGCGTAATAGCTGGTGGCGCATGGTGGAAGTGCCATTGTATGTGCTCCCTGGCAGTGGAAACACACAGACAGCAGGAGGTAAATTCAGCAAGAGCAGCAGCAGGAGGAGGATGATTGTGTGGCAGCAGGCAGTCAATGAGGCAGGCAGCGAGACATAATAGACTGTGGTACCTAGTGGTGGTACCAGGCCGTAAATACACAGCATGAGTTTCCACACAGCAGTCGTGAAGCCCACATCGTGTCCAATACACAACTGGGACATCACAGTTTTCAACCCGGACACCTCTAAAAAGAATATCACAAAGTATTAAAAAGTATATATATATATTTTTTAAAGAAATGCAGCTATTTTTGAGCGTAATAGCTGGTGGCGCATGGTGGAAGCGCCATTGAAAGTGTGCTCCCTGGCAGTGGAAACACACAGACAGCAGGAGGTAAATTCAGCAAGAGCAGCAGCAGGAGGAGGATGATTGTGTGGCAGCAGGCAGTCAATGAGGCAGGCAGCGAGATATAATAGGCTGTGGTACCTAGCGGTGGTACCAGGCCGTAAATACACAGCATGAGTTTCCAGACAGCGGTCGTGAAGCCCACATCGTGTCCAATACACAACTGGGACAACACAGTTTTCAACCCGGACACCTCAGAAAAATTAAACCTTTTTATTTTTTAATGTTTTTTTTTTTTTTTTTTTTACAGCAAATTACACATATAGCTATTGTTGGACGTAATAGCTGGTGGCAGAGTGGCAGAAGAAGGTAAATATGTGTACCCTGGCAGTGGGAAACACAGCAGACAGACAGCAGCAGCAGCAGGAGGAATGGAGGAGTAGTGTGAGTGTGGCAGCAGGTAGGTAGGCAGCGTGACATAATAGCCCTGGTACCTAGCGGTGATACCAGGGCTGTAAATAAACACAACAGGAGGTCCCAGACAGCGGTCGTGCAGCCCACATCGTGTCCAATACACAACTGGGACAACACAGTTTTTAACCCGGGCACCTCAGAAAAATTAAACCTTTTTTTTTTTAATGGTTTACTTTTTTTTTTTTTTGACAGCAAATTTAACATATAGCTATTGTTGGACGTAATAGCTGGTGGCAGAGTGGCAGCAGAAGGTAAAATCTGTGTACCCTGGCAGTGGGAAACACAGACAGACAGACAGCAGCAGCAGCAGGAGGAATGGAGGAGTAGTGTGAGTGTGGCAGCAGGTAGGTAGGCAGCGTGACATAATAGCCCTGGTACCTAGCGGTGATACCAGGGCTGTAAATAAACACAACAGGAGGTCCCAGACAGCGGTCGTGCAGCCCACATCATGTCTAATACACAACTGGGACAACACAGTTTTCAACCCGGGCAACTCAGAAAAATTAAACCTTTTTATTTTTAATGGTTTACTTTTTTTTTTTTTTTGACAGCAAATTTAACATATAGCTATTGTTGGACGTAATAGCTGGTGGCAGAGTGGCAGCAGAAGGTAAAATCTGTGTACCCTGGCAGTGGGAAACACAGACAGACAGACAGCAGCAGCAGCAGGAGGAATGGAGGAGTAGTGTGAGTGTGGCAGCAGGTAGGTAGGCAACGTGACATAATAGCCCTGGTACCTAGCGGTGATACCAGGGCTGTAAATAAACACAACAGGAGGTCCCAGACAGCGGTCGTGCAGCCCACATCGTGTCCAACACACAACTGGGACAACACAGTTTTCAACCCGGGCAACTCAGAAAAATTAAAACTTTTTTTTTTTAATGGTTTACTTTTTTTTTTTTTTGACAGCAAATTTAACATATAGCTATTGTTGGACGTAATAGCTGGTGGCAGAGTGGCAGAAGAAGGTAAAATCTGTGTACCCTGGCAGTGGGAAACACAGACAGACAGACAGACAGACAGCAGCAGCAGGAGGAATGGAGGAGTAGTGTGAGTGTGGCAGCAGGTAGGTAGGCAGCGTGACATAATAGCCCTAGTACCTAGCGGTGATACCAGGGCTGTAAATAAACACAACAGGAGGTCCAAGACAGCGGTCGTGCAGCCCACATCGTGTCCAATACACAACTGGGACAACACAGTTTTCAACGCGGGCACCTCAGAAAAATTAAACCTTTTTTTTTTAATGGTTTCCTTTTTTTTTTTTTTTTACAGCAAATTTAACATATAGCTATTGTTGGACGTAATAGCTGGTGGCAGAGTGGCAGCAGAAGGTAAAATCTGTGTACCCTGGCAGTGGGAAACACAGACAGACAGACAGCAGCAGCAGCAGGAGGAATGGAGGAGTAGTGTGAGTGTGGCAGCAGGTAGGTAGGCAGTGTGACATAATAGCCCTGGTACCTAGCGGTGATACCAGGGCTGTAAATAAACACAACAGGAGGTCCCAGACAGCGGTCGTGCAGCCTACATCATGTCCAATACACAACTGGGACAACACAGTTTTCAACCCGGGCAACTCAGAAAAATTAAAACTTTTTTTTTTAATGGTTTACATTTTTTTTTTTTTTTGACAGCAAATTTAACATATAGCTATTGTTGGACGTAATAGCTGGTGGCAGAGTGGCAGCAGAAGGTAAAATCTGTGTACCCTGGCAGTGGGAAACACAGACAGACAGACAGCAGCAGCAGCAGGAGGAATGGAGGAGTAGTGTGAGTGTGGCAGCAGGTAGGTAGGCAGCGTGACATAATAGCCCTGGTACCTAGCGGTGATACCAGGGCTGTAAATAAACACAACAGGAGGTCCCAGACAGCGGTCGTGCAGCCCACATCATGTCTAATACACAACTGGGACAACACAGTTTTCAACCCGGGCAACTCAGAAAAATTAAACCTTTTTATTTTTAATGGTTTACTTTTTTTTTTTTTTTGACAGCAAATTTAACATATAGCTATTGTTGGACGTAATAGCTGGTGGCAGAGTGGCAGCAGAAGGTAAAATCTGTGTACCCTGGCAGTGGGAAACACAGACAGACAGACAGCAGCAGCAGCAGGAGGAATGGAGGAGTAGTGTGAGTGTGGCAGCAGGTAGGTAGGCAACGTGACATAATAGCCCTGGTACCTAGCGGTGATACCAGGGCTGTAAATAAACACAACAGGAGGTCCCAGACAGCGGTCGTGCAGCCCACATCGTGTCCAACACACAACTGGGACAACACAGTTTTCAACCCGGGCAACTCAGAAAAATTAAAACTTTTTTTTTTTAATGGTTTACTTTTTTTTTTTTTTGACAGCAAATTTAACATATAGCTATTGTTGGACGTAATAGCTGGTGGCAGAGTGGCAGAAGAAGGTAAAATCTGTGTACCCTGGCAGTGGGAAACACAGACAGACAGACAGACAGACAGCAGCAGCAGGAGGAATGGAGGAGTAGTGTGAGTGTGGCAGCAGGTAGGTAGGCAGCGTGACATAATAGCCCTAGTACCTAGCGGTGATACCAGGGCTGTAAATAAACACAACAGGAGGTCCAAGACAGCGGTCGTGCAGCCCACATCGTGTCCAATACACAACTGGGACAACACAGTTTTCAACGCGGGCACCTCAGAAAAATTAAACCTTTTTTTTTTAATGGTTTCCTTTTTTTTTTTTTTTTACAGCAAATTTAACATATAGCTATTGTTGGACGTAATAGCTGGTGGCAGAGTGGCAGCAGAAGGTAAAATCTGTGTACCCTGGCAGTGGGAAACACAGACAGACAGACAGCAGCAGCAGCAGGAGGAATGGAGGAGTAGTGTGAGTGTGGCAGCAGGTAGGTAGGCAGTGTGACATAATAGCCCTGGTACCTAGCGGTGATACCAGGGCTGTAAATAAACACAACAGGAGGTCCCAGACAGCGGTCGTGCAGCCTACATCATGTCCAATACACAACTGGGACAACACAGTTTTCAACCCGGGCAACTCAGAAAAATTAAAACTTTTTTTTTTAATGGTTTACATTTTTTTTTTTTTTTGACAGCAAATTTAACATATAGCTATTGTTGGACGTAATAGCTGGTGGCAGAGTGGCAGCAGAAGGTAAAATCTGTGTACCCTGGCAGTGGGAAACACAGACAGACAGACAGCAGCAGCAGCAGGAGGAATGGAGGAGTAGTGTGAGTGTGGCAGCAGGTAGGTAGGCAGCGTGACATAATAGCCCTGGTACCTAGCGGTGATACCAGGGCTGTAAATAAACACAACAGGAGGTCCCAGACAGCGGTCGTGCAGCCCACATCGTGTCCAATACACAACTGGGACAACACAGTTTTTAACCCGGGCACCTCAGAAAAATTAAACCTTTTTATTTTTAATGGTTTACTTTTTTTTTTTTTTTGACAGCAAATTTAACATATAGCTATTGTTGGATGTAATAGCTGGTGGCAGAGTGGCAGCAGAAGGTAAAATCTGTGTACCCTGGCAGTAGGAAACACAGACAGACAGCAGAAGGGCAGTACACAGCAGCCCACTGTAGGTGTAAAATGTGTGGCTACAGGCGACGTAATAGTCAAACTGAACCAGGCTGGCTTAGTAGTGAGCAGGAGCCAGGAGGTGGTAAAGGGTGGTAAGGCATATTAACAATGGTTCCGGCAGCCAGTTCATGTCCCCCTCTCGCCGACAACAGGGGCCAGGAACTCGCCTTCCACCCACGCCTGGTTCATCTTGAGAAACGTCAGTCTGTCCACAGACTTGTGAGACAGACGTGAGCGTTTCTCGGTGACCACGCCACCAGCTGCACTGAAGCAGCGCTCGGACAGCACGCTGGAAGGGGGACAGGACAGCACTTCCAGGGCGTACTGCGCCAGCTCGCTCCAGATCTCCAGGTGCTTGACCCAATACTCCATGGGATCAACAGGGGCATCGCTGTCAAGCCCGCTGTAGGACCCCATGTAGTCAGCCACCATGGGGGTCAGGCGCTGGCTGTGACCGGAGGAGGATGCTGCTGCATGCACCTCCTCTCTAGTCACTGCTGGAGCCTCTACAGTCCTGTAGAGCTCGTTGCTGAGAGACAGCAGTCTGTGGGGCGCTTGCTGCTGGATGCAGGCACCTGTTGCTGCCTCTGTGCTGGCTGGACAGTGGGGGTGGAAGGCTGGGGGAAGGCTTCCTCCAAGCGCTCAAAAAGGGCCTGCTGCTAGCTCCTTATTTGTTGCGCTGGGTCTCCTCCTGCAGGAGGCAGGAACTGGCTCAACTTCCCCTTGAGGTGCGGGTCCAACATCATGCTGATCCAGATGTCCTCCCTCTGCTTCATCTGGATCACCCTGGGGTCCTTGTGCAGGCACGTCAGCATGTGCGCTGCCATTGGGAAGAGGCGGGCCACGTCTGCTGGCACATCGACGGCAGTGCTGTCCTCATCCTCCTCCTCTGCCGCCTCATCCTCTCTCCACCCCTGCACCAACTAAGCTGCACTGTGCTGATCCCCCTCATCAGCAGCAAGGTCAGGGACCTCCACCAAGTCCTCCTCCTCCTCCCCCTCAGAGGTGGACTGTGCAGCTGCATGCCGCTCCTGCTGGGCCAAGGCTGCCGCTCCCTGTTCCAGTAAAGCATCGAGGGCCCTGTTCAGCAGACAAACCAGGGGCACCCACTTGCACACCATAGCATGGTCCCTGCTCACCATGTTGGTGGCCTGCAGAAAGGGAGCCAGCACTAAGCACACCTGCTGCATGTGCCCCCAGTCGTCATCGGGGATGATGGATGAGATGTTGCTGGTCTTGTCCCTTTTCTGAGCGGCGGACACAGTGGCCAGGGCAAGGTACTGGTTGACAGCGTGCTTCTGTTCAACCAGACGCTCCAACATCGCCAGGGTGGAGTTCCAGCGAGTTGGAACGTCAAGGATCAGCCGATGGCATGGCAGATCCAGCTCCTTTTGCACGTCTTCCAGGCTCGCAGAGGCTGCAGCCGAGCGTCGGAAGTGACGCACAACATTCCTTGCCGTTTCCAGCAGTTCGCCCATCCCCTGGTAGGTGCGCAAGAACTTCTGCACCACCAGGTTCAGCACGTGGGCAAGACAGGGGATGTGGGTCAGGTTTCCCCTGTCGATCGCGGCAACCAGATTGGCCCCATTGTCGGCCACCACCTCTCCGACTCTGAGGCCTCTGGTTGTCAGCCAAATCCTCTCCTGCTCCTGGAGTTTGGCCAACACATGGGTTGCCGTCAGTTTGGTCTTCCCAAGGCTGACCAACTGCAGCAGGGCTTGGCAGTGGCGTGGCTTCACACTGCTGCTGAGGCGGGGGGTTTGGCCAGGTGTGCCGGAGGATGGCAGAGGATCGGAGGAACCTGCTGCAGTTCCCCTGACCCTGCGGGGTGGCACCACCCACTGTGTTGCTGCTGCTGCTGTGCCTGCTGCTGCTCTCCCATCCTCACCCCCTTCCACCAAGCTGACCCAGTGGACAGTGAAGGACAGGTAGCGGCCTGTCCCGAAGTGGCTGCTCCAGGAGTCCATGGTGACGTGGACCCTTTCACCAACCGCGTGCTCCAGCCCTGGTGGTGGCGGCACCCAGTCTTTGTCTGTCACCACGTCATCATCATCATCATCATCCTCCCCCTCCTGAAACATGTCCTGCTGGGATGATGACCCCCCAATCTCCTCTCCTGATGCATGGATGGGCTGCTTGACTGTTGCCACAGTCTTGCTGTCCAATCCCTCATTCCCCAAAGTGCCCATCAGCATCTCCTCCTCCAAATCGCCAACAACAGCAGACAATTGACTCATGATGCCTGGGGTCAAAAGACTGCTGAATGACAGATCGCCAACTGACGGTGAACTGGCCTCCTCCCCAGGCCCTGCTGGGCGGCTGCTGTGAACAGGGGTGGTGGTGGTGGTGTGGGTGGAGGCCTCAGATGCAGAGCTGATGGCGGGCTGCTCATCCTCCGTCATCAGTTGCACCACAGTGGCTGCATCCTTTTCCTCAATGGGACGTTTCTGACCCGGCTGGAGGAAAATAGGAGCAGGTACTACACGCTGCTGCTGCTGCTGTGTCTCTGCAGCGTGAGTTGCTCCTGCTGGGCGGCGCCCAAGGCATCCACGGCCAGTGGCTATAGGCGGAATGTTAGCCACTGACGCAGCTGCTGCTGCTGCGGAACTGTGCATGGTGGTGCGGCCGCGGCTTGCCACAATGCTGCTCCCTCTCCTCCTGATTCCCTTGCTGCCCTTCCCTTTGCCCAAACTGCGCTGGCTGCCACCTCCAGACATCTTAGATGTTTTGGGCGTAAACAAAAATGTTTTTTAAAAGGGCGGGTGAAAAAGTTGGGTACTTTAATGGAGTGGGTTGGTGGGTGAGGTGACACTAATCACTAAGTGATTAGATCGCTAAGTGATTACTAGTACAGTACAAATACAAAATACAATAATTAGGAATAAGTAAGTGTGAACAGTGAACAGTGAGTGTGTCCCCTAGTACACTAACTAGAAAATACAATAATCAGTAGTAATCAGATTCAGTAGAAGGAAATAGAGTGTGTGTACACTACAGACAGTGCATGCACACACACACACAGGAGCTAGCCTATGAACAGTGACTGAGTGTCCCTCCCTAATACAGTAAGAACTAGAAAATACAATAATCAGATTCAGTAGTAATCAGATGATTCAGTAGAAGGGAATACTGTGTACTGTACAGACAGTGCACGCACATACACACGCAGGAGCTATGAACAGTAACAGTGAGTGTCCCTAGTACAGTATACAAAATACAATAATCAATCAGTAAGTAAAGGACAAGACAGGGTAGAATAAACAGCAGAAACACTGGTATAGATCAGAAATAAACTAACAGAGGACAGGAGGACAGCTGCCCACACAGGCAAGGCCCTGAGGCCTAAAGCTGTGTAAGCTTGCCTGCAGCAGCTGCCTGTCTCTATGTAACACACAAGCTACTAACTAAAATACAATCTCTATCTAGCTAACAACAATATAGGTGTATAGAGCAGGTGTATGTGAGCAAAAACGCTAGGTAGCTGACCACTATAGAGCACTTGCTAAGCCAAAGCACAAAGGAGCAGATCTCTCTCTGTACAAAGTCAGGCAAGGATGGAAAAAATGAACATGGCGGCCGCTATTTATAGGGTAGAGGCTGTCCAGGGTCCCCCTCTGCGATTGGCTGCCGTCAGAGGGCCTGGGAGCCCTCTGATTGGCTCTAAGGACATCAATCTGGGCTATGACGCTATTCGAGCTTGAATAGCGCTGTTTGCTCGAATAGCGAGTGGGCTATTCGAGTTCACTCGAATAGTAGTGTTGTCCGGATCATGAACGATTCGGATCTTTAATCCGAATCTATTTTATGAGTCGATCATCCGAATCATCAAAATGAGTGATTCGGATCGCAAAAGGGGCGGGGCCAGGAGCGACACGCCCCCTCTCAGCGGGCAGCGGGGTCTTGGAAGCAGAGCAGAGATGGACCGCTCTGTTGGAAGGGAGGCAGCCTTGCAGGGAGACAGGTAGATGAGAGAGAGGGGACATGGGTGCCACTGCCAGATATGTGTAGAGCACACATACTGGCTATAACGTGCTGCGCATTATAGGCTGGCTGTTCCGTAGTGCTGCACAGTGAACACATTGGAAGCTTTTGGCTCAGCACAGCTCAGTAACTTTGCAGACAGTGTGATTGAAAGGCAATATAATCCTCCTGCACTCGGCACTAAACAGCTGCACTTATCTTCTGGGAATGCTTTCTTTCACTGTGCGACCTTTTCTTTCAAAGTGTACAGATGAACATATAGGTGAAATATATGTAAAGCATGTGATTGCAGCATGTGGGTATTACGTGCAAACATTTCTGCTCTCTGCTCGTCCCTCCTCCCTTCTCTGTCCACTCCCTGCCCTCTGTCCATCTTCTCCCCTTCTCTGTGTGTCCACTCCCTCCCCTTCTCCTGTCCACAGACCTGTCCTGCTGTTCTTTTCACCCCCGAATGCTTCCGGTAGTAAAATGATCCGAGATTTGGATCAAAGATCCGGATCTCTTCAATGATCCGATTCGAATCATCCGGATCATTGAAAAGATCCGAACTTCCCATCTCTATCGAATAGCCCATTCGAATAGCTGCAGCTATTCGAGCTCTGCTGAGCACCACTGCAACAGAGTAACCAAGCAGCTCAGGGTGACCCAATCTACTAAGAATGTATAGGAGGATAAAAGAGACCAAAAAGCCCTCCTACTAAAAAAAGCAAAGCGTGGTGTAATTTGCCTTCTTAAAACAGAAGCAAATCTGCAATAAATTAGCTATAAGTGAACATTTGTGGTTACCCACAATGCACTGCTACTGAATATGCAAATTATCCCTCTTTGCCCTTGGTTTGATATGACACTACTTCTTCTTCTTGCTTGGACCAGCCCCTTCTTCTTGCTTGGACCGGCCCTGGAGGCAGGACGCTACTTCTTCTTCTTGCTTGAAGGTTGAGGAACTTACTCTATTATATATATAGATCCTATACTTTATTCCAGGTAATGTACTATGTGTGTGCCAAATTTATTTCAAATCCGTTCAGACATTTTTGCGTGATCGAGTAACAAACATCCAAACATCCGAACTTTCCCATTTATTATATTAGTAGGATTACTGTACATGATTTTGTGGTTGCAACTTTTATTATACTCAAAATGTATGCTGGACCCTTGCTTGCCACATGTTTCCATGTGTATTCCTGTATTGTCTTATTGCTGTATGTCACCCCTAAATATTGTCTGTAACCTTAACCAATGTACAGCGCTGCATAATATGTTGATGCTTTATACATACAATAAATAAATGATGAGTAATAGTAGTAATACAAGTCGGATTAGTACTAATGGTAGTATTTTATTGTTTTTAGCCTGCTAATTTTGACAGCTCTTACAATTGTTTGTAGTAACCTATCTGATGTTCTATGGAAGCTTCACAGATATGTCAGAAATCCACCTCACAAAGACTCAATGGTGAAAAGGTATTTGTTTAATGAAAAAGGGAATGCATTCAGCAACACAATATGTATAGCAAACTGGGTTATTCACAGTTTTGGAACCACTCATCTTAGTCACATTTATAAACTGACCAGTTTTCGTGACAATGGAGACATAGCAGATGCCTTGAACTTTCGAGCAGAGATTATCACCTGGAAAGGAGGCATGGTAAGTGATAGGTTACAGAGATAGGTACATTCCACAGTCACCAAATATATAATACTTGTATGAATTATATCCTGACAATGTTCACAATAAAAACAAGATGTTTTAAATCAGGATTATGCCATTTATTAGCTAACTTAGAAGTAAAGGAGTAAGCTTTCGGCTAGTATGTGTAAGGAATAGCGGAGATGCCGCCGCTGAGTCAAGCGGCATGGCGGCTATCTCCGCGTGTCAGCCTGCGGCCTCTGCCGCACGGTTACGTGCTCAGGTTATGCCTGGTCCTTCCATTGCTCACAGGCTAAGAGCTACGTGCGCGCGAGCAGAGCGACAGGACCTTTATGCAGCTAAGAGGGGAGTCAGCTGATCATGCGGTCAGCTGACTCCAGCTAGCATCCGGATTGGCTGAGTGACTGGGGCGGCGCTGTGGAGCATGTTGAGTATATATAGAGCAGGTCTGTCAGTAGCTCCGAGTCTGCTGTTGCGAATGCTATAGTGTGTTAGGCGCTCAGACCCTAGTCAGATCCCAAAGTGTGCTAGAACCGGCCGGAGCTGGGGATCCACACTTAGCTAGATTCTGTTGATAGCTTTAAAGTACTAGTGCATTGTTTATTTGTTATGACCTTTTGCTTACTCTGACTATTCTTCTGTTTGTCGATTCTGTACCTCAGTCTATCTGATTCAGGATGCCGACACCTGCCTGTCCCTGACGTTGAATCAGTCTTCCGCTCCTGTACTGTATCTGTCCGCTCGTTGCCAACTCTGCCTGTCTGACCTCGCTACCCACACCAGTGGGCTCTACCACTGGTGAGGGAATCCAGTTTTCTACACCAACCTCTCAGGAGTAGAATACTGCTGCTTAGTCTGTGATAACCACCCTTCAGGTATGCACAGGCTGCAGTACTATCTGTTTCACTTGCTCCTAGGCTGCAGTACTGTCTGTGTCACTTGCTCCTAGGCTGCAGTACTGTCTGTGTCACTTGCTCCTAGGCTGCAATACTGTCTGTATCAGCCGCTCCTAGGCTGCAGTACTGTCTGTATTAACTACTCCTAGGCTGCAGTACTGTCTGTATCAACTACTCCTAGGCTGCAATACAGTCTGTTCCACCAGTTCCTCAGGGGATCCTTAGTCCAGCATTACTGGGATTATCCCTCCTTGTACTGTGCATCAAACACTACCCGGTTGCAGTACAGTCTGAATCACTTGCTCCACAGGTGATTAGCTGTACAGCACTATTGTATTCCTTCTCTTTGTTGTGGTACATATATACTCCTTGGCTGCAGCACGGTCTGTCTCATCCACCCATAAGGTGAGCGCTGGCTGCAGCACACTCGGGGTCACCCGCTCCTTGGGTGAACTCTCTCATCCATATTACTGTTACACCAAACACTATCTTCCATTGCTTGTCCAGTGTCAGGCTATACTAGTATTATTGGTGATTCCGCAGATCACCATATAATCAGGTATAGCATCTGTATTATTGGTGATACTGCAGATCACCAATAATCAGAGATCCCTGTGTGCTGACACCAATTGTTACAGTATGCCTTCTTCAGACTTCCTGTCTGTCTTCCTTCCTGTATAATGACAAGATGATAGAATGCATTGCGCATATATATATATATATATATATATATATATATATATATATATATATATATATATATATATATATATATATAATATATATATATATATATATATACTAGCTGTACGCCCGGCGTTGCCCAGGTATGTAATTGGATAGTGTTGGCTCCGCCCACTTTTCCTAACCCTAACACACAATTACTTAATGACCAAGTATGTGAGCTTTGCGATCTTTGGCATCAATAATTTGCATTAAAATAAAATAAATCTGATTTGATGTGGCTCCACCCCTTTTCTGAATTTGAACCCCAATCACCCAATGGCCAACTGTACCAGATACAGGTGATTAGCAGTGCAAGAATGGCAGCAATTAAATATTCCCTTTAAAATTCAATAAGTGGATTTTGATTGGCTCCACCCACTTTTCTGAATATTAATCGCAGTCACCCAGTGACCAACTGTGCATAGTGTGAGAACCCTACCATTAACAGTGTAAGAATGGCTGCAGTTTACCTTTTCCCAGTAAAATGTGTATTTTTCTCCGCCCACTTATGACCCGGCATGGCCCGCTTATATATTTGGCTGGGGTTGGCTGTGCCTACTTTTCTAACCCTAACACACAATTAATCAATTACCAAGTTTGTGATCTTTGTGGTGTTTGGCATCAATAATTTGCATTGGAATGAAACAAATCTAATTGGCTGTTTGTGGCTCCACCCCCTTTCTGAAATTGAACCCTAGTCACCCAATGATCAACTGTAGCAGGTTTGAGCCATTAACAGTGCAAGAATGGCAGCAATGTAAATATACCCCTTGAAAATCAATAGGTTAATTTTGATTGGCTTTTATAGACTCCACCCACCTTTCTGAATATTAATCCCAGTCACCCAACAACCAACTGTGCAAAGTTTGAGAACCATACCATTAACAGTGTAAGAATAGCTGCAGTTTACATTTTCCAATAAAATTTGTATTTGTCTCCTCCCCCTTTTTGGTTATGAGAATAAAAAGTATCCTATACTTCATTCCAGGTAATGTACTATGTGTGTGCCAAATTTCATTCAAATCCGCTCAGCCATTTTCCCATTTATTATATTAGTAAGATATATATATATATATATATATATATATATATATATATATATATATATATATATATATATATATATATATATATATATATATATATATATACATACACACACACAGTGGCTTGCAAAAGTATTTGGCCCCCTTGAAGTTTTCCACATTTTGTCACATTACTGCCACAAACATGAATCAATTTTATTGAAATTCCACATGTAGGACCAATACAAAGTGGTGTACACGTGAGAAGTGGAATGCAAATCATACATGATTCCAAACATTTTTTTACAAATAAATAACTGCAAAGAGGGGTGTGCGTAACTATTTAGCTCCCCCTGAGTCAATACTTTGTAGAACCACCTTTTTCTGCAATTGCAGCTGCCAGTCTAGAAACTGAAATCCTTGTCCATTCTTCTTTGTAAAACAGCTCCAGCTCAGTCAGATTAGATGGACAGCGTTTGTGAACAGCAGTTCTCAGATCTTGCCACAGATTCTTAATTGGATTTAGATCTGGACTTTGACTGGGCCATTCTAAGACAAAGATATGTTTTGGTTTAAACCATTCCATTGTTGCCCTGGCTTTATGTTTAGGGTCGTTGTCCTGCTGGAAGGTGAACCTCCGCCCCAGTCTCAAGTCTTTTGCAGTCTCCAAGAGGTTTTCTTCCAAGTTTGCCCTGTATTTGGCTCCATCCATCTTCCCATCAACTCTAACCAGCTTCCCTGTCCCTGCTGAAGAGAAGAAACCCCAGAGCATGATGCTGCCACCACCATATTTGACAGTGGGGATGGTGTGTTCCTAGTGATGTGCAGTGTTAGTTTTCCGCCACAAATAACGTTTTGCATTTTGGCCAAAAAGTTCCATTTTGGTCTCATCAGACCAGAGCACCTTCTTCCACATGTTTGCTGTGTCCCCCACATGGCTTGTGGCAAACTGCAAACGGGACTTCTTATGCTTTTCTGTTACAATGGCTTTCTTCTTGTCACTCTTCCATAAAGGCCGACTTTGAGCAGTGCATGACTAATAGTTGTCCTTTGGACAGATTTCCCCACCTGAACTGTAGATCTCAGCAGCGCGTCCAGAGTCACCATGGGGCTCTTGACTGCATTTCTGAACAGCGCTCTTCTTGTTCGGCCTCTGAGTTTAGGTGGACGGCCTTGTCTTGGTAGGTTTACAGTTGTGCCATACTCCTTCCATTTCTGAATGATCGCTTGGACAGTGCTTTGTGGGATGTTCAGGGCTTTGGAAATCTTTTTGTAGCCTAAGCCTGCTTTACATTTCTCAATAACTTTATCTCTGACCCGTCTGGTATGTTCTTTGGACTTCATGGTGTTGTTGCTCCCAATATTCTCTTAGACAACCTCTGAGGCCGTCACAGAGCAGCTGAATTTGTCTTGACATTAGATTACACACAGGTGCACTCTATTTAGTCATTAGCACTCATCAGGCAATGTCTATGGGTAACTCACTGCACTCAGACCAGAGGGGGCTGAATAATTACGCACACCCCACTTTGCAGTTATTTATTTGTAAAAAAAAAATTCGAATCATGTATGATTTTCGTTCTACTTCTCACGTGTACACCACTTTGTATTGGTCTTTCACGTGGAATTCCAATAAAATTGATTCATTTTTGTGGCAGTAATGTGACAAAATGTGGAAAACTTCAAGGGGGCCGAATACTTTTGCAAACCACTGTATATTGAAAACATAAATAAATGTCATTATATGCCTTACTTACAACATGAGGAGGGTTTCACGGGATGCCAGCTAATTTATGACAAATTTATGACAAATAGATAAGACTACTTGTTTCACACACCAAATAATTCAGATGATGAGGAGAAATCGTAAAACCAGAGTTCAAACGTTTTTTAGCCAGAGTATATACAATGTTTGCTATGGGCTAAAAAGAATTGTGGTATTTAAAACCCATCTACCAGAACACAAAATAAAAAGAATTGTGGCATTAAAAATCATTGTACCAGCATAAGAAATAAAAAACAAAAATAATTGTGGCATTTAAAACCCATTGTACCAGTCCAAGAAATTAAAAATCCTTGTTTAAACCTTCATCTACAATTTTGAACCAATGTATAACTAATTTTGCGTTTGTGAATTCATCTGCGGACGTTGCCGCAAACTATCACCAACCAATCGTTTTCGGTGATCCCCATTGACTTTAATGGCAGGGAAAACTTCTCAAACCTTCAGGGCATCTCTTCAGCCACAATTTCTTTAAAAAGGTATACAAAGTGTACCCAAACAGTGGCATGGCGGAGGGGATCAAGGCCCAAATGTTATGAAAAACTTTCATATTTGACGCAGAGGCTTTTTTCATGCCTAAATGCCCAAAATCACAAATAGTTTCTAGATTTTTCAAATAATGTTCTTTAGAATGGCTGTCACGGTTACCTGCCTAAAAAAAACTTGCCTATAAATTGTTAAGTTAAGCAACTTGAGCAGGGACCAGAAATACTTGTCATTGAAAATTTATTTATTACATTTTAAAACTTTTTGTGACCTAAAATGTCAAAATTTTAACTCAATGTTCCCTGTTGCCAACGACTCTATGTGACTTGAAGGGTCCTTCCTTCCTGAAGGCTGGGAAAGAGAGCAACAGTCCTCAAATAGGCCTGAAAGAAAAAAGATCACAAAGATTCCTTCTTGCCATTCCTACCGCTGTTTACGTCACTGAATCCACTCGCCCTGCTGTCCCACTGACAGCAGAGCTTCCGTATATCGGGCAGGAGCCAACTTCATAACCTTTTGAAATAATTCCCTGAACAGCAGTGGCAAAGTCCAACGGCCAGAATAATATTCCATGTGTAAGCAGAATGGCTGGCATCCTACAAATGCAATTGTGATAAATCCACATTTTTTTTCTTCTAGTGTCCACCAATCTCAAGGGAACTTTTTTGCTGCAAACAACTGACTAGACCTTCTTGTGAAGGACCACTTTTGCTAAACTGATTAGAGCCTAAAGAACCTAAGTCACTATCCTGAGATTAAGGTTTTGGACATAAAGCGCAAAAGTACACAAGAGCTTTATGTGCCATTACTGAGAATCTTCAGAATTGATTCATAACTGATGAATTAGAGCGACCAGTGTTTCTCAAGCCTGTCCTTGTGACTCCTCAATGGTGCGTGTTTTGCAGGCAATCTCACTTATTCCTAGGTGGGGTAATAAGTGTATAAGCTAGGTGGATTATATGTAGCTGAGACACTAATTACCCCACCTGTGCATAGGGGAGGATGCCTGCAAAACATGCACTATTTGGGGGTCATGAGGACAGGTTTGAGAAACACTGAGATAGATAGTGAGCTACAAAGAGAGTGACATTCTTCATACTTAAAATAAATTACATGTAATAAGAGTAGAAAAATGCGTATAATTTTTGTACTCAATCACTGACACAATGGCCCATATGCAATTACTTTTTCCCCCAGAGTTTTCTGCTAGGAGATAATTTTTCATATTCTCTTTACAGTAACATTTCAAGACTTTGCCATTCAAAAAGTACCAAAAAGTCTTCTTGCTTGCTGGTGGTTCAAAATGTATTTTATATACAACAAGATGTGAAAATATCACCTAGGTAAAAACTCAGGAAAAAACGTTAATTGCATATGGGCCATGGCCCTTATTAAATTCACTTTTTTTCTGCTAAGTTTTGTCCTAGGAGATAATTTTTCATCTTCCATTTAAAGGGACTCTGTAGGGGGTCGGGGGGAAATTAGTTGAACTTACCTAGGGCTTCTAATGGTCCCCCGCAGACCTCCTGTGCCCGCGCAGCCACTCACTCATTGGGGAGTGCCTGCGCGGGCACAGGAGGTCTGCGGGGGACAATTAGAAGCCCCGGGTAACTTTAATTCATTTTCCCCCGACCCCCATACAGTGTCCCTTTAAAATTACTTTTCAGCACTCTGCAAATGAGAACGTTCCAACAAGTAGGCAAAAAACAACAACAACAAAAAAAAAACCTCTCAAAATTATTCTGAGGATGTGCTTGCTAGTTGCTGGTTACCTTAAAAGGCATTTTATTTATAAGGTGTGAAAATATTGCTTTGGAGGAAACATTGGAGGACAAGTTAACTAAATAAGGGCCTAGGACTGTTTTATATCTATGCATCTGACTATCTGTTTTTGACATTCCTTCTCTATGTACACTACAGGCCCATATGCAATTAACTTTTATACCTGTGGTTTCTCCTAGAAGGATATTTTTTTTATCTTTCCTTTAAAATAACTTTTTAGCCCTCTAAAAAAAGTACAAAAAAAGTAGGAGAAAAAGTGCTAACAAAATTACTTTGACCATTGTCTTGTTTGCTGGTTAGTTAACGTGCATTTTATTGGCAAGTTATGAATACATTACCTAAGAGAAAACTAAGGAGAAAAAGTGAATTGCATATGGACCTCTGCCTGTGAGAGAGGACAGGAGTGTTATACAGTGCTATGGAGAAAATATCCTGACATCAAACCAGCAAACATTGACTTAAAGTGACTCTGGAGTGAACAAAAATTGCTATTTTTACATCGTAGTTTGCTTCAGTAGTCTCAGTAGAGGTAAACCGCTGCATCCCTGAGCCAAAATGAGGGTTTTATACCCCCCAAATCCCATGGCCAAAATCCCATGACTCTCTTGGTCGTGGCTTTTGCTGCCCGGGGAGGCAGAGCTTTGAGCTGTGGCTCTGCCTCTACTGACGTCAATCGCCGTGTGGATCTCCACCTCTCTCTGCCCCTCTCTGTGAAGGAAGACTGATAGGGGCGGGGAGAGGCGGAGATGCGCAGCGATTGACATCAGTAGAGGCAGAGCTACAGCAGAAAGCTCTGCCTCTTTTAGGAAGCACTGCCCGGATTGTCACCCAGGGATTTGGGGGGTCTAAAGCCCTCGTTTTGGCTCGGGGATGTAGTGGTTTACCTCTACTTAGAGTAATGAAGCAAACTACGAGGTATAAATAGCAATTTTTGTTCGCTTCAGTCTCTCTTTAAGTGATAACTTTAATGACTAACTGTACATAGTATACTGAAAGCTTTTGAAGCTTTAAGTTTCTTCTTCAGGCATTATACCAAATTAGATCCAAACTATATGGTTCTGATCCAGTTGTATATTTTGCCGGAAGAAAAAAACGTTAAGATTCAAAACTTTGCAATAAACCATGTACATTAAAGGAATCATCTGAGTAAACATTTGTTGGTTTTATCTCGGCATATTTGTGAGAGGCTTACAGAGAAAATAAACTGAAATAATGTTTGTAATGCATACTTGCTTAACTGAATGGACTGTGCTTTTCTCAACAAGAATGGAATGAAATACTTTTTTGTCAATATTGTTTTGTATTTATAAGTTTCCAGAGTCCCGGTGCAATGCCAGATGTCCTCCTGGGTCCAGAAAAGTTCCTATTGAAAATGTCCATGTCTGTTGCTATGGTTGTGTCCCATGTTCAGAGGGTGAGGCGTCCAATGCCACAGGTAGGGGTCAGAGTTAAACAATTTTGTTCTGTAATTTTGTGTGCCAGGAGAAATTTGCCAACAGTTAACCAAAAAACAAAACAAAAAAAACGGATGTGCATCCCTCTATTGACAAGTTTCTGCTCTCTTTTTTTTTATAAATAATATGCAAAAGTATTATTTTTTTTCTGTCGCCACAGCCTGACTGCAAATTTCCATTTAATACGAAACACTGAATAAAAATCCAGATCTTTGAGTCAGAGGGACAACAAGTTGAAGTAATGCCATACAAAAACATCAAAGCCTTCATACCGTAGCTTGAAAGCAAGAAACATAAATCATTCAAAATAAAATTAATGTCTCCCCCTAGCAGTGATAAAATATGCTTGTAATGGCATTGGCAGCATTAAAAGCACACTATTCCATTGAGGGGAAGGTTTGTGTATGGACTACAATGCCGAAGAAGGTATTCCATACTTGACCTAAAGTTTCAGGCAGTTGAAATGGACAATGAGGAGAGAGTGGAGCCATAGACATTTTAGGACAAGGTGAGGTGAAGCTATTAGATCCCTCAGGAGATTCCAAATCTTTTCACACAGAATGCTGATTCTTACATAGGGTGGTAGTAGAGAAAAAAAAATCATGTTGACTAAAATCCTCCTCAATTCTCAATCAAAGCGAATCAGCTGCATTATTAGGGTAGAAAAGAAATGCTAGCGAAGTGGGATTTACATTACGGTATAGACAATCAAACGTTTTATAAACTCAAAGGGCTGGAAACCAACAGAAATTGGAAATCAATCTAAAAATGGTAGTGTTTTTGAAAACAAATTTAACACTAAACAACCAGTGATTTCCAGAGTGATTTCAAGAAATGCAATTTAGGGACCTGTGTTCCTTTAATAAAATTGCTCTCAAAATGATTGTGATTTTGGGCACATCTTAACCGCTCCTCTTTAATCAGTGCCATAGGCTTGTTTTGCCCCAGTCCTTTTGGAAACATCAGCGATTCCTCAAATGCAGAAAGTGCTGCAGGACATGCCTTAGTGGGCCCTGGGCCTTGGATATTCTTCAGAGTTCCCAAAGGAACCTCTTAACCTGAAATACTTAAAGTGGACCTATACTGAGAGATACTGAAAGCTGCCATTGTTGAAGTTATGGTGAAAACAATGCTCTTCATCGCCTGGATGCTGGATGCTCCTAGTGTTTGGTTTTCTGCCAGCCTGCAGAAAAGCATTTGTTGTCAGAGGTGATTCCCAGCGATCGTCATTTTCCCACCCGCAAAGAGGGGGACAGGAGTACGGCGCTAATGGACACCAGAACGACCAGACTCTGCTGATTCCTGACAGTGGAAAAAATAGTGATAAATATGCTGCATTTGCATAAACAGTAGAAAATGATGTGCAAGTGTGCATGTGAACCGCCCCTCAGCTGTTGTACCACACAAGGGAGATGTTTTAGGTTAACACTGGACATTTTATTTCTGCATCCGTAGAAATATTTATTTCTCAATATTTGAGGAGCATTTTTATATTTGTGATTATAAAGTTTATTTTAGAAATGTTAATTTAATTTTTTTACATGATTTTGTCTATAATTATACTCAATATGGATACTAGACCCTTGCTTGATGGATTTTAGTAAGTTTCAGGCAAAAAATTCACGAAAATTAATTGACTCACTTTTGGCACAGAAATCCTGCAGAAACTGAACGCCAGGGAAGTTAAACAATACCAGTTGCCTGGCAGTCCTACCGATCGTTCTGGTCAGTAGGGTCTAAATCAGACACCTGAAGCAAGCATGCAGCTAATTTTGTCAGATTTGTCATATACATCTGATCTGCATGCTTGTTCTGGGTCTATGGCTTAAAGTTTTAGAGGCAGAGGATCAGCAGGATAGCCAGGCAATGTGCCTTATTTAAACAGAAATAAACATGGCAGCCTCCATCTTCCTCTCATTTTGGGTTACCTTTAAGCAGAATACTTGTTCTGTATACATATTCTGGGTTTGTAGCACAGAAAACATCACAGAACAGGATATGCACAGTAACTCAGCAAGCAATGAGGCTATGTTTAATTAGTGGAAGACTGTTTCCTAAGTTCTAATAATTTGTTGTGCAATAAAAAAAAATGTAGTTCAAAAAGTAGTTCAGATAATAGTTTAGGATGAACAAAGTGTGTCACCTTTTCATATATTGTCCTACATTGTTTACTATTTATTTGCAGGGAGGAGGGGCAAGTGATTGCTAGTTGCAGAGGTGGATTTTCAAAGCACGTACCACAGTGAAAAGGGATGTTCTCTGCAGCACATCCCTTTTCCTCACCCGTCCATTCCTGTGTAACGATTGGTGTCAACACGCAGAGAGAATCTGATTATTGGTGATCTGCAGAATCACCAGTAATGTAGATATACACCAGATTATGGATGATCTGCAGTATCACCAATAATCCAGGTATGTCTAACCTCTGGACACCTGAGATATGAATGTTTGGTGTAACAGTAGCACTTTGAGTGAGAACCACCAGAGGAGCTGGAGGTAAGAAGAAGAAGGAAATTCACCCCAGACTGTGGGTGAATCCCTATAGGCTAAAGGCTCCCTAGGAGAGGGGCCTAGGCTTGGTTGCAGGATGCCCTGCTGCTAATATGAACAGACTTGCCCTAGCTGGATGTGAGATCCTAACTCTCTACACCCTAGAGGCGGGCAAGGAAATACAAGTACACAGTGCTAGTTTTGGGTGTGAGGTCCGTAGTCACAACACCCTGGAACTAGTCTATCTCATAACATAGAAATGATACAGTATCCTAGACTTGGGTGTGAGGTCCGTAGTCACAACACCCTGGAACTAGTCTATAGCATAACATAGCATTGGCACAGTATCCTAGGCTTGGGTGTGAGGTCCGTAGTCACAACACCCTTGAACTAGTCTATAGCATAACATAGCATTGACACAGTATCCTAGGCTTGGGTGTGAGGTCCGTAGTCACAACACCCTGGAACTAGTCTATAGCATAACATACGAGAATATTCTAGCTCAGTGTGAATTCCCAGGTCCTTCCCGGTTCTAACACACTGTAGGATCTGACTGAGGTCTGTGTGCTAACACATAAAGCATTCGCAACGGCAGACAACGTGAGACTGAGGGACACGTGGTTATATAGTGCAGCGCTGGCCAGCGCCACCCAGTCCCTTCCAGCCAATCCGCATACATCCTGGGATCAGCTGACCAAGAGAGTCAGCTGATCCCTCTCTGCTTCCCATAAAGTTTCTGTCTTTCCGCGCGCGCGCGTGTATTTCTCAGCCTATGTGCACAGGAAGGCTGTACCACATCAGACACATGTCGCCGCGGGTAGACCGCCGGGCTGGACGCGGAAGTAGCCACCCCGCCGTCAGAGCACGCGGCAGCTATTCCGCAATCCTTCACATCCTGATGGTAGTTCCCTGGAAGAAGTGACATTTGGTGCCAAGTCCCTAGCTGGGGAAGAATAGAGGGTGAAGGGGGTGAAAGATATTTGAACCTTGTCTATTCTCTATGACCCCCTTTATCTGCCTTAAAGAGAACCCAAGCTGGCTTTATCTTGTTAAAAAAATATATACTACCTGATCCAGGGGGCAAGCTGGATTAGATAGTGCCCACTATCACTGTTACTGCAGCCTCTAAAAATCTACTTTTGTTTCCAGAGATCAGGGGTCACGATGTTACATTCAAGAGCACAGAGTTCAGAAAGGCGGGAAACGGGTGGGGTAGAGGTGGGTAAGTGAGAAATAAAGACAGTGAAGGGCCATTGAGAGGAGGGAAAGAGATGTTCCTAACACTAGACTTCACAGGAGTCCTACTACTGCAAGGGACTCCCTTTACCATCTTAGATTGCTGACAGGCAATTTAAGGGAGGTAACCGCATGGAGCAGAGAGCGGTTTAGAGAGGACTAGAGATGGTCCGAACAGTTCACCCGGCGGGTAGTTCACGTGAACTTCAGCTGTTCGCGTCCGCAGTGAAACGCAATTTTTTTTTCAAAAAAGTTTGCGTTTGCATTTTTCCCATAGACTTTTATGGCGCCGACTTTAGCGGTTAATAGCTAAGCCCCATTACATGCTATAAACACCAAATTTGCAGGGTATGTAAATAGGGACAGTGGGTATAAGATGAACAAAGAAATTCAAAAAGACTTTATAGTTTTTGAGAAAATTGATTTTAAAATTCTCCTTCTGACCATGGGAAATGTTCCAACTTGTAACGATGGGTGTCAACACGCAGCGAGAAACCGATTATTGGTGATCTGCAGAATCACCAGTAATGCAGATATACACCAGATTATGGATGATCTGCAGAATCACCAATAATCCAGGTATGTCTAACCTCTGGACACCTAAAATATGAGTGTTTGGTGTAACAGTAGCACTTAGAGTGAAAACCACCAGCGGAGCTGGAGGTAAGAAGAAGAAGGGAATTCACCCCAGACTGTGGGTGAATCCCTATAGGCTAAAGGCTCCCTAGGAGAGGGGCCTAGGCTTGGTTGCGGGATGCCCTGCTGCTAATATGAACAGACTTGCCCTAACTGGATGTGAGATCCTAGCTCTCTACACCCTAGAGGCGGGCTAAGGTAATACACAGTACACAGTACTAGTCTTGGGTGTGAGATCCGTAGTCGCAACACCCTGGAACTAGTCTATCTCATAACATAGAAATGATACAGTATCCTAGACTTGGGTGTGAGGTCTGTAGTCACAACACCCTGGAACTAGTCTATAGCATAACATAGCATTGACAAAGTATCCTAGGCTTGGGTGTGAGGTCCGTAGTCACAACACCCTGGAACTAGTCTATAGCATAACATAGCATTGACAAAGTATCCTAGGCTTGGGTGTGAGGTCCGTAGTCACAACACCCTGGAACTAGTCTATAGCATAACATAGCATTGACACAGTATCCTAGGCTTTGGTGTGAGGTTTGTAGTCACAACACCCTGGAACTAGTCTATAGCATAACATACGAGAATATTCTAGCTCAGTGTGAACTCCCAGGTCCTTCCCGGTTCTAACACACTGTAGGATCTGACTGAGGTCTGTGTGCTAACACATAAAGCATTCGCAACAGCAGACAACGTGAGACTGAGGGACGAGTGGTTATATAGTGCAGCGCTGATCAGCGCCGCCCAGTCCCGTCCAGCCAATCTGCATACATCCTGGGATCAGCTGACCAGGGGAGTCAGCTGATCCCTCTCTACTTCCCATAAAGCTTCTGTCTCTCCGCATGCGCGCGTGTATTCCTCAGCCTATGTGCACAGGAAGGCTGTATCACATCAGACACATGTCGCCGCGGGTAGACCGCCGGGCTGGACGCGGAAGTAGCCACCACGCCATCAGGGCACGCGGCGGCTATTCCGCAATCCTTCACACAACTGCTGCCAAATTTAACGGTTAATAGCAAAGCCCTCTTAAATGCGAGAAACACTAAATTTGCATGGGAATGTTAAGAATAACAGTGGGAACAAGAAGATTTTTTTTTTTAAAGACCTTATAGTTCTTGAGAAAATCAATTTTAAAGATTTCATACTGAGTGTGGGAAATGTTCCAACTGCCACCGACTTTAACGGTTAATAGCAAAGCCCCCTTAATTGCCAGAAACACCAAATTTGCATGGGAATGTTAAGAATAACAGTGGGAACAAGAAGATTTTTTTTTTAAAGACCTTAAAGTTTTTGAGAAAATCAATTTTAAAGATCTCGTACTGAATGTGTGGCTCCAAATCGGGAAACATGAGACTAACACAAGAAACAAAGTTTATACATTGGTTCAAAACTGTAGAAGATGGTTTAAACAAGGACTCTAACTTCTTGTGCTGGTACGATGGGTTTTAAATGCCACAATTCTTTTAATTTTAATTTTTCTATCTTTTCATTCATTTTTGTGCCATATGCTGTGTAAGATGGAATTCACTGTCACTATTCATTTTATTTGCTTTCAGGTGCTGGCTTTAAATGCCACAATTCTCTTAAGCTTAGAATTAATGGTGCATGTAACCAGACCAGTTACAATTTGAACTCGGAATGTAGGATCTCTCCCCATCACCAATGTCTGCTTCATGTCATGTTGAGGATTCTATTGATCTTATCAATTTAGCCAGGATGCCTGGGAAAGCCTCCTCAGTAACAGTTGAGGCATCTAATTACATTTATGTTTGCTAAAGAAGGTTTCTCCTCTGTATGTCAGTGTATATAAGCTGTGTTTTTCAGTTTTGGTCAGGAACCAGTCCGACGAAGGCTTTTTATAAGTCGAAAGCTCACTGTTTATCCATCTCTAAGTTAGCCAATAAATGGTATCATCCTGATTCAAAACTTCTTGCTTTTACTCATGGCTAACACAGTACAACACTCTACTGCTTGTACCGAATGTGGGAAATGTTTCAACCGCCACCGAATTTAATAATTTAATAGCAAAGCCCCCTTAACCCTCCTGGTGTTAGCCTCGAACGTAGTTCGGGGTAAGCCGCGCATGAAGATTTCTCAGGTCCTACTGGGCCGATTTGCATATTTTTTTTTTGCAACATGCAGCTAGCACTTTGCTAGCTGCGTGTGCACTCCGCTCACAGCCGCTCCGCGCCAATTAGCTGCCGCTCGCCGCGCCGCTCCGCTCCCCCCCAGACCCCATGCGCTGCCTGGCCAACTCCCTTTGATGTCACGACGTCGATGATGTCGGTGACGTCATCCCGCCCGTCACCATGGCGACGGGAGAATCCCTCCAGGATTCTTTGAAAGGGATTTCCTGATCACAGATCGCCAGAGGCGATCGAAGCGGGTGGGGGGATGCCGCTGCACAGCGGCTATCATGTAGCGAGCCCTAGGCTCGCTACATGATTAAAAAAAAACCAACACTGTTGCGCTGCCCCCTGGCGGTTTTAATAGACCGCCAGGAGGGTTAGGGGCCAGAAACACCAAATTTGCAGGGAATGTTAAGAAGAACAGTGGGAACAAGAGGAAACGTTTTTTTTCAAAAATACCTTTTACATTTTGAGAAAATCGATTTTAAAGAGGATATTGGTGTGGGAATTTGTTTTCCTCTTGTAGTCACTGTGCCCCTCTACATACCCTGCAAATTTGGTATTTCTACCACGTAATGAGACTTTGTTATTAATCGCTAAAATCGGCGGCCATTTGCCTGCATTAAAGTGCCCACTGCAACCAGTCTGTTCGCGAACTTTTATGAAAATTTGCGTTTGAGGTTCGCAAACCCAAAATCTGACGTTTTAGCCATCACTAGAAAGGACAGAGGCATGCCATGGAGCAAGGGATATGCCTCTGTGCCCCCCTCCCCCAGGGCCGGGCCGAGGCATGGGCTGGAGAGGCTCCAGCCTCAGGGCGCAGTGTAGGAGGGGGCGCACAATTCATTCAGCTGTCATTCCTAATTGTGTTTGAAGCAGAGAGAAATAAGAAAAGGGGATACATAGCAGTGACTGCAAGCCAGATAACTAGATATTAAGGTGCTGGGGAGGTTGTGGGCCCTGTGGCACCTCTTAGTCTAATAGCAATCAGTGTGTGATGGCTGGGGTGACAGGGATGGAGGGGCACACTTTGGTGTCTTAGCCTTGGGTGCTGGAGGACCTTGTCCCGCCTCTGCCTCCCCCGCTCTGGCTCGGGTACACTTTAACACTTGCCATGCTAGTTTAGCCCTGTACCTCTGAGATAACACTTCCATCCTGGCTCCTTAGTTCTGTTTTCATTAATATTTTTCTTTCCAATCTCTTATCCTTTTAAAAAACAAATTAAATGTTTGTATTTGAGAAATATCATACATTTTATTCTCACTGTACTGAAGTTATTTTTCATATTGATGTGTCCTATTTATCAGTCATTTCTCTATCAAATACCTATACATGCCAGTAAATATGACTATATTCCTGATTGCCATTGCAGATAGCGAAGGCTGCTTCAGATGTCCTGAGAAAGAGTGGCCCGATGAGAAGAAAGTCATTTGTATTTCCAAAGTGTATGAATTTCTATCCTATGACGATGTTCTGACTTTAATATTTTTGTTCATTTCTATAATGCTTTTGGTCATGACATTATTTGTATTATCTTGCTTTATTTATTTCTGGGACACACCCGTTGTAAAAGCCAATAACAAGATAATAAGCATAATTCTTCTTATCTCCAACATGCTGAGTTTCTTCTGTGTCTTCTTGTTCCTCGGACGTCCTGTGGATATAACCTGCATGCTGAGACAGGTGTCTTTTGGGAGCTTTTTCTCCACTGCAGTCTCCTGTGTTCTGGCCAAGACGGTCACTGTCTGCATTGCCTTCAAAGCCACCAAACCTGGCAGCTACTGGAGAAAATGGGCCACAGTCAATGTATCCAAGTCTTTGATCTTGATGTGTTCCTTCATCCAATTTCTGATTTGTGTTATTTGGCTGTCAGTATCTCCTCCCTATCAGGAGTATGACATGTTCTCTTATCCTGGGAAGATCATCATTCAGTGTAATGAGGGGTCCGTGATTGGCTTCTACTCTGTGTTGGGTTATATGGGGTTTCTGGCAGCTGTGAGCTTTCTCCTGGCTTTCATGGTGAGGACATTACCTGACAGCTTTAATGAGGCCAAGTACATCACGTTCAGCATGCTGGTGTTCTGCAGTGTCTGGATTGCCATGATCCCGGCCTATCTGAGCACCAGAGGGAAATACATGGTGGCTGTGGAGGTATTTGCCATTCTGACCTCCAGCGCTGGAATATTAGCCTGTATATTTTTCCCAAAATGTTATATTATGCTTCTCAAACCTGAATTTAACACTAGGAAAGACATATGTAGCAGAAAATGAACCTGTAACAGTCAATAGTTCACAGTGGTGTAAAAGTGTTAGTGGTTAGGGTTAGTGATCTATTCTCTTCCTGCTTGAATCACCCATGCCTGCTCTTTTCCTCCTCTCCCCTTGCAAGCATAGTCTAGGGGAGGAGCAGAGCAGAACATGCATGGCTGATTTGAGCAGCAAGAGATGAGAACACCAGCAGGTATAAGTATATACCTGAGCCACTGCACTGTCAGCTGAGATGTCACCAGGGCCTGAGCATCAAAGGGTAACTGAAGTAGGAGGTATACGGAGGCTGCCATATTTATTTCTTTTTAATCAATACCAGTTGCCTGGCAGCCCTGCTGGTCTATTTCTCTGCAGTAGTATCTGAATAACACCAGAAACAAGCATGCAGCTAGTCTTTTCAGATCTGACATTAATGTCTGAAACACCTGATCTGCTGCATGCTTGTTCAGAGGCTATGGCTAATAGTATTAGAGGCAGAGGATCAGCAAGAGGGCCTGGAAACTGGCATTGCTTAGATGGCAATAAATATGGCAGCCTCCATATCCCTCTCACTTCAGTTGTCCTTTAACCTTCTTGGCGGTATGGACGAGCTCAGCTCGCCCATGACCGCCGCTGTGCACCGCTCCGGCCCTACTGGGCCGATTTGCACAATTTTTTTACAAAAACACGCAGCTAGCACTTTGCTAGCTGTGTGTTGGACGCGATCGCCACCACTCGTGCCGATGCGCTGCTACCCACCGCGTAACAGCCCCCCCCAAAACCTCGTGCGCAGCCTGGCCAATCAGTGCCAGGCAGTGCTGAGGGGTAGATCGGGACTCCCTGTGACATCACAACGTTGATGACATCATTCCGTTCGTCGCCATGGCGATGGGGGAAGCCCTGAAGGAAATCCCATTCAGAACAGGATTTCCGGACGGGCTTGATCGCCGGCGGCGATTGGAGGGATGGGCGAGATGCCGCAGGGAGGGGGAATCATGTAGCTAGCGCTAGGCTAGCTACATGATTTAAAAAAAATGCAAAAAATACTGCTGCGCTGCCACCCTGGCGCAATCAATAGAACGCCAGGGTGGTTAAGCAATAATGTATGGTGGACGGCAGCTACAGAGGTGAAATAGATCTCACCTTGCCATTCCTCTTCATGAGCTTGGTAATCTTCTTCATGTTCAGAACTCCCTTTTCACACTCAAGGAAACTTGTCTGCCTTGCCTAAATAGTATCCAACCCAGAAGTGATCAGAGAAGCAGCGTGACAGCTGAAAGTAATGTAAGTGTCGGCACTACGGGGATAGCAGCACAGTTGGTGGCAGGAAGATCTTGCACTGCTTTGCTGAAATGTATTTGTGCATGAATATAAAGTGCATAGATTTTATGCATGCAGGCTTATGCATTATCATAAATGCATATAATGGGGGTGAAAAGTCGGGTGAGTGGTGGGTGCAGGGGACTGGATGCCTGATGGTTGTTTTTTGGAGCAAATATACACACAAAACAGCTGTCAGGCATCCAGTATGCGGCATCCACCACTCACCTCAGACTCTTCACTTCCAGTATGTGCATATATGACAATGCATAAGCCTGCAAGAATGAACTCTATGCACTTTATATGCATGCACAAATACATTTCAGAAAAGCAGTGCTGGCTTGTTGTTTCTCTCCTCAGCCACATAAGAGGGTTATGCAGTAGAACAGAGGCGCCAAGAGGGTAAAATGAAGCTAAATGAGCTTAAAAACCAAATTCTTGGTAAATAGAGGAGGTAGTGGTGGACTTACCTCCTCCAAGTAGACACACAACGACTGTAGTAAAGACAGACAATATATTTTATTTATGAACTCCAAATATGCAACGCGTTTCGCAGGTATGCAATCACGTTTCATCAGGCAATAACCAAGGAGCAATAGCATATGTGGTCAGTAGAAGAGGCACCTCCCTGTCTTATGCCACTAACTGCCCTGGTGCTTACAGTCTAATCCCTGCATCATATCACTAACCTCAGGTGCATACAGTCTAATCCCTGCATCATATCACTGACCTCAGGGGCTTACAGTCTAATCCCTGCATCATATCACTGACCTCAGGTGCTTACAGTCTAATCCCTGCATCATATTACTGACTTCAGGTGCTTACAGTCTAATCCCTGCATCATATCACTGACCTCAGGTGTTTACAGACCCAGTCTAAACCCTGCTGAATATCACTGACCTCAGGTGCATACAGTATAACCACTGCTGAGTATCACTGACCTCAGGAGCTTAAGGTGTGTACACATGCACTACATCTGGCAACGACGGGTCTTTCAGACCCTCCTGCTGGGCGGATGTTCAGCCGACAGTAGTGCATGTGAACGCGCTGTCGGCGGACTGATAAGGCTGTTTGTGAACGCACGTACATACACACGCACTACTGTTGGCTGAACGTCCGACCAGCAGGAGGGTCTGAAAGACCGGTCGTTGCCGGGTGTAGTGTGTGTGTACGCACCTTTACAGTCTAATCCCTGCATCATATCACTGACCTCAGGAGTTTACAGTCTAATCCCTGCTGAATATCACTGACCTCGGGAGCGTACTCCCTAATTCTTGTCTCATATCACTAAGGGCCCTTTTCCACCAGCGCGTTTGCGCTGGCTGAATCGCAAAACCGCAAACCGCTAGCGATTTTACAATCGCTACGGTTTGCTTTTTAACATAGGAATCGCGGTAGGTCATTTCCACTACCGCGATTCGCTTTTGTCGGGAACGCGAACGCGCGGCGGAGCGATAATTGCCGCGATTTTGCTATGCAGTGCATAGCATAGCAAAATCGCGGCCGCAAACGTCGGGGGAATCGCCGGTTTTGCGATTCAGCAATCGCTAGCGTTCAGCGTGAACGCTAGCGATTGCAGGTGGAAAAGGGCCCTTAGGATGACATTAAACAGTAATTAGAGTGTAAGATCCTGGGGGAGGCTGAGGGGTGGAGCTAAGGGAGCCAGAACGCCTGTGTCTAGGCTCCTGAGTGTAAATCCAAACCTGTCTTTTTTAATTCTAAAACAGAGGAGTTGTAATAATCAGTTTAATAATCATTTTGTTTCTGTTTGGGATCACTTAGATTCTGATATTTTGATCATGACTGTTCTGACAGCTTGACAATGGCTAGGAAACTATTCAATAAGTTGTATCAAAGGGATTAGAACACTTCTCCGACGTGAGTTATTTTTCCCTCCTGGACATTTTAAAGTGAAGGAATATGAAAACTACGGATGGTTGGAAATGCCTATTTCCGATTCTGCCAAAATTCCATTTTCCCGGTTTTTCCCCATTTTTCCAATTTTCCATTTTCCCAATTTTTGTGGAGCATTTTATTAGTATTTTTTTTATATCAGAGAAAGTAAAAAAAAAACCTACAAAAATTAGGAAAAAATGGAAATCAGAAAGATAGAAATCGGAAAAATGGAAAAGTCTTGTGATTGGTCGGAAATTAAAATTTGGCAGAAAAAATTCTACATTGTCTGATTGGTCCAATGCTTCCAAGTTCTGTGATTGTGCTAAAATTACCATTTTCCAGTTTTCTAAATTCTGATCGGAAATTCAGATTTAAGATCGGAAAAGCAGAAATTTCAATTCCGTGGAATCCGATTGAGTAGACATACACATTCATTTTATGTTCTCAGTGGAGAGCTCAACACGAGGACAGAAATATGTGGCAAAGAGCAAGCTGAAATGGTAGACAAAAAAAACTTTTGTGAAAATTTGAAAACTTTGTTTAAACTTAGATCTAATATCAATTGTGTTATGTTATGTTTTGTTATATTATAGACATGTATGCATTTTTTAAAATGTTCATAATTTAAGCAATAAATAAAACATTTTCAATGGAAATCAATAGTGATGATGCCTAAGTTTGAATCTAATCACATGCGTTAGAAGTGAGTTATTGGACATTATTTGTTTAAACATAATGATCATTAAACGATCATTAAAGATCATTAAAGAGCTAAAAGGCACCGAAGGGAGATTTATCTTCCTAGTAGTTATCTTCTTAGGGCGGCGATAATTACTAGTCCCCCTCCGAGCCGTAGCAAATTTCATCTACTTTTTGGTACTCTTTTCAATTGCAGCATACTCAAGTTACTTAACAGATGATGAAAAATGATCTACTAGTTAGGAGAAAAAGTGGTTTGCATATTATTACCAAGTCAGATGACCTCACTGGCTCAAATTCGCTCAACTCACATCAAGGGTCACAGCTAAGGATTGTGTGGCCCCAAGCAGCACATCATTTGTGACCCACTCAAAGGAGAAATAATGGGTGTGGCTCCCACCTACGTGAGCAGCGCTAAAGTGCACTGCAGTGAGAAATGGGCATGACCACGATTTTGTGTGGGTGGAGCCAACTGCATGTCGCTATCATGTCAATATAGACAAACAAAATCTTTGAAGAATGCCGTGAAGAATTAAGACAGTTCTCATGGCAAAAAAGATGATACTCAGAACTAGCAAGACATACCAAATAAGGGCTAGCAAAATGCAGGTAGTCTTCAGTTAACGGGTGGTAGGATAATAGTAGTCTCCAGTTAACCAGCAGATAGGGACTGTAAGTCCATTCTTAACCTCAATCCATTCTTAAGTCGGAACACTGTCACCTCTGTGCCTCTTTTTCCCCCTCTGTGACACCTCTGTTTCCCCTGTACCTCTTTTGTCCCCTTTGTCTCCCTGTGTCCCCTCTGTTACCACTGTGCCAACTCTTGTCCCCCATGTGCCTCGTATGTCTCCCTGTATCCCCTCTGTTACCCCTGTGCCACCTTTTGTCCCCCTCATGCTACCTTTTGTCCCCCCTGTATGTCTCTTGTCCGCCTGTGTCTCTTTGTTTCCCCTGTGCCAGCTCTTGTGTCACATCAGCCCCCTTCTACCATAACGTACATGGCCCCACTCCAGCGCCTATCCTCATTGCTCTCCTGCTTCCTGCTGAACTCCGGGCACTATTATTACTTCCGCCGGGACCTCTGATATCATGACAGGTGCAGGCCAGAGATAACTATTGTGAAGGCACCCATTATTGACCAGTAGGAGAGCAGCGAGGATTGAATCTGGATCGGGGCTATGCAAGTTATGGCAGAAGGGGCCACGGTGCAAAGCACAGGGAGGGGGGCTAGAGGCAGAAGCTGTAAGCATGTTCACAGTGTGTGTGGCCACCAATCAGACAGCACATGTCCTGGCATCTGGAAGTAATACTGCAACACTAAAAGTACACTGACCACCACGAAATAAGGGGGATGGGGGGAAGTAGCAGCGGGCTGTAGTAGTTGGTAGTGATGAGCAGAAATTACGCCCATACGTAATTACGCTTCGTAATACGCAACTATGCATCGTAATGGTAATGCAACATTTTGGGGGAATAGCTCAATTAATTTCATAGGTAATTGTTCCCATTCGTAATTACGCATGAATTTACACATAATTTACACGTAATCTTGTGCTGAATTTGGTGGTGAATAGCAAAGCCCTCATACAGGCCATTGCTACCAAAATTGCTACATATGTTAAGAAGAATAGTGGTAAAAATGTACAAAAATAATTGTTCAAAAAGACCTTGTAGATTTTGAGAAAATCGATTTTAAAAATACAAAAAGAAATTGTTTTTAAACTGTCATTTTTCTGCGTTTAAAAACCATTTGCTTTGCATATTTTAAATTGATTTTCTCAAAAACTACAAGATCTTTTTGAAAAATTATTTTTCCCTTGTACCCACTATTCCCCCTAATAAATATAGCACTTTTAATCAATATAGCAATAGCATGTATGGCTTGGCAATTCACCACCAAATTTGGCACAAAATTAAGTGTAAATTACGTGTAAATTCACGCGTAAATACGAATGATTATACAAAGTCAATTGAATTACAAATTTGCGTACAGGTATAATTGCAAAAATGTACACCATCACACTTGTTAACCGTACAACAGTGGCGGGGTGGAGGAGAGAAGTACAGCTATCAGCTAGCCTCCCAACTTTTAGAGAAAGAAAAAAAGGACACTTGTACTATGATACTTCCTAACACACGGAACACTGCTTATGCATGTTGCTATGGTAACGGTCGCCGTGCTATCGGCGCAGCGAGCATTACAGCGTGCCCAATGCCCACCAAGATAAGAAGTTTAATATTGTGACATAAAATATTTAGTTCACAGTGCTGAGAAACCATTAACAGGTACCTGAACTAAACCGGAGAGTGGAGATGGCATTAAACTGGAGCACTCATGCCACTGCTGCTGCCATAACTCCATCTAAACAAACAAACATAAACCTGGGAAGCAATAGAGGTAAGAGTGCAGAGGAGAATATGACAGATGAATTGCAGTAAAGATGGCTGCTGACCTGGGATAATTTGGCTGCCACACAGCTGTGAGTGTGACTGAGGGGGAGAACACAGTATATAGCTGAATGTACATTCCGTTCGTTCCTGATCAACTACTCACTCACTGATTGGGATCATTCCACCTCCTCTCCATGCTACTCGCAGCTCTTCTCCCAACAGCTTGAATGTTCCACTCATAAAGAGGGTGGGACTGAAGGCAACAAGTACAACACAGGAAGCTGTGAACAGCGTAAAGCAGGAACTACTGTAACCTGAAATAAATTCTGGGGGGAGCACAGGCACAGGAGGGGGGCTGAATGGGACACAGGATCATATCTTCAACCCAACACAATCCCGGACAATTTGGGTTGATAGGTGTGTTGCCTGTGATGATGTGCTGGCGCCCGAGGCTCCCCTCAAAGTGGGACCCCAAACGTAGGCTTGCCTCGCTTGTGCCTGGTGGCGGGGCTGGATTGCATCCGGGACTCAAGTGTGGGCACCCAGAAATAGCCAATAGTAGAATATCGCTAAATTCACTGATATTCTACTCTTTCAGTACTAATGATGATAATACAATATCACTAATAGATACCAATATTTTAGTACAGCTAAAGCTAATCCTATTCTCTCGCAAGGAACGCTCCCTCTACCAGTGCTTAACTTAAACCACCCTCTCGGATGTCCAACCTTAAACGCCTCCACCATGCCTAAACTTAATGTCCCTAATGACACCTAATCTTAACTGCACTACTTCCCCCTCAAATCCAACCCCCTATCCCCGCCGCCACCACTTTGTTGAAAAAAATGCAACTTTTTTGTGCCCTACCATAGATGCAGGTAGGTGTTCTTCCATGTCTTAATGAAGCTACCGTTTTGCATAAAAATTGCATTAAGCACAGCCTGCTATGAATAGCTCCTTGGTGTCTGCAATATGGTCTGTTTTTGATACTCTACCTATGGATCAGGCTAATCTGTAGCGATCGGTGTAACACAGAGAGGGTCTGATTACCGGTGAACTGCAGTCTCACCAGGAATACAGAATATACCCGATTATTGGTGATCTGCAGTATCACCGATAATCAGATATATACACTAACCTCTGGACACCAGGGAGAACAAGTGAGTGTTTAGATGCAACAGTATACTTTGAGTACTTCACAAGAAGTATGTTCCTTCCTATGGCCTAGACTCTCCAGGAGGGAGGAGCTAGGCTGAAGGTAGGAAGGTCAGAGCGTGAGTGACACCCGAGTGGGGGGTGTCACTAACAGGTCTAGGAACTGCCTCTAACAGTAAGGCCAGTTCTCGAGGTCGGCAAGCCAGGTCATTAACACACAGACAGATAAGGTACAGAATCAGGATGCCAATACAGAGTCCAGGAACGAGCAGAGTTTGGCAACAGGATATCAGAAATAGCAAGGTACAGAATCAGGATACAAATACAGAGTCTAGGAACGAGCAGAGTTTGGCAACAGGATATCGGAAATAGCAAGGTACAAGATCAGAGTTCAGAGGAATAGTCAGGCAGGCAGAAGGTCATAACAAATAATACAATTCAATGTTCCTAATGCTAAGGTGTGAGCGCCTGGATGTCAACACCTTTGGAAACTATGCTAGAACACAGATACAGACAAGGTCTGAGTGCTACCACATTGTGATCGCAACGGCAGACAACCAGAGAATGCCCAGCACCCAGTATATATAGTAAAGCGCTCTCCAGCACCTCCCCTAAGTGCTGGACCAATGGCAGGTGGTGGAAATGTCAGCTGACCGGCCTTTTCAGGCTGTCATATAAGCTCTGCCTCTCAGCGCGCGCGCGTCCTTCTAAATCTGTGTGGACTAGCAGTCCCAGCCACACCAGACATGTCTTGCAATGGAACCATTGATTCAAGCGTGGGGACCGCCGCCCCGCTCTCTAAGCGAGCGGCGGTTTCCCCGCGTCCGGCCGCAATGTCACCTGCTCTGTCATGCGTGCAATCTGCCGCCTCCAACGCGGATTCCACCGCTCTGTCCATGCGGCATGCGGCGGTTTTGTCCGCGTTGTGCCGCCATGTTAGACGCGGAAACAGCCGCTTCACTCTGAGCCTTTGCGGCGGCTTTTCCGCGTTTCCTCACATAATCATAACAAGTTTCTGTAGAAGTTAATGGGTTTCTTTTTAATTATTTAATTACCTTTGACCTCAACCACTAACTTCCCATTCTATGCGTGCCTCTACCTAGGTGATTGGGAGAGGCCAATTTTCTAAAGTGATCACCTTGATATGTACTTATGACTAGGCCCTTACAATTAGCTGGAGAAAAGTTCTTGGCGAACTTGGGCTGTTTGCCGTTTTCCCTTAAAGGAGTACTGTAGAGGGGAAAAAAGAGTTGAACTTACCTGGGGCTTCTAATGGTCCCCTTAAGACATCCTGTGCCCGCGCAGACACTCACCAATGCTCTGGTCCCAGTCTCCTGTTCACTTCTGGAATTTCCAATTTTAAAGTCGGAAAATCACTGCGCCTACACGGCCGTGTCCTCGGTCCCGCTGACTTTACCGGGAGCATACTGCGCAGATGCAGACTGCACTGGGTCTGCGTCGTACATACTCAGTGACATCAGCGGGAGCGAGGACATGGCCGCGCAGGCGCAGTGGTTTTCCGACTTTAGAGTCGGAAATTCCGTAAGTGAACCGGAGGCAGGGACTGAAGTCTGCGGAGAACCATTAGAAGCCCCAGGTAAGCTCAACTCTTTTTCCCCTACCCCCCTACAGTATTCCTTTAATGCAATTTTTTTAGAAAAAAAAATTGCGTTTACATATTACATTAAAGTCAATGTCCGAGGATTATACCAGTTAATAAAAAAGTCCTCTTATGTACTAGAAACAACAAATTTGCATGGTAAATGAAGGAGGACAGTGGGTACATGAAAAAAAAAAAGACCTTATTGTTTTTGAAAAAAATCGATTTTAAATTTTCCGTGCTGAATGCTGGAAAAGTGGCCGCTGACTTAACCTCCCTGGAGGTATAATTATTTCAGATTTTAGGTTTGAAAGCAGTGTAATTTTTTGACAAGCTTTTTGACCCTAAAAATCATACTGGCAGATACATCTGTGGCAGCCCTGCACATTGTCCACCACCCCAGGATACAGCTCGGGGTTACTGCTCTGAGCTGTGGATTTCTGTCCGAGCCTGACTTAAGCGGTTAATAGCAAAGCCTCTGTAAGTGCTAGCAACACCAAATTTGCAGGGTATTGAGAACAAGAGGAAAAAAATCTCTGATAGTGGGTAGAGATGTCCCGAACGATTCGCCGGTGAACGGTTCCAGGCGAACTTCGGGAACGTTCCCGGAAGTTCGATTCGGCCCATAATTCTCTATGAGGGTCTACATCACAGTCAGCAGGCACATTGTAGCCAATCCGGCTACATTCAGCCCTGGAGCCCCACCCACCCTTATATAAGGCAGGCTCCGGTGGCCATTAGACTCACTTGTGTGCCTGCTGCTAGTCAGAATAGGGCGGGCTGCGGCAGACTTGTTCTCCTAGGGACAGATTAGTCAGGCTCTTGACTTGTTAACTTGCTCCTAGCTGAATCTTATTGCTTAAATAGCACCCCTCATTCAACAGCTCTTTTCAGAGCTAATCCTGGTGTTTTTTTTTTTCTGTGTGTCAAACTGACACTTGTGTTGTTGCATAGACAGCATTGCTTATTCATACAGTGTGAGACACTGCCTGCAGCCCAGCAGCACATTCAGTGACTACCTGTGTGTGTGACAGGGAGCTGCACATTGTACTACACAGTACTGCATATACCTACTAGTACCTGTTGTGTTTAGTTAACCCACCTCATCACTGCATATACCTACCTTTGTGTTGAGTGAACTCACCTCACTGCACATAACTACCTTTGTGTTGAGTGAACTCACCTCAGTGCATATAACTACCTTTGTTGAGTGAACTCACCTCTCTGCATATGACTACCTTTATGTTAAATGAACTCACCTCACTGCATATAACTAGCTGTTGTGTTGAGTGAACTCACCTCACTGCATATAACTACCTTTGTTGAGTGAACTCACCTCTCTGCATATAACTACCTTTGAGTTGAGTGAACTCACCTCAGTGCATATAACTACTTTTGTTGAATGAACTCACCTCACTGCATATAACTATCTTTGTTGAGTGAACTCACCCCACTGCATATAACTACCTTTGTGTTCAGTGAACTCACCTCACTGCATATAACTACCTTTGTTGAGTGAACTCACCTCACTGCATATAACTAGCTGTTGTGTTAAATGAACTCACCTCACTGCATATAACTACCTTTGTTGAGTGAACTCACCACACTGCATTAGGGATGGTCGGAATGCCAATTTCCAATTCTGCGGTAAATCCGCATTCCGTCATGTACCGATTACCGATTCTGCTTTCCGCTACCAATTTCCGCATTCCAATGCGGAATTTCCGCCGGAAATCGCGGAAATTCCGCCCGACTTTAACATCGATTTTCTCAAAAACTATAAGGTCTTTTTGAAAACTTTTTTTGCATCTTCTTCAGAAGATTCTGTTTAATAAACCCTGACAATTTGGTGTTTCTAGGACTTACGAGGGCTTTGCTATTAACCGCTAAAGTCGGCGGATTTTTACTGTAATGTAAAATGCAGGAAATGGGCAGATGCAGATTTTCTGCATTGTACATTACAGTAAAAATCCGCCGACTTTAGCGGTTAATAGCAAAGCCCCCTTAAGTCCTAGAAACACCAAATTTTCAGGGTTTATTAAACCGAATCTTGTGAACAAGATGCAAAAAAAGTTTTCAAAAAGACCTTATAGTTTTTGAGAAAATTGATCCGCCTACGGCACTTGCATTACCGATTTCCGCATTCCGATGCGGAAATGCAATTTCTGATCGGAATTTCGGAAATTGCATTTCCGCGGAATCCGAATGAGCATCCCTACTCTGCATATAACTACCTTTGTGTTGAGTGAACTCACCTCAGTGCATATAACTACCTTTTGTGTTCAGTGAACTCAACTCACTACATATAACTACCTTTGGGTTGAGTGAACCCAGCTCACTGCATATACCTAGCATCCCCCCCGAGATGGACAAAATGGACAAACTAGGTAGAGGAAGAGGTAGAGGCAGACCCAGAGGAAGGCCACCTGGTGCGGACCTGGCCCAAAGTGCAGTGCTCAGAAGAAGGCACGTGCCATCACTTCCCAAAATTGTGAGGAGGTGCTTGAGTATTTAACACAGAACACCTCATCTCCCGCAGCCACCAGCGCTACAACAAGCACCACATCTGCTGCATTTGACACTTCGCAGGAGTTATTTGGTGTGGAAAGCACTGATTCACAGCCAATACTGCTACAACAAGATGAAGGCACTAAGCAAGTTACCCCACCTCATACGTCTGAGTTAGGTGGCGATGGTATGGACGTAACGTGTGAGGAGGGGGATGATGAAGCACCTGATGTTGGTGCAGTTGTGGAGGTGTCTGAGGAAAGCAAAGCTGGGCAGGAGGATTATGATGACAATTATACGGATGCCACGTATGTTCCCAATAGAGGAGATGACCAGGGGGACAGTTCAGAGGGTGAGCCAGAGAGGAGTAGGAGGAGAAGAGTCCATGAAAGAAGCAGAGGGAGCTCATCCTCAGAAACAGCTGGGGGCAGTGTCCGACACCATGTATCGCCAGCTATGGACAGGCAGCCAACATGCCCTTCAAGGTCAGCTGCTGATGCCACCGTAGTGCCATCTCCCCCGGGGGCTCAGCGGTTTGGAAATTTTTTAATGTGTGTACCTCAGATCGGAGCAAAGCCATCTGTTCTCTCTGCCTCCAAAAATTGAGGAGTGGAAAGGCCAACACTCACGTAGGGGCAAGTGCCTTACGAAGGCACCTGGAGAAAAGGCACAAACAGCAATGGAAAGAACACCTGAGGAAAAGCAGCACCAAAAAGACAAGCCACCCTCCTTCTCCAGTTCCTCCTTCAGGTGCATCGTCTTCATCTGCTTTCTCCCTTGCACCTTCACAGCCACCCTCCTCCACACTGCCTCTGCCCTTTAGCGGTTCCTGCTCCTCTGCCCACAGCAGTAGCCAGGTGTCCGTGAAGGAAGTCTTTGAGCGGAAGAAGCCCATTTCTGCCAGTCACCCTCTTGCCCGGCGTCTGACAGCTCGTGTGGCGGAACTATTAGCTCGCCAGCTATTACCATACAAGCTGGTGGAGTCAGAGGCTTTCCATAAATTTGTGGCCATTGGGACACCACAGTGGAAGATACCAGGCCACAATTATTTTTCACAAAAGGCCATACCCAAACTTTACCGTGCAGTTGAGAGGCAAGTGGTGTCATCTCTTTAGAAGAGCATTGGGTCAAGGGTTCACCTGACCACGGATGCCTGGTCTGCCAAGCACGGGCAGGGCCACTACATTACATACACAGCCCATTGGGTCAACCTGGTGACCGATGGCAAGCAGGGAGTACGTGGCTGTGCAGCGGACCAACTTGTGAAACCTCCACGTCTTACAGGCAGGCCTCCTGCCACCTCCTCTACTTCTCCTCCTGCTACCTGCTTTACTTCTCCTCCTGCTACATCCTCTTCGCTGTCATCCTCCTCCTCCTTCTTGGCTGAGTGGCAGTTCAACTCTAACGTTGCTGCCATCTCCTCCTCTCCAGCTACACAGCCCCATCTCCCCAGAGCCTACGCTGCATGCGAGGTATGATGATGTCACGCCATTTTAGACATGTCTTGCCTCAAAACGGAGAGTTACACTGGACCAGCTCTCCTGGCTGCTCTTAACAAAGAGGTGGAGCAATGGTTGACCCCGCACCAGCTGGAGATCGGCAACGTTGTGTGTGACAATGGCAGCAATCTCCTTTCCGCGTTGAATTTGGGAAAGCTGACACATGTACCCTGCATGGCACATGTGCTGAATCTGGTCGTGCAAAGATTTGTCTCAAAGTACCCAGGCTTAGAGGACGTCCTGAAGCAGACCAGGAAGTTGTGTGGGCATTTCAGGCGGTCTTACACGGCCATGGCACGCTTTGCAGACATTCAGCGGAGAAACAACTTGCCGGTGAGACGCCTCATTTGCGATAGCCCGACTCGCTGGAATTTCACCCTGCTCATGTTCTCTCGCCTGCTAGACCAGGAGAAAACCGTCACCAAGTACCTGTATAATTACAGTAGAAGGACACAATCTGGGAAGATGGGGATGTTGTGGCCCAACAACTGGACACTGATGCGAAATGCATGCAGGACCATGAAGCCGTTTGAGGAGGTGACCAACCTGGTGAGTCGCGCTGAAGGCACCATCAGCGACTTGATCCCCTAGGTTTACTTCCTGGAGCATGCCGTGCGCCGAGTGGTGGATGAAGCTGTGGAGGAGCATGAACAGGAACAGTTATGGCAGGAGGAGTTGTGGGAGCGATTTTCATCCGAACCAGATGTTTCCTCGACACCTGTGGCAGCACAGAGGGGGGAGGAGGAGGAAGAGGAAGAGTCGTGTGGGGAAGGAGAGGAGTCAGACTCAGATGAGGATGAGGAAGGTGTTTCTGTGGAGGAGGAAGAGGCGGCGGCAGAAGAACAACCACAGCAGCCATCACAGGGGGCTTCTGCTGCTCCACGTTCCCGTGGTATTGTTCGTGGCTGGGGGGAGGAAGAGGACTTGCGTGACGTCACTGAGGAAGAGCAAGAGGAGATGGAGAGTATGTCTGGATCCAACTTTGTGCAGATGGCCTTTTTCATGTTGTCCTGCCTGTTGAGGGAACCACGTATCAAAAAACTCAAGGGGAATGACCTGTACTGGGTAGCCACGCTACTAGACCTTCAGTACAGGCACAAAGTGGCGGACCTGTTACCAACTCAACAGAAGGCGGAAAGGATGCAGCACTTGAAGAACAAGCTGGCAATGATGCTGTACAATGCTTTTAAGGGTGATGTGACAGTACAACGCAATAAAGGTACCACTGGCAGTAGTCCTCCTCCTCCCAAGTCCACGCAGGCAAGGACAGGATGCTCCAGCGATCTCGGGGTGATGTCGGACATGTGGACATTCTTTAGTCCAACGCCTCACCGTAGCCCTTCCGGATCCACCCCCCACCAATGCCTGGACCGGCAGGTAGCCGACTACCTGGCCTTAACTGAGGATGTAGACACTGCGAGCAGCGATGATGAACCCTTGGTCTACTGGGTGCGCAGGCTTGACCTGTGGCCAGAGCTGTCCCAATTTGCCATCCAACTTCTCTCTTGCCCTGCTGCAAGCATCCTGTCAGAAAGGACCTTCAGTGCAGCTGGAAGCATTGTCACTGAGAAGAGAAGTCGCTTAAAGTGAATGTTTACCGATAAAAAAAAGAAAAAGTCAGATACTCACCTAAGGAGAGGGAAGGCTCGGTCCTAATGAGCCTTCCCTCTCCTCTCCCGGTGCCCGGTCCCGCACAGGATCCCCCGTGGCAGTATTCGACCAGTTCGGTCAAATACTGCCACTTCCGCATGCCGAAGGGAGCTTTTGGAAGCCTTCGGGAGCACTCGGGCTCCCGATGACGCGACCGCTCCATACTACACATGCGCGAGTGCCCTCTATGAGTGCTCCCGAAGACCTCCGAAGTCCCTGCGGCGGCGGACGCGAATGGGGGAGCCAGCGCAGCACCGAGGGCACCGGGAGAGGAGAGGGAAGGCTCATTAGGACCGAGCCTTCCCTCTCCTTAGGTGAGTATCTGACTTTTTTTCTTTTTTTTACCGGTACCCATTGGCTTTAAGTCACAACAGTGTTCAGTACCTCACCTTTATCAAAATGAATGAGGCATGGACCACGGAGGGCTACTGCACGACCGAAGACTAAGTCAATCCCCACACACAGCATCTCTGCCTGCAGGCCGCTTAACTGCCTTCTCCGCCACCACCAACAGGGTCCAGGACTCTAGGCGGGTTCCAGAATTTTTAAGGCCGCTGCTAGCAGCGGGCGCTATACTAATGTTTCTGGTGCGTGTACATGCCTGCCTAATTTTCCTGGCTGCACTGCGGGAGGCTGCAACAAAAAAAAAGGCATGTACATGTGCCCATCCCCCTTCATGATCATTACTTTGCCGCGGTGAAGGGGCTTGCGTATCACAATGAAGCAATGACCGCCGGCTATATGAGTGTCTCAGGTGGGGGTGGCACACCAAAGATAATAAGGTCGTTGTTTCATTGTGGTCAGACCAAATTTGATCAGCTGGACAGACACAGTTCTGTCATTCAGCTACATCAGCCGGGCGACCATATGGGCTGTAAAGCCACCATCACCTGCACTCTCATCATGGTCTAGCACGGCCGTCACTACACAAACGGCTGTTTGCAGTCACTGCATACCTTTCACTGCATCTGTGACTGCACATTGTAGTATACCTGGCAGTCAGTGCATAACTTGCACTTGAATAGATGGCAGACTTGCCCTCCATAACTCCATTCCCGTTTTAAAGGATTTAAAGTTGATTCATTACAATTAGGGCCTCAAAAGTCCTCCTGAGTCCTGTATTGTTATTTTTGGTCACTACCTCGGGGCGGGCATGCCTGCTGCCCTCTTTGCCTGGATGTGTGGTGGTAGCCATTTCTTAATCTCCAACTCCGGAACGCAATAAAAACCGGATTCCCCGGCCATTACCCGTGGTCAGTCACCATGGTACTGAGACTATAGTACCATCTACAGTTTCACACAATTGAAAAAATGGCAAACTTGCCCTCCATAAAACATTCTTGGCAAATGCTTTCGACTTGGTTTGTCTTTCGCTGGGTCAAGGGTCCATCTGACCACAGATGCCTGGTCTGCAAAGCACAGTCAGGGCAGGTACAGCATGGGTCTCAGCAGGCTCCCACTTCAGACCGGAATCGAACCTTGATTCCCCGGCCATTACCCGTGGTGACAATGTCAGACTTGCCCTCCATAACTGATTCTCGTTAAAGGATCTAAAGTCAATTAATTTCAAAAACAGCAGGGCCTCCCGAGTCCCGTATTGTTATTTTTGGCACTACCTTGGGGCGGGCATGCCTGCTGCCCTCCTTGCAATGGATGTGTGGTGGTAGCCGACCGTTTGTTAGGTTACAACTCCGGACCGGAATCAGACCAGGAAGAGTTCCCCGGCCATTTCCCTTGGTCACAATGGCAGACTTGCCCTCCATAATAGATTCTCGTTGCAGGTACTGAACAGCAAGTAGAAAATGTAATGTAAAAAAAATAGATGTAAGCTTTAACAATGTTAGCAAAAGAACCATTGAAAGTTGATAAGGCAGACAGACATTACCTAACCAGACATCACTGAGTGAGGAAGAGCAATCTCGCCATGGTGCGCACTGCGCAGTAGTCCACCACGGCCGTCTCTACACAAACAGCTGTTTGTGGTGTGTTACACAGTGAGTTTGGTGTGTCAGTGTGAAGCAGTACACTTATTACACTCCCTGATTGATGTATACACATGCAAGATGTTTGAAAGCACGTTAGGCCTGCAATTTAGCATTCAATGTGATTTCTGCCCATAAAACGCTGCTTTGCGTCACATCCAGATTTTTCCCCGGGACTTTTGGCATCTATCCTACTCCGCCATGCCCCCCTCCAGGTGTTAGACCCCTTGAAACATCTTTTCCATCAATTTTGTGGCCAGCATAAGTGTTTCTAGTTTTCCAAGTTCGCCTCCCCATCGAAGTTTATTGCGGTTTACGAACTTATCCGAGTACCAAACCTTCCACGGAGGTTCGCGAACCGAAAATCGGAGGTTCGCGACATCTCTAACAGCAGGGTGTTATAAGTGGTCCAGGGTGACAGCGTGGGTGAGTGCTATAGGTGCAGTATGAGAGGAGGAGAGTGGAAAACCGTGCAGTATAGCTAGAGGACAAAAGCTTCTTTACATTTTAGCTCCAAGTCTCCCCAGTGCTCTAATAACAGAACAATAGGGACCCTTGAAGCCAAAATGTAACCGGAGGTGGAGAAGATCCCCTTGTCCATGGATTGGACATGGGCTCTAGGGGGTACAGGGAGGCTTGGCCACCCCTCTCCCCAGAGCTCCCCCATACCATGGACCATGCAGGCTGGTATAGCTCAGGGTGCAAAGCCCCATGCAATCGGGGCTCCACATTCTGGCTATCCCAACCTGCAAAGGGGAAAGGGTTCAAAGAGGCTCAGGAAGGGGGACCGCACATTATTTTTTTTAAATTTCCCACACTCTAAACATATACATATATATATGTATATGTATATATATATATATATATATATATATATATACTAGCTGATGGCCCGGCATTGCCCGGGTATGCATTCGGCTGGTTTTAGCTACACCCTCTTTTTCTAACCCTAACACACAATTAATCAATTACTCAATTACCAAGTTTGTGAGCTTTGCGGTGTTTGGCATCAATAATTTGCATTGGAATGAAACAAATCTGATTGGCTGTTTGTGGCTCCACCCCCTTTTCTGAGTTTAAACCCCAGCCACCCAATAACCAACTGTATCAGGCTTGAGGCTTGTGCCATTAACAGTGCAAGAATGGCAGCAATCAAATATTCCATTTGAAAATCAATAGGTGAATTTTGATTGGCTTCTTTAGGCTCCACCCACTTTTCTAAATATTAATCCCAGGCACCCAGTGACCAACTGTGCACAGCTTGAGAACCTTACCATTAACAGTGTAGGAATGGCTGCAGTTTACATTTTCCCAGTGAAATTTGTATTTTGTCTCACTTTTGCCCACTGACTACCCGGTGTTGCTTGGTTATGTATCTGGCTGGTGTTGACTTTTATAGGCTCCACCCACTTTTCTGAATAATAATCCCAGTCACCCAGCGACGACAAACAGTGCAAAGTTTGAGAACCCTGTCATTAACAGTGTAAGAATGGCTGCAGTTTACATTTTCCCAGTAAAACTGTGAAGAGACTGAGAACTCTAGCATTGACAGTGTAAGAATGGCTGCAATTTACATTCTGGCAGTAAAAAAATTATTTTTCTCCACCCACTGATGACCTGGCATTTCCTGGGAATGTACTTGGCTGGTGTTGGCTGTGCCCACTTTTTCTAACCCTAACACACAATTACTTAATGACCAAGTTTGTGAGATTTGTGGTCTTTGACATGAATAATTTGCATTTAAATGAAATAAATCTGAATGGCTGTTTGTGGCTCCACCCACTTTTCTGAATTTAAACCCCAGTCACCCAATGATTAACTTTACCAGGTCTGAGTCTTGTGCCATTAACAGTGTTTGAAGGGCAGCAATTAAATATTCCTCATAAAAAAATGATAAGTGAATTGTGATTGGCTTTTGTAGGCTCCACCTACTTTTCAGGATATGAATCCCAGTCACCCTGTGACCAACTGTGCAAAGTTTGAGAACCCTACAATTAATAGTGTAGGAATGGCTGCAGTTTACATTTTCCTAGTGAAATTTGTATTTGTCTCCGCCCACTGATGGGCCGGAATTGCCCGGTTATGTATTTGGCTGGTGTTCACTATGGTCCCTTTTTCTAACCCTAACACACAATTACTTTATGACCAAGTTTGTAAGCTTTGCAGTCTTTGTCATCTATAATTTTCATTAAAATGAAACAAATCTGATTGGCTGTTTGTGGCTCCACCCCCTTTTCTGAATTTGAACCCCAGTCACCCAAAGACCAACTGTACCAGGTTTGAGGCTTGTGCTATTAACAGTGCAAGAATGGCAGCAATTAAATGTTTCCCTTGAAAATCAATAGGTGAATTTTGATTGGCTTTTGTAGGTTCCACCCACCTTTCTGAATATTAATCCCAGTCACCCAACGACCAACTGTGCAAAGTTTGAGAACCCTACCATTAAAGAGACTCTGAAGCGAGAATAAATCTCGCTTCAGAGCTCATAGTTAGCAGGGGCACGTGTGCCCCTGCTAAACCGCCGCTATAACGCCGCAAAACGGGGGTCCCTTCACCCCCAAACCCCCCACTGCGACACTTGGTTGCAGACTTGGTCGCTCCTGGAGGCAGGGCTAATGGCTGCAGCCCTGCCTCCAGTCGCGTCTATCAGCGGCGCATCGCCGCCTCTTCCCCGCCCCTCTCAGTGAAGGAAGACTGAGAGGGGCGGGGGAGAGGCGGAGATACGCGCTGACAGACGCGCGTGGGGCAGGGCTGCGGCGGTTAGCCCTGCCCCAACCAGGAAGTGCTCCCCTGCTGAAACAAGGGGATTTGGGGGATCAGGGACCCCCGTTTAGTGGCGCGATGGCGGCGGTTTAGCAGGGGCACACGTGCCCCTGCTATCTATGAGGTCTGAAGCGAGATTTATTCTCGCTTCAGACTCTCTTTAACAGTGTAAGAATGGCGGCAGTTTACATTTCCCAGTAAAATTTGTATTTGTCTCCACCCCCTTTTTGGTTATGGGAATAAAAGGTATCCTATACTTTATTCCAGGTCATGTACTATGTGTGTGCCAAATTTCATTCAAATCCGTTCAGCCATTTTTGCGTGATCGAGTAACAAACATCCAAACATCCAAACATCCAAACTTTCCCATTTATTATATTAGTAGGCTATATACTGTATATGGCAACCAAGGAGGGATATCTGTACCAATGAACCTTTATTTGAAAATTATTGTCTTGAAAGTTTGCTGATATGGTAGATTTATGGGTTAAGATATATATATACTAGCTGGACGCCCGTCTTTGCCCGGGTATGTAATTGGCTAGTGTTGGCTCTGCCCACTTTTCCTAAACCTAACACACAATTACTTAATGACCAAGTATGTGAGCTTTGCGGTCTTTGGCATCAATAATTTGCAATGAAATAAAATAAATCTGATTGGATGTGGCTCCACCCCTTTTCTGAATTTGAACCCCAATCACCCAATGGCCAAGTGTACCAGGTACAGGTGATTAACAGTGCAAGAATGGCAGCAATTAAATATTCCCCTTAAAAATCAATAGGTGGATTTTGATTGGCTTTTACAGTTTACATTTGCGCAATGAAATTTGTATTTTTCTCCACCCACTTATTTCCTAACATTGTGCAGGTATGTATTTGGCTGGTATTTGCTCCGCCTACTTTTTCTAACCCTAACACACAATTACTCAATAACCAAGTTTGTGAGCTTTGCGGTCTTTGGCATCAATAATTTGCATTGACATTAAACAAATCTGATTGGCTGTTTGTGGCTCCACCCCTTTGTCTGAATTTGAACCCCAGTCACCCAATGACCAATTGTACCAGGTTTAAGGCTTGTGCCATTAACAGTGCAAGAATGGTAGCAATTAAATATTTGCCTTGAAAATCAATAGGTGAATTTTGATTGGCTATAAACAAGGAAAGGTATACAGGATATCACCATATCAATGTGCAGCCCGTCTCACCCTAAATGGATAGCTTGTCGTAACAAAAAGGGGTTAATGGAGCTCAGGGCAAATGCTTAGTCATAATTTAATATCATTTATTATTCAGATTGCGTACAAAAATCACTGACCTTTAAAAATACCCCCATAAAAACCACTATGGCTACTGAATGGAGCACCGGTACCAAATATGATTATATTCCTCAGTCCTGGAGTGCACTCCTTGTAAAGACTATGCTGGGATGCATTTCATATTTGGTACCAGTGCTCCATTCATTAGCCATCGTGGTTTTTATGGGGGTATTTTTTAAATGTCAGTGATTTTTGTACGCAATTTGAATAATAAATGATATTGAATTATGACTAAGAAATTGCCCTGAGCTCCCTTAGCCCCTTTTTGTTACGAATTTTGATTGGCTTTTGTAGGCTCCACCCACTTCTCTGAATATTAATCCCAGTCACCCAGTGACCAATTGTGCAAAGTTTGAGAACCCTACCATTAAAAGTGTAAGGATTGCTGCAGTTTACATTTTCTCTGTGAAATTTGCATTTGTCTCCGCCTACTGATGACCAGGCATTGCACGATTATGTATTTTGCAGGTGCTGGCTGCGCCCACTTTTCCTAACCCTAATACACAATTAATCAATTACTCAATGACCAAGATTGTGAGCTTGCGGTCCTTGGCATCAATAACCTGCATTAAAATGAAACAAATCATATTGGCTGTGTGTGGCTCCACCCTGTTTTATGAATGTAAACCCCAGTCACGCAATGATCAACTGTACCAGATTTGAGGCTTGTGCCATTGTTAGTGCAAGAATGGCAGCAATGAAATATTCCCCTGAAAAATCAATAGGTAATTTTTGATTGCCTTTTGTAGGCTCCACCCACTTTTTTCAATATTAACCCCAGTAACCCCCCAGGAGGGGACCGAGGCTGCACTAAGCAATTATAAGGAGTGCAATAAAAATTGTAAAAAAAGAAATTAGGCTGGCAAAGATCGAAGCTGAAAATCAAATCGCTAGGGATATCAAATCTAACCCAAAAAAGTTTTACAAGTACATCAACTCTAAAAAAAGAAAGGTTGACTGTATAGGACTCCTAAAGGATGAGGGTGGGAACTCAATGGTGGATGACCAAGGTAAGGCAGAGTTATTAAATGCTTTCTTTGCTTCTGTCTTCACAAAGGAAACAGCACTGTTGCAAATTACAGAGGCAGAAGAGTCTCAATCTTCTAACTGTAATATTAAATACTTAACGCAGGAAGAAGTGAAGGCAAGACTAAATAAATTAAAAATAGACAAGGCACCTGGCCCAGATGGCATGCATCCTCGGGTCCTAAGGGAATTAAGTTCAGTTATAGCTAAGCCCCTTTATCTTATCTTTTGTGACTCTCTTGCAACTGGCAGAGTCCCAGTGGATTGGCGTACAGCCCACGTTTTCCCATTATTTAAGAAGGGCAAAAAATCTGATCCAGGAAATTATAGACCTGTAAGCTTAACATCAGTTGTATGCAAACTATTTGAGGGGTTACTAAGAGATACTATACATGACTTCATAGTAGAAAATAATCTTATTTCTCAGCATCAACTTGGGTTTACTAAAGACAGGTCCTGTTTGACTAACATGCTCAGCTTTTATGAGGTAGTGAATGCTAATATGGATATTGGGAATGCTGTAGATGTGATATACTTGGACTTTGCAAAGGCCTTCGACACTGTTCCTCACAGAAGTCTGGTGCAAAAGTTGAGGATGCAAGGACTGGGGAAGAGTTTGTGTGCATGGATAGGGAACTGGCTAATGGACAGAAAACAAAGAGTTGTGGTCAATGGATTGTACTCAAAATGGGAGACTGTTAGCAGTGGGGTCCCACAGGGGTCTGTACTGGGTCCAGTGCTCTTCAATTTAGTTATTAATGACCTAGTAGATGCAGTAGTGAGCAATGTTGCTATTTTTGCAGATGATACAAAATTGTGCAGAATCATCAACTCTCAGGAAGATAGTGTCATATTGCAACAGGATCTGGATAGGATGGCTATTTGGGCACATACATGGCAGATGAAGTTCAATGTTGACAAATGTAAAGTCATGCATTTTGGTCGTACCAATGGTCTAGCACCATACAAAATAAATAGGATACAGTTGGGGACATCAAACTTGGAGAAGGACTTAGGAGTACTCATCGACAACAAGTTAAATAATCATACTCAATACCAAGCCGCTGCAGCTAAAGCAAACAGCATTTTGGGATGCATTAAAAGGGAAATAAAAACTCGAGATGCTAGCATAATATTGCCCCTGTTTAACTCTCTAGTAAGGCCACATCTGGAATATGGAATTCAGTTCTGGGCAGTGGGCACCATATTACAAAAAAGATATTGCAGTTTTAGAGCAGGTGCAGAGACGAGCTACAAAATTGATACGTGGGATGGAAGGTCTCACTTATCAAGAAAGGTTAGATAAACTGGGTTTATTTAGTCTAGAGAAAAGACGCCTTAGAGGAGATCTAATTAACATGTATAAATACATCAGAGGGCAATATAATAGCTTGGCGGATGAGCTTTTTGTCCCTAGGCCTCCCCTTCTCAAATGACTAGAGGACATGATCTGCACATGGAGGAAAAACGTTTTAGCCATTTATTTAGGGAAGGGTTCTTTACAGTAGGAGTGATTAAGATGTGGAATGCATTGCCACAGGAAGTCGTTATGGCAAACTCTATACCTGCATTTAAAGGTGGCTTAGATGCTTTCCTTGCGTTGAAAGACATCCATGGCTACAATTACTAGGTTATACCTAATGATGTTGATCCAGGGATTTTATCTGATTGCCATCTGGAGTCAGGAAGGAATTTTTCCCTTTTGGGGCTAATTGGACCATGCCTTGTGGGTTTTTTTTCGCCTTCCTCTGGATCAACAGGGGTATGTGGGGGACGGGCTGGAGTTGTACTTTGTACTGGTTGAACTCGATGGACGTATGTCTTTTTTCAACCAAAATAACTATGTAACTATGTAACCCAGTAACCAACTGTGCAAAGTTTGAGAACCCTACCATTAACAGTGTAAGAATGGCTGCTGTTTACATTTTCCCAGTAAAATTTGTATTTATCTCCGCCCACTTATGACCCGGCATTACCCGCTTATGTATTTGGCGGGTGTTTGCTGTGCCCACTTTTCTAACCCTAACACACAATTAATCAATTACTCAATTACCAAGTTTGTGAGCTTTGCGGTGTTTGGCATCAATAATTTGCATTGGAATGAAACAAATTTAATTGGCTGTTTGTGGCTCCACCCCCCTTCTGAAAATGAACCCTAGTCACCCAATGATCAACTGTACCAGGTTTGAGGCGTGTGCCATTAACAGTGCAAGAATGGCAGCAATGTAAATATTCCCCTTGAAAATCAATAGGTTAATTTTGATTGGCTTTTATAGACTCCACTCACTTTTCTGAATATTAATCCCAGTCACCCAATGACCAACTGCGCAAAGCTTGAGAACTGTAACATTAATAGTGTAGGAATGGCTGCAGTTTACATTTTCCCAGTAAAATTTGTATTTGTCTCCGCCCACTTATGACCTGGCATTGCCCGCTTATGTATTTGGCTGGTGTTGGCTGTGCCCACTTTTCTAACCCTAACACACAATTAATCACTTACGAAGTTTGTGATCTTTGCGGTGTTTGGTATCAATAATTTGCATTGAAATGAAACAAATTTAATTGGCTGTTTGTGGCTCCACCCCCTTTCTGAAATTGAACCCCAGTCACCCAATGATCAACTGTACCAGGTTTGAGGCTTGTGCCATTAACAGTGCAAGAATGACAGCAATGTAGATATTCTCCTTGAAAATCAATAGGTGAATTATGATTGGCTTTTATAGACTCCATCCACCTTTTTGAATATTAATCTCAGTCACCCAACGACCAACTGTGCAAAGTTTGAGAACCCTACCATTAACAGTGTAAGAATGGCTGCTGTTTACATTTTCCAGTGAAATTTGTATTTGTCTCCGCCCCCTTTTTGGTTATGGGACTAAAAAGTATACTATATTTTATTCCAGGTAATGTACTATTTGTGTGCCAAATTTCATTCAAATCCGTTCAGCCATTTTTGCGTGATCGAGTAAAAAACATCCAAACATCCAAATATCCAAACATCCGAACTTTCCCATTTATTATATTAGTAGGATTTATAAATTACTAACTCACACCTGCCTTTCAGCTAAACGGGTAATTGCAGGATCATGGAGAACTTCCTTATTGGCATACACCATGTTTTAGACTAATATAAGCCATGCTCTATGTTTTGATAAGGTGAAAGCCATACTCGAAGATACTCTACCACAATTGTGGAAACCTTATTTCTTGCATTATTGCCAGTGGACGCCACAATCCCTTACCACAGTAAGAATAATCTGAAGGTCCTAGTTGATCCTACATCATAATTGACATCATAATTGATCAGAGAGGTAGCAGATTGGCAGAATACCCCCACTTACTTTCCCCTCTTTTTCCTCTTTCTCTCTATTCATTTTTTTCTTCCTTCCCCTTCTGTCTTCTTTTCTTTCTCTTTACTTCTCTCCTCCCAGTTGGACCGGTTTATCTGGTCTTTGGTATAAATTACTAGTTGATTACATATAGTTTTCAGTTTGTCTTTGCATTTTAAGGCACACTTCGTCTAGATCACATAGCTCACCGATTCTGAGTGGTGGCTCTCCTGAAAAGCACATTAGAGTTGTTTTCAGTCGACTGTATTTTGATGCCGGTAAATGATGCCCTGGTGCTGCCGGAATCTATATGTATTAATGTGAAAATATTTTAATTTTTACTTGTTTCTTGTTACAGTTACAGTTTAATATTGTAATGCTGTGTTAAAAACTGAAAAAAAAATCAATACAAGGTTTTTATAAGAAAAAAACCCCAAACAAATAAATTAAAAAAATAAAAATTATACATACATATATATATATATATATATATATATATATATATATATATATATATATATATATATATATATAAACAGGTCCATCTAAAAATATAGCATATTGTGATAAAGTTCATTATTTTCTGTAATGTACTGATAAACATTAGACTTTCATATATTTTAGACTACCTGGACGCCCGGCGTTGCCCGGGTATGTATTTGGCTGGTGTTGGCCCCGCCGACTTTTCCTAACCCTAACACACAATTACTTAATTACTTAATGTTCAAGTTTGTGAGGTTTGTGGTCTTTGGCATCAATAATTTGCATTGAAATAAAATAAATCTGATTGGCTCTGGCTCCACCACTTTTCTGAATTTGAACCCCAATCACCCAATGGCCAAGTGTACCAGGTATAGGTGATTAAAAGTGCAAGAGGCTTGTGCCATTAACAGTGCAAGGCTTGAATGGCAGCAATTAAATATTCCCCTTAAAAATCAATAAGTGGATTTTAATTGGCTTTTTTTAAGCTCCACCCAACTTTCTGAATATTAATCACAGTCACCCAGTGACCAACTGTGCACAGTTTGAGAACCCTACCACTAACAGTGTAAGAATGGCTGCAGTTTACATTTTCTCAGTGAAAAGTGTATTTGTCTCCGCCCATTGATGACCCCGTATTGCCCGATTATGTATTTGGCTGGTGTTTGCTGTGCCCACTTTTCCTAACCCTAACACACAATTACTCATTTACTCAATGACCAAGTTTGTGAGCTTTGCGGTTTTTGGCATCAATAACCTGCGTTAAAATGAAACAAATAAGATTGGCTGTTTGTGGCTCCACCCCCTTTTATCAATTCAAATCCAAGTCACCCAATGATCAACTGTACCAGGTTTGAGGCTTGTGCCATTAACAATGCAAGAATGGCAGCAATGAAATATTCCCCTGAAAAATTAATAGGTAATTTTTGATTGGCTTTTGTAGGCTCCACCCACATTTCTGAATATTAATCCCAGTTACCCAGTAATTAACTGTGCAAAGTTTGAGAACCCTACAATTAACAGTGTAAGAATGGCTGCAGTTTACATTTTCCCAGTAAAATTTGTATTTGTCTCTGCCCACGTATGACCCCGTGTTGCCTGCTTATGTATTTGGCTGGTGTTGGCTGTGCCCACTTTTCTAATCCTCACACACACTTAATAAATTACTCAATTACCAAGTTTGTGAGCTTTGCGGTGTTTGGCATCAATAATTTGCATTGGAATGAAACAAATCTAATTGGCTGTTTGTGGCTCCACCCCTCCCTTTCTGAAATTGAACCCTAGTCACCCAATGATCAACTGTACCAGGTTTGAGGCTTGTGCCATTAACAGTGCAAGAATGACAGCAATATAAATATTCCCCTTGAAAATCAATAGTTGAATTATGATTGGCTTTTGTAAGCTCCACCCACCTTTCTGAATATTAATCCCAGTCACCCAATGACCAATTGTGCAAAGTTTGAGAAACCTACCATGAACAGTGTAAGAATGGCTGCAGTTCACATTTTCCTAGTAAAATTTGTATTTGTCTTCACCCACTTATGACCCCGCGTTGCCCGCTTATGTATTTGGCTGGTGTTGGCTGTGCTCACTTTTCTAACCCTCACACACAATTAATCAATTACTCAATTACCAAGTTTGTGAGCTTTGCGGTGTTTGACATCAATAAATTGTATTGGAATGAAAGAAATCTGATTAGCTGTTTGTGGCTCCACCCCCTTTCTGAAATTGAACCCCAGTAACCCAATGATCAACTGTACCAAGTTTGAGGCTTGTGCCATTAACAGTGCAAGAATGGCAGCAATTACATATTCCCTTTGAAAATCGATAGGTGAATTTTGATTGGCTTTTATAGGCTCCACTCACTTTTCTGAATATTAATCCCAGTCACCCAATAACCAACTGTGCAACGTTTGAGAACTCTACCATTAACAGTGTAAGAATGGCTGCAGTTTAAATTTTCCAGTGACATTTATATTTCTCCGCCCCCTTTTCGGTTATGGGAATAAAAAGTATCCTATACTTTATTCCAGGTAATGTACTATGTGTGTGCCAAATTTCATTCAAATCCGTTCAGACATTTTTGCGTGATCGAGTAACAAACATCCAAACATCCAAACTTTCCCATTTATTACATTAGTAGGATTCATTACACACAGCTGAAGTAGTTTAAGCCTTTTATTGTTTTAATATTGATGATTTTTGCATACAGCTCATGAAAACCCAAAATTCCTATCTCAAAAAATTAGCATATCATGAAAAGGTTCTCTAAATGAGCTATTAACCTAATTATCTAAATCAACTAATTAACTCTAAACACTTGCAAAAGATTCCTGAGGCTTTTAAAGACTCCCAGACTGGTTCATTACTCAAAACCGCAATCATGGGTAAGACTGCTGATCTGACTGCTGTCCAGAAGGCCATCATTGACACCCTCAAGCAAGAGGGTAAGACACAGAAAGAAATTTCTGAACAAATAGGCTGTTCCCAGAGTGCTGTATCAAGGCACCTCAGTGGGAAGTCTGTGGGAAGAAAAAAGTGTGGCAGAAAACGCTGCACAACGAGAAGAGGTGACCGCACCCTGAAGGAATATTGTGGAGAAGGACGATTCCAGACCTTGGGGGACCTGTGGAAGCAGTGGACTGAGTCTGGAGTAGAAACATCCAGAGCCAACGTGTACAGGCGTGTGCAGGAAATGGGCTACAGGTGCCGCATTCCCCAGGTCAAGCCACTTTTGAACCAGAAACAGCGGTAGAAGCGCCTGACCTGGGCTACAGAGAAGCAGCACTGTACTGTTGTTTAATGGACCAAAGTACTTTTTTCGGATGAAAGCAACTTTTGCATGTCATTCGGAAATCAAGGTGCCAGAGTCTGCCTGAAGTCCAGTGTCAAGTACCCACAGTCAGTGATGGTCTGGGGTGCCATGTCAGCTGCTGGTGTTGGTCCACTGTGTTTTATCAAGGGCAGGGTCAATGCAGCTAGCTATCAGGAGATTTTGGAGCACTTCATGCTTCCATCTGCTGAAAAGCTTTATGGAGATAAAGATTTCATTTCTCAGCACAACCTGCCACCTGCTCATAGTGCCAAAACCACTGGTAAATGGTTTACTGACCATGGTATTACTGTGCTCAATTGGCCTGCCATCTCTCCTGACCTGAACCCCATAGAGAATCTGTGGGATATTGTGAAGAGAAAGTTGAGAGATGCAAGACCCAACACTCTGGATGAGCTTATGGCCGCTATCGAAGCACCCTGGGCCTCCATAACACCTGAGCAGTGCCACAGGCTGATTGCCTCCATGCCACACCGCATTGAAGCAGTAATTTCTGCAAAAGTATTCCCGACCAAGTATTGAGTGCATAACTGAACATAATTATTTGAAGGTTGACTTTTTTCTGGTCGGATGAAATATGCTAATTTTTTGAGATAGGAATTTTGGGGTTTTCATGAGCTGTATGCCAAAATCATCAATATTAAAACAATAAAAGGCTTGAACTACTTCAGTTGTGTGTAATGAATCTAAAATATATGAAAGTCTAATGTTTATCAGTACACTACAGAAAATAATGAACTTATCACAATCACAATATGCTAATTTTTTGAGAAGGACCTGTATAGCCCATGTGCTTCTAAACTATGCTGGAGAAGATGCCCTCAAATCGGTGGTACCGATTACCAGATTGGGCGGAAACACCCACAAATACATTTATTTTGCAAGAAGGTCTTCGAAATTCACTGGCATCTCTACAGCAACCCTCTGATCATGCAGGCCACAACGTCACTGCTAACCCTACTGCCAGGCAATATTTCCTCCATTAGGAGATAACTAAAACCACACACACACACACCAGCTCCTGGTGGCAGAACGTCTATTGATATCCGGGCACTAAACAGAAACAGATCACCTCTATGGTGGAATTTTTCAAATAAATAAATTATGAGAATGGAGAAAATATATGTCTCTACCCAGGTGATCCTGAGGCTTTTGTGACTAAGTAGGCAGTGTGGGTGGACTCTCAGTTGGCTAAAGACATGCTGTAACTGGAGATACACCAACACTTCTATCTGGTAAGATAAGACGTACACATAAAATGATGGTACGGGTAAACTGCTGAATGTGGCGAGCCGGATGGGAGAGCGAAGGTCGTGGCACACTTTCTTCTTCTCTGCTTATATCTACTCTTCTGTAGCTCGTTTTTTTCCATTCCTTTCACTTTTCTTTACCTGTTAGGGATAAAAAATTGGTGGAATGGAGTAAGTAGTGTAATTGGGGATAAGATACTAATTGAGTCCATCACAGTGTTGCATAGTTCACTATAAGCGTGTTATTTATCATTGATGTAAACCACTTTATTACCAGCAGTCCCTGTCCCCTGAAGGACCATCCACTGATACAAAAACTGGGGCCTACCAATGTCACGTTGCACTTCCATCACTACCACTGATAGCACCGCTCTCCCATTGGTGAAGCTCACTCGTTCTGCCATCGCTATGACAGCAGAACTCTTTGAGCCAGTCAGGAGCCGATTTCATTGGCTCCGGACCCTAAGATTAATGTGAGCCAATGAGATTAGCTCACAGTGATCACGGGGTCAGGAGCCAATGCAATCAGCTCCTGACCAGCTCATGGAGCTCTGCTATCACACCAATAGCAGGGTGAGTAGGCTCTAGTGGTGGGAGAGCGGTGCGCTGATTGAAATCTACGCCCTGGCAGGGATAACAGGTCCCAAACGGGGTGCTGATTTCAATAAGCGCGATCTGCAAGCAGATAATCTAATATGATATGTGAGATACAATGGCCTCAATTGGTTTAACTGCAATGGTGAGCAGAGCTCCAGAAACTGGACTATATTACACACCCAGCATACACTGCAGGCAAAGAGAGGGAGGGGGAATTCGTGATTAATCTGCACCGGTGGGCAGAGCTCCAGAAACTGGACTATATTACACACCCTGCATCACTATAGACCAAGGGGGGGGGGGGGTGTTAGCTAATTATCACTGAAGCTAACACCCCCCCCCCCTTGGTCTATAGTGATGCAGGGTGTGTAATATAGTCCAGTTTCTGGAGCTCTGCCCACTGGTGCAGCTTAACCTCCTGGGGGATACAATTATATCGCCCAGGAGGTGGCGCAGCACTATTTTTTAAATTTTTTTATTTTTTAAATCATGTAGCGAGCCCAGGGCTCGCTACATGATAGCCGCTGTGCAGCGGCATCCCCCCACCCCCTCCGATCGCCTCCGGCATACAAAGCAAACAGGAAATCCCGTTCAGAACGGGATTTCCTGTTTGGCTTCCCCCGTCGCCATGGCGACGATCGGGATGACGTCATCGACGTCAACGACGTTGTGACGTCAGAGGGAGTCTCGATCCACCCCTCAGCGCTGCCTGGCACTGATTGGCCAGGCTGCGCAGGGGGTCTAGGGGGGGGGAGCGGCACGGCACGGCGAGTAGCGGCGAATCAGCGCGGAGCGGCGGCGATCGGTATATACACGCAGCTAGCAAAGTGCTAGCTGCGTGCAACAAAAAAAAAATTATGCAAATCGGCCCACCAGGGCCTGAGAAAACCTCTGTGGCGGCTTACCCCGAGCTCAGCTCGGGATTATCCCCCAGAGGGTTAATCACTAATTCCCCCTCCCTCTCTTTGCCTGCAGTGTATGCAGGGTGTGTAATATAGTCCAGTTTCTGGAGCTCTGCCCACTGGTGCAGCTTAATCACTAATCCCCCCTCCCTCTCTTTGCCTGCAGTGTATGCTGGGTGTGTAATATAGTCCAGTTTCTGGAGCTCTGCTCACCATTGCAGTTAAACCATTCAGGTATGAGGTTTGTTTGAAAGCGCTGCCATGTCTCCCACTGTGCAAAATTGAATGTAAGTATACTAGTGGCTAGCTGCCTTCACTGTTTTAAATTCACTTCCAAATTTTCAGAGTAGAATTTAGCACATAATTTTGCATCTGTTTTGCATTAGAGGCATGTATTCAGCCCTAGGGGGCTCTGCATTGCCGCTGATGGCTTACAATTCAGGTGCATCCTTGAGCGCTTATCATTTGTCTGTTTTGCTTGTCTTATGAAATGGCCTCAATTCACTAAGCTTTATTAAACACTTTATCGACCGTTTGATAATTTACCTCATGGGTAAAATCTAATTTTGAATTGACTAAAGTGTTATAGATTTATTGAATTTTTTATCGATAAAATGTTCCATAAATCTATCATACCTTAGTGAATTATCAAACGTTCGATAAAGTGTTTGATAAAGCTTAGTGAAATGAAGACTATATAGTGTTCATTATGTTCTCAGAGATAGCAAGTAAGTCCGCATTACAGGGGCATAACAATAGACCCTGCAAGGGATGCATCTGCAGGGGGGCCCAGAAGCCGCAGGGGGCCCTGTACTGAGAGACTGATAACTAAGGGCAAGGAGAGAAAAAGCTTTCTGCTCTCTGGACAATTGTTCTAATGACTGCATCTGCTTAGCCACTGATAATCAATCATACAAAGTTTTGTAGACAATGATTTGTAGACAGTCCCTATTCAGTGTGTAGGGGAAGGGGCTCCATCCAAACTTTTGCAGGGGGGCCCAGTGATTTCTAGTTACGCCCCTGCTGCATTACATAGAACTTGTACTTCGAGATGTATATTGTGCCTCTTATATCTACCACTGTTTCACTTGCTGAAATGTCCTTTTAAGACTTACAGTATTTTACAAAAATGAGGTGAAAAAATAAACTTTGAAGGTAAGTCACTCAGAAGTGACCTGTTATTGCTGAGAAAAAGGTAAGGATGGGAAATTCTCATAATAACATTTGTGAATTAACCCTATTGCATTTACAAGTGACAGCCTGACAGGTTCCCTTTAAGTTTCCGTGATGTGAAAATGACTACTACTGAAAAGACTTTGAAAATATTTCAGAGTGAGATAGACTGAGATAGATGCAGAGTCTGGGAATAAAACAGCATTTATCAAATTAGCTGCTGTCCATGTAGATTTCATTCTCAGACTTCTGAGCCTGTGGATGTAAATCAGGGACAGATAATGTATATAAGGTGCTGGTGACTGTGTGTCCCCATCCTGTGCTGAGGATGTGCAGAGCTGCCGGTGACAAGTTGTGTGACAGCACCTGCTGGGTGACATGAGCGGGACACTTGCACTCTCTGCCTTTGTCCTTATGACACTGTCTCTCCATGTCACATACTATGGAGCAGCGAGAGGCCAGACTTCCTCCTCGGGTTGTAGACTTGCAGCCATAAAACCTTTGCTCGAATATGAATATCACCAAGAGGGAGATGTCATCATAGCAGGGTTGATCTCCGCTCATATCACTGCCTTTAAGATGTTTAAGGAAAATATTAAATCAGCGCTTACTTCTATGTGTTTGGGGTAAGTCTTTGTTTTTAGTCCTAAGAAATATCCACATAGCTCACGGTGACCCCAAACCACTAATAATTTATAAAGGCCTAAGGGCTCATTCACATCTAGCCAATGCAGATGGCTGTGCGATCGGAACGCAGCGCCTCCGATCGCACGCCATCTGCGCCGCTGCCTGCTGAGCTGCTGATCCCATCCAATGACAGTGATGGGATCAGCTCTGTGCTTCCAGGCAAAATTCAGGCAGCAGTACGCAAGCGCTTCCCAGTGCATCGTACTGCTGCGCAGCGCTGTAGATGTGAACGGTAGAAGGGCAGTCTATGCCCTTCTGCCGTTTCTGTGTTTCAGCACATCATACGCACTTCCATATCCGCACGGAAGCGCGTATGATGTGAACGAGGCCTAAGGCCTTGTTTCCATCTGTGCGCTTCTGTCCACTTCTGTCCGCTTTTCAGCAACATACTGATGCGCTGATAAAAAGTTTGACAGAAGCGGCCAGAAGCGCATAGATGGAAACAAGGCCAAAAAGAGACCAAACCACCCCCTCTATTTAAGGGACATCCAAGGTGAAAATAAAATGACGAGAAAAGCAATTACATCTATCCTCCTTCCTCTAAAAACGACTTTTTTTAAAATATCCCATGGTTTTATTTTATGTTTAAATTCAATTTTTAAATTTTTACTGTTTCATTGTCTCTGCTCAATGACACCCTCATTGGTGTATGCTAGAGCTAAAATCTATGAAATATTCACCCTTTTTTATCTCTTTCCTGCTCTGAGAAGCCATTTACTGACAGGAAAGTATTTTATGGCTTTAATTACTTATCAGTGAGGGTTATGCTATAGTCTGACCCAGTCCGACCCGGTCCCGACCTGGACAGAAACTGTCACTTGCACACCTGGGTCTTGATTCATGAAAGCGTGCTAAGTGTTAGCACGCCAGTGAAAAGCCATTTATCAAGTGCAAACTGCCTCTTCGCATGCTAATGCACACGTAAGAGTCTGCGCTTGCAAAGTTTTGCACACACCACTTTGCGTGCAAAATCAGCTGCTTTGCGTGCTAAGTAGCATGATAAGCATACTTTGCACACGAAGCGGTGCATGCAACAGTAACAGCTTTGCTCGTGCAAACTACTTAGCACCATAGTTTGCATGTGCAAAGCCTTACCACCTGCTAACTGAGTTAGCACTGGTTAGAGAATCAAGCCCCTGATGTGTAACTCTTTCATAAAGAGAAAAGAAAAAAAAAGGAGCAAAGCCTAGTTATGTGTGTGCTAGGCACTGTACATACATATCTATCTCATCATGTCACACGTCACCTCGGGATGTCCTTTAACAGCGATGCTAAATGTACTTTTGCATTCCTAAAACAGAAGACATTTTCGAAAATTCATCTTTAAAGTGACCCTGAAAAGACCTAAAAGATAGAATGCTGAACTTACATGGGGCTTCCTCCAGCCGCCCTGTAGCACAGGAGGTCCCTTGGCGTCCCCTGGGTTCCTTCCATCCTCCCACTGGCAGCTCCGTTACCTGCGCTGGGAGTCGTGCACAACTGCACATGCGTGACCTGTCCCCGCACCCATTTTGATAACGTGCCCGTTGCCGTGGACTTCCTGTGCATGTGCAGTTTATTGTTTCAAAAACCTGGTATTCGTCGAACACTCCTGGTGATGGACACATGGTTGAGATGAACGTGCAGATGGACCATGCATGCACAGTTGCGAATGACTCCCGGCCGGGTCATGAAGCTAACAGAGCCGCCAGCAGGTAAAAAGGAGGAGACCCAAAGGGTGCAAAGGGACCTCGCTAGCTACAAGTAACAGGAAGCCCCAGGTGAGTTTATTATTCCATTTTCTTAGGTCTGATCAAGGTCACTTTAAGAAAACTACTGTAGTTTGCCACAATGCATCACTCCCCAAAATGAGAATTATCTTTGTACGCCCCAAAAGGTAAGGCGCACACCCAGAACTGCTGGTGTATAGCGAGTCTACAGCTAATAAATAGCTGATACAATGTACGCATTAATCCAACATATTCAAACAGCCTGTTTCAAACTCTCTGGTCCTCATCAGTGTGGTTCTGGTGCGCGCCCAGCTTTCTGGGGCAAAAAAAGAGAAGATATTCGGGAGTGATGCATCATGGAAAACCAAGTTGGTTGATTAGACCACCTATGGTAATATTAACTGGCCTTATATGGACGCTAGTTTCTAACACAGTACATTTTGACTTCAGCATTCTTGTGTGCTTTGACAGTTGACCCCTTCTGCAATGGATGAGGAGTGAATTTGATTGGCTCCTGATCACCTGATCACCTGGATTGCTTAATTATCACTTTTTCTCTCTTAAAATCTTATTTTCACCTTTTTAGTACCCCTGCAGTGTACCCAGAAAATAATCTACATAATTTTGATATTTCTCCATGTAAAAAATGTGGAACAATCAGTTTCTGAAAGTTTTACTGTTGCAATTTGAGATATTTTAATATTCTTGAAAAATTCAGATTTTTTTTTTTTAAGCATGTTTTCTCTTAACAAAACAAGCACATTACAGAGTTATTATAATTAAATGGTATCAAAAAGAGAAGACTAGATGTGTTTGGGTACACTAAAAGTTGCCAGGGATCTTTCAACTTAAGTAAAGGCATTGTAGAACTTAGAAAATTGGCTTGATCCTTAGCTGAGTTATCACAAATGCCTTCTGTTTTAAGAAGACAAATTAACCAGTTCACCCCCAAGGGTTTTTACTCTAACGGACCAGAGCAATATTCACTTGTCAATGCTCCTCCCTTTTATTCCCTAATAACTTTATTACTACTTATCACAAGAAAATGATCTATACTTCGTTTTTTTCGCCACCAATTAGGCTTTCTGTGGGTAGTACATTTTGCTAAAAATATTTTTATTCTAAATGCGTTTTAAAGGACTTACGAGGCCAAGTCCATCAAAAAAAATAAAAAAAAGTTAGCTACCTTGCTCAGCTTGTAAGGCACGGAGGACGCCGTCCGCGCCCTCCATGCCGTTCCGCCTGGTCCCCGCCGCTGCACAGCCCCCCGAACGGTCCCCGACCGCGTGGCCCGGGTCGGGCTCCCCAGCCCTTACCAAGATGGCCGGCAGAGCTGGCCGCGGCTGCGCAGTCCGCATAGCCGCCAGTGCGGCTGCGCAGCTCTAAGGCCAACCCCCCGATCCACGCAACAGTAGCGTGGATCGGGGGGGTTGGCCTTAGAGCTGCGCAGCCGCACTCGCGGCTATGCGGACTGCGCAGCCGCGGCCAGCTCCGCCGGCCACCTTGGTACAGGCTGGGGAGCCCGACCCGGGCCGCGCGGTCGGGGACCGTTCGGGGGGCTGTGCAGCGGCGGGGACCAGGCGGAACGGCACGGAGGGCGCGGACGGCGTCCTCCGTGCCTTACAAGCTGAGCAAGGTAGCTAACTTTTTTTTATTTTTTTTGATGGACTTGGCCTCGTAAGTCCTTTAATGAGAAAAAAAAGAAAAAAAGAAAGAAAAAAAATCATTATTTCTCAGGTTTTAGCCATTATAGTTTTAAAATTAAACATTCTCCTGTGGATAAAACAAACACATATTATTTGCCCAGCTGTCCCGAGTATTAAACCATTTAAATTATGTCCCTATCACAATGTATGGCGACAATATATTATTTTGAAATATAGGTGTTATTTTTCTGTTTTTTTTTTTTTTTTTTTGTTCTGGCCATAATTACCAGCCCCAATGTAATAAATTAAAAATAATTTCTCCCCCATAAAATATAGATTAAAAAAAGCTGAGTCCATAAGGAAACTATTTATTTATTTATTTTAAGTTGAATTTTTTTTACAAGTGTTTTTTTTTGGGTGGGAGGGTTGTAAGTGTAATTTTATTAATGATGTGTATGTAATTGTGTATGTATTTTGTATGTGTAATATACTTTTTGGCCACAAGATGGCACTAGTGAACACTTCGTTATAGGAAGTGATCTTTTTTTTTTTTTTACACTTTATTGGAAAGTAACAATTTCCTGTTTTTGTGAACGTCATATTGCTGTTAATAGGGTAAAGCATGACGTTTTAATACATTAGGGTGTCATTAAATGGTTAAGACACAATAAGCATTGCTTTAAATAGAGAGTTGGTTGGTCTCTTTTAGCCTTTAAAGTGAGTCTGAAGCCTTTCAAAATACTTCTTTTTATGCTGCAGGCATCTTCATTATTATAACCCAGGCTGATTCACTGTGTGGGATGTGAAAAAACAAGGTCTTAATCCCCCCAAAATCCCTGGGGGAAGATTTGAAGATCACTTCCTGGTAGAGGCTGTGCTTTGAGCAGTAGCTCTGCCTCTACTCGCGTCAATCTCCATCGATCTCCGCCTCTCCCCGACCCTCTCAGTCCTCTTTCACTGAGAGGGGCAGGGAGAGGCGGCGATCAGCGCAGATTGACTGTATTGGAGGCAGAGCTACAGCCCAAAGTTCTGCCTCCCTGGGCAGCAAAATCCACAACCTGGAAAGTCGTGGAATTTTGTCCCGGGATTTGGGGGGTATAAAGCCCTTGTTCTGCTGCGTCCCCTTGGCGAATCAGCTTGGGTTATATTGATGAAGAAGCCTGCAGCATAAAAAGAGGTATTTTGAAAGGCTTTAGACTCTCTTTAATACCTTTCAGGTGGTTCTGGGTCACCATGAGCTGTCCGGAGATTCCTTATTGGTCCAAGACGTAGCCCATAGAGCTATCAATAAAGCCCAAAACAGTCCGTCTGCATGTTGGGTTGTTGTGGCTCTGTAAAATGTATGAGCTGTATGCTCACTGCACACCAACAGTTCTGGGTGTGAGCCTGGCTTACTGGGGCATAAAGAGATGATTGGCATATCTGTGAGTGATGCATCATGGGAATCCAGCTTTACTTATGATATGTAGAAAAAGGCACTCCACAGGCTTAACTTGAGCTTGCTTGTTTAATGAGCAACTGAACACACTACATGTCACAGGTACACTGACCCTTCCTCAGGTGTACCGCTACCCACAACACCACACTTTATATAGGACCACCTACACAGGAAGTCCAACCCATGTGAGGAAGTGGGATGACCACACTGGGATGTGGATGGCTTGTGACTATCCCCCACCACATGGGCAGTGATGTTGATCAAATCAATCCATTTTTTTTTCATCTTCTATAATGCACTTTTACTCCATCAATCATAAAACCTCAAAGAAAAGTCTGCCATAGTGTAAAACTACTTGCATTTATTAAAACAATAAAAGAATATTACACTCACAAATTACCGCAGAATCAGCACACATTTTTTGGCCACATGGTGCTACGCTAACTCTGTGTTCTATAAATAGAAGACGGAACCACGTAGTGTTTACGTCAGAGTTTTTTTGTTTTTTTTTATCAGATTCAGTGCTACTGCCAGAAGCTCTGATTCATCCCAGGCACAGTGATTGGGTTTGAGAACAGCTGTTTCTCATTCCCCCGAACACGGAGGGACAGGATTGAGGCAAATGCGAACGGCAGAGATGCGGCGATCAATAGTGGCGGCAGTAAGTAAACAGTACGCATAGCCCCTGAGCCTGATGTGAAGTATACAGGGGAGTAGATATGCGTAGCAATTGTGCTGACGTGGTTAATATTCTTAACCTCCCTGGCATTCAGTTTTTCCTGGATTTCTGTGCAAAAAGTGATCCAATTCATTTTCATAACCTTTTTTCCTGTAGCTTACCAAAATGTGTCAAGCAAGGGTATAGTATCGTTTTGGGCTTGATTCACAAAAGAGTGCTAACTGATAGCACGGCCATTTTTGCGCAAGTTTTCGTGTTTTCACGCAATCGCAAATTTTGTGCACGATTGCACGTTTTCGCGTGCAAACGTGAATTTTTGATCGAAATTGTTATCATTTGCACGCTGAAACGTGCAATAGCATGTGAAAATTCGCGATTGCGTGAAAATTCGCGTGAAAACGGCCGTGCTATCAGTTAGCACTCTTTTGTGAATCAAGCCCTTTGTGTTTAATAAAAACTTGAAGCACAAAATCTAAACTAAATTTTAAAATGACTCCCCAAAATCTCTGATCATTTATACTTCCAAGCTGCAGCAGCTCAACCTGCACTAACATGAATGGAAAGGTGGCCATACAGCTGGCGATGATGGGCAGATTCCACCAAGAAACAAATCTCTCTCTAAACAAACTGATTAGGGAGCGATCTGTCAGCTGCCCATATACCACAGGCTGATTCCCAATCAATTTCAACATGAAATCTCTCGGGAATCGGCCGCATCCGTTGCCTCTCTGCTGCCCCCCAGTGTATAAATATACCCCCATGTGTGCCTTTATACATTACCTGTCCTGTATTGTCCAACGTGCGGGGCCCATCTGTCTTTTGAATTCCCTGCAGATTAAAGTAGGTAGGTAGCCAGGTACAGGTGTCCCCCAGTATAGGCTAGGTAGGTACAAGTGCCCCCCCCCCCCATGTATAGGATAGGTAGGTAGAGGTGTTGCCCCAGTATAGGCTTTGTAGGTACAGCCCCCCCCCCCCCGTATAGACTAGGTAGGTACAGGTGTGCCCTCAGTATAGGCTAGGTAGGTACAAGAGTGGTGTCCACCCAGTTGGTATAGGCTAGGTAGGTACAGGCACCCCCCCAGTATAGGCTAGGTAGGTACAGGTGCCCCCCAGTATAGGCTAGGTAGGTACAGGCACCCCCCCAGTATAGGCTAGGTAGGTACAGGTGCCCCCCAGTATAGGCTAGGTGGGTACAGGTATTCCATTCCCTCATAGTATAGGTTAGGTAAGTACAGGTATCCCCCCAGTATAGGCTAGGTAGGTACAGGTGTCTCCCCAGTATAGGCCACGTAGGTACAGGTGTCCCCCCAGTATAGGCTAGGTAGGTACAAGTGCCCCACCCAGTATAGGCTAGGTAGGTACAGATGTCCAAAAACACACGATTGGTTCGCACGATGGCCAGGGTCCCCGGACCTCTCACACTGGCCGGTGCCCCAAGGCCAATATGCGATACCTGGAGGGGAGTGCAGGTGGGCCTGGACCTCTCACACCCAGGCTCTGGACCTCTCACATCCAGAAAACCCACCAACACTGCCTCCATACTGAATGCTAAATTCAACACACAAGCAATAGAACACAGCAGTACATGCATCCAGCTACATATAAGTGGTCAGCAGGTGCTCGTCAGCCAATCAGGATGCACTGTCATACATCCTTTACCTGCCATACCACATCCAGCAGCCATTAGCATTCAGGTGGGAGGCTTCAGTTGGACGCCATCGCAAGATTGCGTCGCTAGCAGGACCGCCCCGTGCAGGCATCCCTCCCACAGGGGTCCCTCCCTAACCGCTCACCTGTCCGCCATGTCCTAGAGCTGAAAGAAAATGTTTAAAAACACACGATTGGTTCGCATGATGGCCAGGGGCCCCGGACCTCTCTCACTGGCCGGGGCCCCAAGGCCAATATGCGATACCTGGAAGGGGAGTGCAGGTGGGCCTGGACCTGGCTACCTATAATGGGAGGGGGGGTCATCAGGCTATCTATACTAGAGGGAAGGAGGGGGTGGGTCATCTGGCTACCTATACTGGAGGGAAGGGTTATCTGGCTACCTATACTGGAAGGAAAGAGAGAAGGGGTCATCTGGCTACCTATACTGGGAGGAAAGGGGGAGGGGTCATCTGGCTCCCTATACTGGGGGGGGGGGAGTCATCTGGCTACCTATACTGGGGGAAAGGGGGAGGGGTCATCTGGCTCCCTATACTGGGGGGGGGGGTCATCAGGCTACCTATACTGGAGGGAAGGGTGAAGGGGTCATCTTGCTACCTATATTGGAGGAAAGGTAAACTCGCTACCTATACTTAAGGGGGGCGGGCTGGTGACAGTGGCCTTGGGCGGTAAAGAGTACAAATCTGGCCCTGTATTCAATCAAGGTAAGTATTTATAGCAATAGCTCCAACATTGCCAAGATGAAGTTCCACCACATTGGACAGTCAACCACAAGCCTGTGAAGGACCAGGCCCTAGCGCTGCTGCAGGTCGGACAGCAATGCAGTAGCAAAGGGCAACAAGTTTTCTTGCTCTCTGAAGCACAACATGCATCCACGTATAGGTCTGCAGGAAGCTCTGCACTATGAGGTTTAGCACCTGTGCAAGACAGGGCATGTGGCTCAGGTCTCAATCCCGGTGGAAGGTGAGTAGGTTGCCACTGTTGGCACAGACTACCTGCTCTACATGGAGGCCTCTGGGAGTCAGGCACCAATGCCCCGGAGGTTAGCCAGAATGTTTTCAGCAATCTGTCTCTGGGGCCCCAGGGTCACCAATGACAGCAGCACTTGGCAGTTACGGTGCTCAGCTTTGCTGCTGTGTGAGCACGCTTGTTGGGTTAACACAAATCAGTCAAAAATACACAGCAGTGCTTTCTCCAACACAACCTCTCCAAACAGTATTGAGTGAAGGCAAGGAGTTAATCCAAAATGGTGTATGCGTAAATAGGGAGGGGGCCCTAAGCTCAGCTCATTCCTATTGGTTGGTAGGGACATACTGATTGGTCCAAACATTTAAAAACAATGCACTACCATAATGTACTCAAAGTTGTAATTATGCCTCTTAAAGGAGTTTTCAGGCAAATCATCAAAAAAAAGCTTTACTCACCTGGGGCTTTCTCCAGCCCCCTAGCAGCGGACTGTCCCACGCCGACCGCTCCGCTCTGCGCCACCGCCCGGTCTCTGTAGTTCTGCGCCTGTGCAGTAAGCCGCATACAACGGGGGCTTGATTGACAGTGGCGGTTTGTGCAGGCGCAGTGCGTTCGACCTTGGGGTCAGCTTCCACACCGAGCACGGAGACCGGGACAGCAGCGCAGAGTGGAGTGGTCGGCGTGGGACAGTCAGCTGCTAGGGGCTGGAGAAACCCCCAGGTGAGTAAGGCTTTTTTTTTGATGATTTGCCTGATGATTCCTTTAACTGTAATAAATTATGTTGAAAAACAATTACAAATGCACTGGAAGTCACAATCCGCAATGACAGCCGATTGCAAATTATGACTTTTATGTTCACAATTACTCATAATTATGACCAGTCTACACAGTCAGGGAGGATGGCATCTCTTCTGACCACAGTGAGCTCTGAGCTAGTGTTGGGCGAACAGTGTTCGCCACTGTTCGGGTTCTGCAGAACATCACCCTGTTCGGGTGATGTTCGAGTTCGGCCGAACACCTCATGGTGTTCGGCCTTTTTAGTTCGGGTTCGCCTGAACAGCTCAATGCCCAGCCGAACAGGCCGAACATGGCCCCTGTTCGGCCGAACAGGCATAAGGGGGGAGCATGCCCCGGTCGCGGGGGGGGTCGGAAATTCCCCCCACCCCCTCCGCTAGCGCTCCCCCCTCTGCCCGCTTCCCCATACAAAAATTTTCCGTAAAGTTCAATAGAACCTTCAGTGGCTGGCCTCGCTGGCACTGTGGTGTGAGTGAGGAGGAGGAGGAGTCCGAGTAGGACGCGTTGAGGCCGGGCAGCGGGCGGTTCAGCGGTAGTACCCTTGTGGTACTTCCGCCCTTTCTCTGACCTCACGTCCTCTACGTGTTGACGCATACGAGGGTACGCGTGACGCGTACCCTCGTATGCAGAGGACGTGAGGTCAGAGAAAGTGCGGAAGTACCACAAGGGTACTACCGCTGAACCGCCCGCTGCCCGGCCTCAACGCGTCCTACTCGGACTCCTCCTCCCTCACACCACAGTGCCAGCCAGGCCAGCCAATGAAGGTACTATTGAACTTTACGGAAAAGTTTTGTATGGGGAAGCGGGCAGAGGGGGGAGCGCTAGCGGAGGGGGTGGGGGGAATTTCTGACCCCCCCCCCGCGACCGGGGCATGCTCCCCCCTATGCCTGCGACCCCATAGGGCCCCCAAAAGCGGGATGTTCGGGGAGTTCGGGGTTCGGGCCGAACATGCCGAACATCTGGCCCATGTTCGGCGAACGGACCCGAACCTGAACATCCAGGTGTTCGCCCAACACTACTATGAGCATCTGGAGCATGAGATGTCGGTTGGATAGCTTGGGTTCCCAAGAAATCCCTGAGATACTTCTCTATTTTAGCTGGTTTGGCCATACCTTTGGAAGTGGTTTTTGGCTATTGTGGTCCCATAGGTGTTACTGCAGCAAAAGCTTTAGCACCTGTCTCTCATCGGCTACAGAACGCTCAGCTATCTCCAGTAGCATAGTGGAGCTCAAGGAATCTGTGCTCTCTTAGTTCAGCTTTTCACATGTGCCCCTATTGTCTTGTTTTTATTGGTTATTAACTTTTTGGGGAAGTACATATAATATTGCTATCAAAGGATCCTCACTTTTTGTATTAAAAATAGAAAAAAGTATATAAAAACAAGAAGGATAAATTTTGCTATCCAAAAGAAAATAAATCAATAAGAAATCATTAAAAAATGTAAATATATAGTCATTGACTATGATAAAATTGTGTCTTGTTTGTTAGTGCTGCAACCTTTCTATGTTCTCAGGAATGTTCACTCTAAAGAGATTTCTTCTCACTGCTTTTCAGCGTTGACTTCCAGGCATACGCTAAAATCTTAGGAATTATTTTTGCTATTGGAGAAATTAACCAAAACCCCGATCTTCTGCCCAATGTCACTCTGGGTTATCATATAATTGATACTTGTGGAATTCCAATGCTAAACTTGGGTTATGTGCTGCAGATACTGTCTGGAGAGAAGATAAAGGCTCCCAACTATTCCTGCAGAGAACACGGGGAAGTGTCCGGTTTTATTGGTGACACCAGTGTCCAGTCCAATTACGCCATGGCTCAGCTGCTCAGCTTGTATCGCTACACACATGTAAGTCATCATTGAAATACACTATCGATCTGGGTTACGTAGCCTTCCTGGTGGTAAGGACGAGCCAGGCTCGTTGCTACAAAACTTTCTACAAGTGGTATTGACGAGCTAGGTTTGTCTACCCTGAAAACAGGCCTTGAAAGAGTTATAATGGTGTATGTGCACTGGGAGTAGGCACATATTATAACATTACCAGAAGATTCAAACGTACAGAATTACAGCATATTACATATTATTACATATTATATTTCATAATAAATATTACAGCATTACAGAAAATTCAAACTTACAGAATTACAGCATATTACATATTATTATTACATATTATATTACATAATAAATATTACAGCATTACAGAAAATTCAAACTATGAAATCTAATACCGTACTGTATATTGTACAGAGAATGACACTTATTGCCACACTGGTCTGAACTTGGCCGTGACGGACTATAACAACCACCATGGCTAAGAGTTGTGCAGCATGACCAGAGTGTGTACAGTGGCCCAATGACGATCCCTAAAAATCCGGCATGTCGGACCTTTAGCTATGCCTAAGGGAGCTAGTAAAAAAGGGATATTGGACAAAAAGGGCGCCGCCATAGACTGCAATGCAAAATATCGGCTATTTGGCGCCCGACAGGAAAAAAGGGCGCCCGAGAAATAGCGGTTACAGGGATCGTGGTAACAAATGTTTTCGTTTACAGGATAAGGTTTATAACAAATATCGTTTACAAGTTCGTTTTGACTTTGTGTTATACTTATTTTTTCGTTTTTAAATTTCGCTTATATGAGTTTTACATATTTTTTTTCATTTTAAAATTTCGCTTACAAAATTAAAACAACTAAATTTTTGTTTACACTTCTTTTACCATTTAAAATTCGTTTTCATATGTATAATGCTTAAATACCATTTCTCAGCCTGATTGTATTAGAAATACATCGCTTTTGGTATTACCTTTGTTTTTTACACTTATAATGCGTTGATTATAGTTACTAAAATATCGCCTTTAATATTACTGTTATTTTAAGATTTCTAATGCATACGTGATTGTAAGGCTATCTATTGTATTGTATATATATATATATATATACACCTTTTTCTACTTATAATATTATTAATGTATACGTGATTTTAAGGCTAGTTATTCTATTACAAATATATACATTATTTTATTCATGTTATTTGTAGTGAAGTATTGTAAGGATTAAATATATTATTGTTTGCATTCAAACTTACAATTTCGGCTACACCCCGCGCCCTTTTTTCCAGGTGCCCTTTTTTGATAATGCCTAAGCATGACCCAACGGCATTGTTCTTGGCACCCACTGGAAGCCGCTAAGTCAGATGCTCTTGTTGTCCCTTCACCCTCCGTGCATCGCAACAGAGGTGTCAGCCAAAGGCGACAGTGCACTAACAACACTGTACAGAAGTGTCATCAGCCTTTGCACACGATGCGTCTTTTGCTATGCAGGGGGGATCGGAGAAACAATGAGCGTGTGTAATGGAGACATTTCTGGTGGTGGGAGCAGCGAGAACAATGTTATTGTGCTGTGCTTGGGCATTCCTAAAAATGTAACACGCCGGATCTTCATGCAATCATTGTGCACCTGATGTAGTCATGCAGGTCTGACCATAATGACCACCCCGCCATGGCAGTCGTTATGGTGCACCACTCGGAGTTCAGACCATCGTGTGTATAGACCTTCAGGGCTGGTTCAAGCAGATGTCTCAATGACCTGCCCAGAGTCTCGGCCAAATGCTTTTCTGAAAGCATGCAGAAAAGTATTTGTAGACTTTCAGCGGCGATTCCCAGCGATCGTCATTTTTCATCCCGCAGGGGGACACAGGAGTGCGATGCGAATGGACTCCAGAATGACCAGACCCTGCTGCTTCCAGACAGTGGAAAAAATAAAGATCAAAATGCTGCTTTTCCATAAATGGTGGTAAATGACGTGGAAGTGTGCGTGTGAACTGGCCCTTAGTTGTTGCACCACACAAGCGAGATAATTTAGGCAAACACTGTATGGTATTTATTTCTTCATCTGTAGATTTATTTCTTCATCCATATTTGAGAAGGATTTTTCTATTTTTGATTAAAAACTTTATTTTAGAAATTTTAATTTAAATTTTTTTACATGATTTTGCTTTGAAACTTTTATTATACTCAAAATGGATACTAGACCCTTGCTTGACGGATTTTAGTAAGTTGCAGGCAAAAATTTCACGAAAATTAATTGAACCACTTTTTGCACAGAAATCCTGCAGAAATTGAATGCTAGGGAGGGTAAAGATAGTGGTAGGAAGAAAAGAAATGAATACACTAATGCATTGCAAAGTGAGAAGGCAAACAATAGAGGATAGATCTAGAGATCAATGATACCCTCTGTGGAACTTGTTCATGAGGTTTGATCCACAATGAGCCTGTGGGATAATCATCTTTACTACTGGCAACCCAAAAAAAAAACAAAAAAAAGACCGCACCAACTGCCATAATCTATTAACACACCTACTAACAATGTGATAGGTGTAACGATCGGTGAAGCACAGAGAGGATCTGATTACCAGTGATCTGCAGAATCACTGGGAATACAGATGTATACCAGATTATAAGTGATCTGCAGTATCACTGATAATCCGATATACTAGCTAACCTCTGTTCACCTGAGTAGAGTGTAGTGTTTGGTGTAACAGTAACACTTAGAGGACTAGGCCTCAGTGCAGCAAGGGGTACTGCACAGATTCCTTCCGCAGACCTGAGCTCTCCAAGACGGGAGGAGTCAGACTGACAGTAGGAAGGACAGACTGGAAGTAACCTTCAGGAGGAAGGATCACTAACAGAGTGAGGAACTGCCTCTAACAGTAAGGTCGGTTCTCGAGGTCAGACAAGCCAGGTCGTACACACACGGACAGATAAAGTACAAGATCAGGAGGCAAAGGCGGAGTCAAAGTACAGGCAGGGTTCAGCAACGGGGTATCAGAAATATCGGGGTACAAAATCAGGAGGCAGAAGCAGAGTCAAGGAACGAGCCGGGGTTCGGCAACAGAGTATCAGAAATATCAAGGTACAAGATCAGAGTTCAAAAGGGTAGTCAAGGCAGGCAAAAGTCATAACAAATAAATACAATCAAACTAGTACTTTAGCTATCAACAGAATCTAGCTAAGTGTAGGATTACAGCTCCAGCTGGTCCCGGCACACTTGCGGATCTGACTACGGATCTGGGTGCTCTCACATATGTGATCGCACGCCAGACAAAGAGCAAGTGAACAACCAGCAGTATATATATTCTAGGACCTTTCCAGGACCTCCCTAATTGCTGGTCCAATGAGAGCAGTGGAATTTGTCAGCTGACCCAGCTGGTCAGCCGACACCCTTCTAACTGCTATTTAAACTCTGCCTCTGTGCTCGCGCGCCTGTAAGTCTGAATCTTGGTGGACTATCAGTCCCAGCCACACCAGTACTGTCATGCAATGTATCTAGTGCGGGGGCCGCCTCTGATGCGGATTCCGCCGTTACCAATGTGGATTCCGCCGCTCTGCCTAAGCGGCATGCGGCGGTTTTTCCGCGTTGTGACGCACTGCTGAACGCGGAAACAGCCGCCTCATTGTGAGAGACGGCGGCTCTTCCGCGTTTCCTCACAGTACCCCCCCCCCCCCGAGGAGTGGACTCCGGAAAAACTCCCACCAGGTTTCTCTGGATGTGAGGCATGAAATTCTCTCCTTAATTCGTCTGCATGCATGCGCGTCCCCGGTACCCATTGCCTCTCCTCAATGCCGTACCCTTTCCAGTGTACGAGATATTGTACTGAGTTTTGCACAACACGTGAATCTAAAATCTTTTCCACCTCATATTCAGGTTGGTCATCTACCAACACAGGGGGAGGAGGAGCGGAACCCACCTGGACCGCAGGTTTGAGTAAGGACACATGAAACGACCTTACGCCCCGCATGCTGGCAGGAAGATCAATGGCGTAAGTCACGTTATTGATTCTTTTAGTCACTGGGAATGGACCCACAAACCTGGGACCCAGTTTGGTAGAAGGCTGCTTCAGGGTCAAGTGAAGTGTGGACACCCAAACTAACTCCCCTGGCTGAAACTTCCATTCCACGGATCGTCTTTTGTCTGCTTGACCCTTCTGACTCTGGAACGCCTTCTGCAAATTCCCCTTAACAATTCCCCAATTGTCCCTGAGTGATCTCTGCCAATCCTCCAGTGCTGGAAATGGGGATGACACGACTGGAAAAGGGGAAAATTTGGGTGATCTCCCTGTCACAATCTGGAATGGAGAGAACCCAGATGAGGAATTCTTCAAATTATTTTGTGCAAATTCCGCGAAGGGCAAAAATTTTACCCAGTCAGTCTGTGCTTCCGCAACGTAACATCTTAGGAATTGTTCCAAAGACTGGTTGATACGTTCCGTCTGCCCATTAGTCTGTGGGTGGTAGCCTGACGAAAAAGACAACTTCATGCCCATTTGGCAGCAAAATGCCCTCCAGAAACCAGAGACAAATTGGACTCCCCTATCCGACACAATGTCTTCCGGAATGCCATGCAGCCGGAAGACGTGAATGATGAACAACTCGGCCAGTTCCTGAGCCGAGGGGAGTCCTTTCAGGGGCACAAAATGGGCCATCTTGCTAAAACGGTCGACTACCACCCAAATGACCGACATTCCTTCAGACCTGGGCAATTCTCCCACAAAATCCATGGACAAGTGGGTCCATGGCTCACTCGGGGTGGGCAAAGGCTGCAGCTTACCTACAGATGCCAGCCGGGAGGATTTACTCTTGGCACAGACCGCACACTCCCTGACATACTCTTTGCAATCTGTTGCCAAAGAAGGCCACCAAGCACACCTGGCAATCAGATCCTGCGTTCTAGCAGCTCCAGGATGACCAGCATTCTTATGGGCGTGAAAGAGGTGCAGGATTTGTAAACGAAAGGGCAAAGGGATAAACATAACCCCTTCGGGTTTTCCCTCAGGAACGTCCTGCTGAAATGGACCCAAAACCTCCGTCCAATCCTCCCAAGTCTCTGTTGCGGCTAACACTAGTTCCCGCGGGATGATAGACTCAGGAGCGGGTGGCTGTGCCGTTTCTGGTTCAAAACACCTGGAGAGGGCATCTGCCTTGACGTTTTTGCTGCCTGGGGTGTACGTGATTATAAACCTAAACCTTGTAAAAAACAAAGACCATCGGGCCTGACGGGGACTCAATCTCTTCGCCCCCTCGATGTATTCCAAGTTCTTATGGTCGGTGTAAACTGTGATCGTGTGTTCTGCCCCCTCTAACCAGTGGCGCCACTCCTCAAATGCCAACTTAATAGCCAGAAGTTCCCGGTTGCCTATATCATAATTTTTTTCTGCAGGTAAAAACCTGCGGGAAAAATAAGCACATGGGTGTAATCTGCCCTGCAACCCAGACCGTTGCGACAGCACCGCCCCCACCCCAACTTCTGAGGCATCAACCTCCACAATGAAGGGAAAGGACGTGTCAACATGCCTCAAAATTGGTGCTGAGCAAAATAATTTTTTCAATAAAGCAAATGCCGCCACGGCTTCAGGAGACCAGTGGTTGGTATCCGCCCCTTTTTTCGTGAGACTGGTAAGGGGGGCAACTAAAGTGGAGTATCCCTTAATGAACCTCCTGTAATAGTTCGCGAACCCCAATAATCTCTGCAGGGCCTTCAACCCCACTGGCTGTGGCCACTCCAACACGGCTGTGACCTTGGCAGGATCCATTGAGAGGCCCGAGGTGGAAATTACGTATCCCAGAAACGTGACCGTGGTCACTTCAAATATACACTTTTCCACCTTCGCGTAGAGCCTATTCTGTCTTAATTTGTTTAGGACAAATTTTACGTGAACCCTGTGTTCGGAGAGGTTATTGGAATAAATTAGTATGTCATCGAGGTATACCAACACGAATCTACCCAAAACCTCCCGGAATACCTCATTGATTAATTCTTGGAAGACGGCTGGCGCATTGCACAACCCGAAGGGCATCACTAGGTACTCGTAATGCCCGTCGGGTGTGTTGAAGGCCGTCTTCCACTCATCACCCTCTCTGATGCGGATTAGATTGTATGCCCCCCTCAGATCCAATTTAGAGAAGATCTTTGCGGCTGTGACTTGCGTAAATAAATCGTCTATCAAGGGTAACGGATAGCGATTTTTTATCGTGATCTTATTGAGGCCCCGATAATCAATACAAGGTCGGAGACCCCTGTCTTTCTTTTTAACGAAAAAGAAACCGGCCCCAGCAGGCGACCGGGAGGGCCGGATGAACCCCTTGGCTAAGTTATCACGAATGTATTCCTGCATAGCCATCTTCTCTGGACCGGACAAGTTATACAGGTAACCCCTAGGAGGCATACAACCAGCACGGAGATCAATGGGGCAATCGAACGGGCGATGAGGGGGTAACTGATCAGCAGACTTAGGACAAAATACATCAGAGAACTCTGCATACTCTTCGGGAACCCCCTCCACAAGAATCTTGGTCCGACCCAATGTCACCTTCCCTAAACACCGTTGGTGACAATGATCGGACCATCTGGTTACCTGACCCGTAGCCCAGTCTATGTGCGGAGAATGGATTTGCAGCCACGGCATGCCTAAGATAATAGTGGAGGCAGACATGCGTAACACAAAAAATCGTAACTGTTCCCCATGCAGTACCCCTATGGCGACCTTCACCTCCGGGGTCTGTGACAGTGGGCGATCCCGTTGCAGAGGGGAATCGTCTACTGCCGTGACCTGAATGGGGGGACTCACTGGAGTGAGGGGAATACCCAACTCCTGAGCAAATTCAAGATCCATAAAATTAGCCGCTGAGCCAGAATCAACAAACGCTTCAGTGGCTACGGACTTATTCTCCCATGTGATAGTACAGGGGAGAAGCAATTTTTTCTCTTTAAGGGGTGAAAATTGTGTGCCTAGGGTGTCACCCCCCACTATTCCTAGGCAAACTCGTTTCCCGACTTGTTAGGGCAGTTTCGCACCCTATGCCCTGCTGCTGCACAATACAGGCACAGCTGTTCCGTCATTCTCCGCCGTCGCTCCACCTGGGTCAACTTCGAACGACCTATCTGCATTGGTTCGGGCGGAGGCAAGGCCGGAGAGGGTGAGACAGGCGGAGAAGGTGTTACTAGGGGTGTAGCGGATGGTGCCGCGTAAGATGTCACCCTGACGCGGTGACTACCCCTAACCTGCTTCTCATGGCGTAACCTACGATCAACTCGAATGGCCGATGATATGGCCTCATCACCTGTCTTGGGCTCGGGTACAGTTAACATTAGATCAGAGACTTCCTCCGACAACCCAGACAGGAAGTAATCCAGCAGAGCAAAGTTATCGAATCTAGCGGTGACTGACCACCTACGGAACTCTGCCGCATAATCCTCGACCGAGCCTCTGCCTTGCCGCAAAAGTTTGAGCTTCCGCTCAGAGGACGCGGCAAGGTCAGGGTCATCATAAATTATGGCCATGGCCTTAAAGAATTCCTCCACCGAGGTCAGGGCAATATTGGTAGAAGGCAGGTTGTATGCCCATGACTGGGAGTCACCAGCCAGCAAAGTTTTAATAAAGGTGACCCGTTGGGTCTCAGTCCCCGAGGATCGGGGTCTCAATTCGAAATACGATAACACTCTACTCCTGAAATCCCGAAAGTCAGATTTGTGGCCGGAAAATTTATCAGGTACAGGCATGCGAATGTCGTCACTAGGAGGGGATCGCACTGAATCAACTGACGTCTGGAGGGTTCGCACTGAGCCTGATAGGGCATCGATTAAGGCTTTGTGCTGGCCCAGTGCTTGATGGATACTGTCCACCGAAGTGGCAAGCACAGTCAGAGGATCAGCGCGTGATTCCATCTGTTTTTTGGTCTGGCGTTCTGTAACGATCGGTGAAGCACAGAGAGGATCTGATTACCAGTGATCTGCAGAATCACTGGGAATACAGATGTATACCAGATTATACGTGATCTGCAGTATCACTGATAATCCGATTTACTAGCTAACCTCTGTTCACCTGAGTAGAGTGTAGTGTTTGGTGTAACAGTAACACTTTGAGGACTAGGCCTCAGTGCAGCAAGGAGTACTGCACAGATTCCTTCCGCAGACCTGAGCTCTCCAAGACGGGAGGAGTCAGACTGACAGTAGGAAGGACAGACTGAAAGTAACCTTCAGGAGGAAGGATCACTAACAGAGTGAGGAACCGCCTCTAACAGTAAGGTCGGTTCTCGACGTCGGACAAGCCAGGTCGTACACACACGGACAGATAAAGTACAGGATCAGAAGGCAAAGGCGGAGTCAAAGTACAGGCAGGGTTCAGCAACGGGGTATCAGAAATATCGGGGTACAAAATCAGGAGGCAGAAGCAGAGTCAAGGAACGAGCCGGGGTTCGGCAACAGAGTATCAGAAATATCGAGGTACAAGATCAGAGTTCAAAAGGGTAGTCAAGGCAGGCAAAAGTCATAACAAATAAATACAATCAAACTAGTACTTTAGCTATCAACAGAATCTAGCTAAGTGTAGGATTACAGCTCCAGCTGGTCCCGGCACACTTGCGGATCTGACTACGGATCTGGGTGCTCTCACATATGTGATCGCACGCCAGACAAAGAGCAAGTGAACAACCAGCAGTATATATATTCTAGGACCTTTCCAGGACCTCCCTAATTGCTGGTCCAATGAGAGCAGTGGAATTTGTCAGCTGACCCAGCTGGTCAGCCGACACCCTTCTAACTGCTATTTAAACTCTGCCTCTGTGCTCGCGCGCGTGTAAGTCTGAATCTTGGTGGACTATCAGTCCCAGCCACACCAGTACTGTCATGCAATGTATCTAGTGCGGGGGCCGCCTCTTATGCGGATTCCGCCGTTACCAATGCGGATTCCTAGCGGCATGCGGCGGTTTTTCCGCGTTGTGACGCGCTGCTGAACGCGGAAACAGCCGCCTCATTGTGAGAGACGGCGGCTCTTCCGCGTTTCCTCACAATAGGTTAAAAGGATTTTTTTTAAAGCCAGATTGTCAGCCACAAAATCAAATTCCATTTAAACACTGCATTGTCTCTTTAATGGTGACAGAAATCTCACCCTGCTTTACAAGCTCTCCGATCTGTTCAGGAATATCTTTGCTGTAAGTATCTTATCTCACTCAGATGAGCTCTATTCTCCGCCGTGATCGCCCAAGGTAGAGAGAGAGGGAAGCATGCCATCTCCCCTCCCACATTGCTTCTCCTCTCTGATTGGGCAGAGCACACTGCAGTGACAGGCTTGGCTGGAATCTGATGCTTGTGCTCACACGTGGTTAGAATCCAACCCACAATGATTCATTACGTTGAAGGAGAACTGATGGAAGAAATGACATCTGTGATTTAGCCTCAAGCCCCATAGACATGCTTAACAGCTGTCTTTTATGCAGCACAATTATCAAGCAACTTTTGCTGTGAAACAAGTTGAACAAACCAAAAAAAGTTGCTTGCTATATGTTAACACAACTGATAAGACTGATAAGACGTCAATTCAACAGTTGGACTGACGTCTTATCAGTTCTTTGAACAATAGCTAGCAACTTTTTTTTGGTTGTTCAATTCGTTTCACAACAAACGTTTGATAATTGTGCCGCATAAAAGACCACTGTTAAGTGTCTATGGGGCTCAATTTTCCCTGCAAGCATTCAGTGCTCAGGTAGAATTTAAAGAGAACTTGTAACATAAAACAGTACTCCTGGGGGGTACTTACCTTGGGAGGGGGAAGCCACTGGATCCTATAGAGACTTCCCCCATCCTCCTCCTTCCCAAGGTAGCAGCGTTAGATGTCCCCGAAGGGCGTTCATGTAAATATTTCCTTCCTGGCTCCAGCGCAGGCACAGTAGCGGCTCTTGGCTTGGCCTAAGATGGAAATAGCCAATCACAATTGGGTGCACTCTTCTGCACAGGTGCAAGTCGCCTGCTCAGTAGAGCGGACCCAATTGGAATCAACTATTTCCGCCTTAGCCTTTCGGGGAGCAACTACTGCACCTGTGCTGGAGCCAGAGAAGGTAAATATTGCAGGCCCTACTGCGCATGCACCACAGCATGTTAAATTGTCAGCTGTGGTTTTGGAGGGAACCAGCGAGATCATTGTGGGATCGAGAAGGACAGGGAAGCCTTGATAAGATCCAGATGCTTCCCCCTCCTGAGGTAAGTAACCCCCAGGGGCACTTTTTTATGAGACAGAGTCTCTTTAACATTTACCAAACACAAACAGCAGCAATAATGCCTTTCTAATTGTTGGGAATAAAGGCAAACATTTTTTGGTTCAAGTGCAAGTCTTCAAGTCTTGATGGTTGTTAATTTTAATTTAAAAGGTCTTCCATGTAACATTTCCAACATATTTATTTTTCTAGATTAATTATGAAATGACCGATCCTTTCCTGAGTGACAGAAAAATGTATCCAACCTTATACCAGCTCTTAAAAGATGATGGGTTCCATTATGCAGCTATCGTAAAATGTTTGCTACACTTTGGATGGAACTGGGTGGGAATGGTGGTGACAAGCGATAATATTGGTGAGATGGAGAAACATGGACTGAGCAAGATGATGACCCAACATGGGATCTGCATCGAGTATCTGATCATGTTTACTGATAAAGTGAAAAATATCAACCATGGAATTGAAGTTTTTAAGAAAAAGACAGCTAAGGTTGTAATATTATGTGGAACTTTTTCATTGTCTGCATTCCGTGTCTTAAATAAGCTTGGAACAATTGACTTAAATATTACCTTCATTCTTCATGAGTCGTGGAGAAATATAATTAATAGGCAATATTTTCCAGTTGAACAGCTCAACTGCAGCTTCACTTTCCTATGGCCTGAACATGTACATATTAACCCAAACATAACTGCTTTCATTAAAGATGTTGTCTCATCCAACCACCCACCTGACCCAATACGAGAAGACCTCTGGTTAACAGCATTAAATTGTCTTTCTTCTAATGTACATAAAAATTTTATTTTTGAGAAGAGGTTTCAGAGATGTATAGTGAACTGCACAGAATTACATATTAGATCAGCTTCCTCTCAAATGATGGTGAAAATGAAAATGTCTTTTAATTCTATTCTTGCAGTCTATGCTCTGGCTGATGCCCTGAGGACAATGTACTCTGTGAATGGGGCATCCAGAAAGTACAAAGTAACAGAAATGGTGAGTAGTGGTGTAGTGAACCTTAAATTTAGCAAACCTCAAAAACAGTTAAGGAGACACTGAAGCCTCTTGAAATCCCACTTTTTATTCAACATTTAACTTCAGCACTATAAGCCAAGCTAAAATGAAACCCCCCAAATCCCCTGGGCTAAATGCAAAGATCGCTTCCTAGTAGAGGCAGAGCTTAGGGCTGTAACTCTGCCTCTACTCGCGTCAATCCCCGCTGATCTCTGCCTCTCCCCACCCCTCTCAAGTCTTCTTTCACTAAGAGGGGCAGGGAGAGGTGGAGATCCGCAAGGTTTGACGTGAATGGAGGCAGAGCTGCAGCTCAAAGCTCTGCCTCTCCGAGCAGCAAAATCCACGACTTTGAAAGCCGTGGATTTTTGCCCCGGTATTTAGGGGGTTTCTAAACCTTCTGCCGTGGGGATGCGGCATTTTAGCTTGGCTTATAGTGCTGAAGTTAAATGTTGAATAAAAAGTGGGATTTTAAGAGGCTTCAGTGTCTCTTTAAGCTGCAACAATTCTTATGACAGCCAATAGAACTGAGTAAAATAACCATTATTACTCACTTGGTGCCCAGCGAATGGTGACGCCCAATTTCTGGAATGACGTGTGCTCCGAAATTACCTGCTTTTGTCTTAAAGGACCACTATCACCAAAAATTGTAACACAAACATATTCAAATGAGAAGTATGTTTCTTCCAGAGTAAAATGGGCCATATATTACTTTTACCCTATGTTGCTGTCATTTACAGTAGTTAGTAGAAATCTGACATTACCAACAGGTTGTGGACTAGTCCAACTCTTCGTGGGGGAATCTCAGCAAGGCTTTTATTCTTTTTACAGACTTTCCCTGAAAATAATTTCTCAATGATGCTGGACAGCTTCCCTGCTCGCTGCACACTCTTTTGGCATTTGGACTGAGCAACTGCCATACACTAAGTGCTTTGGAAAATAAACAAAACCCTGCACATGAGGAGATGGGCTAGACCAACACCTGTCAGTTCTGTCAGATTTTTACTACCTACGGCAAATGACAGCAACATGAGAGAAAGGTAATTCAAAGCTCATTTTACTCTGGAAGAATTGCACTTCTTCTTTATATGTGTTTCCATGTATTTTAAACTAGCTGATGGCCAGGCGTTGCCCGGGTATGCACTTGGCTGGTTTTGTCTCAACCCTCTTTTTCTAACCCTAACACACAATTAACCAATTACTCAATGACCAAGTTTGGGAGCTTGGAGGTCTTTGGCATTAATAATTTGCATTGAATTTGAAATGAAACAAATCTGATTGGCTGTTTGTGGCTCCACCCCCTTTTCTGAATTTGAACCCCAGTTACCCAATGATCAACTGTACCAGGTTTGAGGCTTGTGCCATTAACAGTGCAAGAATGGCAGCAATGTAAATATTCCTCTTGAAAATCAATAGGTGAATTTTGATTGGCTTTTATTGGCTCCACCCATTTTCTGAATATTAATCCCAATCACCCAGTGACCAACTGTGCAAAGTTTGAGAACCCTACCATTAACAGTGTAAGAATGGCTGCTGTTCACATTTTCCAGTGAAATTTGTATTTGTCTCCACACACTTTTTAATTATGGGAATAAAAACTATCCTATATGTTATTCCAGGTAATGTACTATGTGTGTGCCAAATTTCATTCAAATCCGTTCAGCCATTTTTGCGTGATCGAGTAACAAACATCCAAACATCCAAACATCCCAACATCCAAACATCCGAACTTTCTCATTCAAAATATTAGTAGGATTTTATGATTTTTGTGATAGTGGTCCTTTAAGCACCACTAACTTAAAAGAAAAACTGATTGTGAGTAGAGATGTAGCGAATGGTTCGCCGGCGAATGGTTCCAGGCGAACTTTGGTGGCCAGACTCGCTGGCCATGACACTCACTCATGTGCCTGCTGAAAATAGACAGACTAGGGAGAGCTGCTGCAGATATTTTCTCCTAGGGAAAGATTAGTTAGGCTCTTGGCTTGCTCCTGGCTGATTGTTATTGCTAAAATAGCACCCCTCCACAGCTCCTTTGAGAGCTAATGTTCTCCTGATGTGGTTTTTGTGTGTGTGTTGCTCACTGACATTATACAGCCCAATCTGTTGCAGCTGGACCTTGGTAATTGTTATTACTGTGCCAGCCAGGCCCTGCCTAACTATCTATACTGGGACACCTACCTATTCCTACCTAACTACTGGGGCACCTACTTACCTATATGGGGATACCTACCTATCTACCTATACTAGGGGACCTACCTATGCCCACCTACCTATACTGGGTTTCCTACCTATGCCTAGCTAACTACTGAGGCACCTACCTATGCCTACCTACCTATACTGGAACTCCTACCTGTGCATACCTAACTACTCGGGGAACCTACTTACCTATACGGGGACACCTACCTACCTACCTATACTAGGGGACCTACCTATGCCTACCTACCTATACTGGGACTCCTACCTATGCCTACCTACCTATACTGGGTCTCCTACCTATGCCTAGCTAACTACTGAGGCACCTACCTATGCCTACCTACCTATACTGGGTCTCCTACCTATGCCTAGCTAACTACTGAGGCACCTACCTATACTGGGACTCCTACCTATGCCTACCTACCTATACTGTGACTCCTACCTATACCTACCTAACTACTGGGGCACCTACTTACCTATACGGGGACACCTACCTATACTAGGGGACCTACCTATGCCTACCTACCTATAATGGGACTCCTACCTATGCCTACCTACCTATACTGGGACTCCTACCTATGCCTACCTAACTACTGGGGCACCTACTTACCTATACGGGGACACCTACCTATACTAGGGGACCTACCTATGCCTACCTACCTATAATGGGACTCCTACCTATGCCTACCTACCTATACTGGGACTCCTACCTATGCCTACCTAACTACTGGGGCACCTACTTACCTATACTGGGACTCCTACCTATGCCTACCTACCTATAATGGGACTCCTATCTATGCCTACCTACATACAAGAAGATAATAAGGTCGTTGCTTCATTGTGGTCAGACCAAATTTGATCAGCTGGACAGTCACTGTTGTTCTATCATTGAGCTTCCACAGCCCGGCGACCATATGGGCTTGAAAACCGCCACGGCCTACACTCTCGCCAGGGTGCGCACCAGTCCAGCACGGCCGTCACTACGCAAACAGCTGTTTGCGGTGCGTTACACGGTGAGTTTGGTGTGTCAGTGTGAAGCAGAACTCTAATTACACTCCCTGATTGATGTATACACATGCAAGATGTTTGAAAGCACGTTAGGCCTGCAATTTAGCATTCAATGTGATTTCTGCCCTTAAAACGCTGCTTTGCGTCAAATCCAGATTTTCCCCCAGGACTTTAGGCATGTATCCCACTCCGCCATGCCCCCTCCAGGTGTTAGACCCCTTGAAACATCTTTTCCATCACTTTTGTGGCCAGCATAATTTTTTTCTATTTTTCAAAGTTCGCATCCCCATTGAAGTCTATTGCGGAACTTTTCCGCGAACCGAACCTTCCACGAAGGTTTGCGAACGGGGTTCGCGAACTGAAAATTGGTGGTTCGCGACATCTTTAATTGTGAGCAGTGATGATGAGCACACATCTTGCATAATCATGATTTAGCATCATAATTAGGGATGGTCGGAAATGCCGATTTATGGTTTTATGATTTCTGAGAAGTCTTTTTTTTGGTCATGTTTTACATTTTTTGATTGGCTAGATCAGTGTTTCTCAACATTTTATTGGTACGTACCCCCTTTAAAACCCTGTACTCACCAACTACCCCCAGCATAGTAAATATTATGACAAGTACCCCTTGACAAATATATATTTAGTCGTAGTACATGATAATTGGTTCTAAACAATTTCCAAGCATTAACATTATTGCTTTTAATTAGCTCAAATACTAATTTTGTGTTGTTTAAATAAGATTTATTTTCTAAAACTCTAAATTTGTAATTCTTGGTTAAGTATATCAAGCCTGAGTACCTCCTCCTGGAACCATCAGAAGTACCCCCTGGGGTACGTGTACCGCATGAACCTAGGGGCTAGATACTTCCAAAGTAGACTCAGAAGTATTGGAGCAATCAGAGAATGCAGAATTGTACCACGATAATCGGAATACCACAGACATTTTAGGCCAATCACAACACGACTCAGGAATCCTTGCTATCCCAGTCTTGTGATTGGTCTAAAATTACCTCAGTAATCCGATTTTCACAAAAAAAAAATGTGCATTGTTTGATTGGTCCAATTCTGCTGATTTCTGTAACTGGGCTAAAATCACTGAGTTGCCGTAAATTAGATTTCTTTGGAAATCAAATTTCCGAGTTTTGTTTTTGGACTTTGGAGTTCTGATTGGAAATACCGATTTCTGATAAAAAAAAAAAAAAGCGGAAATTTCAATTCTGCAGAATACAAATGAGCTTCCCTTAATCATAATTTATATTCTGATTCAAAAATCATATTGCAAAATGACATAAAAATATTGTAATTAATTTGTTTGTAGCCATAATCATGAACCGTAATTTAGCTATTTTGCATCATCTTGTGTAGTGTTATTTTGTGTCAGCTTTATAGTGGTCAGAAACTCTGACATAACATTCAATAAAAATGTGCTTTACTACTTTTTATTACTCATACAGTTATCATATTTGCTTTTGTGGACACGTAATATTGTCTGTTTACAAATTACAAGTTTCCAAAGTGTCGTTTTTCTTACCCTGAAAGCTGGCATTGCATTTTATTCTTTATATATTATAATTGCTTTTTTTATATATTAAAATCTTCTAATGAGTTATTCTAAACACTGTGTGTGCCTGAAGCAGAGACAGTTTCTCAGAGAGTGTTTGTTTACATTCCAGTGTTGATACATTTGTGTTTAACAAGTAAAAAAGATACTGTTATCTCTAGTTTGAATGCGGATTTGAAGCTGAATAGCAGGACAAAGTGCTTTGTTTAACCATTTCAGTGATGTTCCGTTATAATTTTTTTCTGGAATAGTGGCTTCCAAGATGTGAAGAATCTTTTAGAGCAAAGTAGAAATGCTGGCTTTCAGACATTTTTAAAGGTTAATATCAAAGCCCCCATACATGCTATCATCACCGAAGGAAAACTGTTTTTTTTTTAAATAGTATAAAATGTCATTTTATCGAGTTTAAGAAAACATTCTTCCCTTTGAATTTTGATTTTTTTTTTCAAAAACTGCAAGGTCTTTTTGAATCTTTTTTTTTAGCTAGTTCCCATCATTCCCCATGACATAAGTAGCAATTTTGATGACAATAGCATGTATGTGGTCTTTGCTATAAGCAGCTAAACTTGGCACAAACTTACTTTCAATTACACAAATGTATGCAAAATTACAATTGGATTGCACAGAATCAATAGGATTTTCAAATCGTAGTTATGTATGGCCATAATTGGGTACTTTTAAGCAAAATTGTTACGGTACAGAGGGGTTGAATTTAAGCTGTTATCCGCTACTATAAACATTATTATGTCATCAGGGACATAGTAATAGGCGTTACAGAGGTTGCGACCACATCGGGGCCCTTAGGCCCGAAGTGCAGTATTAGCTCTCTATTGGTCAGGGGCTCATAATAATCACTTGTATAGATACTTTGTATAGTGGTAATCATTAACAAACTGTTCCCCACCCCCTTCTTGCACCTCTGACACTGTAGTTGCCATTGGCAGGTTTTGGTACGCCGTATCAATTGTTATGCATAGGGTCCTTGGGTGGCCCAATGTAAAACTTGCATTAAAGAGGATCTGTAACGTCAAAAGATCTCCTGGGGGGTACTCACCTCGGGTGGGGGAAGCCTCCGGATCCTAATGAGGCTTCCCACGCTGTCCTCTGTCCCTCAGGGGTCTCGCTGCAGCCCTCCGAGAAAGATGACGTCAATATTTACCTTTATATATACACTGAGAGATAAACCATCCGGCACTACGTGTTACAGGTCCATCAATCTGTCATTTATTACTTCATTATTTCAAATCGTACATAAATCCATGATCAGTGATTCATATAGACAATTCATTCATACCCTGTCCGGTAGCTGCTGTGGGGCAATGTGGGAGCAGCGGTCCGCCTGACGACCGTTTCGCTCGAACACGAGCTTCTTCCGAGGCTCTCTCAGTGTATATATATTGGATGACCTCTTCAGCATCCTGAGCACACGGAAGGTTGATACCCTGTCCCCTCTGTACCAGAAGATCCCTCCATTTTTTCTCATGACCGCAGTGCCAGTCTCCTTTGTTTTTTCTTTTGTTTTTTTCTTTCTTTGATGTGCATCAATATTTACCTTCCTGGCTCCTGCGCAGGCGCTCTGACGGCTGTCGGCTCTGAAGTAGGCGGAAATACCCGATCGCCGTCGGGTCTGCTCTACTGCGCAGGCGCAAGTTTCCTGCGCCTGCGCAGTAGAGCGGACCCGACTGAGATCGGGAATTTCTGTGTAGTTCGGAGCCGAGAGCAGCCACAGCGCCCCCGCTGGAGCCTGCAAAGATAACTATTGAACTGACAGTCGGGTCTGTCGCCGGCTGTTCGGAGGGCTGCAGCGAGACCCCCGTGGGACAGAGGACGGCGTGGGAAGCCTCATTAGGATCCGGAGGCTTCCCCCACCCAAGGTGAGTACCCCCCAGGGGATCTTTTTGATATTACAGAGTCTCTTCAAGGCCAACAGCTCCTTAGCTACGCCACTGTATGTCATTGATTTTTAGCTGACTTTGTGAGCGCTTATTATGTGAAGTAACAAATTTCACCTTCTATGGAAGCTGCACAGATATGTCAGAAATTCACCTCGAGAAAACCCATTGGCGAAGAATTACTTCTTTAATGAAGAAGGTAAAGCATTGAGTAACAAGACATTTATAGCAAGCTGGGTAATTCATAAAACTGAAGACTATCATACGCATACCATTACACCACTCATCAGTTTTAGTGACAATGGAGACATTGATGATGCCTGGAACCTTAGAGCAGAAAATGTCACATGGAAGGGAGGCACGGTAAGAGGTTAAGATACAATCTATATTTTTTTTTTCTGGTTGGACTTGATAGATGAATGTCTTTAACCAAACTAACTACATAACTAGGTAATCACCTAATATGTCGTATTTGCATAAATTATATCTTGACCATACTCACAAAACCAGCATCTTGTTAAAGAGTAACTGTCAGACTGCAAAAGCTAATTTAAACCTCTATTCTCCTGTGTTAAACAGTTTAGAAGGAAGCCAAAAAGGCAATACTGAAGTTAAAAATCTCTCTTACTTTTGATGTGTGCTGAACAGCAAGGCTGTTAGACCCAAGCTCTTAAGAGGCCTAGAGGCCGCATACCATACTGCAAAGCATTCTGGGGCTGCTTCTTCCCACCTTGGGTCCTCCCCTCTGCTGCTAGTGAGAAGTTACAGGCTCATGTTACAACGCAGTCCAGCTCACAGCACTGAAAAATCTCCGGGCAGAGTATACTGCATGAGTCCGCTATTGTTCCTAGCCACATGGCTAATTAATATTCACTGCACAGTAGTGTTGTCTTTTTTGTGAGTCGAATCATCAGGAAGCAGGCAGGACATGACGACACATTTGGCTTCGTAGGAGACAGACAAACATGGAACCTGCCATGAGCTGTCAGGAGCATCATTCTCTGCAAATACTATATAAAAATTCTGTGAAATCCAAATGTGGACAGTGAAATGCATATGTAATGTAAGTACAGCCAATATTTAGTTACTGATATATGTGGTTTTTTTTCTCTGAGACCTTATACCTAACATCTCTTTAAAGAGACTCTGTAACAAAATGTTCAGCCGTATTTCTTCTATCCTATAAGTTCCTATACCTGTTCTAATATGGTCAGCCTTTCCTAGTTGCACAGTGGCTGTATTATCTCTGTTATATAATCTAATCTTCTTTCTTCTGATGGCTTTGTTGGGCTCAGGCACTCAGGCAGGAATGTGCTGCTCTGCTTGTCTTAGGATAGAAGCTATACACACCCTCTCTAGGCCCCCTGCAGGCTCTGTGTGAGTCACAGACTGGACTACTCTCAGCTTATCACACTCTGGTTGGAAGCCATGTCTTTTGTTTGTAAACACTGCCTAAAACTGGCAATTACAAGCCAGGATTGCAGCAGGGAGTGGCAGAAACAGCAAAGAGGGGCCCAGGAGAACATAATGAATAGAATGGTATGCTTTTTATTGTAAGAGTCCAGATTCTCTTTAAGGTTTTTATACTTAACTAGCTGACCCGCGGCGTAGCATACGCCACATAAGAGGGTAGAGGGCAGGAAGGGGGTATTGGGCACAGCGGTGGGGAGGGGGGGTTGGACCCCCTCAACTGGGTCCCCCATGTGCACTCCCTCTCCTGCTTAAGCACAGTAGCAGCTGCCACTATTAGTAAGAGGCAGCAGGCGGGGATGACTCACCTCTTCCGTGTTCCATCATGTGTTCCACTGCCGTCACTTCCTGCAATGCCGCCCACTGTATTGGTGTAATTTGCCTTTTTAAAACAGAAGGAAATCTGCAATAACTCAGCTATAAGTGAACATTTGTGATTACCCACAATGCACTGCTACTAAATATGCAAATAATTCCTTTTCACCCTTAGTAAGCCAAGCAAGCATCCAGAACCACTGGTGTATAGCAAGCCTATAGCTTTAAATTTTACACAGTCATATCAAACCCACATGTAGACAGCCTGTTTCAGACTTTTGGTCCTCATCAGTACATGTAAGGAACTGATATGGCTATATGAGATAGGGCTTGGACCAGTACAACAGAGTAACCAAGCAGCTCAGGGTGACCCGAACCACTCAGAATGTATAGGGGGATAAAAGGCACCAAAAAGACCTCCTACTAAAAAAAATCAAAGCTTGGTGTAATTTGCCTTCTTAAAACAGAAGAAAAACTGCAATAATTCAGCTATAAGTGAACATTTGTGATTACCCACAATGCACCGCTACTAAATATGCAAATTATTCCTTTTCACCCTTGGTTAGTCAAGCAAGCCTATAGCTTTAAGTTTTACACAGTCATATCAAACCCACATGTGACAGCCTGTTTTTTTTTTGCTTTCTTGGCTCCTGTTGCACGCAACAGGAGTCCCGGGTAAGCAAGGCCTTTATGCCCATGCACGTAAAAAGCACACCTCACAAAACGTGCATGGGCAGCCACAGGCTCCACAATACAGCAGGACCTTTCCGGTGTTCCCCAAAGGGAACCTTCCGCCTTTGCCTTCGGTGCAGGGGGTTTCTTGGGTCCTCCAACACCCGAAGTATAGAAGGACCCCAACCTGCCCAGTGGTTACCCAAAGGGCCTGGCCATGTGGCAACCGTGTCCACATGGTCCGAGTGGCTCTCCCAAGAGGGAGCCGGGGCGGGAACCAAAGTCCCCGGTGCTAGCAAGCTGGCCCCGGCCTTGCGGCTGGAGTTATAAAAATTCTGCACTATCCCTAGCCAAAAGGCCAGGGAGCTGCATTAGTCAGCAATGCATATGGGCAGTACAGGCCAAAGTACCCTACTTCCACCTGGAATCTGCTACATCACAGGTTTTTTCAGGTACGCCTAAACAAAGCCCTTAGCCCTTAGCCCTTCAGCCTCAACCAGTTTTCAAATGATTGGACCTCATCAGTACATAGCTGGGATTGATACAGCTGTATGAGATAGGGCTTGGACCAGTACAACAGAGTAACCAAGCAGCTCAGAGTGACCCAAACCACTCGGAATGTATAGGGGGATAAAAGAGACCAAAAAGCCCTCCTACTAAAAAAAGCAAAGCTTGGTGTAATTTTCCTTCTTAAAACAGAAGCAAATCTGCAATAATTCAGCTATAAGTGAACATTTGTGGTTACCCACAATGCACTGGTACTGAATATGCAAATTATTCCTCTTTGCCCTTGGTTTGATATGACACTACTTCTTCTTCTTGCTTGGACCAGTCCCTTCTTCTTGCTTAGACCGGCCCTGGGGGCAGGGAGCTACTTCTTCTTCTTGTTTGAAGGTTGAGGCACTTACTCTATTATATATATAGATTTGATATTTTTTTTTCTTATTCTTTTAGATATTTTAGTACATTCTTTGTCCTTCAGACATTGTCATGAGAAGTGACTTCTGATAGGTTGGCCAGGCTTCTCGGGTGGAACAGAACCCCCCAGGCAGCCAGGGGAGAGACAATAATTAAAGTTATTTTCCAAGCACCCTTCTTTTCTAGGCACCCTTCGGTAGTGTAACCCCTTGAGTGCCTGTTTAAATATGCAGGGATGCAAGTGGGAGCTCGTGGCAAAATGACCTAAGCAGGGAATGTGTAATGTTTCTCAGCAGTTCATCTAAGCTGTGGCAAGTAAATAGAAACTTAAGACTAATGAGACAGATTCAGCAAGAGCAGAGGCAGCACAACAAATATAAAAGGCACATGTATAGGGATGTCGGTGCTGCCTCTTTCCTATTGTAATGCCCTCACTGCACGGACCTCTTCGGTAACTTACCGAACATCTACCACATGTGTGAAAATATTGATGAATTAGCACAGTGAAGTGTAAAATACCGAATGCAGTATTTTAAGGACTGGGATTTTGTTATCGAACACCCTTTGATGAATTGAAGCCTATATGCTTAATGGACTCCTGAAGTGAGAGGGATATGGCATTTAATTCCTTTTATACAATAAAAGCAAAAGGATGAGGACACTTTGGATGTGGTGGCTAGATTATATGAGGACCAATACTGAGCAAATACAAGATATTTCATTGTTTTGGGAAGCTACCAAGCCAGTTTTGAGGGGTGAAATTATTAAGTATATAAGCAAATGAAAGAAAAAAGCTTATTCTGATTACACTGAAACAATTTATATGGCTAGGAGACACTATCCAGCTGTGGCTGGATAGTGTATTGGTTAAGAGCTCTACCTCTGACCAAGGTGACCTGGGTTGAAATCTTGTCTCTTCCTGTTCAGTAAGCCAGCAGTGGTGCTCGGATACCTCTTTTTGATATCCGGGTTGTTCTGAATCTGCATAGCAAAAAATCTGGATAAATCCAGATATTTGGATTCGAACCGTTCGGAAATCCATGTCGACCCAGATATCTGAATCCATTATCTGGAAATCCGGTATCCGGACTAAAATCCGGGAACTGGCTTTTAAATTGCTTCCAAAACGTTTTTTATAGTAAATGATGCATGAAGCATCATTTTTTTTTTTTTTTTTTTTTTTAAGAAAAACAGCAATTGTTTATGTGGGGAGGTACTGTATAATACACAGAAAAAAAAATGGCTGTAAATTAACATCAAGAGGTTCCAGACAGCAGCCGTGCAGCCCACATTGGCCTCAGTTCACTAAGCTTTATCAAACACTTTATCGGACATTTGATAATTTACCTCATGGGTAAAATAATTTTGAATTCACTAAGGTGTTATATATTTATCGAAATGTTTTATCTATAAAACGTTCAATAAATCTATCACACCGTAGTGAATTCAAAATTAGAATTTACCCATGAGGTAAATTATCAAACGTTTGATAAAGTGTTCGATAAAGCTTAGTGAATTGAGGCCTTTGTGACCAATGCACAACTGGGATATCACAGTTTTCAGCCCAGAAATCTTACAAAAATTAAACAGTTTTTTTCCCCCAAGAAAATACAGCTATTGTAGTGGCGTAATAGCTGGTGGCAGACTGGCAGCAGAAGATTTGTTCTGTGTGGACCCTGGCGGTGGGTAGAGATCTCTGTTGTAGAGCTGGTGGTGGCCTGCTCATTCACCATCAGCTCGATCACAGGCTTGGCGTCTTTCTCCTCTAATGTGCGCCGACAGCCCTGCTGGAAAATGGCCGCTACACGCTGCTGCATCTCTGCAGCGTCACTCCCCCGAACAGCTGGCCCCCCAGTGCGTCCATAGCCAGTGGCTAGCGGCACAATGGACACTGAAGCAGCAGAACTGCTCCCTCTCCTCTTGCCCTTGCTTTTCATGCTGTCCCTCCCCCGGCTGCCAGTGCCAGCAGACATAGTACAACTTTATATGTGCCAAATGAAGTGGGGTACTTGTACTTTATTCAAATCAGTAGTACTAGTAGATAGTAGCAGTAGAACTTCAACTAATGGAGTGACAGCAGAGTAGCACACACTGACACACTAACTGTCTGTCTATCTGTCACACTGTAACAGCACTGCAATTAAAGTAAGCTAACTCAATACAATTTAACTATATATAACTTATATAGTATAACCTCCTGCTGCGCCAAAAGGACCGCCATGGAACCACCGCTAGGTCCCATAGCTTTCGTGACACCTCCTGCGGTGCCAAAACGACCGCCATGGAACCACCGGCAGGTCCCAAAGCTTACACGACACCTAAATAAAAATAAATAAATCAAAAAATAAATCTAAAAAAATAAAAATAAAAAATGACCGGTGGAACAGCCACTAGGTCCCGTGGGCTACCATTTAGCAAAATCAAGGTTTCAATTCCGATTACTTTAATTTTTCAGACGGAAATTCAGAGGAAATGTAACGGTTATGGAATTTAGCTCTGGCGGAATTCAGGAATTCTGGCGGAACGGAGTTCGGACTTTCCGATTATCCCCATTAGCCAACAGCACTGGAGATGTCTCTCAGTGAGCAGTAACAAGCAAGGATGAGATTATCATCATGGCGCCCACCTTATATACAGGAGGGGCTAGCCAGGGTTCCCCTCTGTGATTGGTTACTAGGGCTTCATCTGGGACCCCTCTGATTGGCTCAATGACGTCATGGATGTCATGTCCGTATTTCCGCTATCTGGATCCGGTACTTGAACTAGTTATCTAGACGGATTCCCAGATGCCTAATACGTATCCGGATTCGCTCAGATAGCGCATTCTGGATTTATCCAGCTATCTGGAATCCGTATCCAAGTTCGGATACCAGAAAAACGTTTGGATATCTGGGTAGTTCGGGTATCTGGAATCTGGATGAGCATCCCTGTAAACCAGCATCTATTCAGTGAGGAGACCATGGGCTAAACTCCCTAACACCGTAACTGCCTATAGAGTGCATCCTAGTGGCTGCAGCTCAATCACTTTGAGTCCGCCAGAAGAAAAGCATAATATAAATGTTATTAGTCTTGTCTAGCTAATGTGTGTGTGGATGGAAGACAGTCATGGCTGGATGCTACGGCAGCACTTGATCTATGCTACAATCCATACGCACTGCTCTGGAGTGCTAAGACAGACTTGACGTCTTCTGGCTAACATAGCAAGGGGGAAATGTAAGGTCTACCACATTACATATCTGAGGGATTGGAATGGTTTTACGCACAGACCTGGAACATATTGCCGGGATACTCCATGAATTCTATCAGAATTTATACACTGCACCAGTAGAGGCTTATGAACAAGGGAGGGAGTCACAACACATTGATCTAATAAGACTGTCAGAGGGCTGCTCTGTCCCCAGTGCTGCTTACTACTTCCTGTTTAGTGAGTGGCACTGGAGACAGAGTAGCCTGGTGGCAGTGCACCTCACAATGAGCCCGGAAGAGGTGAGTTTGTACTAAAGGCTTACCGCATCACAAATAACTCGAGACCACCGGGGGAAGGGGGATTTTTACACTCGTGGCCTGGGAGCAATTTTGGATAGAAGCTACCCTGGTTAGCACTCTTGCCTTGCAGCACTGGGTCCCAATTTAGGTGGCAGAAGACTGTACTGTCAGTGTCAGCACAGTAAGTCAAAGTACACTGAGGTGTATAGGTAAGTCAGGTGAGAGGGAGCTTTACTTGTACCCGGAACTGAAGCTCTTTTTATTCAATAACAAGAAATAGCCAACGTCTATTACTTTTCTTCCCTGTCCTTTAAGAAACAATTCTATCTGAAGTCTTATCACCAGCATTCTGCTTCCTCCACAACTATCTAAAGGCATGGATTCCTTCCAGGTGATAGGCTAGGTGATATTTCCATTTCTCATCAATAAAAGGCCTTTTAGCAGGCAAGAACATACTCAGAATAATTTTGACAGTTCTTTTTCACCTACTTTTTGGTGCTTTTTCAATTTCAAAGTGCTGAAAGTTATTTTATACAGAAGATGAAAAATGATCTCCTAGGGGAAAATGTATGAGAATAAGTGACGGCTCTATGACCTTCTGGAACAGTCCTATGTTCAGGGGCATTGCTAGGATCCTAAGAGATGCAGGCCACTTTTGGGCACTCCAGCGCCAAAAATGGGTGTGGTCATGCACAAGAATGTGAGTGATGTCATGACTGGAGCCATATTTACATGAACTTAGCAGTGGTCAAAGTAGGCCTGCCCAGCAAAATGTTGGATGAAGCCCCCTCTCCATTAATACAAAAACAAAAATTTAGCATATCACATCACTTAACACAACTAAGCAGAGTTACCTGGCTTCTGTGCTGGCTGGTCTGGCTTGCTGCTGGGTGAGCTAGCCTGCAAACAGGTTGTCCCCTATAGCATTCCGTGACCTTCTAATGGACCCCCTTCCACATTCCAATGAGCCTCCCAGGAGGAGTTCTAGCATGTGATTCATTCTCAGACATTAGGGGGAGAAATCTGGAAGAGAAGATGTCTGCAGAATCTGGAGAGAAGTGGCCGGAGGTGAGTACTGCCACCTGCTGCCCGACTCTGCCTGGGGGACATTTGGGGCACCTCAGAATAGATCCATGGTACATGCCACTTATCTTTGGGGCTAGCGACGCCCTTGCCTATGTTCAACCAATTAGTACAAATTCTGAAGCACTTTCTTATCGTATTATAATAATTACAGTGATATTTTATTTCATTTACAAGGTACCAGAATCCCGATGCAATGCCAGATGTCTTCCTGGATATAGAAAAGTTCCTGTGGAAAACATCCATATCTGCTGCTATGGCTGTGCCCGCTGTTCAGTGGGAGAGGTGTCTAATGTAACAGGTAGGAGCCAAAGTGAAACAATTTTTCTCTATCATTGTGTTTGTCTGGAAAAATTTCAAACCAGTAAAATTGAGAAACAAAAACACATTCCTCTCGTTACTACACAATCTGCTGCCCTCTATTTCATTACATATATATTTATTTTTCTCTGTCCACCAGTGTTGCTTGCAAATTTCCCCCACAGTCATTTTTGCACAGAGATGGCCCGAGTGGTTCGTCAGCGAACTGATTCACGTGAACATCGGTGGTTCGCGTTTGCGGTGAACCGCGAACTATATGCAAGTTCGACCCGCCCCCTATACCACATCATTAGGCTAAACTTTGACCCTCTACATCACAGTCAGCAGACACAGGGCAGCCAATCAGGCTACACTCCCTCCTGGAGCCCCCCCCCCCCCCCAATAAAAAGCAGCAGTGTCAGCCATTTCCTCACTCGGTGTGCTGCATCGGTAGTGAGAGAAGGGAGAGAGGTTGCTGCACAGATTAGGGAACGCTTAGTTAGGCTGTTGTTAGGCTTGTTAGCTTGCTCCTTGCTGATCCTTATTGCTAAGAAGCACCCAAAACAGCTCTTTTGAGAGCTGATGTTCTTTTGATGTGTTCTTTTTTTTTTTGTGTGTGGCCCACTGACACTGCATATATAGTCCTGTCAGTCACAGCTGGCCCTTGCTAATAAACTGTGCAAGGACCAGCAGTGACTACCTTTTCACTGCACCTGTGTGGGACAGCTGCATATTTGTCAACACCAAAACAAACGAGCAGACATCATTAGATGATTAGTATATCTCTAATTGCCATAATAGGCCAATGCGGGGGAAATAGGTCACCGACCTTAACCAATACACTACAAAATGCAAGAAAACTAGAAACCCCCCTTATGTAAATATATTTAAACACGCAAATGAGCAAAGTACAGACAGGATGTCAAAAAATGCAAAAGATTCTTTATTGTATGCCAACTACAAGATTAAAAAACAATGATTTAAAAACAAAGTAGCCAGACCTGGGCCATAAGCCCCTAAGTAATATGATAATGAAAGTGAGCTCCACAAATAATAATGATATATTCAAAGTGGTTTACTCTGGGGTCTCTGTGAAATATGTAAACCAGTACCACAAGAAATTACTATATAAATAATGGTGGGACTGTATCACAGATAATCCCCAGAGGAACACAAACAAACACATAAGATGGTAAGAATTCTCATGAACAAACTGCTGCTGTTAAATTGATAAGTGCAAGTGCAGTTACAAAGGTACAAAAAATACAAAATATGACAATATAATGAAGCTAAAATAGCATAGGAGTGAGGTAGATAAAAATGAAGGTAAGTCGATGAAAAAGTACAAACAGTTTATAGGAGGAGAGAGGGATTATCTCCCGTAAGGTGCAGCAGTGATAATGTGCAAAAAGAAGGTAGCAGTAAGAAGAGAGAATGGCAATGCAGAGCTCACCTGAAGTAATGAATGATAGGTCGCAGGACTGGCTACACGGGCGCTGCCTACGCCGTCCGACTAGTTCCGCTGAAGCTGCAAGCTGCAAGGGGACCCTTGCAGCTTCAGCGGAACTAGTCGGACGGCGTAGGCAGCGCCCGTGTAGCCAGTCCTGCGACCTATCATTCATTACTTCAGGTGAGCTCTGCATTGCCATTCTCTCTTCTTACTGCTACCTTCTTTTTGCACATTATCACTGCTGCACCTTACGGGAGATAATCCCTCTCTGTCCACTGTAGAGACTAAATGAGCACTGTGCAATGAATGCAGACAGAAAGTGCAGTCTAAAGAAGACGTACCACTATTAGCACCTTATTACCCTTCCGGTTCTCCGATATTTGGGGTTTATATGTCATTTCCCACCTGGTTTTAACTGTTTTTAGTTGTTTGTGTCAAATTTCAATAAAGGATGAAATTTTGTATTATTGTGCTGATTTGGTGCGGTTTTTGAGGTCATAGCTGCTTCTTTCTGATTGAGCTGCACATTGTATTGATACCAGTCACTGCATACCTGTTCAGTGCACCTGCGTGACAGCACGCAGTGTTATATTATATACCAGTCACTGCATACCTGTTCACAGTACCTGTGTGTGTGACAGCTGCACATTGTATTGATACTAGTCACTAGGCAGACCCAGAGGCAGGCCACCCGGTAGGTCTGTTCGAGGTCATGCTGACTCGATATTGTGCCGCCCTGGACCAAAGTACAGTGCTCAGAAGAAGGCACTCCCAAGATTGTCAGGACGTAGTTGACTATTTAACACAGAACACCTCATCTTCTGCAGCCACCGGCGCTACTACAATCACCACATCCGCTCCATTTGACACTTCGCCGGAGTTATTTGGTGGGGAATTAACCGATTCACAGCCATTATTGTTACAACAAGATGAAGGTGCTAAGCAAGTTACACCACCTCATATGTCTGAGTTAGGGAGCACTATGGACGTACGGTGTGAGGAGGAGGATGATGAAGTACCTGCTATTGGTGCAGCTTATGAGGTGTCTGATACAAGCGAAGCTGTGGAGGATAATTATGATGGTGTCATCTCTGGCACACAGCATTGGGTCAAGGGTCCATCTGACCACGGATGCCTGGTCTGCAAAGCACGGTCAGGGCAGGTACATTACTTACACAGCCCATTGGGTCAACCTGGTGACCGCTGGCAAGCAGGGAGTGCGTAGATGTGCAGCGGACCTAGTTGTGACACCTCCACGGCTTGCAGGCAGGCCTGCTGCCACCTCCTCTCCTACTCCTCCTGCTCCTCCTGCTACATCCTCTTCACTGTTATCCTCCTCGGCTGAGTGGCAGTGCTACTCTACTGGTGATGCGATCTCCTCACCAGCTACACAGCCCCAGTTCCCCTGGGCCTATGCTGCATGCCAGGTAAGATGGTGTCACGCCATCTTAGACATGTCTTGCCTCAAAGCGGAGAGTCACACTGGAGCAGCTCTCCTGGCTGCTCTTAACAAACAGGTTAATCAGTGGCTGACCCCGCACCAACTGGAGATCAGCAATGTGGTGTGTGACAATGGCAGTAATCTCATTTCGGCTTTGAATTTGGGAAAGTTGACACATGTACCCTGCATGACACATGTGCTGAATCTAATAATTCAGAGATTTGTGTGTAAGTACCCAGGCTTACAGGAGGTCCTGAAGCAGTCCAGGAAAGTGTGTGGGCATTTCAGGTGGTCCTACACGGCCATGGCACGCTTGGCCGATATTCAGTGGAGAAACAACTTGCCGGTGAGGGGCTTGATTTGCGATAGCCTGACTCGCTGGAATTCAACACTCCTGATGTTTAACCGCCTGCTACAACAGGAGAAAGCCGTCAACTAGTATCTCTACAACTACAGTAAAAGGACATGCTCTGGGGTGATGAGGTTGTTCTGCCCGAAGTACTGGACACTCATGCGAAATGCCTGCAGGCTCATGCGGCCGTTTTAGGAGGTGACAAACATGGTGAGTCGCAGTGAAGGCGACATCAGCGACTTGATCCCATATGCTTTCTTCCTGGAGTGTGCCGTGCATAGAGTGGTGGATCAAGCTGTGGAGGAGCGTGAACAGGAACAGGAACAAGAGGAAGAGTTGTGGGATCAATTATCAGCAGAACCAGATGTTTCCTCAACTCCTGCGGCAGCACAGAGTAGGGGGGAGGAGGAGGAGAAAGAGTTGTGTGGGGAAGAGGAGTCAGATGAGGAAGATGGGGTTTTTTTGAGGAAGAGGAGGCGGAAGAACAACCGCAGGAGGCATCACAGGGGGCTTGTGCTACTCAACTGTCCTGTGGTATTGTTCGTGGCTGGGAGGAGGAGAACTTACTTGACATCACTGAGGAAGAGCAAGAGGAGATGGACAGTACGTCTACATCCAAATTTGTGTAGATGGGATCTTTTATGCTGTCTAGCCTGTGGAGGGACTGCCGTATAAAAAAACTCAAGGTGAATGACCTGTACTGGGTGGCCACGCTACTAGACCCTTGGTATAAGCACAAAGTGGCGGAGATGTTACCAAATCACCAAAAGGCAGAGAGGATGCACCACTTGCACAACAAGCTGACAAGTATGCATTACAGTGTGCTTAATGGTTATGTCACAGCACAACGCAATAAAGGTGCCACCGCCAGTAATCCTTCTCTCATGTCCACGCAGGCAAGGACAGGATGCTCCAGCAATCTCATGGTGATGTCGGACATGTGGACATTCTTTAGTCCAACACCTCGCCTTAGCCCTTCCGGATCTACCCTCCACCAATGCCTCGACCAGCAGGTAGTCGCCTGCCTAGGCCTTAACTGTGGATGTAGACAACAGCGATGAACCCCTGGACTACTGGGTGCGCAGGCTTGACCTGTGGTGAGAGCTGTCACAATTTGCCATCCAACTTCTGTCTTGCCCTGCCTCAAGCGTCCTGTCAGAAAGGACCTTCAGCACAGCTGGAGGCATTGTCACTGAGAAGAGAAGTTGCTACTGCCCGCCCAAATTCTAAGTCAGTCCCCGAACACAGCATCTCTGTGTAATGATCCGCTCAGCTGTCTGCACAGGCAGACATCTGTTTGACCATTCCTTAAAGAGACACTGAAGTGAAAAAAAAATGATATAGTGAATTGGCTGTGTACTATAAATAATTACTAGAAGATTAGCAGCAAAGAAAATATTCTCATACTTTTATTTTCAGGTATGTAGTGTTTTTTCTAACATTGCATCCTTCTATAATATGTGCAGATTACACAACACTCAGCATTCAAAATGAGTATTTCAGAGCAGTCTGTGAAGTAATGACCTCTCCTCTAGCAGAGGAAAAGTAAATAGTCCAGGAACAGTTGAGATAATAAAAGTCAGATAACAGCCCTCTCCATGACTAACTTAGTCGGAGAGCTTAATGGCTTGTTTGCATAGAGATAACAACTGGAGTTTCTCAACTCTTCCTGTACTGGAAACAATTACACTGATGTATCTGATCTTAATGTTTTATTTCTTAGCTGTGCTACACATACAAATCATAATATCATCATTTTTTTTTCGCTTCAGTGTCTCTTTAAGTCTGAAGGCTGCAGGTCTCTGGAAGAGAGCTGTCTTCACTTTGCAAGCTTCAGACTTGCTCTGCTACTGAGGAATTTGCATACATTTGTCATGCTAGTTGCCTAGCTACCTCCTTCGAAGGCTGGCAGTATAAATACCATGTTCTCTCAGGATTCTTTGCTGGTCATGATGGTTTGTTACTGCTAAAAAACTCATGGAGTGTCAGCCTTGCTATTGTTTGCTAAAGATTATCTGAGAGTATTTCTGGGGACTGCACTAGGCATTCCTTCTAGTGCAGTCAGGTTGTATTATTTGTGTTGCCTTGTTCTCCCTCTCTGTCTCGATTGCCTTGTCACCAGCGGCGGTCGACAGGGAATCGTTCTGTCTGTCTGGGAGTGTAGGCCTGAGCTGTGGTTGCTACTGGCTGCTCCATCTGTCTGGATTGCATTCACCCTAGTTGTAGTGGCAGTGCTTCCTTCTGTGTTCTGTCTTAGGGGTGCTAGCCAGAGCTGCGGTTGCTACTGGTTACTCCTTCTGTCTGTCTTGCCGTGTGGATCGCACTCCCTCTGGCGGAAAGAGCAGTGGATCCTGCTAGTTCTGTTTCTGTACTTGAATCACACTTGCTCTGGTGGAAAAGAGCAGTGGATCCTGCTAGCTCTGTTTCTGCACTTGGATCACACTTGCTCTGGTGGAAAAAAGCAGTGGATCCTGCTAGCTCTGTTTCTCTACTTGGTTCACACTTGCTCTGGTGGAAAAAAGCAGTGGATCCTGCTAGCTCTGTTTCTTTACTTGGTTCACACTTGCTCTGGTGGAAAAGAGCAGTGGATCCTGCTAGCTGTGTTTCTGCACTTGGATCACACTTGCTCTGGTGGAAAAGAGCAGTGGATCCTGCTAGCTCTGTTTCTGTACTTGGTTCGCACTCGCTCTGGCGGAAAGAGCAGTGGATCCTTCCTGTCCTGTCCCTGAACCCGGATCGCACCCGCTCTGGCGGAAGAGCGGTGGATCTTATCTGACCTATTCCTGTTTCCCGTTCGTCTGTCTGTCTGGAACAAACGCTTGTGGTTGCCTGAAGTAAGGCAGCCGTTTAGCAAGTGTTCCTGTTATTTGTTCATTTGTGTTCATTCGTTAGTCAGGGTGGCGTGCTTGTCTCTGTTGCGCTTATCGTGTGGAGACCGCACCGTAAACGCGCTTTTCGCTGTTGCGCCTAACGCGCGGTGACCGCGTTTAGGTATTGCGTTTGTTATTTTCGTTGACATTCTCATTGTATGATATGCTGTGCCTTTCTCTCTGCTCCTGTGTTTAACCTTTACTCTGTCTTGTGTCACTGTTGGCAATCGCCACTCTTGCGATTGCGTTCACACTTTGGTATTCGCTGTTGTATGTCGACCGTCGCTGGGCGGCGACTAGATTGGTAGACATACATACATTCTGAGAAATCCAAATGACCCCTGCGCTTCAATCCTGGTCTCAAACAGTCATCCAAAACAACCTCTGCGGTCTTTATGTTCACAATGCCTGGCTCAGCTCCAAACAGCTCTGGGGTGTGTGCAACTTCAAAACAAAAACAGGGAGCGCTCCATAGTGCATTAACATAAAAACTGGTTTATTACGCATTAAAAGTTATACTCACAATGTGCTAATATAAAAATCGCCTATCAGCGGTAAGCCCTTCCGCTTAGATCCCCGGCAGCTATGGCGCTCACGCTGTGGCCAGCAGCGCGGTCCTGGTGTAATCGGTAGCTCGTCTCTCGGGGGTGGGCGTGGCTTAGTCCGGACGTGCTTGCTGCGTCATTACGCGTTTTGGCGCTCTGCGCCTTCGTCAGATGACGCTGCAAGCTGGAGCACGTCCTTTATTAGGCTGCCTCTCACCGTAGTCATAGCAACAGTTACTGCGGCGATAGGGAGACTCGCCCTGGTGCAGATAGCAGTTGCAACGGTGATAGAAAGATTTGTCTGGGGCGAACAGAGGGTGGGTAGATTACTGTAATTGAGCAACCCACTCAGCAACACATATGATTAAAGTCAGGACCGCTCTGTTGGCCCCTAGCAGCGCGTTAGAATTTGTTAACCATCATTTCCGCGGCAGGCGGAAATACATAATAAATAACAATTAATACATTCATAATGATGGGAACACATAAATTATATGTCAGATATATAAATATATAAATATATAAATATCAGATGTATGAATATTCATAATAAAGATATGTTATACGACTTAATTACATATACTAAACATTAGATGAAGATGCAATAAAAACAAAATTAGATACAGAGATTAAATGAATGCATAAATACATCTCTGCTCTCTCCTGTATAGAGGTAAATTCGTTCCCCATTGTATTAGGACTATAGACTTTTTTTCACTGTGGACTATTTTTAGTCGCATCAGACCTTACTGCAGCACAAGCAGTTGGTATATGGGAAAGTTAATTTAAAAAGTGGGGAAAAAAGGGGCTAGATAGGAAGGATGGGTGGGGGAAGGGGACAATAGGAAAAGAGGGGGGGGGGGAGGTTATTTTGGAAGAAAAAAGGGGAAATTGTTTTTAGCAATGATTAGTAAATTGCGGCAATGTAGCTGGCGATATGCTGATATAAATTGAACAGCAGGAAAGCCATGCAAAAGCTTACTATATTTCTATCTAAAGTGTACTCACCCCCCTTACGTGCTAAATACGACTATTATTAGACACTTTGGGAGCTGTATAGGAAAAAAGGGGGGAGGATAAAACATAAGGCAGTTAATTATATATTCAGACTCTATGCCTAAAATTATAAATACGTAGAGATCTCTAATGCTTCATTGAGGCCTTTGGGGGTCAAGGTGTCCATCTTAAAACTCCAATATGTTTCTCTTTCGCAAAGTTTCCTATACCTTTCTCCCTGATGCAGTTTTTTGGGCATAGTTTCTAGGCCCATAATGGTGAGGGTATCAGTTTCACTACCATGATATTCTTTAAAATGTTTCGGGACGCTGTGTTTCTCTATCCCATCTAAAATATTGCGCTTGTGCTCGCCAAACCTTTGGCGGAGCGGCCTAGTGGTTCTGCCGACATAGTATTTTGGGCAATCACAGGAGAGGAGGTAAACTACATGATCGCTCCCGCAATTTATGAAATCCTTAATCTTTACGGTTTGCTGATTCCCATCTATTGCTTTCTTTGTTCTATCTATATATATAATAGAGTAAGTGCATCAACCTTCAAACAAGAAGAAGAAGTAGCGCCCTGCCCCCAGGGCCGGTCCAAGCAAGAAGAAGGGGCTGGTCCAAGCAAGAAGAAGAAGTAGTGCCCTGCCCCTAGGGCTGGTCCAAGCAAGAAGAAGGGGCTGGTCCAAGCAAGAAGAAGAAGTAGTGTCATATCAAACCAAGGGCAAAGAGGGATAATTTGCATATTCAGTAGCAGTGCATTGTGGGTAACCACAAATGTTCACTTATAGCTGAAATATTGCAGATTTGCTTCTGTTTTAAGAAGGAAAGTTACACCAAGCTTTGCTTTTTTTAGTAGGAGGTCTTTTTGGTCTCTTTTATTCTCCTATACATTCCGAGTGGTTTGGGTCACCCTGAGCTGCTTGGTTACTCTGTTGTACTGGTCCAAGCCCTATCTCATACAGCCATATCAATCCCTACTATTTACTGATGAGGACTGAAAGTCTGAAATAGGGGTTTGATATCACTATGTAAAATTTAAAGCTATAGGACTTGATTCACAAAGCGGTGCAAACTGTTTAGCACGTGAAGTGCAGTTTGTGGAATTTTGTGTGCGCAAAGTGCCGTGATTCGCGCTATTGCGGTCTTTTGCGTGCGCAAATTGCAGCACTTTGCGCGCGTAAAAGTCTGTGAATGGCACTTCACGTGCTAACTGTTTAGCACACCCGTGCTTAACAGTTTGCACCGCTTTGTGAATCAGGCCCATAGGCTTGCTTGACTTACCAAGGGTGAAAAGGAATAATTTGCATATTTAGTAGCGGTGCATTGTGGGTAACCACAAATGTTCACTTATAGCTGAATTATTGCAGATTTGCTTCTGTTTTAAGAAGGCAAATTACACCAAGCATTGCTTTTTTTAGTAGGAGGGCTTTTTGGTCTCTTTTATCCACCTATATACATTCTTAGTAGTTTGGGTCACCCTGAGCTGCTTGGTTACTCTGTTGTACTGGTCCAAGCCCTATCACATACAGCCATATCAATCCCTGCCAAGTACTGATGAGTACTGAAAGTCTGAAACAGGCTGTCACATGTGGGTTTGATATGGCTGTGTAAAATTTAAAGCTATAGACTAGCTATACACCAGTGGATCTGGATGATTGCGTGGGTTACTAAGGGTGAAAAAGAATAATTGGCATATTTAGTAGCAGTGCATTGTGGGTAACCACAAATGTTCACTTATAGCTGAATTATTGCAGATTTCCTTCTGTTTTAAAAAGGCAAATTACACCAATACAGTGTGCGGCATTGCAGGAAGTGACAACAGTGGAACACACGCTGGAACACGGAAGAGGTGAGTCATCCCCGCCCGCTGCCTCTTACTAATAGTGGTGGCTGCTACTGTGCTTAAGCTGGAGGGGGAGCGCACATGGGGGACCCAGTTGAGGGGGGGGTCCAACCCCCCTCCCCGCCGCTGTGCCCAATACCCCCTTCCTGCCCTCTACCCCCTTATGCGGCGTATGCTAAGCCGCGGGTCGGCTAGTGTCTTATAAAGGGACAACAACCACACCTCTTAACGTTACATCTAAAATTTCCAACGACAGAAGGAAACATGTTTTTTATTTTTGCGGTATTGTCTTTGATATTGCTAGGAGCAATACAATTCTTAATTGATTTGGACTTTCTAAAAATGACTCCAGGTTGCTCAGGCAGAGCACTTTTGAGCAAGGGATCCTGTTTCAAGATCGGCCAGCTTTGTAAAATAATATTCCTAACTCTTCTGGATTCTTCAGTGTATGGAGTAATGAAAGAGATTTCTGGTTTATTGTTTCTGGACATATTTTGGTCTTTATTTTCTAGGGATCTCGCTTTAAATTCATCAAACACCTTCTGAACCAGATTTTTCTGATATCCCTTCTCTATAAATTTTTTAGATAATATTTCCCCCTGCTCTACATAATCTTTACCCGAAACATTTTAAAGAATATCATGGTAGTGAAACTGATACCCTCACCATTATGGGCCTAGAAACTATGCCCAAAAAACTGCATCAGGGAGAAAGGTATAGGAAACTTTGCGAAAGAGAAACATATTGGAGTTTTAAGATGGACACCTTGACCCCCAAAGGCCTCAATGAAGCATTAGAGATCTCTACGTATTTATAATTTTAGGCATAGAGTCTGAATATATAATTAACTGCCTTATGTTTTATCCTCCCCCCTTTTTTCCTATACAGCTCCCAAAGTGTCTAATAATAGTCGTATTTAGCACGTAAGGGGGGTGAGTACACTTTAGATAGAAATATAGTAAGCTTTTGCATGGCTTTCCTGCTGTTCAATTTATATCAGCATAACGCCAGCTACATTGCCGCAATTTACTAATCATTGCTAAAAACAATTTCCCCTTTTTTCTTCCAAAATAACCTCCCCCCCCCCCCCTCTTTTCCTATTGTCCCCTTCCCCCACCCATCCTTCCTATCTAGCCCCTTTTTTCCCCACTTTTTAAATTAACTTTCCCATATACCAACTGCTTGTGCTGCAGTAAGGTCTGATGTGACTAAAAATAGTCCACAGTGAAAAAAAGTCTATAGTCCTAATACAATGGGGAACGAATTTACCTCTATACAGGAGAGAGCAGAGATGTATTTATGCATTCATTTAATCTCTGTATCTAATTTTGTTTTTATTGCATCTTCATCTAATGTTTAGTATATGTAATTAAGTCGTATAACATATCTTTATTATGAATATTCATACATCTGATATTTATATATTTATATATTTATATATCTGACATATAATTTATGTGTTCCCATCATTATGAATGTTTTAATTGTTATTTATTATGTATTTCCGCCTGCCGCGGAAATGATGGTTAACAAATTCTAACGCGCTGCTAGGGGCCAACAGAGCGGTCCTGACTTTAATCATATGTGTTGCTGAGTGGGTTGCTCAATTACAGTAATCTACCGACCCTCTGTTCGCCCCAGACAAATCTTTCTATCACCGTTGCAACTGCTATCTGCACCAGGGCGAGTCTCCCTATCGCCGCAGTAACTGTTGCTATGACTACGGTGAGAGGCAGCCTAATAAAGGACGTGCTCCAGCTTGCAGCGTCATCTGACGAAGGCGCAGAGCGCCAAAATGCGTAATGACGCAGCAAGCACGTCCGGACTAAGCCACGCCCACCCCCCGAGAGACGAGCTACCGATTACACCAGGACCGCGCTGCTGGCCACAGCGTGAGCGCCATAGCTGCCGGGGATCTAAGCGGAAGGGCTTACCGCTGATAGGCGATTTTTATATTAGCACATTGTGAGTATAACTTTTAATGCGTAATAAACCAGTTTTTATGTTAATGCACTATGGAGCGCTCCCTGTTTTTGTTTTGAAGATACATACATTCTGTCTCTGTGCTCTCTCCCTTGAGAGAAACTATCCTGCTCTGTATTGCCCCATTACGTACAATCATTATCTGGCTTCTGTGGCTGTGCAGAGGATATGTTCCTCTGCACTCCACAGCTCCATCTGCCGGCAGAAATTCCCATCTACAGGTGTATAGCACCATTGGTGGGTTCTCTCCGATTATACGCTTGTGGGGGATTTCCACAGAGTCAGCGCGCATCCTGTGCGCTGACCACGGAAATAATTACACAATTGTTACACTCTGCCTGCACGCCATGTGACTACCTGCTCCAAGACTAAGTCGGTCCCCACACAGCATCTCTGCCTGCAGGCCGCTTGACTGCCTTCTCCGCCACCACCAACAGGGTCCAGGACTCCAGGTGGATTCTTGAATTTTTAAGGCTACTGCTAGCAGCGGCTGCTATAATAATTTTTCTGGTGCGTGTACATGCCTGCCTTATTTTTCTGGCTGCACTGCGGGCGGCTGCAACAACAAAACAAAAGGCATGTACATGTGCCCATCCCCCTTCGTGATCGTTACCGTGCCGCTGTTAAGGGGCTTACGTATCACAATGAAGCAATGACCTCCGGCTATATGAGTGTGTCGGGGGGGAGCGACACCCAAGATAATAAGGTCATTGCTTCATTGTGGACAGACCAAATTCGATCAGCTGGACAGTCACTGTTGTTATGTCATTGAGCTACATCAGTCTGGCGACCATATGGGCTTGAAAACCGCCATGGCCTGCACTCTCACCATGCTGCGCACCAGTCCAGCAAGGCCATCACCAGGGATGCTCATCCGGGATCCGAATATCCGGGTAACCCGGATATCCAAACTTTTAAGTGCTATCCGACCGTATTTGGATTCCGGATACCTGGGTAGAAATCCGCATAGCTATCTGCGGATTTCTGGCCGCATACGCGGATATCCGCGGATATCTGGATCTGATTACTGTAACTAAGGCGCTGACATCATTGAACCAATCAGAGGGCTCCCAGCAGAAGCCCTAGCATCCAATCACAGAAGGGAACCCTGGCCAGCCCCACCTGACCTCATTAAGCCAATCAGAGGGCTTCCAGACTAAGCCCTAGCACCAAATCACAGAAGGGAACCCTGGCCAGCCCCCCTGTATAATAAGGAGGGCTGGCATGATGAGGCATATTGTCCTTGCTTCTGTGGCTGGCTGCTCACTGAGAGACTTGCTCCAGTGCTGCTGGCTTAGCAAGTGCTGTATACAGTGATAAACCTAAAGCTTTGAGTGCTAAACACCTTCACTACACTATTGTTCTATTGTTTTTTTTTAGCTAACTAGTTTGTAATTGTTTGATTTGCCTGTGTCTGTGTGTGCTGCTGTGCAGGCCAGCAGGACAGTATAGGTTAGGGCAGGGGTCCCCAACCTGTGGTCCGCGTCCCACTAGTGGTCCGCAGGACATTTTACAGTGGGCCGCGGCTTCAGACTGATTTTTAACTTTCTCAGTGTCATTTTTAGTTTCTATGCACGGCCGCGGCCGTGCACGTCATAGTTCGCCTGTCCCGCCCCCTCAATCTGTGGCCAATCAACCCCCCTGAAGCACCGGCGAAGAACTTCATCTCGGAGGCGCCAGTCCTGCCTCCTTCATCAGTGGGGCAATCATCGCAGCACTCGGAGGCCTTCAGTCACGCCCCCTCCATACTTGTGGCCAATCACGCTCTTCCTCAAGCGGCATCACTGCGGGCAGCGACTTTGGTCACAGATACAGATGCAATTGGGCGCCATTGGAGGTGTGAGCTGACGCTGGGAGCCTGACCCTGGGACACTGGAAGTCGGTCACTGGGAGCCTGACCCTGGGACACTGGGGTAACTACTTGCTACACTGGGCTAACTATACTTACTATACTGGGCTAACTATACTTGATATACTGTGGTAACTGCACTTGCTATACTGTGGTAACTGTAGTAGCTATACTGGGCTAACTGTACTGGCTACACTGGGCTAACCATACTTGCTATACTGGGCTAACTGTACTTGCTATACTATGGTAACTGTACTTGCTATTCTGTGGTAACTGTACTTGCTATACTGGGCTAACTGTACTTGCTGTACTGGGCTAACTGTACTTGCTATACTGTGGTAACTGTACTTGCTATACTGGGCTAACTATACTTGCTATACTGAGCTAACTATACTTGCTATACTGTGGTAACTGTACTAGCTATACTGGGGTAACTGTAGTAGCTATACTGGGGTAACTGTAGTAGCTATACTGGGGTAACTGTAGTAGCTATACTGGGGTAACTGTAGTAGCTATACTGGGGTAACTGTAGTAGCTATACTGGGGTAACTGTAGTAGCTATACTGGGGTAACTGTACTAGCTATACTGGGGTAACTGTACTAGCTATACTGGGGTAACTGTACTAGCTATACTGGGGTAACTGTACTAGCTATACTGGGGTAACTGTACTAGCTGTACTGGAGTAACTATACTAACTATATCGGGGTAACTATACTACCTAACTAACTATACTGGGGCAACTATAGTCCTTATACAGGGGCAACTGTGTTAGCTACCTATACTGGGGGCAACTATACCTAGATACCTACTTACCTATATACTACACTCAAAATCTGGGAAAAAATGGGGGGGGGGGCTGCAGCCTCCACTAACCACGCCCCCCCAAACACCCCCCCCCCCCCCCCCCCCCCCCTGGGCCCCAGAGAAAAGTTTGGTCGGGATAGTGGGCCCCGGGCTCAAAAAGGTTGGGGACCCCTGGGTTAGGGAATAGGATTACTGTGTTATTGTATAGCTAGTACTGCAGCTAGTTGTTAGAGTAGTACTATGTTAGCTTACTACAGATACCATCAGGTATCAATGAAGAAATCGACTGGTCTGGCTATTTAGGTTAATGCTGTGTTCATAACGGTCAGCTGATATTGTGTTCTTTATAACATGTATGCATTTTGTTGAAGTGATGTTGTGCATTTATGCACTTATGTACATTATACTTACATTTGTTTCTTCTTTTTTGCATGCGCAGATCTGATTGTATATTCTATGTATTTGCCAAACCGTCTGCCTATGGACTTATGTATGGATTTTGTCATTCTGATGTCCATGGTTGGATATGAATTCTCGGTACTTCATATGATTATAGGACCCCATTTCCTTGGTCAATACAGGCCTCCTTATTTGTAATGAACATTTATTCCGGATTTTTCTTGGACATTTATTCTGGATCCCCCCGGTTTTTCTGCCCCCCCCCCCCTTTTTTTGTCCCTGTTTTTTCTTGTGTCGTCCTGTCGCCCTTGATGGTGCTATGGCAGCATGCAGACACATACAGGGATTTGAGCCTGCCCCTTTAAATAGGGTTTCGATATCGATGTGCTCGCTGGTTTAATGTACAATGTGTATATATATACAATATGTGTAATGTTACTGGGTTATTGGTGGACATGTGCATATAGATGTATTCATAGCTAAAATTGTATATTATTGTTGTATTATTTAGTTGTATTTCTTTTCCGTTTATGTTTGGAGACTGGTTGCCTAGGTAACGGTCTATCTACTCACCTTCCGGCTCTCTATGCTGCGCTCCAGCGTGGTCTCTTCCGTCTTCCTCCTTCCTTCGTCTCGTCTGAGCAGCGGTGACGTCATATCCGGCTGACGTCCGCTCTCTCGGCACACGCCCTCTTCTTTCTATTTAAACGCCGGACTGGCATTTACAAGCACAGTGTCCTCTCCTCCTGTCAAAGCGGGGTGACGCCCGTGAACCTGGTGGAATGTCTGAGGGGACCCCACTCTTCTCCAGCTGCCTTTAGCACTAGCGTCCTGGGATAAGTATCTCCTTATTCACTCTCACTTCCTGCTTTTCATGCACTTTGTCTATTAGGCTGCTCCTGTCATTACGTTTGGTATTTATGCAGTTTGTTTGTATTGTATATGATTAATTTGCACTTAGCACTTTGTTTCATGGATGAAATATAATTACAAGTATTACTGAGCACTTTATGTAGATACTGAACCCGGGTTCTACCACTGGTGGGCTCTCATTTGTAGCCCACCAAGTTGGCATATCTCTATAGGAATTGTTCCGGTCATTTACATGTGTATATATTCATACATATGTTTAGAGTATATGAATTATTGCAGCTGCTGTTTTAGGACGATGTGGTCTTTGTAATTGTTTTTATGTATATATTGAACTCCCCATTGTGTCATTTAATTATTATATGAAGTTTTTGAAATAAAATTGACACATCATGAATTGATTTTGAGAGGTGATGTGTATATGGGTTTTCTTTCTCTACAAATATTGACCTCCAGCTTCATCACCCACATGGCCAAAAAACATGTTGTTGAGCATGAGGAGTTCAAGAGGCTGAAGCAACCTGGCGCTGGCTCCCACCGCCACGGTGCCACAGGCCACTGCTGCTGATACCACCACCTATATTTCCACTAATGTACCCTTCTTAAACTTGAAGATTGTATACAAATGTAAGCAGACTGCAAAGTGGTACAGTGGAAGTGTGCTGGGCCCATAACCCAAAGGTTGATGGATCGAAACCAACCTCTGCTAGGCATGATTTCATTTTTGCACCTCGCTTTATTGCATGGGCAAAACAGTTTCCATAGCCCTGTAAGAGAAAGTGTAATAAGGGCCCTGCTGTAACATAGATATTAGGGTAGCTAAGACTACTCCTGGGCCTTTCTTGTAGCTGAAGAGATGAGTAAACTGTGACACCACACCTAAAAAAAAAAAAAAAAAAAAAGCAAACAGAGAAGCTTCCCCATACTAGAGCATTAGATTTGGTAAAGTTGTAAGCCAATGTGTTACATAGTTACATAGTTATTTTGGTTGAAAAAAAGACATACGTCCATCGAGTTCAACCAGTACAAAGTACAACTCCAGCCTGCTCCCTCACATATCCCTGTTGATCCAGAGGAAGGCGAAAAAAACCTTACAAGGCATGGTCCAATTAGCCCCTAAAGGGAAAAATTATTTCCCGACTCCAGATGGCAATCAGATAAAATCCCTGGATCAACATCATTAGGCATAACCTAGTAATTGTAGCCATGGATGTCTTTCAACGCAAGGAAAGCATCTAAGCCCCCTTTAAATGCAGGTATAGAGTTTGCCATAACGACTTCCTGTGGCAATGCATTCCACATCTTAATCGCTCTTACTGTAAACCTTTTCCTAAATAAATGGCTAAAACGTTTTTCCTTCATGCGCAGATCATGTCCTCTAGTCCTTTGAGAAGGTCTAGGGACAAAAAGCTCATCCGCCAAGCTATTATATTGCCCTCTGATGTATTTATACATGTTAATTAGATCTCCTCTAAGGCGTCTTTTCTCTAGACTAAATAAACCCAGTTTATCTAACCTTTCTTGGTAAGTGAGACCTTCCATCCCACGTATCAATTTTGTTGCTCGTCTCTGCACCTGCTCTAAAACTGCAATATCTTTTTTGTAATGTGGTGCCCAGAACTGAATTCCATATTCCAGATGTGGCCTTACTAGAGAGTTAAACATGGGCAATATTATGCTAGCATCTCAAGTTTTTATTTCCCTTTTAATGCATCCCAAAATTGTGTTAGCTTTAGCTGCAGCTGCTTGGCATTGAGTATGATTATTTAACTTGTTGTCGATGAGTACTCCTAAGTCCTTCTCCAAGTTTGATGTCCCTAACTGTATCCCATTTATTTTGTATGGTGCTAGACCATTAGTACGTCCAAAATGCATGACTTTACATTTTTCAACATTGAATTTCATCTGCCATGTATGTGCTCATATAGCCATCCTATCCAGATCCTGTTGTAATATGACACTATCTTCCTGAGAGTTGATGATTCTGCACAATTTTATATCATTTGCAAAAATAGCAACATTGCTCACTACTGCATCTACTAGGTCATTAATAAATAAATTGAAGAGCACTGGACCCATAACAGACCCCTGTGGTACCCCACTGCTAACAGTCTCCCATTTTGAGTACGATCCATTGACCACAACTCCTTGTTTTCTGTCCATTAGCCAGTTCCCTATTCATGCACACAGACTCTTCCCCAGTCCTTGCATCCTCAACTTTTGCACCAGACTTCTGTGAGGAACAGTGTCGAAGGCCTTTGCAAAGTCCAAGTATATCACATCTACAGCATTCCCAATATCCATATTAGCATTCACTACCTCATAAAAGCTGAGCATGTTAGTCAAACAGGACCTGTCTTTAGTAAACCCATGTTGATGCTGAGAAATAAGATTATTTTCTACTATGAAGTCATGTATAGTATCTCTTAGTAACCCCTCAAATAGTTTGCATACAACTGATGTTAAGCTTACAGGTCTATAATTTCCTGGATCTGATTTTTTGCCCTTCTTAAATAATGGGAAAACGTGGGCTGTACGCCAATCAACTGGGACTCTGCCAGTTGAAAGAGAGTCACAAAAGATAAGATAAAGGGGTTTATCTATAACTGAACTTAATTCCCTTAGGACCCGAGGATGCATGCCATCCGGGCCAGGTGCCTTGTCTATTTTTAATTTATTTAGTCTTGCCTTCACTTCTTCCTGCGTTAAGTATTTAATATTACAGTTAGAAGATTGAGACTCTTCTGCCTCTGTAATTTGCAACAGTGCTGTTTCCTTTGTGAAGACAGAAGCAAAGAAAGCATTTAATAACTCTGCCTTACCTTGGTCATCCACCATTGAGTTCCCACCCTCATCCTTTAGGAGTCCTATACAGTCTAAAAGAGTTGACGGCCTTTTCAGAGGCCTCGTATTACAAGCTGAATCAACACAAGTCTGTAATACTAGGCCTCAATATCTCCCATTCTCAAAAAGAGGAGATTTCCAATGAATTTCATTTCCCTTGGGCCGAGTCAGAGGTGCCATACCTCGGCATCAAACTAACTGCCAAAATGAAAAATTTGTTTACTAGCAACTATGTCCCCTTACTAGACAATATTAGAAAGGAATGCTCAGAAATGTCTAAAGTATGGTTAAGCTGGTCTGGACGTATTGTGTCATTCAAAATGTTTATATTGCCCAAAATCCTATATGTATTAAGGACTGTCAATGTTCCACTGCGTAAAACCTTTCTAAGAGACTTGAAAAAATGTATAAATAACTATGTGTGGAAGGGTAAAAAAATACGTGTCCCCTATAAGGTTATGACCCAGCCTAGAAAATCAGGAGGAATGGGTCTCCCTTCTCTGGAAGCCTACTATTATGCTGCCTCCTTAGACCTAGCTAAACATTGGTGGAACAGCTCCACCCAAAACACGTGGGTAGAACTTGAACAAGCTCACTTACAAGTTAACTTAAGGGATATTCTCTCAGGTGTTCTAATAGGAGCCAAATCTCCCACCTCCAAATACCCCACTATCCAAGCTCTTTTACTAGCTTGGGAACACCTGAAAAAATTCCCACCCAACACAAAAGACACTCTCACCCCGAACATCCCTCTTTCAGCACTAAAAATGTTTACCCCCCACCTTAATTTATTGCCCTGGTATAAAGCTAACCTGACTTTACTAAATATGCTATTCTCTGGTAATAAGCTTAAAACATTTGCAGAAATTTCGAGAGAATTCGCCCTCCCACAATCCCAACTCTTCACCTTTCATAGAATTTTTGATCTCATTAAAACGAAAACAATTACTCTCCCTCAACTACCAAGCCAGCTAGTAACCATACTAAACAATAAAGCCCCACAGAAAGGAGGTATTTCAGCATGGTACGAAGCCCTCATTTCTACCTTCCCCTCCCCTTTGCAAAGGTATGCTATGGCCTGGTCCAACGACCTCAATACTCAAATCACAACCACGCATTTAGACTACGCTACCTCCAGAATAATAAAATTTTCCAAAAATAACTCCCACTGGGAACTTTCCCACAAAGTGATGTATAGATGGTACTTAACCCCCAGAAGACTGTCATTATTCTCCTCCGACAACTCTCCCTTATGTTGGTACTGCTCTTCTGCCATAGGCACACTTCTACACATAAGCTGAACACCCCACACTACGGGATATCAACCTGTGTATCTACAATATGTATGTAGTGCTCGTCTCACCTTTCTATAGATATATCAAACAATTTGGTAAACCAAAGGGAGCTCATAGCAAGAGAATATAAATTTATTAATACACAAAGCAATGAATAGCAATGAATGCAGAACTGTCAACAATATAAAAACACCCTCCCTAAAACCAAACCAGATCAATGGGGTAAATAGCATGTGTCCCTAATAGGAGTGCACTTCCTATATACTGGAGATTCAAGCATGCATAATATCTTCAGGCCCAATTGAACTGTAAAGTAATGGTGTGCAGCTGATCAGCCTCATAAGTGTGGAAGATCTTCAGATTCCCCCCGTGTGCAGATAAGCACGCCTCTGTGTTAAACACTTACGCAGCCATTACTGACACAGGCAGTGTCAAACCTCCCCAGCGTCAAAGGAAATTCAAGCCAGCTATATGCAGTAGTGTTGGTCCACTCACGTGTGCAGCCTCGGGGCCCCGGCTGCCATTCAATTCCTCACTTCCCAGACGGGACTCGTGGTGTGGCAGCTCTCTCCTCCGTAGGTTGCGGGGTGCGGCGAGTGTAGCCGTATGCGACCCGACCCTGGACCTTGGATGCTGCCGCTGTTTGGAGGAAGGTTGCGGAGGCACGGGGGGAAGCCACGCCTACCGGCCGAGGAGCGTCACCACCACGTAGCACGTGACGCTTTTCATCCAATCAGGATTTCATCAGACGTGTGACGTCAGGGTAAGACGCTTTGCTTTTATGCCCATCTTGGGCTTCCCAAATTTGCATAAAATTTAAAAACGACAGTTCAGCGTATGCCATGTATGAACCATGCAAGAGGCAGATCAGGTGTAGCAACACAATGCTCCTATTCATAGGAACACCTTAATGTTCAGATCTTTATTTAAACCAGTTGGCATCAGACTCCCACATCTATAGATTAACTCCGACTCCTTCTTTCTGAGTTCACAATCAAAGTCGCCCCGTCTGGGGCTAATGTTCAGTTTATATATTCCCATGGCCATCAGACCTTTTGGGTTTGCATCGTGATCAGATTTGAAATGTAGCACCATTGGGTTCAATTTCTTTTTATCAACATTAGGGTTCCTTATATTTGCCACATGTTCTCTTAAGCGTACATTGAGGGCTCTGTATGTTTTGCCAATGTATATACGATCGCATGGACAGCGGATCTGATAGACAACCCTTTCAGTATTGCAATCAATTCTATCGTTGACATGAAACGATTCAGATCGGTCCCAATTGTAGTACATAGTGTCTTTTTTAATGAACCTACACATATCACAACCTGCACAAGTATACATTCCCTTTTTCTTTTTTTGTATTTCTTTTTTGCGCCTGTCCCAACCAAATTCACTGCTGACCAGAATGTCACCCAAATTTGTACTCCTTCTGGCGGCTATATGGGGGTACCCTCCCACAGCCTTTGCTATTATCGGGTCCCTCCCCAACAAATGCCAATGTCTATTAAGAATATCCCTAACTTCTTTAAAATGAGCCCCATAGGTCATCACTATTCTAGACACTCCTGCGTCAGTTTTTGATTTGGTTGAGGCAGGCTCCATCCCCTCTGGGTTAAATTTTGGACCAAGGAGGGTCCTTCTTTCCCTTTTTAGTGCATTGTGGTATGCCGTTTTCACAATTTTGTTCGGGTACCCCCTTGCCTTTAATCTAGTCATCAAATCCCCTGCTTCTTTTTTAAAAATACATAGCCCTCAATGTACGCTTAAGAGAACATGTGGCAAATATAAGGAACCCTAATGTTGATAAAAAGAAATTGAACCCAATGGTGCTACATTTCAAATCTGATCACGATGCAAACCCAAAAGGTCTGATGGCCATGGGAATATATAAACTGAACATTAGCCCCAGACGGGGCGACTTTGATTGTGAACTCAGAAAGAAGGAGTCGGAGTTAATCTATAGATGTGGGAGTCTGATGCCAACTGGTTTAAATAAAGATCTGAACATTAAGGTGTTCCTATGAATAGGAGCATTGTGTTGCTACACCTGATCTGCCTCTTGCATGGTTCATACATGGCATACGCTGAACTGTCGTTTTTAAATTTTATGCAAATTTGGGAAGCCCAAGATGGGCATAAAAGCAAAGCGTCTTACCCTGACGTCACACGTCTGATGAAATCCTGATTGGATGAAACGCGTCACGTGCTACGTGGTGGTGACGCTCCTCGGCCGGTAGGCGTGGCTTCCCCACGTGCCTCCGCAACCTTCCTCCAAACAGCGGCAGCATCCAAGGTCCAGGGTCGGGTCGCATACGGCTACACTCGCCGCACCCCGCAACCTACGGAGGAGAGAGCTGCCACACCACGAGTCCCGTCTGGGAAGTGAGGAATTGAATGGCAGCCGGGGCCCCGAGGCTGCACACGTGAGTGGACCAACACTACTGCATATAGCTGGCTTGAATTTCCTTTGACGCTGGGGAGGTTTGACACTGCCTGTGTCAGTAATGGCTGCGTAAGTGTTTAACACAGAGGCGTGCTTATCTGCACACGGGGGGAATCTGAAGATCTTCCACACTTATGAGGCTGATCAGCTGCACACCATCACTTTACAGTTCAATTGGGCCTGAAGATATTATGCATGCTTGAATCTCCAGTATATAGGAAGTGCACTCCTATTAGGGACACATGCTATTTACCCCATTGATCTGGTTTGGTTTTAGGGAGGGTGTTTTTATATTGTTGACAGTTCTGCATTCATTGCTATTCATTGCTTTGTGTATTAATAAATTTATATTCTCTTGCTATGAGCTCCCTTTGGTTTACCAAATTGTTTGACACTTCTACACATGTTTTGGGAATGTCCCCCTATATATAAATTCTGGCTACAAGTAGAGTCAATAATCAGAAATGCCTTCTTAAATTCTTTCAAGATCTCCCCAAAATTCGCACTACTGATGGTCGGCCTGGAATCTCTCCCTCCACACTCCCAACCACTAATAGCACACATAATATTATCGGCTCTCTCTCCTTGATAGCTTCCAACTGGAAATCAGCAGACCAGATCTGCATAAACCAGCTTACAGCTTTAGTCAATAGAAATATATCAATGGAGTATAAAATTAGGAGCAGATTGTCAGGAGACCAGAACAAATATGTACTACCACCCGCCTGGACACAATATTTGAGCTAACCGGATACTCCAAGATAGAAGAATGTGATATTAATATTGAAGGTTTTACGACCAATTTCCATGTAGAGAAACTGAAGGATCCAGTTAACTACAGTTTGTTTTGTATGTTATGGTTTATCTCGTTTGCTTTTTGGAAGTTACTATGTTTCATGATGAGTCTACTTAGAACTCAACAACTAGTATCTCGAGCCCAAAGAGCTCTCTGCCATGATACTATCACTCATGCTGCCCAAATTGATTGTTACCTTGCCGGTTCAGTTAAAACAATCAATCACAGGCATCCCTCCTCTGCTAGACGACTCATAAGGACCAATAGTCACTAGCCACTAATTTGTAATTCTATGTATTATAGTACTACCCACACTGTTTATCTATGCAATTTGCTGTATACAAGTTCAATTCCTATACAACGCATGCTCAATTGTTACTTAATAAATATTCAATAAAATCTTTTATGATGAAAAAGGAGTCCTATACAGTCAACCTTTCTTTTTTTAGAGTTGATGTACTTGTAAAACTTTTTTGGGTTAGATTTGATATCCCTAGCGATTTGATTTTCAGCTTCCATCTTTGTCAGTCTAATTTCTTTTTTACAATTTTTATTGCACTCCTTATAATTGCTTAGTGCAGCCTCGGTCCCCTCCTGTTTTAGGACCTTATAGGCATTCCTTTTCCTCTTCATTTTATCCCTAACCTTTCTATTCATCCATGGAGGCCTTTTTTTATTCCTAGACATTTTGTTTCCATATGGGATATACATACTACAATATTGATTGAGAATAAGTTTAAAAGCTTGCCATTTCCCTTCAGTGTCCCCCCCTTGTAGTACATTATCCCAGTTCACCAAACTTAGTGCTTGCCTAATTTGATTGAACTTTGCTTTTCTAAAATTCATAGTTTTAGTGGTCCCGCTGCCCCGTGGCCTATCAGTCACCAGATCAAACGTTATTATGTTGTGATCACTATTTCCCAAATGTTCTTGAACCTGCACATTTGATACATTATCTGGTCTATTAGAAATGATCAGATCCAGTAACGCATTCCCCCTAGTTGGTTCTGTTACCATTTGAGTCAAGTAATTGTCCTGTAGTGCTGCCAGAAATGTGCTGCTTTTACCAGAATGGGTAGCCTCAATACCCCAGTCAATGTCTGGAAAGTTGAAGTCGCCCATAACTATGACCTCATTTTTAAGTGCAGCTTTTTCAATCTGCTGTAGTAATCACAGTTCTGCAGCTTCATTAATATGAGGTGGTCTGTAGCATACCCCAATAAGCAATTGGCAACTTTTATTTCCACCATGAATATTTACCCAAACGGACTCCACATCTTCGCAATCTTCTTCCATCTCATTGTTGAGGACAGCTGTAAAAGAATTCTCAACAAAGAGACAAACCCCTCCACCTTTTTTCCCTGTTCTATCCCTCCTAAACACATTGTATCCTTTTAAATTAGCTATCTAGTCATGGCTTTCATCCATCCATGTTTCGGTTATTCCCACAATGTCATAGCCTTTGTCATTCAGAATGAACTCTAGTTCATCTATTTTATTTGTAAGGCTCCGAGCATTGGTTACCATGCACTTTATATTTTTACCACCACATTTACCAATTTTGTTTACATGAAATGGGCTACTTGAAGTTTTACCAACCTCCTTAATCTTTATTCTGTCCCCACCCCCCTCTCCACCCACCATAATGTTTGGCTCCCACTGTCTTTTTACATTCTCTTGTCTGCATATTGAGACTTTATCCTCCCGCCTCCTCCCAGATCCTAGTTTAAAATCTCCTCCAACCGTTTAGCCATCTTCTCCCCCAATGCAGCTGCACCCTCCCCATTAAGGTGCAGCTCATCCCTGCTGTAGAACCTGTAGCCGACTGCAAAGTCTGCCCAGTTCTCCAGGAACCCAAACCCTTCCTTCCTACACCAATTTCTCAGCCACTTATTTAACTCCCTAAGCTCCCTCTGTCTCTCAGATGTAGCACGTGGCACTGACAGTATTTCAGAAAACACCACCTTGGAGGTCCTTGCTTTAAGTTTATCTCCAAGTACCTAAAAATATTTTTGAAGACCTTCCATCTCCCACTAACTTTGTCATTGGTGCCAATGTGTACCATGACAGCTGGGTCTTCCCCAGCCCCACCCAATAATCTGTCAATTATTTCCGCTACATGCCAAACCCGAGCACCCGGGAGGCAACAGACTGTTGTAAGACACAAGTAAGCTTTAGGTTAGCAGGAATGGTTGCATGGCCACCTAGCTTTTCATCCTTCCCAGGCCAGCTAGGCTGGCTTCAGCCTGTAGCGTTGGTAGTATAGAGGTGAGCATAGCTGCCCTCCATGCTGTTGACCTGGGTTCAATTCCTGGCCAATGTATGTGACTGTGCTTTTCTAAATCCTACAAATTCGTGGAAGACAAGATCCTCCTCCTCGGAGGGAGGGAGGGAGAGAGGGTCATAAAACACTGCTTTGTGTGAAAACTACATTTTTTTCTGGGACTTTTGACGTCTATCTCAGTCAATTATGTCTACCTCCAGGTGTTAGATGCCCTGAAACATCTTTTCCATCAGTTTTCTGGCCAGCATAATTTTTACAAATTTTTCAAGTTCGCCTCCCCATTGGAGTCTATGGCGGTTTGCAAATGTTCGTGAACATTTGCGGAGGATCGCGAACCAGGTTCGCGAACCTAAAATCGGAGGTTCGGGCCATCTCTAATGTCCTGGCTCAGAGTGTGCTGCTGGGAGCCTCTGTGGTGTTTTGGTTGCTGCAGGAGTGAGGATGGCCTCGGATGAAGATCTTAGAAGACGGAGCTCCTGAATAGAGATGGGCCGAACCTCCGATTTTAGGTTCGCGAACCTACCGTGAAAGTTCGGTTTGCGCGAACTTTCACGAACCACAATAGACTTCAATGGAGAAGCGAACTTGAAAATTTAGAAAAAATTATGCTGGCTAGAAAAATGATGGAAAAGATGTTTCAAGCAGTCTAATACCTGAAGGGAGACATTCTTGAGTGGGATACACCTCAAAAGTCTCAATAAAAAACCTAGATTTGACGCAAACCACTGTTTTAAAGGGAACTTCCAGACTAAAAATCGACTACGCAGCACTGAAAAGGCCTAGTGTTTCTTCAACAGTTTCACAGCATCATAACTTTGTTTCTCTTATACAAGCCTCATTTTTAGCTGCACAGAAGAAAACTGCCCGGGCATTTTTCCCCTGATGTTGTGCAAAGCATGATGGGATTTCTGATGTTGTTGTTCTCGTTCTGCTGTTTCGGTGCAATTTTTTTTTGGGGACATTTTGAATTTGACATTTGAAGCCTAGCGCATGCAGCTGGGAGGGGTTATCAGGACAAAGGACAGTTGGAACTGTGTCTTATACTCCTTGTCACCTCCTTTCAACCAAAAAGATGGCTGCCCCATGACAAAGATGGCAGCCCCCATGAATCACAAACATTTGCCTGTTCTTTTAAAACAGGGTGGGTAAAAAAATGATATTACCTATCTATTCTAGTTAACATAACTAATGTAACTTAATGACAGTATGTTTGTTTAGGCTGAAGTTCCCCTTTAAGGTCAGAAATCACATTGAGTGTTGAACTGCAGGCCTACACTGCTTTACAACATCTTGCAAGTGTATCCCCCTCCTTCTCCTCCGGAGGAGGATCTTGTCTTCCAGGGATTTGTAGGGTGTTAAAAGCACACTCACATATATTGGCCAGGAATCAAACCCATGTCAAGTACTTGGAGGGCAGCTATGCTAACCACTATACCACCAACACTACAGGCTGACGCCAGCCTATCTGGCCTGGGAAGGATGAAAAGCTAGGTGGCCATGCAACCATTCCTGCTAACCTAAAGCTTACTTGTGTCTTACAACACATTGGCTTAAGATTTTACCAAATCCAATGCTCCAATATGGGGAAGCTTCTCTGTTTGCTTTTTTTTGTTTTTTTCTATTTTTTTTTTAAGTATGGTGTCACGGTTCACTCATCTCTTCAACTACAAGAAAGGCCCAGGAGTAGTCTTAGCTACCGTAATATCTATGTTACGGCAGGGCCCTTATTACACTTTCTCTTACAGGGCTATGGAAACCGTTTTGCCCATGCAATAAAGTGAGGTGCAAAAATGAAATCATGCCTAGCAGAGGTTGGTTTCAATTCATCAACCTTCGGGTTATGGGCCCAGCACACTTCTGCTGCGCCACTCTGCAGTCTGCTTATGTTTATATACAATCTTCAAGTTTAAGAAGGGTACATTAGTTGAAATAGTTACAGTACAATCTATGTTACAGCAAGGCCCTAATGACACTTTCTCTTAAGGGGCTATGGTCACCCAAACGGCCCTTCTTAAACTTGAAAATTGTATACAAATGTAAGCAGACTGCAGAGTGGTGCAGCAGCAGTGTGCTGGGTCCATAACCCAGAGCTTGATGGATCAAAACCATCCTCTGCTAGGTTTACTTTATGTTTTACACCTTGCTTTACCACATGTGCCAATCGGCACTTTCTCTTAAGAGGCTATCTCTTAAGAGAAAGTGTCATTAGGGCCTTGCTGTAACATAGATTGTAGTGTAACTATTTTTCAACTAATGTACCCTTCTTAAACTTGAAGATTGTAGACAGATGTAAGCAGGCTGCAGAGTGGCACAGCAGAAGTGTGCTGGGCCCTTAACCCAGAGGTTGATGGATCAAAACCCTCTTCTGCTAGGTGTACTTTATTTTTTACACCTTGCTTTACCACATGGGCCAATCGGCAGCCATAACCTCTTAAGAGAAAGTGTCATTAGGGCCTTGCTGAAACATAGATTGTAGTGTAACTATTTTTCAACCTATGTACTCTTCTTAAACTTTAAGACTGTGTACAAATGTAAGCAGAGTGGTGCAGTGGAAGTGTGCTGGGCCCATAACCCAGAGGTTTATGGATCAAAACTGTCCTCTGCTAGGCATGATTTCATTTTTGCACCTCGCTTTATTGCATGGGCAAAACGGTTTCCATAGCCCTGTAAGAGAAAGTGTAATAAGGGCCCTGCCGTAACATAGATATTACGGTAGCTAAGACTACTCCTGGGCCTTTCTTGTAGTTGAAGAGATGAGTGAACTGTGACACCACACTTAAAAAAAAAAAAAAAAAACAGCAAACAGAGAAGCTTCCCCATATTGGAGCATTGGATTTGGTAAAGTCTTAAGCCAATGTGTTGTAAGACCAGAAGTAAGCTTTAGGTTAGCAGGAATGGTTGCATGGCCACCTAGATTTTCATCCTTCCTAGGCCAGCTAGGCTTCAGCCTGTAGTGTTGGTAGTATAGTGGTGAGCATAACTGCCCTCTAAGCAATTGACCTGGGTTTGATTCCTGGCCAATGTATGTGAGTGTGCTTTTGACATCCTACAAATCCCTAGAAGACAAGATCCTCCTCCTCTGGAGGAGGAGACTGTTGTGTGGTGCTATATAAGGAATAACAATCAGCCAGGAGCAAGCTACCAAGCCTACAAGAGTCTAACTAAGCTTTCCCTAGCAGAGTCTGTCAGCAGCTGTCCTTTGACTAATTACTGTAGGCAGACGAGTGAGTAAAATGGCTGGAGAACCTTGCCTTCTATAAGGGGGGGGTGGGGCTCCAAGAGTGAGTGTAGTCTGATAGGCATCATAAACCAGTAAACACCCCGATACTTTGCTCATATAGGAGTAAATAGTCCAAGTTGGCAAGCAAAGGCACCACTAATCAGTCTATAGTGGACGAGATTGTAACCGTGTAAGCGCTCTTCCCAGATGCGTGTACCATCAATCAAAGTCTTAAGTGTGTATATAGATAAGTGCTCAAACACTTGCTTGCACGTCAATGCTAGGTGAAATTGCAATAAAGGTAGCCCCCCCTTCGGGGAAAGACTCACCAGATGTTGCGGCCTGCAGGGCCCGTGTTCACTTCCGAGGTATTGGCCACCCCGCAGCCCCGCCGGCAATCCACCAATTGCTATTCCAGATCTTTTTGGGCAAATAAGGTGCTCCACATAGCGTAAAAGTGTAAAAAATTTATTCAAATGGCTACAAAATTCTGCCAACATAGGCTGACAAATCCAAAAATAAAAGTACATTCAGCCGCCAGTCCCCTTACATGAAAAAAACGCCACTAAAGCGGATCAGGGGATGCAAGGGTCACACTGTGCTCAGCTGGCGGCAAGGCGTACACCTCTGCCGTGTCGCTCACCCTCAGTATCTATTAGGGGATCCCCGCTGGCTAGTGCTGATAAAGAAAGTTCCTCACACATACAAACAGCCGCGTCCGGCTGGCGCCGTGCGTATGACGTCACTCCGTAGCTCCGCCCAACGTTTCGTTGCCTTAGCAACTCATCAGGGGACCGGCTGACGTCACGGGGAGCGCTCCTCGCCCCTGATTGGCCGGGCTGGCGGGGGCGTGACTGGAAGTCCCCTGCCAGCATAAAGACAGCTCGCTGTCAGTAGCTCACTGTCTGTTGTTGCAAATACTTCGTGTTAGCGCTCAGATCTTTGATAGCTTAAATATCTAAACTTGTTACACTGTATATTATCTGTGTATGACTCTGGCTCGTTCTGACTATTCTTTCGCTCAGTGATTCTGTACTTCTGCCCATCTGTTCTTGCTGCCGACTCTGCCTGTTAAAACCTTCTTGCCTTAGCCTTCCGATTTTGTACCGTATTTGTCTGTCTGTTGCCGACCCGATTAGTCTGACCACTCTACTCCCACCAGAGGGCCCTGACTCTGGTGAGGGGCTCTGTACTGTTAGGACCCACCAGCTCCTCTGGTGAGGTACTGCTCACCTATCAGTACTACTGTTGCACCAAGCACTATACTTTGCTGTTAAGCTATCACTTTAGTTGTCTGGTATACTTGCATTATTGGTGATTCTTCAGATCACCATATAATCAGGTATATATCTGTATTACAGGTGATACTGCAGTTCACCTTGTAATCAGAACTCTGTTATTTGCTGACACATATCGTTACAGATGGATTTTCAGATCTGCAGATGATTGTCTGATCTGCAGATGAATGTCAGTTAAACAAGGTGTGTATGATGATCTGCAGATCTCATAGACTATGAATGCAATTTACGGGATCTTTGGCAGGAACAGATCTTTTGCAGATACTGATCTGTTGTATCTGTACAGCATCTGTGTGTGCAGCATCTTGCAAAGATTTTTTCTGATGTGGAGTTCAGCTCCATAGAATAGACTGTGTAGGTATGGCTCTCATACTACATGAAGGGTGGTAAGATTGGTCTGTGATCTTTCATTTTCCAAAGACTATAGTCTGATGTGTGTATGAGCCTTAAGAGTGTCAGCTATATTAGTAGAGAGATTGTAGTGTAGTGTGTTAGTAGTTGCTTGCTGCATAGACAGCCAGGCCACAGGCTTAAGGTGGGTACACTACACACATCAGATAAAAGTCTTTGGAAATAAAAGATCACAGACCAATTTTACCCCCTTCCATGTAGTATAAGAGCCATACTCTACACAGTCTATTCTATGGAGCTGACCTCCCCATCAGATAAATATCTTTGCAAGATGCTGCACACAAAGATGCTGTACACATGCAACAGATCAGTATCTGCAAAAGATCTGTTCCTGCAAAAGATCTGTTCCTGCAAATTGCATTCATAGTCTATGAGATCTGCATATCTCATACACACCTTGTTTAACAGACATTCATCTGCAGATCAGACAATTATCTGCCGATCTGAAGATTAGAGATGTAGCGAACTGTTCGCCGGCGAACGGTTCCAGGCGAACTTTGGGGGTTCGCGTTCGCCTGCACCAGGCGAACTTTTGCGGAAGTTTGATTCGCCCCATAATGCTCTATTGAGCAAAACTTTGACCCTCTACATCACTGTCAGCAGGCACATTATTGCCAAACACACTGCTCGAGGCCCGCCCCCTCTCCCAGCAAGGTCCTTAAGCCATTTCACTCACTTGTCTGCCTACACTAATTAGTTAAGGGACAGCTGCTTCCCTCCTCCCCTTCTACCTATTCTCCCTCCCTCCTACCGTAGGGAGGAGAGTATCATCTGCCAGGGAATTATACTATTTCAAAAACTAGTTTACATACCATAGCTGGCAATCAAACCCAGATCTAACTGTGTGGTGGGCAAGCACCCTAACTTCTGTACCACAACAGTACTAACTGAAGCTGGCCTAGCATTTACTATTTATGCTCAATCAAATAGAAACATTAGGTTGCTTAAAGGGAACCTTAACTGAGAGTGATATGGATGTTTCCTGTAAACAATACCAGTTGCCTGGCAGTCCAGCTGATCTCTGTGACTGCAATAGTGGCTGAATCACACCCTGAAACAAGCATGCAGCTAATCCAGTCTTACTTCAGTCAGAGCACCTGATCTGCATGCTTGTTCAGGGGCTGTAGCTAAAAGTATTAGAGACACAGGATCAGCAGGCGATTCAGGCAACTGGTATTATTTTAAAAGGAAAAATCCATCTCCTTCTCCGTTTAGGTTTCCTTTAAGGATCGAACCCGGGTTTCACTGCGTGGTGGCCAAGCACCCTAACCGCTGTACCACAACAGTACAAACTGAAGCTGGCCTAGCATTTACCATTTATGCTCAATACAAGAGAAAAAGTAGACAAGACAAATAACATTTATATCACGCTTTTCTCCTGGCGGACTCAAAGCACCAGAGCTGCAGCCACTAGGGAATGCTCTATAGGCAGTAGCAGTGTGTTGCTCCACAATGGCCATTATTTTGCCAGGAATGCTATCCCTGCCCTGCACTAGCACATTGTGGAGTGTGTCGGACGGTCTATGGATCCCGCTGTTGGTGGCAAGGTGCACTTCACCATGGATGGCTGGAGCAGCAGGCATGGCCAGGGAAAGTATCTGACTTTTACCGCCCATTGGGTCACCCTCCATGGTGCCGCTGAGGAGGGTGCAAGATCTGGGGCATCTCAACTGGTGGTGCTGCCACGTGGGTTGAAGGGAAGGCCTGTTCCACTTCCCTCTGCTACCTGTTATGTCCAAGGCCAGTCTGCCATTGCTGAGCCTCCCAGCAAGTGGTCACGCTCCTCCTACACTGGTCTGCAGTACCATCGATGCCAAGCAGTGCTGAAAATGGAATCCATGGAGGAGAACAGGCAAACCGGATCTGTAACCCTTGCAGCCTTACAGGGTCAGATTTGGCAGTTGCTGACCTCACGAAGACTTGACACAGGTGTAGGGGTGTCTGGTAACGGTGCGAACATGCTGGCCACCATTTCGCGAGGTGGCTATACCCACTTACCTTGCTTGGCCCACTTCTTCAACCTTGTAGTCCAGAAATTTCTACAAACTTTCAAAGAGTTGAAGGACTCTGTGGCCTCGAAGTGCCAGCCCACATCCATCGCTCCGCAACTGCCACCACGGCCATGAAACTGCTGCAGCGCCGCCATAGCCTGCCGCAGCACAGGCTTATTTCAGATTGTTTCGACGCGGTGGAACTCCACATGCTGGAGAGGTTCTGGGAGCAGCGCACGGCGGTCAGGCTATACCTGTCTGAGGCATCTTCCACCAGAACAGGGCCACTGGACTACATTACTGGGGGCCAGTGGCGGCTGATAGGACAGGTGTGCAAAGTGTTGGAGCCATTTGAGCAGGCAACAAAAGTGGTCAGTGAGGAGCACTGCAGTATATCAGAGGTGCTCCCTCTTGTCTTCACCATGGAAAAGACTCTTGAAAAACTGCTCGAATGAGGGGAGGAAGCCCTACTGAACAGTGGTCAGTCAGGTGAAGAAGTGAGTGGGCATGCTCCAGTCCTGGATGAGGAGGCAGAGCTTGTGGAAGCGGAAGAGCCCATTGTCCGGGGGTGGGAAGAAGATTTTGATGTGGAGCTGGATCATAATGTCGATGACAGTTCTGACAGCCCGGAAGAGGTGATTTATGGCAGACATCTCTTCCCCATGGCTTCACATATGATCCAGTGCCTAAATAAAGACCCCTGGATTAAAACTTTAAAAGCAAGGCTCGACATGTGGGTGGCCACTAGTGTTGGGCGAACATCTAGATGTTCGGGTTCGGGCCGAACAGGCCGAACATGGCCGCGATCTTCGGGTGTTCGACCCGAACTCCGAACATAATGGAAGTCAATGGGGACCCGAACTTTTGTGCTTTGTAAAGCCTCCTTACATGCTACATACCCCACATTTACAGGGTATGTGCACCTTGGGAGTGGGTATAAGAGGAAAAAAAAATTAGCAAAAAGAGCTTATAGTTTTTGAGAAAATCGATTTTAAAGTTTCAAAGGGAAAACTGTCTTTTAAATGCGGGACATGTCTGTTTTCTTTGCACAGGTAACATGCTTTTTGTCGGCATGCAGTCATAAATGTAATACATATAAGAGGTTCCAGGAAAAGGGACCGGTAACGCTAACCCAGCAGCAGCACACGTGATGGAACAGGAGGAGGGTGGCGCAGGAGGAGAAGGCCACGCTTTGAGACACAACAACCCAGGCCTTGCATGAGGACAAGAAGCGTGCGGATAGCAATTTGCATTTTGTCGCCATGCAGTCATAAATGTAATACAGATGAGAGGTTCAATAAACAGGGACCGGAAACGCTAACCCATCACAGATGTTTATTGTTCATGTTACTTGGTTGGGGTCCGGGAGTGTTGCGTAGTCGTTTCCAATCCAGGATTGATTCATTTTAATTTGAGTCAGACGGTCTGCATTTTCTGTGGAGAGGCGGATACGCCGCCGATCTGTGACGATGCCTCCGGCAGCACTGAAACAGCGTTCCGACATAACGCTGGCTGCCGGGCAAGCCAGCACCTCTATTGCGTACATTGCCAGTTTGTGCCAGGTGTCTAGCTTCGATACCCAATAGTTGAAGGGTGCAGATGGATTGTTCAACACAGCTACGCCATCTGACATGTAGTCCTTGACCATCTTCTCCAGGCGATCGGTGTTGGAGGTGGATCTGCACGCTTGCTGTTCTGTGTGCTGCTGCATGGGTGTCAGAAAATTTTCCCACTCCAAGGACACTGCCGATACCATTCCCTTTTGGGCACTAGCTGCGGCTTGTGTTGTTTGCTGCCCTCCTGGTCGTCCTGGGTTTGCGGAAGTCAGTCTGTCGGCGTACAACTGGCTAGAGGAGGGGGAGGATGTCAATCTCCTCTCTAAAGTCTCCACAAAGGCCTGCTGGTATTCTTCCATTTTGACCTGTCTGGCTCTTTCTTCAAGCAGTTTTGGAACATTGTGTTTGTACCGTGGATCCAGAAGGGTATAAACCCAGTAATTGGTGTTGTCCAGAATGCGCACAATGCGTGGGTCGCGTTCAATGCAGTCCTAGGCCGAAAAGGTCATAGCCTAGGGTCACAAAACCTGTTTATTTGGGCAATTTCAATGGTGGCGAGTCTGACGTACATAAATCGCAGCAATGGCCGTTAGCAACGTCTGAATCTCACGAAATGTCTCATGCAGGTAGAAGACATATTGTTAGACTTGGGCTCCAAAGATGGGTTCCCTACATCTCTGCAAACCAGAGTTACAGGGCTCCAAATTTGGTAAAATCCCCCATAGGCTTTTATTGGGCCTCCTATTTACAGTTCCAAAATCTCACATCTTTTCAAAGGGCAATTACTCAGCAGTACCAAATTTTCTAGCATTGTAGGGACCCTTAGGGGGAACATGACTGGTGAGTTTCGGGCCCCTAGGCCGAAGAGGTCATAGCCTAGGGTCACAAAAACCTGTTTATTTGGGCTATTTCAATGGTAGTGATGGTGGCGTACATAAATCTCAGCAATGGCCGTTAGCAAAGTCTGAATCTCACGAAATGTCTCATGCAGGTAGAAGACATATTGTTAGACTTGGATTCCAAAGATGGGGTCCCTACATCTCTGCAAACCAGAGTTACAGGGGTCCAAAATTGGTAAAATGCCCCATAGGATTGCATTGCCTCCCTATTTCACTTTCCAAAATCTCACATCTTTTCAAAGGGCAATGGCTCAGCAGTACCAAATTTTCTAGCATTGTAGGGACCCTTAGGGGGAACATGACTGGTGAGTTTCGGGCCCCTAGGCCGAAGAGGTCATAGCCTAGGGTCACAAAAACCTGTTTATTTGGGCTATTTCAATGGTAGTGATGGTGGCGTACATAAATCTCAGCAATGGCCGTTAGCAAAGTCTGAATCTCACGAAATGTCTCATGCAGGTAGAAGACATATTGTTAGACTTGGATTCCAAAGATGGGGTCCCTACATCTCTGCAAACCAGAGTTACAGGGGTCCAAAATTGGTAAAATCCCCCATAGGATTGCATTGCCTCCCTATTTCACTTTCCAAAATCTCACATCTTTTCAAAGGGCAATGGCTCAGCAGTACCAAATTTTCTAGCATTGTAGGGACCCTTAGGGGGAACATGACTGGTGAGTTTCGGGCCCCTAGGCCGAAGAGGTCATAGCCTAGGGTCACAAAAACCTGTTTATTTGGGCTATTTCAATGGTAGTGATGGTGGCGTACATAAATCTCAGCAATGGCCGTTAGCAAAGTCTGAATCTCACGAAATGTCTCATGCAGGTAGAAGACATATTGTTAGACTTGGATTCCAAAGATGGGGTCCCTACATCTCTGCAAACCAGAGTTACAGGGGTCCAAAATTGGTAAAATCCCCCATAGGATTTCATTGCCTCCCTATTTCACTTTCCAAAATCTCACATCTTTTCAAAGGGCAATGGCTCAGCAGTACCAAATTTTCTAGCATTGTAGGGACCCTTAGGGGGATCATGACTGGTGAGTTTTGCCACTGCTGACTGAGCCATTGCCCTTTGAAATGGTGTGAGATTTTGGAACGGTAAATAGGAGGCCCAATGAAATCCTATGGGGGATTTTACCAATTTTGGACAAATAAACAGGTTTTTGTGACCCTAGGCTATGACCTCTTTGGCCTAGGGGCCCGAAACTCACCAGTAATGTTCCCCCTAAGGGTCCCTACAATGCTAGAAAATTTGCCACTGCTGAGTAATTGCCCTTTGAAAAGATGTGAGATTTTGGAACTGTAAATAGGAGGCCCAATGAAAGCCTATGGGGGATTTTACCAAATTTGGAGCCCTGTAACTCTGGTTTGCAGAGATGTAGGGACCCCATCTTTGGAGCCCAAGTCTAACAATATGTCTTCTACCTGCATGAGACATTTCGTGAGATTCAGACGTTGCTAACGGCCATTGCTGCGATTTATGTACGTCAGACTCGCCACCATTGAAATTGCCCAAATAAACAGGTTTTGTGACCCTAGGCTATGACCTCTTCGGCCTAGGACTGCATTGAACGCGACCCACGCATTGTGCGCATTCTGGACAACACCAATTACTGGGTTTATACCCTTCTGGATCCACGGTACAAACACAATGTTCCAAAACTGCTTGAAGAAAGAGCCAGACAGGTCAAAATGGAAGAATACCAGCAGGCCCTTGTGGAGACTTTAGAGAGGAGATTGACATCCTCCCCCTCCTCTAGCCAGTTGTACGCCGACAGACTGACTTCCGCAAACCCAGGACGACCAGGAGGGCAGCAAACAACACAAGCCGCAGCTAGTGCCCAAAAGGGAATGGTATCGGCAGTGTCCTTGGAGTGGGAAAATTTTCTGACACCCATGCAGCAGCACACAGAACAGCAAGCGTGCAGATCCACCTCCAACACCGATCGCCTGGAGAAGATGGTCAAGGACTACATGTCAGATGGCGTAGCTGTGTTGAACAATCCATCTGCACCCTTCAACTATTGGGTATCGAAGCTAGACACCTGGCACAAACTGGCAATGTACGCAATAGAGGTGCTGGCTTGCCCGGCAGCCAGCGTTATGTCGGAAAGCTGTTTCAGTGCTGCCGGAGGCATCGTCACAGATCGGCGGCGTATCCGCCTCTCCACAGAAAATGCAGACCGTCTGACTCAAATTAAAATGAATCAATCCTGGATTGGAAACGACTACGCAACACTCCCGGACCCCAACCAAGTAACATGAACAATGAACATCTGTGATGGGTTAGCGTTTCCGGTCCCTGTTTATTGAACCTCTCATCTGTATTACATTTATGACTGCATGGCGCCAAAATGCAAATTGCTATCCGCACGCTTCTTGTCCTCATGCAAGGCCTGGGTTGTTGTGTCTCAAAGCGTGGCCTTCTCCTCCTGCGCCACCCTCCTCCTGTTCCATCACGTGTGCTGCTGCTGGGTTAGCGTTACCGGTCCCTTTTCCTGGAACCTCTTATATTTATTACATTTATGACTGCATGCCGACAAAAAGCATGTTACCTGTGCAAAGAAAACAGACATTTCCCGCATTTAAAAGACAGTTTTCCCTTTGAAACTTTAAAATCGATTTTCTCAAAAACTATAAGCTCTTTTTGCTAAATTTTTTTTCCTCTTGTACCCACTCCCAAGGTGCACATACCCTGTAAATTTGGGGTATGTAGCATATAAGGAGGCTTTACAAAGCACGAAAGTTCTGGTCCCCATTGACTTCCATTATGTTCGGAGTTCGGCCATGTTCGGCCCGAACCCGAACATCTAGATGTTCGCCCAACACTACACGTGACCCGTTCGGCCAATCACAGCGCTAGCCGAACGTTCGGGTAACGTTCGGCCATGCGCTCTTAGTTCGGCCATATGGCCGAACAGTTTGGCCGAACACCGTCAGGTGTTCGGCCGAACCCGAACATCACCCGAACAGGGTGATGTTCTGCAGAACCCGAACAGTGGCGAACACTGTTCGCCCAACACTAGTGGCCACCATCTTAGATCCCCGGTGCAAAGGGAAAATGTGCCAGTTCATAACCCCCTCCCAAGCAGATGCCAGGATGAGCCAGATCCAGGATACCCTTCATCGTTGGGTAGAAGATGCGTTTCCTGCACCTGTACCCTGGCCCCAAGCTACTAAACCTAGTAGTAGTCATCACACTCAGCAAAGGTCTGGTGGTCTTACTCCCAGCAGCAGCACCAGTAGCCAATCTGTAAACCTGCTGAGTATGCTGAAGGCATTTTACCAGCCAGTGCCAGATGCTCCTTCTAGCAGCAGCAGCACCAGCGGACAAAGTGATCACCACCGCCAGCGGCTTGCCCGTATGATGGATGATTACTTGGGGTCTGCCAGTGCTCCAGACAATATGGAGACTAATGATGACCCCATGCAATGCTGGACCAAACAATTGGATACCTGGCCTGAACTCGCTCAGTATGCAATGGAGGTTCTTGCATGCCCCGCCGTCAGTGTTCTTTCTGAGCGAGTATTTAGCGCTGCAGGTGGCGTGGTCAGGGCTGGGCCGAGGCACAGGCTGGAGAGGCTCCAGCCTCAGGGCACAGTGTAGGAGGGGGTGCACAATTAATTCAGCTGTCATGCCTAATTGTGTTTGAAGCAGAAATAAACAAGAAAGGAGGATACATAGCAGTGACTGCAAGCTAGATAACTAGATATTAAGGTGTTGGGGATGTTGTGGGCCCTGTGGCCCTCTTAGTCTAATAGCAATCAGTGTGTGACAGCTGGGGAGGAAGGGATGGAGGGGCGCACTTTGGTGTCTCAGCCTTGGATGCTGGAGGACCTTGTCCCAGCTCTGGGAGTGGTCACCGACCAACGGACCTGTCTGTGCACAGACAATGTGGACATGCTAACATTCATTAAAATGAATGAGGCATGGATCAGTGACAATTACAAGGCCCCTCTCACTGATTCAACAGAGTCCAATACATTATTGAAGAACATTTTTTTTAAAACTGCCGTGGAACCACCTCTTGGTCCCATAGCCTATGACAAGTTCTGCTGCTACAAACAATGTTTAGGACTGCCGTGGAACCACCTCTAGGTCCCATGGCCTATGACAAGTCCTGCTGCTACAAAAAATGTTTAGGACTGCCATGGAACCACCTCTAGGTCCCATGGCCTACGACAAGTCCTGCTGCTACAAACAATGATTAGGACTGCCGTGGAACCACCTCTAGTTCCCATGGCCTACGACAAGTCCTACTGCTACAAACAATGTTTAGGACTGCCATGGAAGCACCTCTAGGTCCCATGGCCTATGACAAGTCCTGATGCTACAAAGAATGTTTAGGACTGCCGTGGAACCACCTCTAGGTCCCATGGCCTATGACAAGTCCAGCTGCTACAAAGAATGTTTAGGACTGCCGTGGAACCACCTCTAGGTCCCATGGCCTACGACAAGTCCTGCTGCTACAAACAATGTTTAGGACTGCCGTGGAACCACCTCTAGGTCCCATGGCCTACGACAAGTCCTGCTGCTACAAACAATGTTTAGGACTGCCGTGGAACCACCTCTAGGTCCCATGGCCTACGACAAGTCCTGCTGCTACAAGGAATGTTTAGGACTGCCGTGGAACCACCTCTAGGTCCCATGGCCTACAACTTCTCCTGCTGCTCCCAATAAATTATAATGACTGCTGTGGAACCACCTCTAGGTCCCATGGCCTACAACTTCTCCTGCTGCTCCCAAGAAATTATAATGACTGCCGTGGAACCACCTCTACGTCCCATGGCCTACGACAACTCCTGCTGCTCCAAACAACACTTGTAAATGACTGCCATGGAACACCATGGATTACATGACAACTCCTGCAGCTCCAAACCACAATTATAATGACCACGATGGAACACCATGGTTTACCATGTGGACATGCTAACATTCATTTAAATGAACGAGGCATGGATCAGTGACAATTACAAGGCCCCTCTTACTGATTCAACAGAGTCCAATACATTATTGAAGAAAAAAATGTTAGGACTGCCGTGGAACCACCTCTTGGTCCCATAGCCTATGACAAGTTCTGCTGCTACAAACAATGTTTAGGACTGCCGTGGAACCACCTCTAGGTCCCATGGCCTATGACAAGTCCTGCTGCTACAAAGAATGTTTAGGACTGCCGTGGAACCACCTCTAGGTCCCATGGCCTACGACAAGTCCTGCTGCTACAAACAATGTTTAGGACTTCCGTGGAACCACCTCTAGTTCCCATGGCCTACGACAAGTCCTGCTGCTACAAACAATGTTTAGGACTGCCGTGGAACCACCTCTAGGTCCCATGGCCTATGACAAGTCCTGCTGCTACAAAGAATGTTTAGGACTGCCGTGGAACCACCTCTAGGTCCCATGGCCTACGACAAGTCCTGCTGCTACAAGGAATGTTTAGGACTGCCGTGGAACCACCTCTAGGTCCCATGGCCTACGACAAGTCCTGCTGCTCCCAAAAAAATATAATGACTGCTGTGGAACCACCTCTAGGTCCCATGGCCTACAACTTCTCCTGCTGCTCCCAATAAATTATAATGACTGCTGTGGAACCACCTCTAGGTTCCATGGCCTACAACTTCTCCTGCTGCTCCCAAGAAATTATAATGACTGCTGTGGAACCACCTCTACGTCCCATGGCCTACGACAACTCCTGCTGCTCCAAACAACACTTGTAAATGACTGCCATGGAACACCATGGATTACGTGACAACTCCTGCAGCTCCAAACCACAATTATAATGACCGCGATGGAACACCATGGTTTACACGACAACTCCTGCTGCTGCTGCTGCAAAAAAAGAAATGAACAGTGGAACGGCCACTAGTTCCCATGGGCTACCATTTAGCACAAAAGAGATTTCAATTGCGACTATTTTAATTTTTCCGCCGGAATGCGGAAATCCACAGAATTTTGCTGAATTCCGCGGAAATGTAACGGCGACGGAATTTAGCGCTGGCGAGATCCGCCAATTCCCCGAGAACGGAATTCGGACCTTCCGATCATCCCTATTTATAATGAGTAAGGGTAATTGAGACCCTCCACCAATACTAGGCAGCTTTTCTTGATGCATAGTTTACTCTGCATTGATACACTGAAAGTCCCACCGGCATTCCTATCGCATCCAATCAGCGTGAGAAGCAGGCTGTGTGGCTCTCCCTATTGGCTGCCAGAGGCTGTCTGTCAAGTTAGACAGCACGGGGAAAGCCAGTTGTTGGCTGCGGTCGGCTGGAGAAAATTACCGAACGCTTTTGGCTGGTAAGTGACATGCGAAAATCTTTATGAATTGACATTTTTTGCCACTTCCCGACATAATTACCGCATAACTCGGTAATTTACCTCACTAGTAGGGAACTGTGTTTTTTTGTGCGGTAACTAGTTTAGTGAAATTTAACTTGGGAAGGTCATCGGAAAAAAACAGCTGTTTTGAGCATTCCCGAATACGGTAATGGTTTGCAAATAGAACCCACTGTGACTTAAAGGAATACTATCGATACCCAAGTGTTCTAAAATGACAATGTACAAATAATGTCTAAGTAGCTGTGTAAACATTTTCCTACTTTTCATGTTAAATATCAGAGGCAAAAGCTGTAATTTATTGAGGGTAGGATTTAGCTATATTGGGACAAATCAATTGCAGAAGAGGTGTCTGCTTCAATGCACAGCCAGAGTTGCATATCAGACTGCAGAAAGCAAATATCAAACATATCAAACTCTGAAAGCAAAAACAGTATGAAAAAGCTGTGACAATTAGTTACATTTCCTCTGCTCTCTTCAGACAAGTCAGTCAGAAACACAGGACACAGGATCTGCAGCTGTTAGGAGCTCTCTTCTCTGTCACACACAGGGCTACACAGAGTTAACTGATCAAGTGTAAGGGGAATTTCCCGTCTCCTCATGGCTCAGTCAGCTGTCAGTTTTGGCATCAGTAAAGTTTGAATGTATTTTGATAACAGTAAACAAAGAAGCTGCTACTAAAATGTATACACCAGTACTTAGCAGCACTTCCCAAACAATTCCTGTGTCAATTGAAAAAAATATGTGAATCAATAGTATTCCTTTAAATATATGCCCCAACAGTTGAGACAGATCTTGTTTGCCAGAGATGAGTAGAGAGCTTGGTTTGCATATCTCAGGGAGGCCAATAACGCTTATGATGTTTCACCTCAACCTGTTCTCTAAATCTAGCAACTTCTTCTGGAAGGCTTTGTGTTATTTCAGTGCTGAGATTGTGTCACCCATTTGCATTCCAGATAGTGAGATCTGCTTCAAATGTCCTGAGAAAGAGTGGCCTGATGAGAAGAATGTGAACTGCATTCCAAAAATATATGAATTTCTGTCCTATGACAATGATTTTCTGACTTTAATATTTTTGTTCATTTCTATGATGCTTTTGGCCATGACACTGCTTGTATTAGGCACCTTTATTTATTACTGGGAAACTTCAGTTGTGAGAGCCAATAACCGGACTGTGAGCCTTATTCTGGTGATCTCCATCCTGTTGAGTCTTCTCTGTGTCTTCTTGTTCCTCGGACGTCCTGTGGATATAACCTGCATGCTGAGACAGGTGTCATTTGGAGTCTTCTTCTCCATTGCTGTCTCTTCAGTCCTAGCCAAAACTATCACTGTCTGCATTGCCTTCAAAGTCACCAAACCTGGTAGCTACTGGAGAAAATTGGCCACAGTCAAAGTATCCAATTTTTTGGTCTTGTTCTGTTCATCTGTCCAAGTTCTTATTTGTGTTATTTGGCTGTCAGTGTCACCCCCCTTTCAGGATTATGACATGTTCTCTTATCCAGAGAAGATCATCATTCAGTGTAATGAGGGGTCAGTGATTGGCTTCTACTCTATGTTGGGTTATATGGGGTTTCTGGCAGCTGTGAGTTTTCTTCTGGCTTTCGTGGTGAGGACATTACCGGACAGCTTTAATGAGGCCAAGTACATCACATTCAGCATGCTGGTGTTCTGCAGTGTCTGGATTGCCATGATTCCGGCCTATCTGAGCACCAGAGGGAAATACATGGTGGCTGTGGAGATATTTGCCATATTGGCTTCCAGTGCTGGGACAATAACCTGTATATTTTTCCCAAAATGTTATATTATGCTTTTCAAACCGGAGCTTAACATTAGGAAAGAAATATATTTCAGAAAATAACCCTGTAGCAATGAATAGCTAAAAGGTGGTGTCAACATTTTTTGTTGAGGGTATTCTTTCAAAAGAAATACCAGTTTGCCTTGTGTTATCTTTTCCACTTGTTGTAACAACCAATTAAATATACATATGCTGTTTCTGTTTATATTAATTTAGATCAGATATTTGTATGTATGCTGGTCTTTCATTTTCACAATGGCTAGAGAACAAAAAATATATATTTTAATTAATGGAGTAATTGCATATCTCACTTTCTTAGATAATTTATAGTGAAGGGATATGAATCAGGAAAAACGGGAGCAGGAGTCCTTATGCAAAAAACAGTGCCGTCATAGACGCTTATTATAAAAGCTGTGATAGTAACAAAAGATGAAAATGTACTTTCTCTGTCGCATATGGCCGCATAGCGGCGGGGGTGTTAAAGAGACACTGTAACAACATTTTCAGTCGTATTTATTCTATCCTATATGTTCCTATACCTGTTCTAATGTGGTCTGGATTACTGCAGCCAGCAAACAGGTTGGTACATTTATTTATGTAAGATTTTCACAGTACAGATTCTCTTTAAGGTTTAGGAGGGGGTTAGGTTCTACCGAGGGGGGGGGGGGGGGGTTGGGTTCTACTGGGGTGGGGGGGTTAGGTTCTACCGGGGTGGAGGGGGGTTAGGTTTAGCCTTTGTAAAATTGTGTTGCTATCAAAATCAGTAGAATGTCGCTAATTTTAGCAATATTCTACTAGCAGCAATCCCCCCCTGCACCGTTTTTTATGTATGCTATGAAGGCTGTACTGATGAGCGTAATTACCTAATTACGGTTACGCAAAATGTTATGTAATTTGCAAAATTGCAATTATGCCCGTAATAAAAAATGTGTAATTTAGCAAAATGACACTAAATTCGCCAAATATGTGCAATTTCATACATCCGTTTTTCATAATTATGAGCGTTCCATGACGGAAACAACTCAGAAATTTGGGCAAAATTGTGTTCCAATTTATAATATATAATAATAATAATATATATAGTAATGATAATAATAAATACTGTATTTTTCGGACCATAAGACGCAGGGTAAAAGTCCCTGCGTCTTATGGTCCGAATACTACTTTTTGGAACCAGCGCCAGGTGTTCCCTCTCACTCATCCACACTTCAGCTGTGTGTTCCCCGGTCACTCTTCCCTTGTGAGAGAGGCAGCGTGTGCAGGTAGCAGGTGAGCCAGCCTTGAGAACATTTAACCAATCATCAGGCTTGGGGCGCTGCCAATCACGAGGTAGACTGAAACCAGCAGTGATCGCCGTGAAACAGTGTCGGTGATGAGCCGATGGGAAACCCGTCCCCAAGTTCAGACATGGCAGACATACCAGGCCGGCATCTGCCACAGGTATAGACCTCCAGATGTCACTTCCCCTGTCCCCAGGCAATGCAGGTACCGGATCGGCAATCGAGCCGGCAAGATGTCTCCCACAGCGTAGGACAGGTGAGGGATGAGTGAGGAAAGCGGCAGGCACAACAGAGAGGCCATGAGACTCGGTGAATCTGCGGATCCCACGAAGGAAACAGTCTTCACGCTGATCACTCACCCTCGTGCGCAGGAAGCAGCTGAGCCAGCTTTGAGAAGAGGGTGATGTGAGCTTCCTGGTTCCGGAGATCCAGTCCGCCCCCTGCCTCGTTTCCTGCCGCGTCCTTCACTGCACCGCGTCTGACCGGCTTCTGTGTGGCCTGTGTTGGGGTTTCGCTCTGCCGGTGGTTAGCGACAGTAGCGGGGGAAACTGAAACTCTGGTCGGGAGATTGCAACGAGGCCGCGGGAAGGCTGTTTCCTTTGCGTGATCCGCAGATTCACCGATTCACCGCCCAATGCGTCTGATGGCCTCTCTGTCTGTTGTCCTGTGTGCCGCTTGCCTCACTCATCCCTCACCTGACCCACGTCTCGGGATCTTGCCAGCTCGATTGCCGCTCTGGTATCTGCATTGCCTGGGGACAGGGGGAGAAGTGGACATCTGGAGGTCTATATCTGTGTCAGAGTAAATTACTCTTCAGACCCCCCAGAAGACGGCAGCAATATCCAGGGATAGTGGTATTAGAAGTGACGGCTGTAGGTGAAGCAGTTGAAGCAATTGAACCAGTGATATCCGAACCATCCATCATAATCAGCCATCATAATCAGCCACATGACAGATGAAACTGCCTGCCCCTGCATAACAGTAAGCTAAGCTGCTGCACTGATCCTATAAGAAGTTGGCATATGATAAAGTATTTTCTGAAATATCTGGGAGACAGTGTAAGAGCCACGTGAGTAATCAATCCACTGTTTCAGAGGTGACAAAGGTGGATACAGGAAGGATAGAGGAGAACACAGGGGTACACAATGTATAAGGGAGACACAGTAATTGGGGGAGATTGGGGAGAGAAGATCCATAAGACGCCCCTGCAGCATGGACACACCAGGATTAGTATATATTTTTTTCCCCTGGTTTTTGTCCTCTAAACCTCAGTGCGTCTTATGGTCCGAAAAATACGGTATAATAATCCGAACATTTACAGCCTCCTGATACATTTAAAGCAACAGCACATGCAGGGACCTTTGCATTATCAGATATTGCAAGGCCCAAAACCAAGTGTCTCAGCTTGCATGACCGCTAAGTGCACCTTGACAAAGAGCACCTGTCTTAGAAGTGGCTACAGGCAGATCCTCCTGATACATTTAAAGTGACAGCACATGCAAGGGCCTTTGATTATCAGTAACTGCAATCAGTAATTGCAATCAAAGAGTGACTTCCTGAGTTAGTAATTACTTAAAGGACCACTTATTTATTTCTTTTTAAGCAATATCAGTTGCCTGGCAGCCCTGTTGATCTATTTGGCTGCAGTAGTGTCTGAATAACACCAGAAACAAGCATGCAGCTAATCTTGTCAGATCTTGTCAGAAACACCTGGGGCTCGATTCACAAAGTGGCGGTAAGTCAGTTTTTTAATTTGTAAATTTGAATTTGTCTCTGCCCACTGATGTCCCCACATTGCCTGAGTATGTATTTGGCTGGTGTCGGCTGCACACACTTTTTGTTACCCTAACAAACAATTACTTAATGACCAAGTTTGTTAGCTTTGCAGTCTTTGGCATCAATAATTTGCATTGAAATTAAAGAAACCTGATTGGCTGTTTGTGGCTCCACCCCTTTTCTGAATTTGAACCCCAGTCACCCAATGACCAACTGTACCAGGTTTGAGGCTTGTGCCATTAACAGTGCAAGAATGGCAGCAATTAAATATTCCCCTTAAAAAATCAAAAAGGGGATTTTGATTGTCTTTTTTAGGCTCCACCCACTTTTCTGAATATTAATCCCAGTCACCCAGTGACTAGCTGTGCAAAGTTTAAGAAACCTAACCATTAACAGTGTAAGAATGGCTGCAGTTTACATTTTTCCAGTGAAATTTGTATTTGTCTCCGCCTACTGATGACCTGGCACTTCCTGGAAATGTGCTCGGCTGGTGTTAGCTGTTCCCACTTTTTCTAACCCTAACACACAATTACTCAGTGACCAATATTGTGAGATTTGTGGTCTTTGGCATGAATAATTTGCATAGAAATGAAAAAAATCTGATTTGGTTGTTTGTGGCTCCACCCCTTTTCTGAATTTGAACCCCATTCACCCAATGACCAACTGTACCAGGTTTGAGGCGTGTGCCATTCACAGTGCAACAATGGCAGCAATTAAATATTTCCCTTTAAAATCAATAGGTTAATTTTGATTGGCTTATGTAGGCTCCACCCACTTTTCTGAATATTAATCCCAGTCATCCAGTGACCAACTGTGCAAAGTTTGAGAACCTTACTATTAACAGTGTAAGAATGGCTTCTGTTTATATTTCCCAGTGAAATTTGTATTTGTCTCCGCCCACTTTTTGGTTATGGGAATAAAAAGTATCCTATACTTTATTCCAGGTAATGTACTATTTGTGTGCCAAATTTCATTCAAATCCGTTTAGCCATTTTTGCGTGATCGAGTAACAAACATCCAAACATGATGGTCACTGGGTGACTGGGATTAATATTTAGAAAAGTGGGTGGAGCTTCCAAAAGCCAATCACAATTTACCTATTGCTTTTCAAGGGAAATATTTAATTGCTGCCATTCTTGCACTGTTAAAGTGGACCCACATTTAAAATACAAGATTTCAGAAATAAAATCTATTTTCTAAATTATAATAATAAATAGCAGCCTTATTTCAGCTGCATGATAACAAATATAAAATATTTTACATTTATTAGAGGAACCCCTTCCTTCCTTTCATATTGTCGGGACAGAATCCAGCAGAATGGTGGAGGAGATAAAAAACAAAAACAAAACACAGACTGCTACTGATGATGTCACAGGGGAGGTTATCTCAGCTTGTGTGAGAATTCGCATAGACGACGCCCTTGTGAGGGAGAGTAGCTGATGACAAACACACCCATGATCTAAAAACTCCTACTAAGCTCAGAAGTAAGAAGGATGTTCCACACTTGACAGTGAAGTATAGAACTTTTTTGTGGACGTATCCAAAATTTCCACGGCAGGCTTTAGACAGCTGACATGTTTCGGACTAACCGTCCTTATTCATAGCTATGAATAAGGACGGTTAGTCCGAAACATGTCAGCTATCTAAATTTTGGATACGTCCACAATAAAGTTCTATACTTCACTGTCAAGTGCGAACCATCCTTCTTCTTTTTGCCTGATTTTGGACTAGCTGCCGAGGTTGAGCACTGTGGTGAAGGCTAGTGGAGTAGAGCTGTGTTTTCCCCTGGTCTGTGTGTAAGCTCAGAAGTAATGGCTGCCACTTGTATAACCCTAGTTATGGAAAGAGAAGGTTGAAAATGATACATTGAAATGCTCATAGGCTTGAAGGAGTGTTTATTTATCTTTGTATGTGTCAGAGTGGTGTAACTAAATATTTTAAATTAAAAAAGTATTTGGTTATGGTCCTCTTTAATGACACAAGCCTTAAACCTGGTACAGTTGATCAGTAGGTGACTGGGGTTCAAATTCAGAAAAGGGGTTGGAGCCACAAACATCCAATCAGATTTGTTTCATTTCAATGCAAATTATTGATGACAAAGACCGCAGAGCTCACAAACTTGGTCATTGAGTAATTGTGTGTTAGGGCTGGTTCAGACGGATGTCTGCGTGGCGTCGCATCTGGGGGTGTTGCGGCGGCTGCGTGGTCAGGCTTTCAGTAGCCTTTGCGTCGCGTTCTGATGCGGTCGCGTTTTTTGTTCCCCTAGGGGAACTTTAGCCGTCGTGGTTGGCCGCCTCCTAGAAGCTACATGTCGCTTCCAGGGGCAGCTTGAATGCTCGGGACCCGAACGCCGCGATCGTGCAAACGCGTGCAAAAGATTGGTGTAAACGCTCCCGTTCACTTGAATGGGAGCGTTTAGCGTGACGTTCCGAACGCTTGCGGTAAACGCTCCACAAGCGTCCGTCTGAACCAGGCCTTAAAGTTAGAAAAAGTGGGCATAGCCAACACCAGCCAAGTACATTCCCTTGAAATGCCAGGTCATCAGTGGGTGTAATACAAATTTTACTGGGAAAATGTAAACTGCAGCCATTCTTACACTTTTAATGGTAGGGCTCTCAAACTTTGCACAGTTGGTCACTGGGTGACTGGGATTAATATTCAGAAAAGTGAGTGGAGCCTACAAAAGCCAATCAAAATCCACCTATTGATTTTCAAGGGGAATATGTAATTGCTGCCATTCTTGCACTGTTAATGGCACAAGCCTCACACCTGGTACAGTTGGTCATTGGGTGACCGGGGTTAAACATCAGAAAAGAGGGTGGAGCCACAAACAGACAATCAGATTTGTGTTATTTCAATGCAAATCATTCATGCCAAAGACCACAAATCTCATAAACCTGGTCAGTCCGGAGAGTGACGCGTTGAGGGAGGCCGGGCAGCGGGCGATTCAGCAGTAGTACCGTACTACTGCTGAACCGCCCGCTGCCCGGCCTCCCTCAACGCGTCACTCTCCGGACTCCTCCTCCTCAGTCACTCACTTCACAGTGCCGCCCACTGCCAGCCACCCACTACCACCGGACCGGTACTTCCTGAAACTTTTGTATGGGGAAGCGGGCAGAGGGGGGAGCGCTAGCGGAGGGGGTGGGGGGAATTTCCGACCCCCCCCCGCGATCGGGGCATGCTCCCCCCTTATGCCTGGGACCCCATAGGGCCCCCAAAAGCGGGATGTTCGGGGAGTTCGGGGTTCGGCCCGAACATGCCGAACATTGCGGCCATGTTCGGCGAACTTTCCCGAACCCGAACATCCAGGTGTTCGCCCAACACTAGTGGTTATGTCTTTCTGCCTGCACCCTCCTTCTTCTACTTCCCAGTCTGCGCCCAGGGCAGTCGCCCTGCCCGCACTACCCAAGAAACAGCCTGAAGAAGAGCCACCTCTCTAATGGGCCAGCAGTGTTAGCAATATTAAAAGGGAAAACAGTGATTTAATTCACATGTGGGCTCAAAGCACCTTAATGAGTCTGCTGCTGTTGCAGAATGCTAAACATAGATTAAGGCACACTGTCAAACTCCAGTCCTTGAGTGGTAAATCAAGACCAGTGTTTAGGATGGACTAAGAAATTGTTCTACCTGATGAACCACACATTTCCTGAAAACAAAACAACTTTTGTTTTCCATAGCATCTTAGTAAGGGGGCTTTTAGGACCATTGTAGTGCCTTACACACTCCAATGAGTTCTGGGTCACCATGAGCCTGCTGGGTAGCCTGTACCTCTCAGTGTTACAAGCCCTACTCCATAGAGCCAAATGAATCCATGCCATGCACTGATGAGGATCAAACAATCCGAAACAGTCTGTGTGCTTGTTGGATTATTATGGCTCTGTACAAATTAACAAGCTGACTCATCACTGCATTCCAGCGGTTCTGGAGGTGTGTTTAGCTTCTAAGGATAACAATGGTTAATTTGCATATATTCAGCAGTGATGCTCTGGGAGACATCTCAAGCTCACTCCAACCTGAATTATCGCAAATTCTTTCTGTTTTAGGAAAGCAAACTTTTGTTTTTCTTAGCATCTTAGTAAGGAACTTTTAGGACTATTGTAGCCCCTCACACACTCCAATGAGTTCTGGGTCACCATGAGCTTGCTGGTTAGTCTGTACATTTCTTGAAGTCTTATCAGTTAGTTTGAGCTGTGCCAAAAGTGCATAAGGACCTCTGCCCTCGAGGGATGTAGTTTGACACCTGTGGATTAGGGGAATCTTTGACCTCCCATTCTGATATTTCTTAACCTACATCTAGCTTGTTGAAATCACTAAGACCAAAATGTCATCTATAATGTAGTAAATCATGTTTTTTTGTTTAACCACTTGAGCCCCAGAGGTTTATACCCCCCCCCCCCCCCCCCTAGTGACCAGGCCATTTTTTACAATTCGGCATTTCACAACTTAGCATCCAAATAAATTGTACCCAGTTTTCTATTCATAAATACACCTTTCTTTTGTGGTATTTGATTGCTGCTGCTGCTGCTGCTGTTTTTGTTTTGTTTTTCAGAAAATGGCCATTCTCCTCCAGCTCCTGCCATGTGCGGTTCCCGTGTTGGAAAATTGGATGAGTGGTTATACCTGGCTTCATGTTGTCCAGATGTTTATTAAGAACATGTGTTAACTATACAGATTTGTCTTTATTTGTGGAGGCCTGATGAAGGGTCTATCCTGAAACAAGTCGACGTCGTCGCCTCAATGTGTACAACTGCACTAATCTTGATGGTTAACAACTTATGTATTTTTGCCATTCTTTGCTATGGAAAATGTTTCCTGAAGGATACTTTTTATAAATATTTTTGCACAAGTGTTGTCTTCAATAAAAATCTTTTGTATTTTTGCATATAAATTCTTCAAGTTTCTTCAGTTTTTTGCCCTCTTGATCTGATTTTAGATTGTAGGCTCACAAGGACAGGGCTCTCTCATGCTTTTGTGTCTTGGAATTCATTGTACATTGTATTCATCATGTTACTTTTCTCACTGTAATTATTTACCAATTCTGTACTTTGTATTGATTCTGTATTTTGTCTCCAATTCTGTATTTTGTATATTGATGTACACCCTTGTCAGTATTATTATGTACTCCATGTTCATTTCTTACTGTGTACAGCGCTACAGTATATGTTGGCACTTTTCCAATCAACAATAATATTAATAAATTTGAATGACATCTATGTAATTATATGTTTTGCATGGACTGGTCCTTACAGCCTTACGTATTCAAACTCAATTTTGTATTAAAGGCAAGTCTCCTTATGGGGTGTTGTATTATTATGCCTAGGGCACATTGATGTAGTTTGATAGGCACAGTATTTTGTTCTGACATTAGGACTTAAGCTTATATTTATCCAAATTATGTATAAGCACAGATTGATGCCCCCCACGACACCTAAATTTAACACTCTCCTGCCACAAATCAACCACAGAAATGAAAAAACAAATTGGTGCCACTGAAGTTTGGGTGCCACCAAAGGGGCCCAAAGTAAAAGGGAAAAAAAATCGTGGACATTGAGGCCACCTGCTATGCAAACTGCATCTACAAATAGTGAGCATTTGCAATTGCCTGCAGTAGATGCATTTGCATAGCAGGGGTCCTGATGCCCGCTATAAGATCAGGTGCCTCCAGTGCCTAAATTTCCCACAGTAGTTGATATCACTTTGAGCACCTATGTCGGCACCTATGCTTACACGGTGCCTTGAGAGCTGCAGCCACACAATGCACACACAGTAGGCTTAAGTCTTTCCCAAGGACTCCTTACCAAAAACATATTGGCCAGGATTCAAACCCTGGTCTCCCATACCTAAAATGGTGCCTTTGTCCAGTACACTATACAACCACTGCTCCTGTGCAGCAGAGATGGGGTGGTATTAGTCTGTAGGTGGGTGAACAGTGAAGGTTGTATAATTTTCTTAGGGTGTGGACTGTAAGATAAGATAAGATGACATCATAAGCGGTCATCCTCTAGGTCCACAGCGAGAAATGAGTTTTAAATATATGTAAATAGATTTAATAGTAGCATCAGTAGCATTTAAAATGGCATCTATCTAATGCTAGGCACACAGGGTAGGATTTTCTGTGCGATAGATGGATCCAATTGATAAAATCCCTCATGTCCGATATTACTTTCAATTGTTTCTGTGCTCGATTTCTCATAGAAGTGAATGGAAAAAGATAAGAAAAACGAGCGAAGATAAGAGAATAGAGGTTGGAATCGAGTGCAGAATTGTGCGGAAAAAACGATCGGGTCGGAAAATCGTACGAAAAAAAAAAACGTAATGTGTGTACTCAGCAGAAGACATTGAAAATAATTCTGTTGGGACACAAGCAGGATCTGAGAATAAGATATACTTTGTTAAACTAGTTCATGTAGATTTTTTTTTTAGATTTCTAGTGTTATTATTTCAGCTCTTTGCTCTGCAGCTGAGCCTGTGGATGTAAATCAGTGGCAGATAATGTATATAAGGTGCTGGTGACTGTGTGTCCCCATCCTGTGCTGAGGATGTGCAGAGCTGCCGGTGACAAGTTGTGTGACAGCATCTACTGGGTGACATGAGCTGGACCTCTCTACACTCTGCAGTTACTCTGCTGACCCTTTCTCTGCGTGTCGTATGTTATGTGCAAATGATGAGCCAGACTTTATCTTCATCTTGTAGAATGGATGCCATAAAGCCCATGTTTGAATATGAATATTATCAGGAAGGGGACATCATTATTGGAGGATTGATTTCTGCTCACCTCTCTACTGCTAAGAACTTTCGTAAAAAAATTTGGCAGATGCCCACTTCTTTGTGTGTTGGGTAAGTCTTTTTTTGTGTTATTTTCTCTCTATGCAATGAAACTGCAGTAACTGGAATCAGTCAATGGAACTTCATTTTCTTTTTATCCTAAGTTTTCTCATGTTTCATCACTTGTTTAACCCTCCTGGCGGTTTGCTAAAAAATCGCCAGGGGGCAGCAAATCTTTTTTTTTTTTTTTCATGTAGCGAGACAAAGTCTCGCTACATGATAGCCGCTGCTCAACGGCATCCCCCCAGCCCCTCCGATCGCCGCCGGCGATCGGCGATCAGGAGATCCCGTTCAAAGAACGGGATCTCCTGGAGGGCTTCCCCCGTCGCCATGGCGACGGGGCGGGATGACGTCACCGACATCATCGACGTCGTGACGTCAAAGGGGATTCCTATCCACCCCATAGAGCTGCCTGGCACTGATTGGCCAGGCAGCGCACGGGGTCTGGGGGGGGCGGCTGCGGCGCGATGGATAGCGGCGGATCGGCGGGTAGCGGCGGCGATCGGGCACTGCATGCAGCTAGCAAAGTGCTAGCTGCGTGCAGCAAAAAAAAAATTATGCAAATCGGCCCAGCGGGGCCTGAGCGGTGCCTTCCGGCGGCATAGCCCGAGCTCAGCTCGGGCTTACCGCCAGGAAGGTTAAAGTAACTTCTTAGCACTTTGCAACTTGAAAAAGAACCAAAAAGTAGATACTGTATATAGTACTGTCAATTTTTTTCCTGTGTTATTGCTTTGAGCATTTTTCTTGCTGACTGGTGGCTTAAAGGGAGGGTTCACGGAGTTAGTTAAAAAAATAAAAATACAAATCCACTTACCTGGGGCTTGCTCCAGCCCGTGGCAGGCATCCTGTCACGTGCCCTCGCCGCCGCTCTGGAGGCTCCCGGTCTTCTCCGGTGGCTCACCCGACCTGGCCAGGCCGGGTTTCTGGTCGTGCTCTTGTGCGTTACAAAATGCATCTCACGCGGTCGCGCTAATGTCATAGGACGTCTTCCAGGCTGTACTGCGCAGGCGCAGTAGTTCTGCACCTGGGCAGTACATTCCATAGGACATCCAATAAAACGACAGAAGTGGAGGAGCACCCATGCAAAAAGGATATGGGGTGTGCCGTAGCTTTAAGACCACTGTACCAATGATCCAAAGATGCAGATCCAGACGAAGCAGGCACCACCTTCAGTAAATAATTAGCTCTTTATTGAAAAAGTCATAAAAAGTGACAAGTCATCGATAAAAAATGGCTTTAGCGGCTGACAGCCCGCTGTTTCAAGCTCAGTAGCTCTTTTCCAAAGCCAGAAGCCAAGGTATGGCTTCTGGCTTTGAAAAAGAGCTACTGAGCTTGAAACAGCGGGCTGTCAGCCGCTAAAGCCATTTTTTATCGATGACTTGTCATTTTTTATGACTTTTTCAATAAAGAGCTAATTATTTACTGAAGGTGGTGCCTGCTTCGTCTGGATCTATAGGACATCCAATGACGTCAGCGTGACCACGTGAGATGCACGTTGGAGCGCAAGGAGAAGCCCAACCGGGAAGCTGGCCTGGCCAGGTCGGGTGAGCCACTGGAGAAGACCGGGAGCCTCCGGAGCGGCGTTGAGGGCACGTCCTGCCTGCCACGGGCTGGAAGAACCCCCAGGTAAGTGGATTAGTATTTTTATTTTTTTTAACCAACTCCGTGGACCTTCCCTTTAAAAGCCATTATTTTTTTATTTTTTACTTACTTATTTTTTTTTTTTATAAAAAATGAATTACAAAATGCCAAAATATCTGTAATCTGCACCAGGCAAAGCAGGTAATTGGCAAAAATGGCACAAAAATTGTGGTGGTGGGTGGGGAATTTGGTTCCAAAAAGATAAATGATCTTAGTAGGACAAACATTTTAAAGGCTGCTTGTCTCCCAGCTTGTGTGAGGAGAGGTCTTTTAGTTCTGATTTAATCTTAATAAGCAAAGGGATAAAGTTCAATTTGTATGTGGTGATGAGCACAAATTTCTCATAGATGTAAGTTTTCATCAAAAGTCACAATTAGGATGTGAAATTGTAATGTGAACTTACGGGAAAAATCAAAATTAATTTTGTCTGCAATTGCAATTATGCCTACATTTAACTACGATTTTGTAAATTCAATTGATTTCGTATTTTAAAAATGCAAAGAAAAAATGTTTTTTAAAACTGTAATTTTAACCAGGTTTACTTTGCATTTTGAACATCAATGTTTAAAAACTACAAGGTCTTTTTGAAATCATTTGTTTCCCTTGTACCCAATATTCTCTTTAACAGATGTAGCAATTTTGGTGACAATAGCATGTATGGGGGCCTTGCTATTGGCACCTAAAGTCTGCAAAAATTCTGTCAAAAATTACACAAAAATTACAAATGATTATACAAAATCAATTTACAAATCACAATTACGTATAGGCATCATTGCAAAAATATATGCAAACTTTCATGTAATCATTATCAGCTGATAACGATCATCACTGTTTGTATGGTCTGCAGGCTTTTTCTGATAGTTTACATCCATGTATGGGCCCACATGCAATTCACTTTTTCTCCTGAGTTTTCTCCTGGGTGATATTTTACAACTTGTCATAAAATGCCTTTTAAGTCACCAGCAAGCAAGAAAATACTTAAAATACATTTGATAGTACCTTTTCATCAACTTTTGGGGTACTTTTTCAATTGTAAGATGCTGTAAATTTAGTTTACAGAGAAGATGAAAATTATCTCCTAGGAGATAACTCTGGTGAAAACATGAATTTCATATGGGTCATTGGCCTCAATTCACTAAGCTTATCTCCTGTCATGAGCCAAGCAAGAGTTTAGTATACATTCTGAGTATAATAAAAGTGTCAAACACTAATTCTTGTCAAAAATAAAATAAAATTTATTAATGACAAACTGAAATACCTTGCATTTTTCCTCAATGCAGAAATATAAAGAAAATGCAGAAATAAATAAATCAATGCAGAAATGAATAAATGAAGGCAGAAACAAAATTATACAGGGTACAAGTGTACCTTAGAACACTTCTTTAGTGTGGTAGATCTTGAAGCATGGTAATGCGCAAAGTGCCACGTCACAGTCCGGGCAATAAGTGCGGGTCTCCTTCCGCATCTTTTTGCCATCCTTGTCCTTCTTATTGCAGCAAACAACGCACCTTCTTGTAGGGTTTGCTTTCTGTGGGGTCGGTGGCAAGTACTCCACAAAGTGTCTCCCTGAAAGCCGTGCCGGATTCACGACATATGATGCCCTGCGCCCCGGTCTAGATGTTGACTCTGGTGGGGGGTACTTCATGCATATTGCTTCCGTCAGCTGCCAGACAAAGTCATGGTGGGGTACAGGCCTTACACAGCTTTTCTTGTATAGCACATAGCCATTCCACAAGCACTGCTCAAGTAAGTGGCGGAAATTTTTTTTATAATATTTCCGCTGCTGCTTGCGGACAGCCGGGTAGAAGGTCATTGCTCCATCAGCCCTGTCCACACCCCCCATAGTGTTGTTGTAATCCAGTATGGCTTTGGGTTTATCCACCTCCTGTTTACTCCTGTTGGTGGTGCGGACAGTCTCGGCATTATGAATAGTGCTGAGGACACATACATCACGTTTGTCCTTCCACCTCAGAGCCATCATTTTGCCTTTCTGCCAGGCAACGACATCCACCTTCTTCAGCTTCCTGGCAGAAAAGGCCGGCGGCAGATTGCGACGGTTAGCCCTCAAGGTACCATAGGCATCGGTTTTATGCTGGACCAGGTAATCAAAAAGTTCAGGGGAGCTGTAGAAATTGTCTGTCGTCAGGCAGTACCCCTGATCCAGCAATGGCTCAATTAGGGTTAGGACAGAGGAGGTGGCACACCCAAACTGGCTGAACTGAGGGGCAAATTTGGTGCCTTTGCCCGTGTAAATTACAGAGTTCCAGATGTACCCGGACTTGGCCTCACAGAGCATAAACGACTTCACCCCAAAGCGTGCCCTTTTTGATGCAATAAATTGCACCCAGCTCAGTCTCCCCTTATATGCCATGAGGCTTTCGTCAACCGTGATGTCGCGATCTGGAACATACACAGCCTTGAAGTTCGCAACAATCATCTGGTATAGGTCCCAATTTTTTTTCAGCTTGGGTGCGGGATGGGTGGCCTCATCAAACTCCTCGTTGTTTCCGAAGTGCAAATACTTCATGATGAGGGTGTACCGTGGCTCGGACATAACAGATCCAAAGAAGGGCGTACTGAGGATCTTATTAGTGGTCCAGTACCACTTCTGCAGCGGCTTACCAACAACTCCCTGGAGGATGACGAGCCCCAGGAACATGCAGATGTCATTGCTGGTCACAGGTTCCCACTTCCTGCTCCGCGAGAACCTGGGTAGAGAAGATTCCTGCTGGTGTTGCGCTGCATAGCGATTCGTCTCCTCAACGATCTTGCGGATGACGTCATCAGTCAGGAAGAGCTCCAGAAAGGACAGCGGACTCTCGTTGCACGCGATCTTCTGCCCGGGTGCCCCTGTGAAGGGGAACCTGGGTGGCGGAGCTCGAGTGGGGCTCCCCAGCTCACACCAGGTGCGTGCGACCGTCACTGGCTCCTCGGCTTCCTCATCACTGGTCTCCGTCTCCGAAGACAGGTTACCGGGAACCTCGCTGTCTGTCGATTCCTCTAGGAGCTCGTCTTCGCTGTCGCTTGCCTCGAGGACATCCAGCAACTCCTCGTCACGCACACGCCTCCGGGAGGACGAGGCCATGACCCCAAGCAGGGTACGGGGTCACGGGCAGCGACAAAAAAAAAAAACAGCAAAAGCAAACGCACAGGGATCACAGCGTCTTGAAAAAGACGGAAAGCAATACGCAATCTGACAGTAATATGAACGAAGCTAAGGCTGGAAAAAAGCAGTAATCGCACAGAAATCGCACAGAAATCACAGATGATAGCTGACAACAGACTAACACTGGACGCTGGGGACTCTGTAAGAGGGAGAGGCAGTAACGGTTCAGGGCTTTTATTGAGAGCTGACAGGTGTTTGTGTTTGTGCAAACAACTTTTTGAATTACAGTAGCAAGATTGGATTACATAGAGTTTGTTTCCCTATGTAATCTAATGATGTGGACACTGGGGGGCGCAGGAGCCGGCGTCAGAGGAAGTGGCTGGGCTGCACCATCTTCCCTGACTGCCGGATCTCCGGAGAATTGCGGAGAGAAGAGGGGAGCGGGGACCAGAGGATCGGGGGAGCCGGGGACCGGCGATCAGAGCCCAGCGGCCAAATGCACGCGCTGCACAGCGGTGAGTGGGGGAAGTGCTGGACGAGCTGAACTCGTCCGAAACACTAGCAGCAACTTTTTCTTGGACGAGCTCAGCTCGTCCAGAACGCTAGGGTGGTTAATTAACTGCGTGTGGATATAACTACAGAGGAGGTAAATCAACTACAGAGGAGGTAAATTAACTACAGAGGAGGTAACGTAAGGAATGAAGAGATAGGATAACTCTCTCATTCTGTGAAGGTAAGTTTTCTCTTGCTGTAACGATTGTGGAACTTTCTCTGTGATCAGCGCACAACGCGTGCGCTGATACGGCGGAAATCCTCCACAAGCGTATAATTGCAGGAACCCAGCAAAAGGTGCTACGCACCCGTAGAGGGAAATTCCTGTCGGAAGATGGCGCTGAGGAGTGCAGAGGAACCAATCCTCTGTACCTCCACAGATGCCAGACAGGAATTGTACGAATCGCAGAAAGCAATCGCAAGAGAAGCGATTGCGAATGAGAATGAGCAAAGGGACAGGTTGTATGTGTGTGCGCCAATCTAGTTGCCACCCCGCGACAGCGCACACACAACAGCAGATACGAAACAGAAACGCAACCGCAAGAAAGGCGATTGCCAAAAGTGACACAAGGCAGATCAGAACAGAATACGAGGATAGCAAAGGCACAGCAAATCATACAATGAGGAGATATGGAAAATAACAAACGCTAACTGAACGCGAACACCGCACTCATTCTCAACAGTGCACGCGTTCATGCACGGTCTCCACGTGATAAGCACAATAGAGACAAGCACGCCTAACTAACCATTGACAGACAAACATGTAACAGAGGACGCGAGCGCTTGCTTAACGGTTACCTCACTGAGCCTCCAGCAAGCGTTCGTAGCAGACAAGACAGACACACGAAAACAGGGACAAGCGAGGGATAGGATCCACAGCACTAGCGAAAGTGGCTAGCGCGATCCAGGAAGACAGAACAGAAGGATCCACAGTACTAGCGCAGGATGCTAGTGTGATCCAGGTACAGAGTAGCAGAACAGAAGGATCCACAGCACTAGCGCTAGGCGAGTGCGATCAAGGCAGACAGAGTAGCAGAACAGAAGGATCCACAGCACTAGTGAAAGTGGCTAGCGCGATCCAGGTACAGAGTAGCAGAACAGAAGGATCCACAGCACTAGCGGAAAGTGGCTAGCGCGATCCAAGGAGACAGAACAGAAGGATCCACAGCGCTAGCGCAAGATGCTAGTGCGATCCAAGTGAGACAGATCAGAAGAGATAGCTGGTAGCAACCGCTGCACCAGCTATACTCCAAGAACAGAGATCAGAACGATTTCCTGTCGACCACCGCTGGGACAGGACAATCGCAACAGAACAAACAAAACAGATAAGCAATCCTAACTGTACTAGGGGAACCTGCCTAGCGCAGTTTCAGAAATTACTCTAAGCTGAACTTCAAACAAAGAGTAAGGCTGACACTCCTCCAGGAGTGTTTCACAGGAAGGAATCCTTATGACCAGCCAAGCATTGTGGGAAACACATAGTACTTATAGTACACGCCTCCAATAAATGTGGCCAGGCAATTTGCACGACAACGTATGCAAATTCCTCAGCAAACACAAGCTGCAAAACTGACAGAAGCTCTCCTTTCCAGAGTCCTGCAGTATGCAAACCTAAACAATGGTCAAAAAGCTGCCTGCCTGCACAGGCAGCTGAGCAGATCATTACACTTGCCTTATTATCTCCAGCATGAGCTTAGTGAATTGAGGCCATTGTCTCAAGTCTCTTTCCCGGGAAAAGGGGAAGTTATCCTGTACCAAGGACCATATGCAATTCACTTTTTCACCTGAGATTTCTCCTAGGTGAAAATTTTAAACCACCAGAAAGCAAGACAATACTCAAAATAATTTTGATAGTACTTTTTCACCTATGTTTTGGTACTTTTTTAGTTGAAAATTGCTGAAAAGTTATTTTAAATCGAAGTGAAAAATTATCTCCTAGGAGAAAACTCAGGTGAAAAAGTAAATTGCATATGGGCCCTTTTCTCCAAACTTTTCTCCTAGGAGATATTTGTTCATCTTCTGTTTAAAATAGCTTGTCAGCACTCTGCAATTGAAAAAAAAAAAGTACTCAAAAGTAGGTGAAAAAGTGCTTTTCAAAATTATTCAGAGTATTTTCTCGCTTGCTGGTGGTTTAAAAGTCTTTTTAATGATAAGGCGTGAAAATATCTCCTAGGAGAAAACGTAGGAGAAAAAGTGAATTGCACATGAGCCCTGGGCCCCTATGCAATTCACTTTTTCACCTGAGTTTTCTCCTAGGAGATAATTTTTCATCTTCGATTTATAACAACTGTTTAGGATTTTGCAATGGAAAAAGTACCAAAACTTAGGTGAAAAAGTACTATAAACATTATTTTGAGTATTTGTTTAATTGTTGGTGGTTTAAAGGCATTTTATTGACAAGTTTGAAAATTTCACCTAGGAGAAAATGTGAATTGCATATGGGCCCAAGTGTTTGACATCAGGGCCCATATTATTATTATTTAGTATTTATATAGCACCAACATCTTCCGCAGCGCTGTACAGAGTATATATAGTCTTGTCACCAACTGTCCCTCGAAGGAGTTCACAATCTAGTCCCTACCATAGTCATATGTCTATATGGTGTAGAGTATGTATTGTATTGTATTTTTGGGGATATGGGAGGAAACCAGAGTGCCCAGAGGAAACCCACACAGACACGGGGAGAACATACAAACTCCTTGCAGATGTTGACCTGGCTGGGACCCAGCAATGCAAAGCGAGAGCGCTAACCACTACGCCACCGTGCTGCCCATATGCAATAAACTTTTTCTATTTTGGATCAATTTATTTTATAGTAGGACACTTTAGATAAAAAGGACAGGCTATTCATCAGGTGGGGGAGAGAGTTAACTTGATATGTCACTGCTAAATATGGTGCAAACAACCCAATTTTATGGGAGATGCCAAGGTAAGAAATACCTATAATTGCAGGGTTGCCATCTATCTTGCTCGCCATTGTTTCCATAATTAGTGTGAAGGTCGGGGATGATAAGGGACAACCTTGGCACATACGGCGCCCAGGACTAGCTGCACCTAATTAAAGGCACAACTACAGTGGTGTGAAAAACTATTTGCCCCCTCCCTGATTTCTTATTCTTTTGCATGTTTGTCACATTTAAATGTTTCTGCTCATCAAAAACCGTTAACTATTAGTCAAAGATAACATAATTGAACACAAAATGCAGTTTTAAATGATGGTTTTTATTATTTAGCGAGTAAAAAAAACTCCAAACCTACATAGCCCTGTGTGAAAAAGTGATTGCCCCCCCCCCCCCCTTGTTAAAAAATAACTTAACTGTGGTTTATCACACCTGAGTTCAATTTCTGTGTCACCCCCAGGCCTGATTACTACCACACCTGTTTCAATCAAGAAATCACTTAAATAGGAGCTATCTGACACAGAGAAGTAGACCAAAAGCACCTAAAAAACTAGACATCATGCCAAGATCCAAAGAAATTCAGGAACAAATGAGAACAAAAGTACTGTAATTGAGATCTATCAGTCTGGTAAAGGTTATAAAGCCATTTCTAAAGCTTTGGGACTCCAGCGAACCACAGTGAGTGCCATTATCCAGAAATGGCAAAAACATGGAACAGTGATGAACCTTCCCAGGAGTGGCCGGCCGACCAAAATTACCCCAAGAGCGCAGAGAAAACTCATCCGAGAGGCCACAAAAGACCCCAGGACAACATCTAAAGAACTGCAGGCCTCACTTGCCTCAATTAAGGTCAGTGTTCACGACTCCACCATAAGAAAGAGACTGGGCAAAAGCGGCCTGCATGGCAGATTTCCAAGGCGCAAACCACTTTTAAGCAAAAAGAACATTAAGGCTCGTCTCAATTTTGCTAAAAAAAACATCTCAATGATTGCCAAGGCTTTTGGGAAAATACCTTGTGGACCGACGAGACAAAAGTTGAACTTTTTGGAAGGTGCGTGTCCCGTTACATCTGGCGTAGAAGTAACACAGCATTTCAGCAAAAGAACATCATACCAACAGTAAAATATGGTGGTGGTAGTGTGATGGTCTGGGGTTGTTTTGCTGCTTCAGGACCTGGAAGGCTTGCTGTGATAGATGGAACCATGAATTCTACTGTCTACCAAAAAATCCTGAAGGAGAATGTCCGGCCATCTGTTTGTCAACTCAAGCTGAAGCGATCTTGGATGCTGCAGCAGGACAATGACCCAAAACACACCAGCAAATCCACCTCTGAATGGCTGAAGAAAAACAAAATGAAGACTTTGGAGTGGCCTAGTCAAAGTCCTGACCTGAATCCTATTGAGATGTTGTAGCATGACCTTAAAAAGGCGGTTCATACTAGAAAACCCTCAAATAAAGCTGAATTACAACAATTCTGCAAAGATGAGTGGGCCAAAATTCCTCCAGAGCGCTGTAAAAGACTCGTTGCAAGTTATCGCAAACGCTTGATTGCAGTTATTGCTGCTAAGGAAGACCCAACCAGTTATTAGGTTCAGGGGTAAATTTCTTTTTTTACACAGGGCCATGTAGGTTTTGAGTTTTTTTTCTCACTAAATAATAAAAAACATCATTTAAAACTGCATTTTGTGTTCAGTTATGTTATCTTTGACTAATAGTTAACGGTTTTGGGTGAGCAGAAACATGTAAGTATGACAAACATGCAAAAGAATAGGAAATCAGGAAGGGGGCAAATAGTTTTTCACACCACTGTATTGGTCTGAGGAAGCGGCTCAAGCCTTCAAATGCATTCTCGAATGTGCACAATAAAAATTATTGACGTTTTTATTACTACGACTCTGACTATAACTCCTTCAAAAGTAGTGGATTTTTACCTCTGTCTACTAGTATTATAAATGGGAACATTTGGATGTTTGGATGTTTGTTACTCGATCACGCAAAAATGGCTGAACGGATTTGAATGAAATTTGGCACACACATAGTACATTACCTGGAATAACATATACAGTAGGATACTTTTTATTCCCATAACCGAAAAGGGAGGGGAGACAAATACAAATTTGACTGGGAAAATGTAAACTGCAGCCATTCTTACACTATCAATGGTAGGGTTCTTAAACTTTGCACAGTTGGTCGTTGGGTGACTGGGATTAATATTCAGAAAAGTGGGTGGAGCCTACAAAAGCCAAGCAAAATTCACCTAATGATTTTCAAGGGGAAATATTTCATTGCTGCCATTCTTGCACTGTTAATGGCACAAGCCTCAAACCTGGTACAGTTGGTCATTGGGTGACTGGGGCTCAAATTCAGTAAAGGGGGTGGAGCCACAAACAGCCAATCAGATTTATTTCATTTCAATGAAAATTATTGATGACAATAACCGCAAAGCTCACAAACTTGGTCATTAAGGGCTCAATTCACAAAGTCATGCTAACACTTAGCACGGCAGTGAAAAGCCGATTTGCACATGCTAACATGCGCGTAAAGGTTTGTGCACAAATGCTTTGTGCGCAAAGTATCGTGATCTGCAGTGACTTCACGTGATAATGACACTTAGCATGCAAAGTCACTGCAGATCTCGCGAGTGGAATGTATATCTTGAACTATTACTGTATATATATCATTATGCGTGCGTGTCAGACTTTAGCGCGTGCAGCGTTACAGTACCGCACATGTTAATGTAAGCACCATTCATAATTTAATTACCAAACTCTATCTACTGACTGGGCGAAGCGCTATTGATTTCAATGGCATACCGCACTTAGCGTGCGACGCGGAACATCGTTCGCGCACTAAAACATAGCACGTGAACGGCATAAAATTTCCATGTGCAAACTACTTAGTACTCACGTTTGCACGTGCAAAGCCTTAACACCTGATAACTGAGTTATCACGGTTTAGTGAATCAAGCCCTAAGTAATTGTGTGTTAGGGCTAGAAAAAGGGGCCGTAGCGATTACCAGCAAAATACATAAGCGGGCAATGCTGGGACATAAGTGGGTGGAGACAAATACAAATTTCACTGGGAAAATGTAAACTGCAGCCATTCTTACACTGTTAATGGTAGGGTTCTCAAGCATTGCAAAGTTGGTCACTGGTTGACTGGGGTTCATATTCAGAAAAGTGGGTGTAGCCTACAAAAGCCAATCAAAATTCACCTATTGATTTGCAAGGGTATATCTAATTGCTGCCATTCTTGCACTGTTAATGGTGCAAGCCTAAGTTCTGCTGCAGTTGGTCATTGGGTGACTGGGGTTCAAATTCAGAAAAGGAGGGGGAGCCACAAACAGCCAACCAGATTTGTTTCTTTTCAATGCAAATTATTCATGCCAGAGACCACAAATCTAGAGCAGCACTGTACAGGGGACAGCCTAGTCACTTAACTGTCCCGAGGAGTGGCTGATGCCTATGAGAAGGTACTGTAGTGTATGGATCACACGTAGGGCTAATTAAGGGAGGAGGGAGGGAAATAAAAAAAAAAAATCTTTTAAAATTAATAAAACATGTTTTGCTCTATTAGTGCCAAAGAAAAGGAGATAAAATTAAATTGGGGGGTAAGTTGTATGACCGAGCAATAAATCATTAATGTGGCAAAGTACTGAATTGTAAAAAATCGCCTGGTCACAAGGGGGTTATGAACCTCTGGTTCTCAAGGGGTTAAATGTCTGCTCTTTCTAATCAGTAAGCTATCACCTATTCAGTAAGGAGTTCTTGGGCTAGGCTCCCTAAAACTGCTGCTGCCTAGTGGTTGCCTCGCAAGCGCTTTGAGTCCAACAGGGGAAAAGCGTTATACAAATATTGGAAGTATTATTATAAAGTATTTGATTTTGATTCCCTTTCAGTGTTGACTTGCAGGAATACGCAAGCATCTTGGGAATCATTTTCGCTGTTAATCAGATCAATACAATCCCCAGTTTTCTGCCCAATGTGACTCTGGGTTATCATATATTTAATCCTTGTGGAATTCCAATGCAAACCCTGGGCTATGTGCTGCAGATCCTGTCTGGAGAGAAGATAAAGGCTCCCAACTATTCCTGCAGGGAACACGGGGAAGTGTCCGGTTTTATTGGTGACACCAGTGTCCAGTCCAATTACGCCATGGCTCAGCTGCTCAGCCTCTATCGCTACACACATGTAAGTGGTCACTACAATGCATGATTGGTCTGGTATACTATACTATACTATGAAGTGGGATGATGTACAGTAAATTAAGGTTAATGAATATGCTCACTTCAAAGCTGCCATGCACACACAATGGGCTTGATTCAGAAACCCATGATAACTCTTATCACGGTCGCGCTCGTTTTGTGTAGTGTTGGGCGAACATCTAGATGTTCGGGTTCGGGCCGAACAGGCCGAACATGGCCGCGATGTTCGGGTGTTCGACCCGAACTCCGAACATAATGGAAGTCAATGGGGACCCGAACTTTTGTGGTTTGTAAAGCCTCCTTGCATGCTACATACCCCAAATTTACAGGGTATGTGCACCTTGGGAGTGGGTACAAGAGGAAAAAAAAAATTAGCAAAAAGAGCTTATAGTTTTTGAGAAAATCGATTTTAAAGTTTCAAAGGGAAAACTGTCTTTTAAATGCGGGAAATGTCTGTTTTCTTTGCACAGGTAACATGTTTTTTGTCGGCATGCAGTCATAAATGTAATACATATAAGAGGTTCCAGGAAAAGGGACCGGTAACGCTAACCCAGCAGCAGCACACGTGATGGAACAGGAGGAGGGTGGCGCAGGAGGAGAAGAAGGCCACGCTTTGTGAGACACAACAACCCCGGCCTTGCATGAGGGCAAGAAGCGTGCGGATAGCAGGCTTTGTACCGCCATGCAGTCATAAATGTAATAAAGATAAGTGGTTCAATAAACAGGGACCACGCGGCAACGCTAACCCAGCAGCAGCAGACGTGATGGAACAGGAGCAGGCGCAGGAGGAGAAGGCCACGCTTTGTGAGACACAACAACCCAGGCCTTGCATGAGGGCAAGAAGCGTGCGGATAGCATGCTTTGTACCGCCATGCAGTCATAAATGTAATAAAGATAAGTGGTTCAATAAACAGGGACCACGCGGCAACGCTAACCCAGCAGCAGCAGACGTGATGGAACAGGAGGAGGCGCAGGAGGAGAAGGCCACGCTTTGTGAGACACAACAACCCCGGCCTTGCATGAGGGCAAGAAGCGTGCGGATAGCATGCTTTGTACCGCCATGCAGTCATAAATGTAATAAAGATAAGTGGTTCAATAAACAGGGACCACGCGGCAACGCTAACCCAGCAGCAGCAGACGTGATGGAACAGGAGCAGGCGCAGGAGGAGAAGGCCACGCTTTGTGAGACACAACAACCCAGGCCTTGCATGAGGGCAAGAAGCGTGCGGATAGCATGCTTTGTACCGCCATGCAGTCATAAATGTAATAAAGATAAGTGGTTCAATAAACAGGGACCACGCGGCAACGCTAACCCAGCAGCAGCAGACGTGATGGAACAGGAGGAGGCGCAGGAGGAGAAGGCCACGCTTTGTGAGACACAACAACCCAGGCCTTGCATGAGGGCAAGAAGCGTGCGGATAGCATGCTTTGTACCGCCATGCAGTCATAAATGTAATAAAGATAAGTGGTTCAATAAACAGGGACCACGCGGCAACGCTAACCCAGCAGCAGCAGACGTGATGGAACAGGAGCAGGCGCAGGAGGAGAAGGCCACGCTTTGTGAGACACAACAACCCAGGCCTTGCATGAGGGCAAGAAGCGTGCGGATAGCATGCTTTGTACCGCCATGCAGTCATAAATGTAATAAAGATAAGTGGTTCAATAAACAGGGACCACGCGGCAACGCTAACCCAGCAGCAGCAGACGTGATGGAACAGGAGCAGGCGCAGGAGGAGAAGGCCACGCTTTGTGAGACACAACAACCCAGGCCTTGCATGTGGACAAAAAGCGTGCGGATATAGCAGCAATGCTTTTTGCCGCCATGCAGTCATAAATGTAATACAGATGAGAGGTTCAATAAACAGGGCCCGGAAACGCAACACCATCCCAGATGTTCATTGGTCATGTTACTTGGTTGGGGTCCTGGAGTGTTGCGTAGTCATTTCCAATCCAGGATTGATTCATTTTAATTTGAGTCAGACGGTCTGCATTTTCTGTAGAGAGGCGGATACGCCGATCTGTGACGATGCCTCCGGCAGCACTGAAACAGCGTTCCGACATAACGCTGGCTGCCGGGCAAGCCAGCACCTCTATTGCGTACATTGCCAGTTCGTGCCAGGTGTCTAGCTTCGATACCCAATAGTTGAAGGGTGCAGATGGATGGTTCGACACAGCTACGCCATCTGACATGTAGTCCTTGACCATCTTCTCCAGGCGATCGGTGTTGGAGGTGGATCTGCACGCTTGCTGTTCAGTGGGCTGCGGCTGCATGGGTGTCAGAAAATTTTCCCACTCCAAGGACACTGCCGATACCATTCCCTTTTGGGTACTAGCTGCGGCTTGCGTTGTTTGCTGCCCTCCTGGTCGTCCTGGGTTTGCGGAAGTCAGTCTGTCTGCGTACAACTGGCTAGAGGAGGGGGAGGATGTCAATCTCCTCTCTAAAGTCTCCACAAGGGCCTGCTGGTATTCTTCCATTTTGACCTGTCTGACTCTTTCTTCAAGCAGTTTTGGAACATTGTGTTTGTACCGTGGATCCAGAAGGGTATAAACCCAGTAATTGGTGTTGTCCAGAATGCGCACAATGCGTGGGTCACGTTCAATGCAGTCTAGCATGAATTGAGCCATGTGTGCCAGAGTCCTACCAGAATCCTCATCATCCTCTTGTGAGCGTTGTGATAGTTGTTGTGATGCATCATAGTCGTCACCTTCCTCCTGGTCTGCTTCTGCTGACCATTCGCGTTGAATTGTGGAAGTCCAACGTGCACCGCTCTGGCCCTCGTCAGTGGTGGCATGAAATTCCTGCTCCAACTCCAGCTGTTCCTCCTCCTCTTCTTCGTCATAGCTGCTGGGGCCAGCGTTCCCTGAGGCGGATGGCCTGATGTTGGTACCATCACGCTGATCGTTTTCTCCTTCAGATTCCCCCAGTTGCATCATGACAGCTGTTTCCTTGATTTTTAACATCGACCTCTTCAGTAAACACAGCAGTGGTATGGTAATGCTGACTGAAGAGTTGTCACTGCTCACAAGCAACGTGGATTGCTCAAAATTTTGGAGGACTTGGCAGAGGTCCAACATGTTGGCCCAATCGGATCCACAGAAGCTTGGCAGCTGGCCGGATGCGCCTCGGTACTGCGCCGTCATGTACTGGACCACTGCACTCTTCTGCTCGCAAAAGCGGGCTAGCATGTGCAGCGTAGAATTCCAGCGCGTAGGGACATCACACAGCAAGCGATGGTGGGGGAGATTGAAGCGCTCCTGCATCTTGGCGAGTGCCCCCGAAGCAGTACTGGAATTTCTACAATGTTTGGACACTCGACGCACCTTCAACAGCAGATCGGGCACGCCTGGGTATGTCCTCAGGAACCGCTGAACTACTAGGTTCATCACGTGCGCCAGGCAAGGGATGTGTGTCAGCTTAGCCAACCTTAAAGCGCGAATGAGATTACTCCCATTATCACACACAACCATGCCCGGTTTCAGGTCCAGCGGTGCCAGCCACAAATCCGTCTGTTCCTTTATTCCCCTCCAAATTTCCTCCCCTGTGTGCTGCTTATCCCCAAGGCAGATTAGCTTCAGCAACGCTTGCTGACGCATGCCAACAGCTGTGCTGCACTGCTTCCACGATCCTACTGCTGCTGGGTTAGCGTTTCCGGATGAGGTACAGCTTTGAGATGCGTTGGAGGAGAAGGAGTCAGAGAGGTAGGTGCTGCTGTTATCCAGTGGGAGGGACGGCGGTGCAGCTGTTTGTGGCGTGGGCAACACCCGTGCCGTAGCAGGTGAGGAATCGCTGCCAGGCTCCACAAGGTTCACCCAGTGCGCGGTAAGGGAGATGTATCGACCCTGGCCGAACGCACTCGTCCAGGTGTCAGTGGTGAGGTGAACCTTGCAGGCAACGGCATTCTTCAAGCTTCGGGTTATTTTGCTGACCACGTGCTCATGCAACTCAGGCACTGCAGAGCGCGCAAAGTGGTAGCGGCTGGGAACCACGTAACGTGGGATGGCCACTGACATCATGCCCTTGAAGCTGTTTGTCTCCACCAATCGATATGGCAGCATTTCGCAGGCCAGAAGCTTGGCTATGCTGGCTGTTACTGCCACGGCCCGGGGGTCATTTGCTGGCAATTTCCTCTTGCGCTCAAACATCTCCGACACAGACAACTGAACCGTAGCGCTGCACACGGAAGGGCTGTTGGTTGTTGTGTTTGATGAACACTGGGAGACCTCAAGAGCACTACTCCGGAAAGTGACAGTGTCAGCGTCGTCTGATGTTTGTGAATGTTGTGAACCACGCAATGGCTGGGCTACTGCTGCTGCTGAGGCGGGTCTGGTGGTGAGTCTGGTGAACCCAAGGGAGGCAGTGTTGTTTCTGGTACCCTGTCCTGACGCGTTTGCCCAAAGAGTGGGATGTTTGGATAGCATGTGACGGCTCATGCTGGTGGTGGAGAGGTTGTTAATATTTTTCCCCCTGCTCAGGCGGGTCTTGCACACCTTGCAAATCGCCATGGTAACATCCTCAGTGCAGTCTTCAAAGAAAGCCCAGACTTTGGAGCACCTGCCTCCTTGCTGGCGATTTCTGTTTGCTCCTCTTTTGCCTCTCACTTGAACTTCCACGCTTGTGGTGCCTGAAATTGCGCGCCGCCTACCTTGTGGCACAAGGCGAACTCGTGCAGCAGTGTGTTCTTCAACAGACTCATCTGTGCTGCTGCTACGACGGCGATGTTCTCGTTCACAAACAAAATCTGGGTCTCTGTCCACATTGTCCATACCCTCCTCTTCCATCTCCTCAAACTCGTCATATGTCATTGTGGGCCACCGCCGTGGAGTAGAGCTCCCCACAACAACCTCTGCGCAGCACACTCCAACGTCGTCTTCCAGATCTTGTCGGCCGACCTCCTGCAATTGCAACCCCTCCTGCCCAAATTGCTCTGGGATTTGGGTTTCCGAGTCCTCTTCGGACTCGCCTTGTATTTCAGTGCGCGGTGCATTTCCCACAGTTAACGGTTGTGAATCCAGGCACAACATTTCTGGCTGTTCCTCCATTGACCTTTGAAAGGTGGAAGTTTGTTGGGCTGGGAATAGCTCCTGCGAATACCCCATTGTGTCCTGAGGTAATTCATCGGACTGGTTATCTGGCAGTTGTGTGCGTGGTGTCGCTGCCGGTTGTGTCAGCTTTGTGCCCACTGGCTCCTTGTAACTGGCTGAGGACTCGGACCTCGTGCGTGATGTGCTGGTGCTGCTTAACCCACTGCTGGACGCTTGAGAGGTCATCCAAGTAATTATCTGGTCCTGTTCTTTTGGATTTGTGAGGGTTGTTGTCCTGGACAACATGGGCGGTATTGAGTGGGTTTTCTTGGGTGCTCCCCTGTGGCCTGTACGTGAACCGTCAGGGGAAACACCTCTTCCCTTGCCCCTCCCTCTTTCACCGGATTTCTTCCTCATTTCACTTATCCTTACAGTACACGCTGACTGGCAGCAGTACAGTGGCAGTACAGAAATGCTATACAGTACCACTATTCCCAGCAGCGACACAGAGCACAATGCTATACAGTGACGGGTGAGCGGTGTACCACTATTCCCAGCAGCGACACAGAGCACAATGCTATACAGTGACGGGTGAGCGGTGTACCACTATTCCCAGCAGCGACACAGAGCACAATGCTATACAGTGGCGAACGAGCGGTGTACCACTATTCCCAGCAGACACAGAACAGTACACAGAATGCTATATAGTGTGGCTGAACGAGCGGTGTACCACTATTCCCAGCAGACACAGAACAGTACACAGAATGCTATATAGTGTGGCTGAACGAGCGGTGTACTACTGTTCCCAGCAGACACAGAACAGTACACAGAATGCTATATAGTGTGGCTGAACGAGCGGTGTACTACTGTTCCCAGCAGACACAGAACAGTACACAGAATGCTATATAGTGTGGCTGAACGAGCGGTGTACTACTGTTCCCAGCAGACACAGAACAGTACACAGAATGCTATATAGTGTGGCTGAACGAGCGGTGTACCACTGTTCCCAGCAGACACAGAACAGTACACAGAATGCTATATAGTGTGGCTGAACGAGCGGTGTACCACTATTCCCAGCAGACACAGAACAGTACACAGAATGCTATATAGTGTGGCTGAACGAGCGGTGTACTACTGTTCCCAGCAGACACAGAACAGTACACAGAATGCTATATAGTGTGGCTGAACGAGCGGTGTACTACTGTTCCCAGCAGACACAGAACAGTACACAGAATGCTATATAGTGTGGCTGAACGAGCGGTGTACTACTGTTCCCAGCAGACACAGAACAGTACACAGAATGCTATATAGTGTGGCTGAACGAGCGGTGTACCACTGTTCCCAGCAGACACAGAACAGTACACAGAATGCTATATAGTGTGGCTGAACGAGCGGTGTACCACTGTTCCCAGCAGACACAGAACAGTACACAGAATGCTATATAGTGTGGCTGAACGAGCGGTGTACTACTGTTCCCAGCAGTGACACACAATGACTGGGGGGGACCCTGGCTAGCGTGGCTGGAGCGCGAACTACCCTGCCTGCCTACCCAAAGCTAAACCCACAGACAAATGGCGGAGATATGACGTGGTTCGGGTATTTATTTACCCGAACCACGTGACAGTTCGGCCAATCAGAGCGCGTTCGGGTCCGAACCACGTGACCCGTTCGGCCAATCACAGCGCTAGCCGAACGTTCGGGGAACGTTCGGCCATGCGCTCTTAGTTCGGCCATATGGCCGAACGGTTTGGCCGAGCACCGTCAGGTGTTCGGCCGAACTCGAACATCACCCGAACAGGGTGATGTTCTGCAGAACCCGAACAGTGGCGAACACTGTTCGCCCAACACTAGTTTTGTGTGTGCGATTTCATGCGCAAATTTGCGTTTGCACGCAGAAAAGCGTTATGTGCACTAAAATGCTTTTTGAATCAAGCCCCATGTTGTCCTGGTCTCCACACCAATGCAGTAGGCAGACAGTTGGAACCCATAGAAAAAATCTTCGCTAGACTGAAAGAGGCAATTTTGCTCATCCCTTGTTGCCATACCTGGTATGTGACAGGTCATGGGGAAGGGTGGGACCTATGGGGAAAAGGTGGCATGAAATCTTCACATGGTGGCCCCACCACTTGTAATTATGTTGTTTTAATTCCTTACAGGTCAGGTAAAACATTGTGTGTTGGAATATCAAAAGGATTATTATCTAAAGTGCAGTACAGTAAAACAACCACAAGATGTGCCCCCTGCTGGTCATGTAATCTATAATTATTTGCAATCAAGCTCTCTCTCCTGTCTATGGCTGATACGTTGCATCGCCTGCTAGATTTAATATTGCAGACATTGGGCCTGATTCACAAAGCGGTGATAACTCAGTTATCACGCCTAAAAGACTTTAGGCATGATAAGCTTTGCACCGCTGAGTTACCACCGATTTGTGCTGAGTATCGTGCGCAAAGTCCCGCGAGTTTCTTCTTATTATGCCTAAACTGAGTTTAGGCGTGATAAAGGGCTTTTCACTGGCGGTGCTCAGCAGAGCTCGAATATTCGAGTAGCTCGAATATTCGAGCTCTTTTTTAGCTATTCGAGCTCGGTATTCGAGCTCCGAATAGCTGGAGCTATTCGAATGGGCTATCCGAGTACACTCGAATAGCCCATTCACTATTCGAGCTATTCGAGCAACTCGGCGCTATTCGAGCTCGGTACCGAGCTCGAATAGCGTCATAGCCCAGATTGATGTCCTTAGAGCCAATCAGAGGGCTCCCAGGCCCTCTGACGGCAGCCAATCACAGAGGGGGACCCTGGCCAGCCCCTACCCTATAAATAGTGGCCGCCATGTTCCGTTTCTCCATGCTTGCCTGAGACTTGTACAGAGAGAGAGTTGCTCCTTTGTGCTTTGGCTTAGCAAGTGCTCTATTGTGATCATTTACCTAGCGTTTTTGCTCACCTACACCTGCCATATACACCTATATTGTTGTTAGTTAGATAGACATTGTATTTTAGTTAGTAGCTTGTGTGTTACATTAGAGACAGGCAGCTGCTGCAAGCTTACAGGTTTAGGCTTCAGGGGGGCCTTGCCTCTGTGGGCAGCTGTCCTCTGTTTATTTCTCTCATCTATACCAGTATTTCTGCTGTCCTTTACTAATAGTATTGTAGTTATACTGTACTAGGAGTAGGACACTCACTGACTGTCACTGTTTATAGGCTACTAGCTAGCTCCTGCGTGTGTGCACTCACTCACTGTCTGTGTGTACACACACTCTATTTCCTTCTGATTACTGATAGATTATTGTTAGTTAGTTGTACTTACTTACTACTTACTCTTACTGTACCCGTAGGGACACTCATTGTCACTGTTCATATAGGCTACTAGCTCCTGCGTGTGCGCACTGCACTCACTGTCTGAGTGTACACACACAACACACACTCTATTTCCTTCTGATCGCTGATTGATTATCGTAATTAGTTAGTTCTACTTACTGTTACTACTTACTCTTACTGTACTAGGAGTCTAGGACACTCAGTCACTGTCCATAGGCTACTAGCTCCTGCGTGCGTGCACTCACTGTCTGAGTGTACACACACCCACACTCCATTTCCTTCTGATCGCTGATTGATTATTGTAATTAGTTAGTTCTACTTACTGTTACTACTTACTCTTACTGTACTAGGAGTCTAGGACACTCAGTCACTGTGTTCATAGGCTACTAGCTCCTGCGTGCGTGCACTCACTGTCTGAGTGTACACACACCCACACTCCATTTCCTTCTGATCGCTGATTGATTATTGTAATTAGTTAGTTCTACTTACTGTTACTACTTACTCTTACTGTACTAGGAGTCTAGGACACTCAGTCACTGTCCATAGGCTACTAGCTCCTGCGTGCGTGCACTCACTGTCTGAGTGTACACACACCCACACTCCATTTCCTTCTGATCGCTGATTGATTATCGTAATTAGTTAGTTGTACTTACTGTTACTACTTACTCTTACTGTACTAGGAGTCTAGGACACTCAGTCACTGTGTTCATAGGCTACTAGCTCCTGCGTGCGTGCACTCACTGTCTGAGTGTACACACACCCACACTCCATTTCCTTCTGATCGCTGATTGATTATTGTAATTAGTTAGTTCTACTTACTGTTACTACTTACTCTTACTGTACTAGGAGTCTAGGACACTCAGTCACTGTGTTCATAGGCTACTAGCTCCTGCGTGCGTGCACTCACTGTCTGAGTGTACACACACCCACACTCCATTTCCTTCTGATCGCTGATTGATTATTGTAATTAGTTAGTTCTACTTACTGTTACTACTTACTCTTACTGTACTAGGAGTCTAGGACACTCAGTCACTGTGTTCATAGGCTACTAGCTCCTGCGTGCGTGCACTCACTGTCTGAGTGTACACACACCCACACTCCATTTCCTTCTGATCGCTGATTGATTATTGTAATTAGTTAGTTCTACTTACTGTTACTACTTACTCTTACTGTACTAGGAGTCTAGGACACTCAGTCACTGTGTTCATAGGCTACTAGCTCCTGCGTGCGTGCACTCACTGTCTGAGTGTACACACACCCACACTCCATTTCCTTCTGATCGCTGATTGATTATTGTAATTAGTTAGTTCTACTTACTGTTACTACTTACTCTTACTGTACTAGGAGTCTAGGACACTCAGTCACTGTCCATAGGCTACTAGCTCCTGCGTGCGTGCACTCACTGTCTGAGTGTACACACACCCACACTCCATTTCCTTCTGATCGCTGATTGATTATCGTAATTAGTTAGTTCTACTTACTGTTACTACTTACTCTTACTGTACTAGGAGTCTAGGACACTCAGTCACTGTGTTCATAGGCTACTAGCTCCTGCGTGCGTGCACTCACTGTCTGAGTGTACACACACCCACACTCCATTTCCTTCTGATCGCTGATTGATTATCGTAATTAGTTAGTTCTACTTACTGTTACTACTTACTCTTACTGTACTAGGAGTCTAGGCCACTCAGTCACTGTGTTCATAGGCTACTAGCTCCTGCGTGCGTGCACTCACTGTCTGAGTGTACACACACCCACACTCCATTTCCTTCTGATCGCTGATTGATTATTGTAATTAGTTAGTTCTACTTACTGTTACTACTTACTCTTACTGTACTAGGAGTCTAGGACACTCAGTCACTGTGTTCATAGGCTACTAGCTCCTGCGTGCGTGCACTCACTGTCTGAGTGTACACACACCCACACTCCATTTCCTTCTGATCGCTGATTGATTATCGTAATTAGTTAGTTCTACTTACTGTTACTACTTACTCTTACTGTACTAGGAGTCTAGGACACTCAGTCACTGTGTTCATAGGCTACTAGCTCCTGCGTGCGTGCACTCACTGTCTGAGTGTACACACACCCACACTCCATTTCCTTCTGATCGCTGATTGATTATTGTAATTAGTTAGTTCTACTTACTGTTACTACTTACTCTTACTGTACTAGGAGTCTAGGACACTCAGTCACTGTGTTCATAGGCTACTAGCTCCTGCGTGCGTGCACTCACTGTCTGAGTGTACACACACCCACACTCCATTTCCTTCTGATCGCTGATTGATTATTGTAATTAGTTAGTTCTACTTACTGTTACTACTTACTCTTACTGTACTAGGAGTCTAGGACACTCAGTCACTGTGTTCATAGGCTACTAGCTCCTGCGTGCGTGCACTCACTGTCTGAGTGTACACACACTAAATTTACTTGTGATTACTACTGATTATTGTAACTGCTAGTTGTACTTCCTGACTGTTACTACTTACTTACTGTACTAGGGGACACTCACTCAGTCACCTCACCAACCAACCCACTCCATTAAAGTACCCCACTTTTCACCCGCCCTTTTACAAAACTTTTGTCTATACGCCCAAAACATTTAAGATGTCTGGAAGTGGCAGCCAGCGCGGTTTGGGCAAGGGGAAGGGCAGCAAGGGAATCAGGAGGAGAGGGAGCAGCATTGTGGCAAGCCGCGGCCGCGGGCGCGCCACCATGCCGCAGCAGCAGCAGCAGCGTCAGTGGCTAACATTCCTCCCATAGCCACTGGCCGTGGACGCCTTGGGCGCCGCCCAGCAGGAGCATCTGCAACTCACGCTGCAGAGACACAGCAGCAGCAGCGTGTAGCACCTGCTCCCATTTTCCTCCAGCCGGGTCGGAAACGTCCCATTGAGGAAAAGGATGCAGACACTGTGGTGCAACTCATGACGGAGGATGAGCAGCCCGCCATCAGCTCTGCATCCGAGGCCTCCACCCTCACCACCACCACCACCCCTGTTCGCAGCAGCCGCCCAGCAGGGTCTGGGGAGGAGGCCAGTTCACCGTCACTCGCCGACCTGTCATTCAGCAGTCTTTTGACCCCAGGCATCATGAGTAAATTGTCTGCTGTTGTTGGCGATCTTGAGGAGGAGATGCTGATGGGCACTTTGGGGGATGAGGGATTGGACAGCAAGACTGTGGCGACAGTCAAGCAGCCCATCCATGCATCAGGAGAGGAGTTTGGGGGGTCCTCATCCCAGCAGGACATGTTTCAGGAGGGGGAGGATGATGATGACCCGGTGACAGACAGAGACTGGGTGCCACCACCTCCAGGGGATGTCGTCCTCAGCAGCTCTGAGGAGGAGGAGGAGGATGCTCTTGTGGGCCTTGCAAGGAGGCGCATCATTGCAAGCATTGGCAGCAGCAGTAGGCAGGTCCCACAGCCTGCTGGTGTCTCAGGCTCAGCAGCAGCAGCATCTGCCAGTACCACCACCAGCCGCACCCAAGCCCCCCAAGCCCCCCCCCCAACCACCACAGGGAGACAGGCAGCAGCGCTTCCATGCCGTAGGGGGATGTTTAAGTCACCAATCTGGCGATATTTCACCATGCCCACTGTGTACAGCAAGTACGCCACTTGCAACCACTGTCAGCGGAAGTTGAGCAGAGGTGCAGACCCCTTAAAGTTCTGCACCAGCTCGCTCATCAACCACCTTGTGGCTAAACATTTCCACCAGCATGAGGAGTTCCAGAGGCTGAAGGCATCTGGTGCTGGCAGTGGCACCACACCCATCACTGCACAGCCTTCAGCAGCAGCAACAGCAGCCACCCGCCCTCCTGCTCCTCCAGCAGCACCAGCAGGAGTGCGGAAACGCACTGCTCCTCCCCCCTCTGCAACTCCTGCCGCCGACACTGAGGCCTGTTCTGGCAGCCAGTCCTCAGTGGCCTCCTCTGCTGTGTCTGCTGATTCCCGTGTCAGCAAAAGGCCACGCCAGAGCCTTTTGAGCGAGTCCTTCCAGGGGGTGGTTAGGGCTCTGCCTCCCAGCAGCCGTCGCGTGCGGCAGCTGAACGGCTTGCTGGCACGGGCCATGTTCTCCCAACTCCTGCCGTACACGCTCGTGCAGGAGGGGAGCGACATTCGTGCGCTGCTTGCTTGCGCAGCCCCAGACTGGCAGCTCCCCAGCAGACACTTCTTTGCCCGCAAGGCCATTCCTGCACTGCACCGCTTTGTGATGGCCAATGTGGAGCGAGGGCTGGAGCACGCGGTTGGTGAAAGGGTCCACGTCACCATGGACTCCTGGAGCAGCCGCTTCGGGACAGGCCGCTACCTGTCCTTCACTGTCCACTGGGTCAGCTTGGTGGAAGGGGGTGAGGATGGGAGAGCAGCAGCGGGCACAGCAGCAGCAGCAACACAGTGGGTGGTGCCACCCCGCAGGCTCAGGGGAACTGCAGCAGGTTCCTCCGATCCTCTGCCATCCTCCGGCACACCTGGCCAAACCCCCCGCCTCAGCAGCAGCGTGAAGGCCCGCCACTGCCAAGCGCTGCTGCACTTGGTCAGCCTTGGGAAGACCAAGCTGACGGCAACCCATGTGTTGGCCAAACTCCAGGAGCAGGAGAGGATTTGGCTGACCCCCAGAGGCCTCAGAGTCGGAGAGGTGGTGGCCGACAATGGGGCCAATCTGGTTGCCGCAATAGACAGGGGAAACCTGACCCACATCCCCTGTCTTGCCCACGTGCTGAACCTGGTGGTGCAGAAGTTCCTGCGCACCTACCAGGGGATGGGCGAACTGCTGGAAACGGCAAGGAATGTTGTGCGTCACTTCCGGCGCTCGGCTGCAGCCTGTGCGAGCCTGGAAGACGTGCAAAAGGAGCTGGATCTGCCACGCCATCGGCTGATCCTTGACGTTCCGACTCGCTGGAACTCCACCCTGGCGATGTTGGAGCGTCTGGTTGAACAGAGGCGCGCTGTCAAACAGTACCTTGCCCTGGCCACTGTTTCCGCAGCTCAGAGAAGGGACAAGACCAGCAACTTCCCGTCCATCGTCCCCGATGATGACTGGAGGCACATGCAGCAGGTGTGCTTAGTGCTGGCTCCCTTCCTGCAGGCCACAAACATGGTGAGCAGGGACCATGCTATGGTCTGCGAGTGGGTGCCCCTGGTTTCTCTGCTGAACAGGGCCCTCGATGCTTTGCTGGAACAGGGAGCGGCAGCCTTGGACCAGCAGGAGCGGCAACCAGCTGCGCAGTCCACCTCTGAGGGGGAGGAGGAGGAGGACTTGGTGGAGGTCCCTGACCTGGCTGCTGATGAGGGGGATCAGCACAGCGCAGCTGAGTTGGTGCGGGGGTGGAGAGAGGATGAGGCGGCAGAGGAGGAGGATGAGGACAGCACTGACGTCGATGTGCCAGCAGACGTGGCCCGCCTCTTCCCAATGGCAGCGCACATGCTGACGTGCCTGCGCAGGGACCCCAGGGTGATCCAGATGAAGCAGAGGGAGGACATCTGGATCAGCATGATGTTGGACCCACGCCTCAAGGGGAAGTTGAGCCAGTTCCTGCCGCCTGCAGGAGGAGACCCAGCGCAACAAATAAGGAGCTTGCAGCAGGCCCTTGTTGAGCGCTTGGAGGAAGCCTTCCCCCAGCCTTCCACCCCCACTGTCCAGCAGCCAGCACAGAGGCAGCAGCAGGTGCCTGCATCCAGCAGCAGCAAGCGCCCCACAGACCTGCTGTCTCTCAGCCACGAGCTCTACAGGACTGTAGAGGCTCCGGCAGCAGTGACTAGAGAGGAGATGCATGCAGCAGCATCCTCCTCCGGTCACAGCCAGCGCCTGACCCGCATGGTGGCTGACTACATGGGGTCGTACAGCGGGCTTGACAGCGATGCCCCTGTTGATCCCATGGAGTATTGGGTCAAGCGCATGGAGATCTGGAGCGAGCTGGCGCAGTACGCCCTGGAAGTGCTGTCCTGCCCCCCTTCCAGCGTGCTGTCCGAGCGCTGCTTCAGTGCAGCTGGTGGCGTGGTCACCGAGAAACGCTCACGTCTGTCTCACAAGTCTGTGGACAGACTGACGTTTCTCAAGATGAACCAGGCGTGGGTGGAAGGCGAGTTCCTGGCCCCTGTTGTCGGCGAGAGGGGGACATGAACTGGCTGCCGGAACCATCGTTAATGTGCCTTACCACCCTTTACCACCTCCTGGCTCCTGCTCACTAAGCCAGCCTGGTTCACTTTGACTATTACGTCGCCTGCAGCCACACATTTTACACCTACAGTGGGCTGCTGTGTACTACCCTTCTGCTGTCTGTCTGTGTTTCCCACTGCCAGGGTACACAGAATTACCTTCTTCTGCTGCCACTCTGCCACCAGCTATTACGTCAAACAATAGCTATATTGGTTGCAAAACCAAAACCAAACAAACCATTAAAAAAAAAAAAAAGGTTTAATTTTTCTGAGGTGCCCGGGTTGAAAACTGTGTTGTCCCAGTTGTGTATTGGACACAATGTGGGCTGCACGACCGCTGTCTGGGACCTCCTGTTGTGTTTATTTACAGCCCTGGTATCACCGCTAGGTACCAGGGCTATTATGTCACGCTGCCTACCTGCTGCCACACTCACACTGCTCCTCCATACCTCCTCCTGCTGCTGCTGCTGCTGTCTGTCTGTCTGTGTTTCCCACTGCCAGGGTACACAGATGATTTACCTTCTGCTGCCACTCTGCCACCAGCTATTACGTCAAACAATAGCTGCTCGCCTACTCCTCCATTCCTCCTCCTGCTGCTGCTGTCTGTCTGTGTTTCCCACTGCCAGGGTACACAGATGATTTACCTTCTGCTGCCACTCTGCCACCAGCTATTACGTCAAACAATAGCTGCTCGCCTACTCCTCCATTCCTCCTCCTGCTGCTGCTGTCTGTCTGTGTTTCCCACTGCCAGGGTACACAGAATTACCTTCTTCTGCTGCCACTCTGCCACCAGCTATTACGTCAAACAATAGCTATATTGGTTGCAAAACCAAAACCAAACAAACCATTAAAAAAAAAAAAAAGGTTTAATTTTTCTGAGGTGCCCGGGTTGAAAACTGTGTTGTCCCAGTTGTGTATTGGACACAATGTGGGCTGCACGACCGCTGTCTGGGACCTCCTGTTGTGTTTATTTACAGCCCTGGTATCACCGCTAGGTACCAGGGCTATTATGTCACGCTGCCTACCTGCTGCCACACTCACACTGCTCCTCCATACCTCCTCCTGCTGCTGCTGCTGCTGTCTGTCTGTCTGTGTTTCCCACTGCCAGGGTACACAGATGATTTACCTTCTGCTGCCACTCTGCCACCAGCTATTACGTCAAACAATAGCTGCTCGCCTACTCCTCCATTCCTCCTCCTGCTGCTGCTGTCTGTCTGTGTTTCCCACTGCCAGGGTACACAGATGATTTACCTTCTGCTGCCACTCTGCCACCAGCTATTACGTCAAACAATAGCTGCTCGCCTACTCCTCCATTCCTCCTCCTGCTGCTGCTGTCTGTCTGTGTTTCCCACTGCCAGGGTACACAGAATTACCTTCTGCTGCCACTCTGCCACCAGCTATTACGTCAAACAATAGCTATATTGGTTGCAAAACCAAAACCAAACAAACCATTAAAAAAAAAAAAAAGGTTTAATTTTTCTGAGGTGCCCGGGTTGAAAACTGTGTTGTCCCAGTTGTGTATTGGACACAATGTGGGCTGCACGACCGCTGTCTGGGACCTCCTGTTGTGTTTATTTACAGCCCTGGTATCACCGCTAGGTACCAGGGCTATTATGTCACGCTGCCTACCTGCTGCCACACTCACACTGCTCCTCCATACCTCCTCCTGCTGCTGCTGCTGCTGTCTGTCTGTCTGTGTTTCCCACTGCCAGGGTACACAGATGATTTACCTTCTGCTGCCACTCTGCCACCAGCTATTACGTCAAACAATAGCTGCTCGCCTACTCCTCCATTCCTCCTCCTGCTGCTGCTGTCTGTCTGTGTTTCCCACTGCCAGGGTACACAGATGATTTACCTTCTGCTGCCACTCTGCCACCAGCTATTACGTCAAACAATAGCTGCTCGCCTACTCCTCCATTCCTCCTCCTGCTGCTGCTGTCTGTCTGTGTTTCCCACTGCCAGGGTACACAGAATTACCTTCTGCTGCCACTCTGCCACCAGCTATTACGTCAAACAATAGCTATATTGGTTGCAAAACCAAAACCAAACAAACCATTAAAAAAAAAAAAAGGTTTAATTTTTCTGAGGTGCCCGGGTTGAAAACTGTGTTGTCCCAGTTGTGTATTGGACACAATGTGGGCTGCACGACCGCTGTCTGGGACCTCCTGTTGTGTTTATTTACAGCCCTGGTATCACCGCTAGGTACCAGGGCTATTATGTCACGGCGAGCTGCCTGCCTCATTGACTGCCTGCTGCCACACACTCATCCTCCTCCTCCTGCTGCTGAATTTACCTCCTGCTGTCTTTGTGTTTCCACTGCCAGGGAGCACATACAATGGCGCTTCCAACATGCGTGCGCCCACCAGCTATTTGTTACGCTCAAAAATAGCTGCATTTCTTAAAAAAAAAAATTGAAAAGAGAAATACGTGAAGAAGAAGAAGACGATATTGAAAAGGAAGGAGAAGATGAAGATGAAGAAGAAGAAGAAGAAGAAGATGAAGAAGAAGATGAAGAAGATGATGAAGAAGAAGATGAAAAAGAAGAAGAAGATGAAGAAGAGGAAGAAGAAGAAGATGAAGAAGAAGAAGAAGATGAAGAAGAAGATGAAGAAGAAGAAGAAGAAAATGAAGAAGATGATGAAGAAGATGAAGAAGAAGAAGAAGAAGAAGAAGAAGAAGAAGAAGAAGAAGAAGAAGAAGAAGAAGAAGAAGATGAAGAAGAAGAAGAAGAAGAAGAAGAAGAAGAAGAAGAAGAAGAAGAAGAAGAAGAAGAAGAAGAAGAAGAAGACAATATAGAAGAAGAAGAAGAAGAAGAAGAAGAAGAAGAAGAAGAAGAAGAAGAAGAAGATGAAGAAGAAGATGAAGAAGATGATGAAGAAGAAGATGAAAAAGAAGAAGAAGATGAAGAAGAGGAAGAAGAAGAAGATGATGAAGAAGAAGAAGATGAAGAAGAAGATGAAGAAGAAGAAGAAGAAAATGAAGAAGATGATGAAGAAGATGAAGAAGAAGAAGAAGAAGAAGATATAGAAGAAGAAGAAGAAGATATAGAAGAAGAAGATCGAGAAGAAGAAGAAGAAAGATAAAGAAGAAGAAGAACAAGTATATACAGTAACACTACTGAACAAAATTAAGGACACAACTTCTCTTTCCACATTTTTTTTTTAAAGGAACATCCCCACATAATCACTTGCTGTTGTTACTTGGAAAAAAAGAGGTTTCTTGCATCATTCACCCTCAAAACAAGTGTTGGAAGCTATTTAAGGCCAATTCGAATAGTCAGCTCGAATAGTTAGCTCGAATACCGACTCGAATAGTGAGCTCGAAGTCCGAGGTCGAATCGAATAGTAAAAATTATTCGACTCGAATATTCGACTGACCTCGAATAATTTACTATTCGAATTCGACCAAACTCGAATTTTAAAAAGGGGTATTTGAGCAAACTAGTGCAAACACTTTGCACCGCTTTGTGAATCAGGCCCATAGGCACAGGTATTTCCACTTTTTGTTGGCTGACAGGCTGTCTATGGACCAGTTTAAATAGCAGAGTGCTGTCTGGGAGCGAGCATTTGCTTCTCTTGTGTTTGGCATTCAATTGAGTGGTGTGAGCATTGGGGTCCACCTGTGCTCCCCCTTTAGTGTAGCATGCGAGGTTGGGGTACCTGGTGGAAACAGAGCCCCCATCATGTGCACCAGTGATTTATTGCATCAGATGCAAAGTCATCCAAGGTCTCCACATCCCTACCCCAAGGTGTGGCCTCATAAAAACTTGTAGTGCTAGAGTGTAATCTAAAAATATTTAAATATTTAAAACTTAACTCTTCATCAAAGTGTCCTGACTTCGCTTCCCCTGGTCTGTTAACACCAAAATTCAAGAACATTCTAGTGGGGACAGCTCCTTCTGGTGCTTTGACTTTCTCAAGTATACCCCAATCAGTGGTGCTCAGCAGAGCTCGAATATTCGAGTAGCTCGAATATTCGAGCTCTTTTTCAGCTATTCGAGCTCGGTATTCGAGCTCCGAATAGCTGGAGCTATTCGAATGGGCTATCCGAGTACACTCGAATAGCCCATTCACTATTCGAGCTATTCGAGCAACTCGGCGCTATTCGAGCTCGGTACCGAGCTCGAATAGCGTCATAGCCCAGATTGATGTCCTTAGAGCCAATCAGAGGGCTCCCAGGCCCTCTGACGGCAGCCAATCACAGAGGGGGACCCTGGCCAGCCCCTACCCTATAAATAGCGGCCGCCATGTTACGTTTCTCCATGCTTGCCTGAGACTTGTACAGAGAGAGAGTTGCTCCTTTGTGCTTTGGCTTAGCAAGTGCTCTATTGTGATCATTTACCTAGCGTTTTTGCTCACCTACACCTGCCATATACACCTATATTGTTGTTAGTTAGATAGACATTGTATTTTAGTTAGTAGCTTGTGTGTTACATTAGAGACAGGCAGCTGCTGCAAGCTTACAGGTTTAGGCCTCAGGGGGGCCTTGCCTCTGTGGGCAGCTGTCCTCTGTTTATTTCTCTCATCTATACCAGTATTTCTGCTGTCCTTTACTAATAGTATTGTAGTTATACTGTACTAGGAGTAGGACACTCACTGACTGTCACTGTTTATAGGCTACTAGCTAGCTCCTGCGTGTGTGCACTCACTCACTGTCTGTGTGTACACACACTCTATTTCCTTCTGATTACTGATAGATTATTGTTAGTTAGTTGTACTTACTGTTACTACTTACTCTTACTGTACTAGGAGTCTAGGACACTCAGTCAGACAGTCACTGTGTTCATAGGCTACTAGCTCCTGCGTGCGGTCACTCACTGTCTGAGTGTACACACACCACCCACACTCCATTTCCTTCTGATCGCTGATTGATTATTGTAATTAGTTAGTTCTACTTACTGTTACTACTTACTCTTACTGTACTAGGAGTCTAGGACACTCAGTCACTGTGTTCATAGGCTACTAGCTCCTGCGTGCGGTCACTCACTGTCTGAGTGTACACACACCACCCACACTCCATTTCCTTCTGATCGCTGATTGATTATTGTAATTAGTTAGTTCTACTTACTGTTACTACTTACTCTTACTGTACTAGGAGTCTAGGACACTCAGTCACTGTGTTCATAGGCTACTAGCTCCTGCGTGCGGTCACTCACTGTCTGAGTGTACACACACCACCCACACTCCATTTCCTTCTGATCGCTGATTGATTATTGTAATTAGTTAGTTCTACTTACTGTTACTACTTACTCTTACTGTACTAGGAGTCTAGGACACTCAGTCACTGTGTTCATAGGCTACTAGCTCCTGCGTGCGGTCACTCACTGTCTGAGTGTACACACACCACCCACACTCCATTTCCTTCTGATCGCTGATTGATTATTGTAATTAGTTAGTTCTACTTACTGTTACTACTTACTCTTACTGTACTAGGAGTCTAGGACACTCAGTCACTGTGTTCATAGGCTACTAGCTCCTGCGTGCGGTCACTCACTGTCTGAGTGTACACACACCACCCACACTCCATTTCCTTCTGATCGCTGATTGATTATTGTAATTAGTTAGTTCTACTTACTGTTACTACTTACTCTTACTGTACTAGGAGTCTAGGACACTCAGTCAGACAGTCACTGTGTTCATAGGCTACTAGCTCCTGCGTGCGGTCACTCACTGTCTGAGTGTACACACACCACCCACACTCCATTTCCTTCTGATCGCTGATTGATTATTGTAATTAGTTAGTTCTACTTACTGTTACTACTTACTCTTACTGTACTAGGAGTCTAGGACACTCAGTCACTGTGTTCATAGGCTACTAGCTCCTGCGTGCGGTCACTCACTGTCTGAGTGTACACACACCACCCACACTCCATTTCCTTTTGATCGCTGATTGATTATTGTAATTAGTTAGTTCTACTTACTGTTACTACTTACTCTTACTGTACTAGGAGTCTAGGACACTCAGTCACTGTGTTCATAGGCTACTAGCTCCTGCGTGCGGTCACTCACTGTCTGAGTGTACACACACCACCCACACTCCATTTCCTTCTGATCGCTGATTGATTATTGTAATTAGTTAGTTCTACTTACTGTTACTACTTACTCTTACTGTACTAGGAGTCTAGGACACTCAGTCACTGTGTTCATAGGCTACTAGCTCCTGCGTGCGGTCACTCACTGTCTGAGTGGACACACACCACCCACACTCCATTTCCTTCTGATCGCTGATTGATTATTGTAATTAGTTAGTTCTACTTACTGTTACTACTTACTCTTACTGTACTAGGAGTCTAGGACACTCAGTCACTGTGTTCATAGGCTACTAGCTCCTGCGTGCGTGCACTCACTGTCTGAGTGTACACACACCACCCACACTCCATTTCCTTCTGATCGCTGATTGATTATTGTAATTAGTTAGTTCTACTTACTGTTACTACTTACTCTTACTGTACTAGGAGTCTAGGACACTCAGTCACTGTGTTCATAGGCTACTAGCTCCTGCGTGCGGTCACTCACTGTCTGAGTGTACACACACCACCCACACTCCATTTCCTTCTGATCGCTGATTGATTATTGTAATTAGTTAGTTCTACTTACTTTTACTACTTACTCTTACTGTACTAGGAGTCTAGGACACTCAGTCACTGTGTTCATAGGCTACTAGCTCCTGCGTGCGGTCACTCACTGTCTGAGTGTACACACACCACCCACACTCCATTTCCTTCTGATCGCTGATTGATTATTGTAATTAGTTAGTTCTACTTACTGTTACTACTTACTCTTACTGTACTAGGAGTCTAGGACACTCAGTCACTGTGTTCATAGGCTACTAGCTCCTGCGTGCGTGCACTCACTGTCTGAGTGTACACACACTAAATTTACTTGTGATTACTACTGATTATTGTAACTGCTAGTTGTACTTCCTGACTGTTACTACTTACTTACTGTACTAGGGGACACTCACTCAGTCACCTCACCAACCAACCCACTCCATTAAAGTACCCCACTTTTCACCCGCCCTTTTACAAAACTTTTGTCTATACGCCCAAAACATTTAAGATGTCTGGAAGTGGCAGCCAGCGCGGTTTGGGCAAGGGGAAGGGCAGCAAGGGAATCAGGAGGAGAGGGAGCAGCATTGTGGCAAGCCGCGGCCGCGGGCGCGCCACCATGCACAGTTCCGCAGCAGCAGCAGCAGCGTCAGTGGCTAACATTCCTCCCATAGCCACTGGCCGTGGACGCCTTGGGCGCCGCCCAGCAGGAGCATCTGCAACTCACGCTGCAGAGACACAGCAGCAGCAGCGTGTAGCACCTGCTCCGATTTTCCTCCAGCCGGGTCGGAAACGTCCCATTGAGGAAAAGGATGCAGACACTGTGGTGCAACTCATGACGGAGGATGAGCAGCCCGCCATCAGCTCTGCATCCGAGGCCTCCACCCTCACCACCACCACCACCACCACCCCTGTTCGCAGCAGCCGCCCAGCAGGGTCTGGGGAGGAGGCCAGTTCACCGTCAGTCGCCGACCTCTCATTCAGCACTCTTTTGACCCCAGGCATGATGAGTCAATTGTCTGCTGTTGTTGGCGATTTTGAGGAGGAGATGCTGATGGGCACTTTGGGGGATGAGGGATTGGACAGCAAGACTGTGGCGACAGTCAAGCAGCCCATCCATGCATCAGGAGAGGAGTTTGGGGGGTCATCATCCCAGCAGGACATGTTTGAGGAGGGGGAGGATGATGTTGATGACCCGGTGACAGACAGAGACTGGGTGCCACCACCTCCAGGGGATGTCGTCCTCAGCAGCTCGGAGGAGGAGGAGGATGCGCTTGTGGGCCTTGCAAGGAGGCGCATCATTGCAAGCATTGGCAGCGACCCACAGCCTGCTGGTGTCTCAGGCTCAGCAGCAGCAGCAGCAGCATCAGCCAGTACCACCACCAGCCGCACCCAAGCCCCCCCCCCAACCACCACAGGGAGACAGGCAGCAGCGCTTCCATGCCGTAGGGGGATGTTTCTGTCACCAATCTGGCGCTTTTTCACCATGCCCACTGTGTACAGCAAGTACGCCACTTGCAACCACTGTCAGCGGAAGTTGAGCAGAGGTGCAGACCCCTTAAAGTTCAGCACCAGCTCGCTGATCAACCACCTTGCGGCTAAACATTTCCACCAGCATGAGGAGTTCCAGAGGCTGAAGGCATCTGGTGCTGGCAGTGGCACCACACCCATCACTGCACAGCCTTCAGCAGCAGCAACAGCAGCCACCCGCCCTCCTGCTCCTCCAGCAGCACCAGCAGGAGTGCGGAAACGCACTGCTCCTCCCCCCTCTGCAACTCCTGCCGCCGACACTGAGGCCTGTTCTGGCAGCCAGTCCTCAGTGGCCTCCTCCGCTGTGTCTGGTGATTCCCGTGTCAGCAAAAGGCCACGCCAGAGCCTTTTGAGCGAGTCCTTCCAGGGGGTGGTTAGGGCTCTGCCTCCCAGCAGCCGTCGCGTGCGGCAGCTGAACGGCTTGCTGGCACGGGCCATGTGCTCCCAACTCCTGCCGTACACGCTCGTGCAGGAGGGGAGCGACATGCGGGCGCTGCTTGCTTGTGCAGCCCCAGACTGGCAGCTCCCCAGCAGACACTTTTTCTCCCGCAAGGCCATTCCAGCACTGCACCGCTTTGTGATGGCCAATGTGGAGCGAGGGCTGGAGCACGCGGTTGGTGAAAGGGTCCACGTCACCATGGACTCCTGGAGCAGCCGCTTCGGGACAGGCCGCTACCTGTCCTTCACTGTCCACTGGGTCAGCTTGGTGGAAGGGGGTGAGGATGGGAGAGCAGCAGCGGGCACAGCAGCAGCAGCAGCAGCAACACAGTGGGTGGTGCCACCCCGCAGGGTCAGGGGAACTGCAGCGGGTTCCTCCGATCCTCTGCCATCCTCCGCCACACCTGGCCAAACCCCCCGCCTCAGCAGCAGCGTGAAGGCCCGCCACTGCCAAGCGCTGCTGCACTTGGTCAGCCTTGGCAAGACCAAGCTGACGGCAGCCCACGTGTTGGCCAAACTCCAGGAGCAGGAGAGGATTTGGCTGACCCCCAGAGGCCTCAGAGTCGGAGAGGTGGTGTCCGACAATGGGGCCAATCTGGTTGCTGCCATAGACAGGGGAAACCTGACCCACATCCCCTGTCTTGCCCACGTGCTGAACCTGGTGGTGCAGAAGTTCCTGCGCACCTACCAGGGGATGGGCGAACTGCTGGAAACGGCAAGGAATGTTGTGCGTCACTTCCGGCGCTCGGCTGCAGCCTGTGCGAGCCTGGAAGACGTGCAAAAGGAGCTGGATCTGCCACGCCATCGGCTGATCATTGACGTTCCGACTCGCTGGAACTCCACCCTGGCGATGTTGGAGCGTATGGTTGAACAGAGGCACGCTGTCAACCAGTACCTTGCCCTGGCCACTGTTTCCGCAGCTCGGAGAAGGGACAAGACCAGCAACATCCCGTCCATCGTCCCCGATGATGACTGGAGGCACATGCAGCAGGTGTGCTTTGTGCTGGCTCCCTTCCTGCAGGCCACAAACATGGTGAGCAGGGACCATGCTATGGTCTGCGAGTGGGTGCCCCTGGTTTCTCTGCTGAACAGGGCCCTCGATGGTTTGCTGGAACAGGGAGCGGCAGCCTTGGACCAGCAGGAGCGGCAACCAGCTGCGCAGTCCACCTCTGAGGGGGAGGAGGAGGAGGACTTGGTGGAGGTCCCTGACCTGGCTGCTGATGAGGGGGATCAGCACAGCGCAGCTGAGTTGGTGCGGGGGTGGAGAGAGGATGAGGCGGCAGAGGAGGAGGATGAGGACAGCACTGACGTCGATGTGCCAGCAGACGTGGCCCGCCTCTTCCCAATGGCAGCGCACATGCTGGCGTGCCTGCGCAGGGACCCCAGGGTGATCCAGATGAAGCAGAGGGAGGACATCTGGATCAGCATGATGTTGGACCCACGCCTCAAGGGGAAGTTGAGCCAGTTCCTGCCGCCTGCAGGAGGAGACCCAGCGCAACAAATAAGGAGCTTGCAGCAGGCCCTTGTTGAGCGCTTGGAGGAAGCCTTCCCCCAGCCTTCCACCCCCACTGTCCAGCAGCCAGCACAGAGGCAGCAGCAGGTGCCTGCATCCAGCAGCAGCAAGCGCCCCACAGACCTGCTGTCTCTCGGCCACGAGCTCTACAGGACTGTAGAGGCTCCGGCAGCAGTGACTAGAGAGGAGATGCATGCAGCAGCATCCTCCTCCGGTCACAGCCAGCGCCTGACCCGCATGGTGGCTGACTACATGGGGTCGTACAGCGGGCTTGACAGCGATGCCCCTGTTGATCCCATGGAGTATTGGGTCAAGCGCATGGAGATCTGGAGCGAGCTAGCGCAGTACGCCCTGGAAGTGCTGTCCTGCCCCCCTTCCAGCGTGCTGTCCGAGCGCTGCTTCAGTGCAGCTGGTGGTGTGGTCACCGAGAAACGCTCACGTCTGTCTCACAAGTCTGTGGACAGACTGACGTTTCTCAAGATGAACCAGGCGTGGGTGGAAGGCGAGTTCCTGGCCCCTGTTGTCGGCGAGAGGGGGACATGAACTGGCTGCCGGAACCATCGTTAATGTGCCTTACCACCCTTTACCACCTCCTGGCTCCTGCTCACTAAGCCAGCCTGGTTCACTTTGACTATTACGTCGCCTGCAGCCACACATTTTACACCTACAGTGGGCTGCTGTGTACTGCCCTTCTGCTGTCTGTCTGTGTTTCCCACTGCCAGGGTACACAGAATGACCTTCTTCTGCTGCCACTCTGCCACCAGCTATTACGTCAAACAATAGCTATATTGGTTGCAAAACCGAAACCAAACAAACCATTAAAAAAAAAAAAGGTTTAATTTTTCTGAGGTGCCCGGGTTGAAAACTGTGTTGTCCCAGTTGTGTATTGGACACAATGTGGGCTGCACGACCGCTGTCTGGGACCTCCTGTTGTGTTTATTTACGGCCCTGGTATCACCGCTAGGTACCAGGGCTATTATGTCACGCTGCCTACCTGCTGCCACACTCACACTGCTCCTCCATACCTCCTCCTGCTGCTGCTGCTGCTGTCTGTCTGTGTTTCCCACTGCCAGGGTACACAGATGATTTACCTTCTGCTGCCACTCTGCCACCAGCTATTACGTCAAACAATAGCTGCTCGCCTACTCCTCCATTCCTCCTCCTGCTGCTGCTGTCTGTCTGTGTTTCCCACTGCCAGGGTACACAGAATTACCTTCTTCTGCTGCCACTCTGCCACCAGCTATTACGTCCAAAAATAGCTAAATTGGTTGTAAAACCAAAAACCAAAAAACCATTAAAAAAAAAAAAGGTTTAATTTTTCTGAGGTGCCCGGGTTGAAAACTGTGTTGTCCCAGTTGTGTATTGGACACAATGTGGGCTGCACGACCGCTGTCTGGGACCTCCTGTTGTGTTTATTTACGGCCCTGGTATCACCGCTAGGTACCAGGGCTATTATGTCACGCTGCCTACCTGCTGCCACACTCACACTACTCCTCCATTCCTCCTGCTGCTGCTGTCTGTCTGTGTTTCCCACTGCCAGGGTACACAGAATTACCTTCTGCTGCCACACTGCCACCAGCTATTACGTCAAACAATAGCTGCTCACATAATTACTCTCCTCCATTCCTCCTCCTGCTGCTGCTGCTGTCTGTCTGTGTTTCCCACCGCCAGGGTACACAGATTTACCTTCTGCTGCCACTCTGCCACCAGCTATTACGTCAAAAAATAGCTATATATCTGTGTAATTGGTTGTAAAACCAAAACTACAAAACCATTACAAAAAAAGGTTTAATTTTTCTGAGGTGCCCGGGTTGAAAACTGTGTTGTCCCAGTTGTGTATTGGACACAATGTGGGCTGCACGACCGCTGTCTGGGACCTCCTGTTGTGTTTATTTACGGCCCTGGTATCACCGCTAGGTACCAGGGCTATTATGTCACGCTGCCTACCTGCTGCCACACTCACACTGCTCCTCCATACCTCCTCCTGCTGCTGCTGCTGCTGTCTGTCTGTGTTTCCCACTGCCAGGGTACACAGATGATTTACCTTCTGCTGCCACTCTGCCACCAGCTATTACGTCAAACAATAGCTGCTCGCCTACTCCTCCATTCCTCCTCCTGCTGCTGCTGTCTGTCTGTGTTTCCCACTGCCAGGGTACACAGAATTACCTTCTTCTGCTGCCACTCTGCCACCAGCTATTACGTCCAAAAATAGCTAAATTGGTTGTAAAACCAAAAACCAAAAAACCATTAAAAAAAAAAAAAGGTTTAATTTTTCTGAGGTGCCCGGGTTGAAAACTGTGTTGTCCCAGTTGTGTATTGGACACAATGTGGGCTGCACGACCGCTGTCTGGGACCTCCTGTTGTGTTTATTTACGGCCCTGGTATCACCGCTAGGTACCAGGGCTATTATGTCACGCTGCCTACCTGCTGCCACACTCACACTACTCCTCCATTCCTCCTGCTGCTGCTGTCTGTCTGTGTTTCCCACTGCCAGGGTACACAGAATTACCTTCTGCTGCCACACTGCCACCAGCTATTACATCAAACAATAGCTGCTCACATAATTACTCTCCTCCATTCCTCCTCCTGCTGCTGCTGCTGTCTGTCTGTGTTTCCCACCGCCAGGGTACACAGATTTACCTTCTGCTGCCACTCTGCCACCAGCTATTACGTCAAAAAATAGCTATATATCTGTGTAATTGGTTGTAAAACCAAAACTACAAAACCATTACAAAAAAAGGTTTAATTTTTCTGAGGTGCCCGGGTTGAAAACTGTGTTGTCCCAGTTGTGTATTGGACACAATGTGGGCTGCACGACCGCTGTCTGGGACCTCCTGTTGTGTTTATTTACAGCCATGGTATCACCGCTAGGTACCAGGGCTATTATGTCACGCTGCCTGCCTCATTGACTGCATGCTGCCACACACTCATCCTCCTCCTCCTGCTGCTAAATTTACCTCCTGCTGTCTGTGTGTTTCCACTGCCAGGGAGCACATACAATGGCGCTTCCAACATGCGTGCGCCACCAGCTATTTGTTGTTACGCTCAAAAATAGCTGCATTTCTTTAAAAAAAAAAAATGAAAAGAGAAATAAGTGACGAAGAAGACGATATAGAAGAAGATGAAGAAGAAGAAGAAGATGAAGAAGATGAAGAAGAAGATGAAGAAGATGAAGAAGAAGATGAAGAAGATGAAGAAGAAGATGAAGAAGAAGATGAAGAAGATGAAGAAGAAGATGAAGAAGAAGAAGAAGAAGAAGAAGAAGATGAAGAAGATGAAGATGAAGAAGATGAAGAAGAAGATGAAGAAGATGAAGATGAAGAAGAAGATGAAGAAGATGAAGATGAAGATGAAGATGAAGAAGATGAAGAAGAAGATGAAGAAGATGAAGAAGAAGATGAAGAAGAAGAAGAAGAAGAAGAAGAAGAAGAAGAAGATGAAGAAGAAGATGAAGAAGATGAAGATGAAGATGAAGATGAAGAAGATGAAGATGAAGAAGATGAAGAAGAAGATGAAGAAGATGAAGAAGAAGATGAAGAAGAAGAAGAAGAAGAAGAAGAAGAAGAAGATGAAGAAGATGAAGATGAAGAAGATGAAGAAGAAGATGAAGAAGATGAATATGAAGAAGATGAAGAAGATGAAGAAGAAGATGAAGAAGATGAAGATGAAGAAGATGAAGAAGATGAAGATGAAGAAGATGAAGAAGAAGATGAAGAAGATGAAGAAGAAGATGAAGAAGAAGAAGAAGAAGAAGAAGAAGAAGATGAAGAAGATGAAGATGAAGAAGATGAAGATGAAGATGAAGAAGAAGATGAAGAAGATGAAGAAGAAGATGAAGAAGAAGAAGAAGAAGAAGATGAAGAAGATGAAGATGAAGAAGATGAAGAAGAAGATGAAGAAGATGAAGATGAAGATGAAGAAGAAGATGAAGATGAAGAAGATGAAGAAGATGAAGATGAAGAAGATGAAGATGAAGAAGATGAAGAAGAAGAAGAAGAAGATGAAGAAGAAGAAGAAGATATAGAAGAAGAAGAAGAAGATATAGAAGATAAAGAAGAAGAAGAAGAAGAAGTATATACAGTACTGAACAAAATTCTGGACACAACTTCTCTTTTCACCTTTTTTTTTTTTTAAAGGAACATCCCCACATAATCACTTGCTGTTGTCACTTGGAAAAAAATATGTTTCTTGCATCATTAACCCTCAAAACAAGTGTTGGGAAGCTATTTAAGGCCAATTCGAATAGTCAGCTCGAATAGTTAGCTCGAATACCGACTCAAATAGTGAGCTCGAAGTCCGAGGTCGAATCGAATAGTAAAAATTATTCGACTCGAATATTCGACTGACCTCGAATAATTTACTATTCGAATTCGACCAAACTCGAATTTTAAAAAGGGGTATTACTTTTTGGAATTATGGCCATACTCTAGAAAACATCTGGTAAGTGGAGAACTGCTTAACAACTTCGAAATACACTAGAAGGGGTCACTGTAGATAATCCTCTCAACACATCTATGTTGTTCTTGTGTTCTTTTAGGTGAGACTGGGATCTCAGAAGGGCAACAAAATGTGAAACAGGTAAAAAGGGTGTCCAAGGCACCTTTAGCCCCTTTCAGGGGACAAGGTGTTTTTGTTTATGTTTCTGGCTAGTGTTGATCAGATACCTCATTATCCTATTCGAGTTTGGTCGAATTCGGATAGTAAAAACTATCCGAATTCACTCGAAGTTCGATATTCGAGTTAATCGAATATCTGATTCGACCTCGGATATCCGACGTCACTATCCGAGTCTGTATTCGAGTAAAATATTCGAGCTGGCCTTAAATAGCTTTTAAAACTTGTATTGGAGGTCAATGATGCATGAAACCACCTTTTTTATGAAGAAAAACATCAAGTGATTATGTGGTGATGTAGTAGTTATAAAAAAGGTATCAAAAATAGTAAATTAACTTCATGAAAAGTGTTTGCATGAGAAGGTGTGTCCAAAATGGTTGTTGGAAGTCTTCATTTACGTCGTCTTCATCTTCTTCTTCTTCTTCTTCTATATCTTCTTCTTCTTCTATATCTTCTTCTTTTTCTGCTTCTTTTATATCTTCTTCTACTCAAATCTTCTTCATCTTCTACTTCTTGTATCTTCCTCTTCCTCTTCTTCTATATCTTCTTCTTCTTCTTCTTCTTCTTCTTCTATATCTTCTTCTTCTTCTTCTTCTTCTTCTTCTTCTTCTTCTTCTTCTTCTTCTCTTTCTACTACTTCTTCTTCTTCTTCTTCTTCTTCTTCTTCTTCTTCTTCTTCTTCTTCTTCTTCTTCTTCTTCTTCTTCTTCTTATTATTATTATTATTATTATTATATATCTTCTTTCGTCTTCTATATCTTCTTCTTCATCGTCTTCTTCTTCTATATCTTCTTCTTCTATATCTTCTTCTATATCTTCTTCTTCTATATCTTCTTCTTCTATATCTTCTTCTTCTTCTTCCTCTTCTTCTCTATCATTATATTATCTGTCTTGGTTTTCCTTTCTTTTGTAATATTTTTTTTACTTCATTTGTGGAAATATTTTATTTTAAAAACACCATAGTTATATTTGTGTTGATGGCGTATTAGGTAGTGGCACATTGCAAGCCACAGCACCTTTTTCTGTGTACCCTGGCGGTGGTAAAACACAGACATCAGCAGGAGGAGGAAGTAGTTGCAAGTTGTAGTGTGGTAATAGCTGGTAGGAGAGTGGGTGGCAGCAGAAAATGGTTCTTCTTCTGTTCTCCCTGGCAGTGGTAGCAGCACACAGACAGCAGAAGCTCAATGCAGCTACAGGAGGAGGAGTAGTGTGTGTCAGGCGGTGTGATGTGACTGACATAATAGGCCCTGGTTCCTAGCGGTGGTACCAGGGCCGTAAATAAACAGCATGAGGTTCCAGACAGCGGTCGTGAAGCCCACATTGTGTCCAATGCACAATTGGGACAGCACAGTTTTCAACCCGGACACCTCTAAATTACAAAAAAAAAAAAATTCAAATTGATGCAGCTATTTTTGAGCGTAATAGCTGGTGGCGCATGGGCAGCAGCACCTTGTAATGTGTTCCCTGGCAGTGGAAAGATACAGACAGCAGGAGGAAATACAGCAGCAGGCAGCGTGAGGAGGATGAGTGTGTGGCAGACTGGAAGCAGGCAGCAGGCAGGAGGGCAGGCAGCGAGACATAATAGGCCCTGGTTCCTAGCGGTGGTACCAGGGCCTTAAACGACAGCGGTTGTGAAGCCCACATTGTGTCCAATACACAATTGGGACAGCAGTTTTCAACCCGGACACCTCTAAATTAATTTATTTTTATTTTTTTCAAAATAATGCAGGCAGCTATTTTTAAGCGTAATAGCTGATGGCGCATGGGCAGCAGCACCTTGTTATGTGTTCCCTGGCAGTGGAAACATACAGACAGCAGGAGGAAATACAGCAGCAGGCAGCGTGAGGAGGATGAGTGTGTGGCAGACTGGCAGCAGGCAGCAGGCAGGAGGGCAGGCAGCAAGACATAATAGGCCCTGGGTCCTAGCGGTGGTTCCAGGGACATAAATAAACACCATGAGGTTCCAGACAGCGGTCATGAAGCCCACATTGTGTCCAATACACAATTGGGACAGCACAGTTTTCAACCCGGACACCTCTAAATTAATTACAATTTATTTTTTTCAAATTGATGCAGCTATTTTTGAGCATAATAGCTGGTGGCGCATGGGCAGCAGCACTTTGTAATGTGTTCCCTGGCAGTGGAGACACAGACAGCAGGAGGAAATACAACAGCAGGCAGCGTGAGGAGCTTTAGTGTGTGGCAGACTGGCAGGCAGCAGGCAGCAGGCAGGAGAGCAGACTGCGAGACATAAAAGGCCCTGGGTCCTAGCGGTGGTTCCGGGGCCGTAAATAAACACCATGAGGTTCCAGACAGCGGTCGTGAAGCCCACATTATGTCCAATACACAATTGGGACAGCACAGTTTTAAACCCGGACACCTCTAAAATAATTTAATTTTTTTTTCAAAATAATGCAGGTAGCTATTTTTGAGCGTAAATAGCTGGTGGCGCATGGGCAACAGCACCTTGTAATGTGTTCCCTGGCAGTGGAGACACAGACAGCAGGAAGAAATACAGCAGCAGCAGGTGTAATGTGTGTGCGCCACTTCATGTCCCCCTCTTGCCGACAACAGGGGCCAGGAATTCGCCTTCCACCCAAACCTGGTTCATTTTGAGAAACGTCAGTCTGTCCACAGACTTGCGAGACAGACGAAATCGCTTCTCAGTGACGACTCCACCGGCTGCACTGAAGCAACGCTCTGACAGTACACTGGAATTGGGGCAGGAGAGCACTTCCAGGGCGTACTGCGCAAGCTCGCTCCAGATCGGCAGGTGCTTGACCCAATACTCCATGGGATCAACAGGGGCAACGCTGTCAAGCCCGCTGAAGGACCCCATGTAGTCAGCCACCATGCGGGTCAAGCGCTGTCTGTGACTGGAGAAGGATGCTGCTGCAGGCACCTCCTCTCTAGTCCTTGGCAGCTCTACACTCATGTAGAGCTCGTTGGTCAGAGACAGCAGGTCTGTGGTGCACGTGCGCGTGCTGCTGGTGGATGCAGGCACCTGCTGCTGCCTCTGTGCTGGCTGGACAGTGGGGGTGGATGGCTGAGGGAAGGCTTCCTCCAAGCGCTCAACAAGGGACAGCTGCAAATCCCTCATTTGTTGCGCACGGTCTCCTCCTGCAGGCAGGAACTGGCTGAGCTTCCCCTTCAGACGTGGGTCCAGCATCATACAGATCCAGATGTCCTCCCTCTTTTTCATCTGGATGACCCTTGGGTCCTTGCGCAGGCACCTCATCATGTGCGCTGCCATTGGGAAGAGTCTGGCCACATCTGCTGGCACATAATCGGCAGCCCCAGAGCCAACAGTGCTGTCCTCCTCTTCCTCTGCCACCTCCACCTCATCCTCTCTCCACCCCCGCACCAGTCCAGCTGCGCTCTGCTGCTCCCCCTCATCAGTAGCAAGGTCAGGGACCTCCACCAACTCCAAGCCCTCCTCCTCAGAGGTGGCCTGTGAAGCTGCCTGCAGCTCCTGCTGGTCCAAGGCTGCCACTCCCTTTTCCAGCAGTGCATACAGGGCCCTGTCCAGCACACACACCAAGGGGACCCACTCGCACACCATTGCATGGTCCCTGCTTACCATGTTGGTGGCCTGCAGGAAGGGTGCCAGGACTGAGCACACCTGCTGCATGTGCCCCCAGTCCTCTGTGGAGATGATGGACGGGAGGTTGGTGGCGGCACACCCAGTTGCAGTGATGGAGGCAACTGTTGCTCGTGCAACGTACTGGCTGACAGCCTGCCTCTGTTCAACCAGATGCTCCAACATCGCCAGGGTGAAGTTCCAGTGAGTTGGAACATCGATCATGAGCCGGTGCTGTGGCAGGTGCAGCTCCTTCTGCACCTCTTCCAGGCTCGCTACGGCTGCAGGCGAGTGCCGGAAATGACGCACAACCTTCCTTGCTGCCTCAAGGAGTCGGTCCTTCCCCTGGTAGGTCCGCAGGAACTTTTGGACTACCAGGTTCAGGACGTGCGCCAGGCAGGGGATGTGGGTCAGGTCTCCCCTTCTGATTGCAGCAACCAGGTTTGCCCCATTGTCGGACACCACCTCTCCGACTCTGAGGCCTCTGGGGGTCAGCCAATTCCTCTCCTGCTCTTGGAGTTTGGCCAGGACATGGTTCGCCGTCAGTTTGGTCTTCCCCAGGCTGACCAATTCCAGCAGCGCTTGGCAGTGGCGGGGATTCACGCTGCTGCTGAGGCGGGGGGTTTGGGCTGGTGTGCCGGAGGATGGAAGCGGATCAGAGGAACCTGCTGCAATTCCACTGACCCTGCATGGTGGCACCACCCATTGCGTTGTTGGTGCTGCTGCTCTGACAGTGCCCGATGCTGCTCCCCCCTCCTCACCCCCTTCCACCAAGCTGACCCAATGCGCGGTGAAGGACAGATAGCGGCCTGTCCCAAACTGGCTGCTCCATGAGTCCATGGTGACAAGGACCCGTTGACCCACCGCGTGATCCAGTCCTCTCCCGACATTGGCCATCACAGAGCGGTGAAGTGTAGACATGGCCACGCGTGTAAAATAATGTCGTCTGGAGATTGGCCAATCGGGGGCTGCACACATCAGGAGCGCACGCCTGTCGATCCCCTCCTGCACAAGGGAATAAAACAGGAGTTGGGAGCACATGCCAGCAAGCCGTTCAGCTGACACACGCGACGGATGCTGGGAGGCAGAACCCTGACCACCCCCTGGAAGGTGTCGCTGAGCAGGGTCTGGCGACGCCTTTTGCTGGGACGAGAATCACTGGAGGGAGCAGAGGAGGCCACTGAGGACTGGCTGCCAGAACAGGCCTCAGTGTCGGCGGCAGGAGTTGCAGAGGGAGGAGGAGCAGTGCGTTTCTGACGCACTCCTGGTGGTGCTGCTGGAGGAGGTGGAGGAGGGCGGGTGGCTGCTGCCGACGGCTTCGCAGTGGTGGCGGGTCTGCCACTGCCAGCTTCTTTCAACTTCATGAACTCCTCATGCTCATGTAAGTGTTTCCCTGCCAGATGGTTCACCAAAGAGGTGGTGCCGTACGCAGAGGGCTCCTTCCTTCTGCTGAGCTGCTGGCGGCACTGGTTGCAGGTGGCATACTTGCACTCCACATATGGCAGGGTGAAAAAAACTCCAAATTGGGGAGGTGAAGTTGCCCCTTCGGCTGGAAGGTGCTGCTGCCGCTGGTCTCCCTGTGGTGGTTGAGGGGGGGGGTTTCTTGGTGCGGCTGGTGGCACTGGCAGAACTCTCCGCCTCCGGATCAGCACCCTGTGTGGCCTGCATACCACGCCCACTTCTGATCCTGCCTATGCCTGCGATGCTGATCCTTCTAGCAAGGCCCGCAGGCGCATCCTCCTCCTCCTCAGAGCTGATGACATCCCCAGGATCGGCCACCCAGTCTCTGTCCTTCACCCTGTCATCATCATCCTCCCCCTCCGCAAACATGTCCTGCTGGGATGACCCCACAAACTCCCCTTCTGCATGCATGGGCTGAGGGACAGTCACCACTGTCTGACTGTCCAAAGCATCATCCCCCAAAGTGCCCATCAGCATTTTTTCCTCCTCCATTGCCAATTCTGCCGCAACAGCACTCCATAGCCCCGCTGTGCTTGGGGATAAGAAGGTGCTGAGTGACAGGGTGCTGGTGTTGCCCACTGGGGCTGGAGAACTACACTCCTCCTCCTCCTCCCCAGGCAGTGCTGGGCGGCTGCTGCTGCTCTTGCGAACAGGAGTGGTGGCGGGGGTGGAGGACTCGGTTCCAGAGCTAATGGTGGCCTGCTCATCCACCATCAGTTCCACCACAGAGTCTGCGTCCTTCTCCTCAATAGGACGGCTACGACCTGGCGGTGGGAGGAACAGCTGCGCCACACGCTGCTGCTGCTGCTGTGTCTCTGCAGCGTGACTCCCAGCTGTTGGGCGGCCAAGGCGTCCACGGCCAGTGGCCAATGGCGGAATAGCCACTGGTGCAGACGCAGAACTGCGCATGGTGGTGGTGGTGGTGCGGCTGCCATGCCCACGACCTCCTCTCTTGCCGATGCTCTTGCTGCCCCTGCCCAAACCGCGGCTGCCAGTGCCAGACATCGTATATTTTTAATATTATACAAATGAAAAAAAAAGTCATGTATAGGCGGGTGGGACAAGTGGAGTACTTTAATAGGGTGGGACTGGTGGTGGTGGTGGGTGTGTGAGGTGACGGACAGGTGTACTCTACAGCAGAGATCGGTGTAGCGCTAACGAGAGAGTGCGCAGTGCGCACACAAAGACCCTAGCTGGCGCTGACTGACGGTGTCCCTATACACAGACTACAGTACAAGTCAGCAAATACACAATACAAGTAATATAAACAATAGGACGGGTGTAGCACTAACGAGAGGGTGCGGACAGCGCAGACATGCACTGCGCACACAAAGACCCTAGGTAACGCGGTGACGGACGGTCCCTATACACAGACTAGAGTACACTACAGTACTAACTAAACAATGGAAGAATCTAGCTAAACAATAGAACAGGTGTGACTAGATTACAGAGAGCAGATACAGGACAGGTATAGCAGTAAAGCTGGGCCTTGCTAACTACAAAATAGTACAATAGTCTATCTAACACAGAAGTAGTACAGTAGAGTAGGACAGGTGAGAGAACAGGTAACTAGAGACTAGAGCACAGAGCAGGGCAGGCTGCCTTGCCTAGGCACAGGGCCTAGCTGCTGCAGCTGCAGCAGCACCAGTGACAGTCTCCCTCCCTAGTCCCTAATCACACAAACTAAACTGCTTAAAATACAATCTATCTACAATACAAAGCAATACAGGTGAATATCAAGTGTTGGAGTGTAAAAACGCTTAGTGTATTGAACAATATATGCACTTGCACAGACAAAAAGCACTGGAGCAGTCTCTCTCAGTACAGTCAGTCAGTAACTTACAAGCAGGACGAGTGAGACAACATGGCGCCCGCTATTTATAGAGGGAGGCTTAGCCAGGCTCCCCCTCTGTGATTGGCTGCAATCAGAGGGCTGGGAGCCCTCTGATTCGCTTGTGAGGACTCGAGGTGACATCTGACGTGACGCTATCCGAGTGGATGACGCTATCCGAGCTCGGATAGCTAGGATATCTCCGGATAGCTGATTGCTATCCGAGTGTGCTCGGATACCACAGCCCGGATAGCTAATACTATTCGAGCTCGGTATTCGAGCTCGAATAGTGAAAAAAGAGCTAGGATATCCGAGTATCTCGGATATCCTAGCTCGGATGAGCATCACTGTTTCTGGCATTTGTGTTGTTGTACTGGATATGGCAGACAGGTGGAGCCAAATAGGCTCATAGATAGACCTATCCCTATCCAAGTCTACCACTGAAAAGGGTATAATACCATGGTATATATGAAGTGAATGATAGTTAATGATTGTAAAATAGGATGCAACAAGTGTATAGCCTTTACTTGTAAGAGAAATTTAACTTGAACTTTCTTCTCCAGCTTTACCGGTGCACCGGCTGTAAAGAAAAGAAGATAAAGTTGATATACTGTATGTAGTGTGAAAGAAATGGATATGTTGTGAATTAATTTCTTGGGTTGCATACTTACCACTTGTTTCGGTTACAACTAAATTCTTAATATTCTCAATTAAGTCAGTGTCTGGTGGATTCCTTTCAGTTGGGTAGGGAACTAGAGTCAAAACAGGTTACACACCTTGGTAAAGAGGGAACCACAACATATTCTAACATAAATTGCCACGAGCAGGGAAGGGTCGTTGGTCTCTGAGGTTTCCTGCTGGGGCACTTGCACCCATATTTTGCAAGAGTAAATTCATAGTATTTTGGATCCAGTGCCCTGATTTCTGAAGATTCTTCACTTAATTTTGGTATTTTGATAAAAACATATTTTCTTTTCGCAGATTAATTATCAAACCACTGACTCCCTCCTGAGCAATAGAAAAATGTATCCAACTTTATACCGTCTTTTAAAAGATGATCGGATCCGTTATGCAGCTATCATAAACTGTCTGCTACACTTTGGATGGAACTGGGTTGGACTGGTGGCACCAAGTGATAACATTAGTGAGATGGAGTTACAAGGACTGAGCAAGATGATGACCCAACATGGGATCTGCATTGAGTATATGATTAGTTTGAAAGTTGACTTCAAGACTCATGTACATTGTGTTGAAGTTCTTAAGAAAAAGACAGCTAAAGTTGTAGTAATATGTGGCATTTACTCACTGTTTACATATTATTTTTTAGATGGGTTGGAAAATATCAACACAAACATCACCTTGATTCTTCATGAGTCATGGAGAAATGCAATTGGTGTGATCCAGTTTCCAGCTAGGTTACTTAACTGCAGTTTAATTTTTGTGTGGCCTGAACCTATGTTTTCCAAAGTAACAGCTTTTATTAGAGAAGTCCTCTCAACCATCCATCCACTTGACCCAATACGGGAAGACCTCTGGCTACTGACTTTTTCTTGTCTTTCTTCAAATATACGTAAAAATGCAATCTTTGGACAAAAGTTTCACATTTCTGGATTGAATTGCTCAGAAGTACATCATATTAGGTCGGCTTACTCTAAAATATTATTGAGAAAGCCCTTCTATACATGTCTTGCAGTATACGTTCTGGCTGATGCCCTGAGGTTACTGTACTCAATAAAACGTGCATCCAGAAAGTACAGAGTAGCAGAAGTGGTGAGTTGTTGTTATAATTGTTATCATTATTGCTACTATATTGTATGTGTTGAATACCCGCATAAATATGTAATGTAGCCATTGTTCCAGCTGACATGCGCTCGCACACACACACACACACACACACACACACACACACACACACACACACACACACACACACACACACACACACACACACACACACACACACACACACACACACACACACACACACACACAGTATACACACACACATACACACACACAGTATACACACACACACACACACACACAGTACACACACACACACACACAGTATACACACACACACACACACACACACACACACACAGTACACACACACACACACACACACACAGTACACACACACACACACACACACAGTACACACACACAGTACACACACACACACACACACCACACACACAGTACACACACACACACACACCCCACACACAGTACACACACACGCACAGTACACACACACACACACACACACAGTACACACACACACAGTATGCGCACACACACACACACACACACACACACACACACACACACACACACACACACACACAGCACACACACACACACAGTACACACACCCACACACCCACACACACACACACACACACACACACACACACACAAACACACACACACACACACAGTACACACACACACACACACACAGTACACACACACATACACACACACACACACACACCCCACACACAGTACACACACACACACAGTACACACACACACACACACAGTGCACACACACACACCGGTAGTATGAGGTAGCTTTTGTGTTTGGTAGCAAGAGGTGTCCTCCAGTATTAGGGATAGGGAGCCATAAGTAGTCCCTAGTACAGGTTACCAGAGATGCCCCCAGTATAAATAGCCTGAGGCAGCCTCCCAAAATAGATAGCAAGAGGTGCTCCCCAGCATTGGTAGCCACAGGTGACCGTATTAGGTAGCAAGATGCAGCTCCCACGCAGAGTGGTGAGCGGAGTGGGAAAGAGAAGTGACTCATCTCTTCAGACTCCTCCATGAGCACCACATCTATGGCTCCAGTGGCGTCTTTCTTCATGTAATACACCGGTGTGTGCTGGAGACTCACGTGATGAGAGATGATGCTGGAGCCAATGGGACGGGATGTCTAGAAGGAAGGTGGATCATTGGTGCAGTGCGGAGAGGGAAATTACTTCTCCCTTCACTCTGCTCACCCCTCTGCACTTCAGGGCTCCCATGGTGGATCTCTTTATCCCTTTTCACTGAGTTTGGGTCCCCCTTGGCAACAGGCTCCATAGCAGCTGCTATGGTGGTCCCTATGCCACTGGATGTTCTGTCAGCTATAAAATCAGATTTCCAATGCAGATCAGACATGGTACAACGAAGAGAGTTAAACTTGTAATATGTTATGCATGCAGGACAATAAAGTAAATGTATGAGGATTTTGATATGTATACGTGAGGCAAGTTTTGTACAGATAATACTCAGTCATCAATTTCATAGATCTAAGCAAAGTGTATATCTCATATGCTGCCCCTTTATTTAATTGCCCATATGTGATGAAGGCCTGCTGCTCCTCAAGGTCACACGCACACTTTACCTAAACACAATATAGTCCATTTATGAGGGCACTGCCAGAGAGTATACTAGTCCCTTCAAAGCCTGATGAGTCCCAAGGGTTATCCCTGAAACCAGATCCGCTCCTCAGCCAGGCACACAGGAACGGGATCACAGGAGAGGAACCAAAAAAAACAAAGGAACACATAATCATAGCATAGTCTGTAAGGATTGCTGAATACGGGGGCCACCACCCTGGGATAGGTTCCTCTGTGGGGGAAACACACTCATAGGGTCACCCTTGTCACAAGGTGCTGTGGTTGTACAAGGTGGCACACTTACCTTCTACCTAGGCTGCCCTGGCCAACACACAGCAACATACGCTTAATGGATCACTCATCAATCCTCTATTTGTAGTCCTTATTCGTGACATTAGACCTCAAAAAAGGGGATAAGAGACCATCATAGCGCTGACACCTCATACACAATGGGTGAACTGTGTTTCCAACACACTGCATTCACTACTGCTCACCCTTTTCTTTCTTTTATTAAAATAGTGTTTATTCAACAAAAAGGAACATATGACAGAATATGCAGTGTAGCAGTGCGCCTCCTAACCTTTCCAACATTCTGTAAAGTAAAGTCTGACATCAATTATTAAATCAATCAAAATATATAGATTCAGAATCAATTACTGTATATATAGTGATCGTCACATAATATATAGAGCTTAGATTACATTTACATTTCCAAATATTATATCTCTCACAAGGTCATAATCAGCAAGACCAGCGGTATCTACGCATAAAGCCCATATTTTCTCAAATTTCTGAGGGGAATAAGTAGGGGGGGGGATGGGGGAAGGAGGGGTGGCATGGATCAGGAGCTGGGGGGCATGGTCTTGCACGGCAGGGGTGCTCGTATACCCCTTTTCAAAATCCGAATTGATCCGGATCCGGATACCCAGATCCGGATCGGATATCCGAGTTCAACATTTTCCAATCCAGATCCGGATCGGATATCTGACCTCAGTATCCGGCGTATCCGGGTGGAATCGGATATCTGGATAGAAAAAACGTAAGTGGCCTTTAAATTGCTTTAAAAATGTTTTCTCTCAGTGAGCATTCAGCAAGCCGGGACAATATGTCTCATCATGGCAGCCCTCCTTATTATACAGGGGGGCTAGCCAGTGTTCCTTTCTGTGATTGGGTGCCAGGGTTTAGGCTGGGAGCCCTCTGATTGGCTCAATAAGATCAGGTGGTGCTGGTCAGGGTTTCCCTCTGTGATTGGTTGCTAGGGCTTCTGCTGGGAGCCCTCTGATTGGCTTCCAGGATGTCCTGGACATCTTACAATATTTCAGTGGTCAGATATCCACGGATATCTGCGGTATCTGCTGATATCCGCATAGCCCAGCCAATTATCCGCAGATAGCTATCCGGATTTGCCCAGGTATCCGGAATCCAGATCAGCGGTCGGATAGCTAAAAAAAGGTCGGATATCCAGGTTACCCGGATATCCAGAATCCAGATCAGCATCCTTGTTGCACGGTCTTGTGTCCAATGTTATAATGCAAAAAGCACAGCAGAAACTGAAAGCCTTATAGGTTACTTTCTCCATCGATCACTCATGCCTCCTCCACTTCCTGTTTAGTTAGCAAGTGCAGTGCAGCCAGCCAATCAGCATGCAGGGATTGAAGCTGGCTGCAAGACACTTGCTAACTAACCAGGAAGTGTAGGAGATGTGTTTAATGGAGCATGTAATGTATACTGCTTGTGCTGTGTTTTTTTTTGCATTATTATATTAGGTAACAAACTGCCCATCACTGTCCCTGCCCCCTCCCCACCACCACTGCAGTGGTGGTGGGGTCTAATGTTGCACCACTGAAAGCAATGTGTGTGCTGTGCACATGAAGTAAGTTGCACCATGTGCACAATGCCCATTGCATAGTTTGCGTGAATGCACTGGTTGTGCCACAATCGCTAAAGATCCAGCTTATTGGATTGTTAGTGATGCCCAACACCCAAGGGTTGCACAATTGCAGAGTTCTCAACATTCCACTGCCTGCCGGATGCCACTCTATTGCACACATAGCCAGCTAGCAACAGGTGCATCGTCAGCCATATGTACAGCATGGTTAATGCTCTGTTGTTTCAGAGATCGACAAGACATCCCCCCATAGGGATGTAGCTTTAGTTTCGGGTGTGTAATTATCACACTACTGCAGCCAAAAAGATCATCAGTGGGGTTGTGTAGAAGGGCAAGTGAGCAGATGGGTCTCCCAATGATCCTCTCCACCGACCTGATGACCCTCTGTTGTTTGTGTCACTGGCAGTGGCACCAGTGGGGTTGCTCAGATAGCCCTGATCACGAGTACGAGTGATCATGAGCATGACTCCACCCACTTTCGAATTGAGGCATAATCATGATCTCAAGTAGAAAGGGATATCCGACTTAAGTGAGGTTTCAAGTCGAATAACCGCATGCAATCACTAATCACGAGTTGGTGAGTAAAAACTTGCCGACTTTTTTGCCGACGGTTAGTAGCAAAGCCCCTTTACATGCTACAAACACCAAACACCATCTTTCTACAGCCATATTGCGGCTGTATAGTGATCCCCAGTTCCAGAGGGGTTTCCAGGGGGTCCGTATGCACTGCGTACGGACCCCCTGGAAACTCCATTAAGAAATTGATTGCTCTTTTATTTGATATATGTAAATTTACACTACCGCTAGGCTTGCTACCTTAAAGAGAATCTGTACTCTAAAATTCTTACAATAAAAAGTGTACCATTCTATTCATTATGTTCTCCTGGGCCCCTCTGTGCTGTTTCTGCCACTCCCTGCTGCAATCCTGGCTTGTAATTGTCAGTTTTAGGCAGTGTTTACAAACAAAAGACATGGCTGCTAACCAGAGTGTGATAGGCTGAGAGGAGAGCTTGTAGAGGATGTGTAAAGCTTCTGCCAATGACAAGCAGTGCTGCACATTCCACACATTCCAGCCTCAGCCTGACAGAGCCGACAGAGGAAAGAAGATACGATTTATTACAGAGACAGTGCAACTAGAAAAGGCTGCAGTATGCCAAAGCAAATTAGAACAGGAATAGGAACGTATAGGATAGAAGAAATAAAGCTCAACATTTTGTTACAGAGTCTCTTTAACTGTCATTTATCACAATTAAATGCTCTTTGAAACTTTAAAATCGATTTTCTCAAAAACTATAAGGTCTTTAGAAAAAAAAAACCTCTTATTCCCACTGTTCTTCTTAACATATTCTGCAAATTTGGTGTTTCTAGCATGTAAGGGGGCTTTGCTATTAACCCTTAAAGAAGACGGCAGGTTTTTAATCGTGAATACCGACTCATGATCCCGAGTAAGGGCCTATTTCCACTACACGCAGATTGGATGCAGAATAGATGCAGAAAAACTCCAATGAATGCCTATGGGAAAATCTGCGTCAGAAAAATCGCATTTAGTGGAAACAGTCCCATAGGCATTCATTGGAGTCAGTTTTTCTGCATCCAATATGCATGTAGTGGAAACAGGCCCTAACTTGGGATCACAAGTCGTGTAACAAGTGTGATCACGAGTGCATTTGTGATCGGCATTCGTGATCAAGAGCCGGTCACTAGTGCCGAACTCGTGATCGCAAAAAACAGCTCGTGGGTTCCCGGTTTGAATCTCAGCCAATTCAACATCTGCAAGGAGTTTGCATGTCCTCCCCATGTCTGTGTGGGTTTTCTCGGGACACTACGGTTTTGTCCCATATCCCAAAAATATACAGATAAGTTAATTGTCTTCCTCCTAAATTGGCCCTAGACTACAATACATACACTACAAAATACATACATAAACATAAGACTATGGTAGGGATTAGATTGTGAGCCCCTTTGAGGGACAGTAAGTGACAAGACAATTTATGCTCTGTACAATGCTGCATAAGATGTCAGCTCTATATAAGCATTAAATAATAATAATAAAAGTCAAGGGTAGACCTGGGGGGTCCAGCAGAACTTTGAGGCCCTGGGGCAATTGGCCCTTTGCCTCAATGGTAGCCCTGGCCCTGTATATTGATTAGTATGAATATTAGTGTTTAGACCACCTGAGTATTACACTTCTACTAACTTTAAGTGTTCTGGATTTTTGGGGGTTTTGTTTTGTGGTATCGGATTTCCACCTTCCATGGAAGCTGCACAGATATGTTACAAACTCACCTTATGAGGTCCCACTGGTAAAAAAGTTATTTAATAAGAATGATATTTTAGCGATGAGCAAGTTATATGTAGCAAACTGGGTCATTCACCAACTTGGAAGCACCAATCTATCTACATTTACACCACTGACCAGTTTTAGTCAAAGTGGAGACATTGAGGCTGCATTGAGCCTTACACCAGAAAACGTCACCTGGAAGGAAGGGACGGTAAGGGATTTACATACATTTTTGAAGCACTTTATATATTGCATTTGTTTAAATTCTGTCCTGACAGTCTTCGCAACTTGCATCCTAATGGAATTAAGAATATTCTAGGACTTTTGGCAGGGTGAACACCGCTACATCCCATCACTTCTTTGACAGTGCTCGACCTGGCCAGCAAGTCCAAGAAATCACAGTAAGAAGAAGAAGGGTCCGCACTTGTCGTGAGAAGTAACCTTTATTGGAAGGACGTATCCATAAACAGCCAAGGCAACATCTAAGTAGCTACTTTATTGGAAGGACGTATCCATAAACAGCCAAGGCAACATCTAAGTAGCTACTTTATTGGAAGGATGTATCCATAAACAGCCAAGGCAACATCTAAGTAGCTACTTTATTGGAAGGATGTATCCATAAACAGCCAAGGCAACATCTAAGTAGCTACTTTATTGGAAGGACGTATCCATAAACAGCCAAGGCAACATCTAAGTAGCTACTTTATTGGAAGGACGTATCCATAAACAGCCAAGGCAACATCTAAGTAGCTACTTTATTGGAAGGACGTATCCATAAACAGCCAAGGCAACATCTAAGTAGCTACTTTATTGGAAGGACGTATCCATAAACAGCCAAGGCAACATCTAAGTAGCAACTTTATTGGAAGGGCGTATCCATAAACAGCCAAGGCAACATCTAAGTAGCTACTTTATTGGAAGGACGTATCCATAAACAGCCAAGGCAACATCTAAGTAGCAACTTTATTGGAAGGGCGTATCCATAAACAGCCAAGGCAACATCTAAGTAGCTACTTAGATGTTGCCTTGGCTGTTTATGGATACGTCCTTCCAATAAAGGTTACTTCTCACGACAAGTGCGGACCCTTCTTCTTCTTACTAAGAATATTCTAGATGGAAGTTATTTTATTTATTTACTTTTTGTTTGTTTAGGTAGTAAATTTTAAGCACGGACAAAATGTCTCCTTCTTTGAAGCTGTTGTTAACTCCCCAGATTTTCAGTCATTTAAAGACACCTAAGGTGAGAGCAGGGCCAGCACTTCCATTAAGGTAAATGGAGGCAATTGCCATCAGGCCCCTGGGCCCATAGGGAGTCTCTCCTGCCGCTGGTTGCTAGGTACTGTGGTTTGTAGTGGCAGGGAGGCATATTCTTTACTTGGTTTTAAGTTGACTTAGTTGCCATGGTTTCTGCCACCTCACCTTTTGCATTTTTCTGGGTCATGAAACGCACACACTGCAGATGACCTCAGCAGCGTTTTTCCTGTCATAGCAGGCATGTGACATCATGTTAGTATGCTCATGCCTGTGAGGAGGGAAGAGGCAGTCTGCTGCAGAGGTGTATCTAGACCTATGGCAGGCATGGCAAGTGCCATAGGCACAGTACCGGCCCTTAGTCGCTAGAGAGCGCTGTTCTGTGTCTCTTCCAATGTCTGATTGGCTCTCTCAGCTGCCCTACAGCTATACATGTCGAGTCCCGGAGTTCCTGTAATGAGAAATGAGGTGCCCTCCTGACACACTGCACAGAATAGCAGCAGTTACCTACATAGAGTTTTCAGCCCCAGCTGCTCTGTTTCCCCACAGACAAATCTCTGCGTGCTTGCTGCTTACAGCTCTCATCTCCCAGCCAGTGTAGCTGCCTGTCATTACTGCAGCCCCGCCTCTGACTCGATCTTCTGTAGTACTGTACTTCTGCTAAGTCTCCTCCCACCTTCAGCTCAGCACAGTGTCCTCTTTCCCTGGCAATCTGCTGCACGGTTCTGCCCCCTCCTCTTATTGCTGATGTGAAAGTGGGCATCAGGAAGCAGGACAGCCGGTACAGTATTGAATGAGGCCAGTAAGTAATTGGTGTCATGAGAGTGACACTGACATATTGTGCACATGTTATTCCAAATCCAGTTTTGCTGCAGTGTGACGCAAATTCCGTTATTCATGTTAGGCTCCCTGCACACTGCAAATCTGATTTGCAATTCCGATTGTCCCTGAATACCATCAACAGAAAAACGCAGAAAAAATGCAGCATGCACTAACGATTAAAAATCAGAATTGCATGCAGTGTGCAGGGAGCCTTAAAGAAAACCTGAACTGAAAATTAAAAGTCAAAATAAGCATACACAAGTCATACTTACCTTCCATGTAGTCTACTCCTCAGTGTCTTTCTCCTCTCCTGCGTCCTGTTTGTTCACTGTGATCAAGGGAATTTTCCGTCCTCCATTTTGAAAATGGACATTATCCCATAACAGCTTTCTGGTCAGCACACAGTTAAACTGTAGCAACGTCCACTTGAGCCATGGGGAAACATGAAAATTACTGGGCACATCAGTTGTCCACTCAGCTATAACTGACAGCAACTGATATTTTACTGACAGCAACAGATATATTTCAGTTCTGACAAAATATTGTCAGAACTGGAAGGGATCACTGTCAGAAGAAAATGGTGAGCTTCTGAGAGGAACTGATGGCAAGGTAACTATGTAATGTTCATTTAACTTTACCTCATGTGTTTATTTAAAATATTTTTACTCAGTACAGGTTCCCTTTAAACTGTTTTCTACTGAAAAATCCAATCCTGATGCACGTTTTCTTGATAGGAGCTCAAGGGAAAAAAAATGCAGCAGGCAAGGCGATTGCAATTGCAAATGCATTGCACTAATGGAAACATCCCTAAGCAGTTCCAGTAGTTAAAGTGAATCTTAACTGCCAGAGAAAAAAAGGTTTCACTTACCTGCACTTACCTGGGACTTTCCCAAGCCCCCTGCAGCCATCCTGTGCCCTCGCGGCTCCTAGAGCGTCCTCCAGTCCCCCACAGTAGCTAAGTTTTGTTTTCGGATGACTGACAGTCGGCCCCTGGCACTGCGTCCTCTTCTTCGCCTTTCCCGCCGTCAAGTGTGTCATGCACAGGCATTCATTTGAAAACCGACTTAACACTCTTGTGGAAATAAAGTGGTGTTTACCAAGATATGGGTGTCGTTTGTGTGTGTGTGTGTTGGGGGGGGCGCAAATTCAGTGTTTGCCATGAGCGCTGTTTTACCTAGATACGCCACTGGTCTGCTGTTGTTATGGTGTGTGCGTCCTCACCACCAGGAAGAAAGGAAAAACCCGGAAAGTCAGGCAGAGGAAACCATGGCAACCGGTTCGGCATTTAATCTGGTAACATACGTTACCCTGTCTGCTGCTCAACTCATGGAGAAGTTGGCGGAAAGGTGGGGGGGGGGGGGTGTAGGCTAACCTTCAGGGGGAGGGCCCAGCTTACATTAACCCCAGGGCCTCTTAAACTGGCCCTGGGTGAGAGGGATACAGGGGCTTCTTAAGCCAAGCTATTTGAAATGATAATGAGGCTTGGTTGTCAAACTTCCTTTAGACAGTCACATGGCTAGATTCATTCAATTTGATCATGTATCAAACTCTATCCAGCAACAGGTGATTTAGTCTGCAGGGAAGGCTCTGATTGGCTAATGATATTCACATTCACAAAACAAGATTATTTTAACACTCGCTGAAGGCTTTGTAGTCATATTTATTTGGCATTTCCAACTTCCAAGGGAAAAAAAATAGTTTGGAGATTTATTAATCTTTAACCTGCCCAGTAACAATACTGTCCACATATCGGGTCATTTTCTAGCTAATGCATCCAGTGGTATAGTCTGCACATCACAACACACACTCAGATAACACTCAGGGGATCCATTCACCAGGGCCGGTTTAAGCAACAATGGGGCCCCAGGGCACAATAAACCTGGGGGCCCCACCAACAGATACCCCGGAACAAAAATCGGCATTAAGGGACCTTTTTTGCAGCTGGTATACTCAGGGTGTGAAGCCCCAATCGGTCGGAGCTCCACATTCTGGCTACCCCAACCTGCATGGAGGACAAGGGGTTAAAAAGTTTCAGGAGGGGGGACCCCACATAATTTTTTTGAAAAAAATTCCCACACTCTAAACATAAAAAAAAAAAAAAAATTGGGAACATAGGAAAAAATGCCAGGGATCTTCATACAGCCATATTGCGGCTGTATAGCGATCCCTGGCCAAAGCGCTGCGGCTGCGTATGGACCCCCAGGAAACCCCGTCAGGAAATTCATTGCTCTTTCTTTTGATACATGTAAAATTACACTACCGTTAGGTTTGCTACTAAAAGTGACATTTACCGCATTTAAAAGTATACTTGCTTCCTTCAAAACTTTAAAATTGATTTTCTCAAAAACTATAAGGTCTTTTTGAAAAATTGTTTTTTCCTCATATTCCTAATGATCTCCTTAACATATCCTGCAAATTTAGGGTTTCTAACATTTAAGGTGGATTTGCTATTAACCATTAAAGTCAGCTGGTTTTTAATTGTGTATTTTTTTTCCTTTAAAACTTTAAAATCGATTTTCTCAAAAACTATAAGGTCGATTTGAAAAATTATTTTCCTCTTGTAGCCACTGGGGGCCCCTACAGGCTCTGGGCCCCTGGGGTAATTGCCCCCTTTGCCTCTATGGTAGCGCCGGCCCTGCGTTCACCCATCTTATCCAGTATACCTAAAGGGCTCCCATTTGAGGTTGTCCAATCTCTCTCCTGGAGCAACAGTCATCAGGAATGAAGTGCCTAAGCAAATGTATGCATCATTGCAACGTTATATTGTGCAGATCGGTACAGGGGATTAAACCATAAACACATGTTGAAATGATCAACATAGAGAGACAAAATGTACTAGATAAGTCAAAGATGAGTCTCCCCACTTTGGCGTTAGCCATACCCACCAATATATCCATAGCCACCCACACACACCAACGTCAGGGGGGCAAAAAGGGGACCGGGTACAAATAGATGTTCAAGATCCTAGGCGCCAGACTGCAGAGCCTAAGGATCCACCTGATCTCAGTCTGTTCAATGCTCTCTCCAGATCTCCCCTCTCCTGAAGGAATTCTCATTTTGTGACTGCTCTTGAAGCACCATTATCACGAAAAAAAAAGTAGGCAGTTAAAATCTGACAGAACCGACAGGTTTTGGGCCAGTCCATCTCCTCATTGGGGATTTTCGGGGTTTGCTTTGTTTTCAACAGCATTTCCTGAACAGCAGTTTAACTGCCAAGATAGTAAGATACCAGCCGGCCTCCCTAATCACTTGCACACTATTTTGTCAAATACTGTTGAAAACAAAGAAAACCCTGAGAATCCCCCATGAAGAGATGGACTGGTCCAAAACCTGTCGGTCCTGTCAGATTTTAACTACCTGCTTTTTTTTGCGATAGTGGTCCTTTAACCTCCTTAGCGGTATGGACGACTATATACGTCCATCACCGCCGGAGGTTGCCGCTCAGGCCCTGCTGGGCCGATTTTTGTGAAATAAAGAGCAGCACTCGCAGCCGGCACTTTGCCAGCCGCGTGTGCTGCCTGATCGGCGAGCAGCGGCGAAAGAGGGTCCCCCCAGCCGCCCGAGCCCTGCGCAGCTGGAACAAAAGTTCCGGCCAGCGCTAAGGGCTGGATCGGAGGCGGCTGACGTCAGGACGTCGGCTGACGTCCATGACGTCACTCCGCTCGTCGCTATGGCGACGAGGTAAGCAAAACAAGGAAGGCTGCTCATTGTGGCCTTCCTTGTTTATTCTAATCGCCGGAGGCGATCAGAATGACGCTTCCGGAGCGCCCTCTAGTGGGCTTTAATGCAGCCAACTTTCAGTTGGCTGCATGAAACAGTTTTTTTTTTATTTAAAAAAAACCCTCCCGCAGCCGCCCTGGTGATCTTAATAGAACGCCAGGGAGGTTAACACGTAAACACTCAGGGTCCTTATTATGTTATAATTGAAAATGCTGACCAAGGGGACTCCACTCCACTGCATTTCCTAATACCGGTATTACTGATGTGTCCCTGGATGCAAGTCTTTAGTGGCCGTATTGTTTCACCTCACCGGTATATTTCAGCCCACATGGGCCCTCAGTCATATATATGATATATTTCGGGTGGAGTTTAAAACATGATCTTATTAGATGAATCTAACCGTGTAACTGTACAAAGGAAGTTTGACAGCCAAGCCTTTTTATCATTTGAAAAAGCCCAGTCCATAGGGCGTAACATATCTCATCAGCTGAACGAGGGTGCACTTAGGGAAACATATACCTTTTCCCATGGGGCAGACAGCGCTTTCCTCACATTGACATCAAACAAATGGCAGCGCTCAAAGGTTGCAACTAAATTGAAGACCAACAGAGGCATGCAGAGCTCTGTTGGTCTTCAATTCAGTTGCAGCCTATGAGCGCTGTCATTTGTTTGAAGTCTGTTAGAAAAAACATGTATACCATTTTATGATTAGCAGCACTAGGAAAAAATCATGTTTTTATCGTTAGACTATCGGTTGGTCTTCCCCGAGAGGACCCGTCACCGCCGTGGGGAAGTCTAGTAGGGAATCATTTGTGCACATATTATTTATACTGAAGCCAACGTCCTCCTTTGCTGCACCTGTTTTGAATGCAACTTGTGTATTTAGTCCACTTTGTGGAGCTCTGCACATCTATTGCAGGTAGTCAATTCGGGTGCAGCATCTGTTTGGAAGCGCTGCCAATGTCTCCTGCTTTCCTCACATTGCATAGACGGACAATGCGGATGCCTTCCACCACCGGCGGTCAATGGAGTTCCGATCAGGGACACAACTGGTACGTGGTGGTGAGAGCACACAAGTGCGGATCAAAGCTGTAGGGTCCAAGCTGTTTAAGCTCATGCAATCGCATAGACAACTGAACTGGTATGTGTAATGCTGATGTAAGTCATTTGACAACAGAGGTGCTGTCATTGCTGGACAGTGCTAATGCAGATCATTTTCAAGCAATGCTCTATCTGCCCCATTGATCCTGCATTTCATAGCATGCTATTTGACATATCCAATGGTCATTGAAACCACATGTTTGATCCTGCTAGCTAGCATTGCATGTGTATGGATGTTGGGGGCTGTATGCATGTTTGAGTGCAATTGACCGTCATACTGCCCCTTATATCTTCAGCTGATCATTGACTCTTTTTTTTATTTTATTTTTTTGGGGTGTTTTTTTGCTTATGTGCCATCATAATAAAAATAAAATTATTCAAATCAAAAATTATTTTGTCTAAGGAGTCACTCTTTATACTGATTTTCTGTTCTTAAATGTTGATATATCATGGAGTGGCTCCCCTTATTGATAGGGTGATAAACTTGATTTCCAAGACTAGTGCTCTGGTGTTTTTGTTCAGCACTGCAGCTCAGCAGAGTCTTATTCCCTTCATGCCCATCTCTGGTTCAGTGTGTCCGTTTCTTAATTTATAAAAGCAAGCAATGTTTTCTGTGTTTTCAAACCTGTTCTTTTCATAATTTGGTAAGAATTGAACACGTGTGTGATGCAATGTTTGATACGTCGGGATTGGGAAGCGATCCCTCAAGTGACAGTTTGGGAATCGACTTTGCGCAGACACATCCATAGCCCTGTGACTAACAATGTGTTATGTTGCTATGGAGGGGATCAGAGGGACAATGATAAATGCATGACTAGTAATCTTGAGTTGGGGAGGTTAAAACGGCATTGTGACTGTTCATGCTTGGGCATCGGGAGTCATTAGGGATGTATCCCTAATGGTGCCTGAGCAGGATTGATCGGTAGCCGCTGTACACCCAGAATAATCGGTGGCTTAAACATTCTTTATCTGCCATTTTTTTTTCTGATGTTTATTGCATGTGTGTATGTACCTTTAGACATTCTCAAGTCTGTTAATGGGTAATTAGCAGAAGAATCCACAGCAGCCACTAATCGTTCCCACTGGTGTCTTGAAGAGGCCAGGAGGTCTCTGCCACCGGTGACTTGTAGCAACCTATGTTCTTTGTTACTGGTGTCTTGTAGTAGCCACAGATCTTTCTCATGAGAGGCTTGTAGCAACTACAGATATTCACCGCTGGTGAGTTGTAGTATTCACAAATCTTGTCTTATGGTGACGACATGTTGTAGCAGATCCACATTTCTGTTGATATCAGAGGCATTGTTAGAATTCTGAGAGATTCCACGACACTTTTGGGCACTCCAGGCAGAGTGTGACCATGCACCAGAATGTGGGTTGTCATGGGTCTCCACCCATTTTACCCAAATTTCAAATTTACATTAACTTAACAGTGGTCTAAGTAGGCCTGCCCAGCAAAATGTTGGATGAAGCCCCCTCTCCATTAATTTAAAAAAAGTGCAGCATCTATATATATAAAATCGGATGTATGTGTGTGTGTGTGTGTGTGTGTGTGTGTGTGCGTGCGTGCGTGCGTGCGTGCGTGCGTGCGTGCGTGTGTGTGTGCCACGATCACGCGAAAACGACTTGACCGATTTGAACGAAACTTGGTATGCAGATCCCTTACTACCTGGAATGATATGTTCTGGGGGTCTCGGGTCCCCCTGCACACGTGGACGGAGCTACAAACAGCGAATCAGATTTCCCCCATTCAAGTCAATGGAAAAAATGTAAAAGGCTGCCATTCTGCCAGTAGTCAAGCCAGAGTCCCCACACTTGGCACAGTTGGTCACTTGGTGACTGAGGTTACAAATCTAGGAAAAGTGGGCGGAGTATAAAACAGCCAATCAAATTTCAGCCGTTCATTTTCAATGGGAAAATGTAAACTGCAGCCATTCTTAGACTGTTAATCGCAGGGTTCTCAAACTTGCCACAGTTGGTCACTGGGTGAATGCGATTAAAATTCAAGAAAGTGGGTGGAGCCTAAAAAAGCCAATCAAAATTCACCTATTGATTTTCAAGTAGAATATTTAAACTGCTGACATTCTTACACTGTTAATGGCAGAGGCTTCAAACTTCCTACAGTGTGTCTTTGGGTAACTGGGGTCCAAATTCACTAAAGGGGCGGGGCCACATACAGCCAATCAGATTTCCTTGATGGATAAACTGCTTCCATTCACACATTTTTGATGCCAGGAACCTGAAAGCTCACAAACTTGGTCATTGAGTGACTGTGTGTCCAGGTTACAAAAAGTGGGCGGAGCCAAAACAAATTTGACTAGGAAAATATAAACTGTAGGCATTCTTACACTGTTAATGGCAGGGTTCTCAAACTTTGCACAGTTGGTCACTGGGTGAGTGAGATTAAGAATTTGGAAGGTAGGTGGAGCCTACAACAGCCAATAGAAATTCACCTTTCGATTTTCAAAGGGAATATTTAAGCTGCTACCATTCCTATACTGTTAATAGCAGATGCCTCAAACCTGGTACAGTCGGTCACTGGGTGACTAGGGTTCAAAATCAGAAAGGGGGCGGAGCCACAAATAGCCAATCATATTTGTTTCTTTTTCAATGGGATTATACAAAGTATTGATACCAAGGACCCCAAAGCTGATAAACATGATAGAGTGACTGTATGTCAAGGTTAGAAAAATTGTGCGGCGCCAACAACTTAATTTTTTACATGGCAGGGTTCCCAAACTTGACACAATTGGCCACTGGGTGACTCGGATTAATATTCAGAAATGTGGGTGGAGCCTAAAAACAGCCAATCAAAATGTACCTATTAATTTTTAAGTGGGAACATTTACATTACATTTCACTCCGTCTAATCTGGGCTGCGTGTGTGTTCCAATACACCAAGCGTCACATGCTAATCATGTGACGCTTCTTGTAATGGAGTGCACACGCAGCCCAGATTAGACGGAGAGGACAGCGTGCTTCTGAGCCGAAAGCTATGCGCCGGCAGAAGTGAAGAGGGAAGAAATATGTCCAGGTCAAGGGTCAAGCAAGTCGCCGGGGCACCGGCATGAATAGTGCACGAACAGCGGCAGACGGAGGGGGCAGGAGGAGGTCACAGTATGTACTTTTGACCCCCCACACACACACTGGAGTTATCTGTTTATTCAGCTGTGGAATCCTTTAATGGCAGAGGTCTCAAACCTGATACAGTCAGTTATTGGGTGCCTGGGGTCCAAATTCACTAAAGTGGGTGCAGCCACAAACAGCCAATCAGATTTTTTAAATTGATTTCAGCCATTCTGTTATTGGCAGGGTTTGTCAAACTTGACACAGTTGGCCACTGGGTGACTGGGACTAATATTCAGGAAAGTGGGTGTAGCCTACAACAGTCAATCAAAATTCACCTTTTGATTTTCAAGGGGAATATTTACATTGCTGCTATTCATACACTCTTAATGGCAGAGGCCTCAAATCTGGTACAGTCAGTCACTGGGAGACTGGGGTTTAAATTCTGAAAAGGGTGTGGGCCAAAAACAGCCAATCAGATTTGTTTAATTTCAATGGTAACATGCAACTTATTGATGCCAAAGACCACAAAGCTCATAAACTTGGTCAGTGAGTGACTGTATGTCAAGGTTAGTGGGCAGAGCCAAAAACAACTTTTTACATGGGAAAATATAAATTGCAGCTATTCTTACACTGTTAATGGCAGGGTTCTCAAACTTGACACAGTTGGTCACTGGGGGACTAGGATTAATATATGGAAAAGTAGGTGGAGCCTACAAGAGTCAATCAAAATTCACCTATTGATTTTCAAGGGGAATATTGAAACTGCTGTCATTCTTACACTGTTAATGGCAGAGGCCTCAAACCTGATACAGTCGATCATCAAGTGACTGTGGTTCAAATTCACTAAAGGGGTGGAGCCACAAAAATCCAATCAGATTTGCTTTTTTTGGATAAACTGCTTCCATTCACACAATTTTGATGCCAGGAACCCAAAAGCTCACACACTTGGTCATTGAGTAGTGACTGTGTGTCAAGGTTACAAAAAGTGGGTGGAGTCAAAAACAGATTTTCTGGGAAATTGTAAACTGCAGCCCTTCTTCACTGTTAATGGCAGGGTTCTCAAACTTTGCACAATTGGTTACTGGGTGACTGGGATTAATATTCATAATAGTGGGTGGAGCCTAAAAATGCCAATCAAAATCAACTGTTGATTTTCAAGGGGAATATTAAAATTGCTGCCATTCTTGCACTGTTAATGGCACAAGCCTCAAACCTGGTACAGTTAGTCATTGGGGTTCAAATTCAGAAAAGGGGACAGAGCCACAAACAGTTTCATTTCTTGGAAAATACAAATTATTGATGCCAAGGACCCCAAAGCTCATAAACTTGGTCATTGAGTGACTGTATGTCCAGGTGACAAAAAGAAGGCAGAGCCGAAACCAAATTTTACTGGGAAAATGTAGACTGCAGGCTTTCTTACACTGTTAATGGCAGGGTTCCCAAACTTTGCCCAGATGGTCACTGGGTAACTAAGATTAATATTCAGGGAAGTGGGTGGAGCATATAATAGCCAATCAAAATTCACCTGTCGATTTTCAAGGGGAATATTTAAATTGCTGCCATTTTTACACAGGTAATAGCAGATGCCTCAAACCTGCTACAGTTGGTCATTGGGTGACTGGGGTTCAAATTCTGGAGAGGGGCAGAGCCACAAACAGCCAATCTGATTTGTTTAATTTCTATGGGAATATACAAATTATTGATGTTAAAGACCCCAAAGCTCACAAACTTGGTCATTTAGTGTTTGTGCGTTAGGGTTAGAAGAAGTGGGCGGAACCAACACCTGTCAAATACATACCCGGGCAATGGCGGGTCATCAGTGGGTGGAGACAAATACAAATTTCACTGAGAAAATGTAAACTGCAGCCATTCTTACACTGTTAATTGCAGGGTTCTTAAACTTTGCACAGTTGCTCACTCAGTGAATGGGATTAATATTTATAAAAGTGGGTGGAGCCTACAATAGTGTATAAAGCTTCACCTATTGCTTTTCAAGTGGAATATTTAATTTTTACCATTCTTGCACTGTTAATGGCACAGGCCTCAAACCTGGTACAGTTGGTCATTGGGTGACTGGGGTTCAAATTCAGAAAAGGGGGTGGAGCCACAAACAATCCATCAGATTTTTTCATTTCAATACAAATTATTGATGCCAAAGACCACAAAGCTCACAAACTTGGTCATTGATTAATTGTTAGGGTTAGAAAAAGTGGGTGAAGCCGACACCAGACAAATATATTCCCGGGCAACGCCGGGCAATCAGCTAGTATCACATAAATAGACACTTAAACATAACTAGGCAGTTACCTGGCTTCTGTGCTGGATAATCTGGACTTCTGCTGGTTGAGCTGGTCTGCCACCAGGTTATCTGGCAGTTCCCCCAAAGCATTCCCTGACCTTCTAGTGGACCCCCACCCATGCTCCCATGGGCATCCCATTGAGGCACCACAACTCCCAGCATGCCCCCATATAAGAACCACAGTTCTCTGCATGCCCCCATAAAGGCATCACAGCACCTAGCATGGCACCACAGCACCCAGTATGCCCACAAAGACACACTGCAGCACCCATCATACCTCCGATTGATGCACCACAGCTCCCTGCATGCCCTTCCATTGAGTCACCACAGCTGACTCTGCCTAGGGGACATCCGGGGCACCCCAGAATAGATCTGGGGCAGGTGCCACTGATCTTTGGGGCTAGCATCGCCCCTGGATGATATTGACTTTAATTGTTTTTATTGTTTTCTTTGTTTGTTTTTTTATATTATGTTATTCCATTTACAAGGTACCAGAGTCCCGGTGCAATGCCAGATGTCCTCCTGGGTACAGAAAAATTCCTACCAAAAACATCCACATCTGCTGTTATGACTGTGTCCAGTGTTCAGAGGGGGAGGTGTCTAATGTAACAGGTAGGAGTCAGGATCAGTCCATTTTCTGTTAGGATTTTGACTGGCAGCTTTGAATTTGTCACCAGGATTTTCTATTGGTCTGCGCACATACTGTTGGGATTCCTCAGCTGGAAGGAGTCATATTGACCATTAGGAAACCATGATGACCAATTCACAGTAAGGGAAGGGACCTCCAGCAAAAAGCATCTTTGGATCTGCTGCCAAGGGTCTTCATTTGTCAACTAAACCAACCAATGTAAATCCACCTTAGCAAGGATTCTCATTGGTCCATTGAAGTGACCAATGGGAAGCCCCAGCAGGAGATTCAAATACGCTTTTGCCAGGGTTACTTTGTTACCATTGTGGTTTGCGTGTGGTAGGAAGTGGTGGTGGCGGAGGTGTCAGCAGTGCCAGGGATGCCTGGCAGTGGATCAGTGGGGACAGGACCGGTTCAAGTAACAATTGGGCCCTAGGGCAAAATTAGCCTGGGGGCCCCTCAACACACAACCATCAACCAAACAGCGTCATTAGAGGCCCTTTGTTTTAGCCACATTTCCCTCCTGGGCCCCTGAGCTGGCTGCTGACTCTCCCCCAATCACCTCCCAACTTAACAGACTATGCAGAGTCCCTGGGGAGCAACAGTTAAGATGGGGAAGGGACACCTTGGGGGCCCCTACAGGCTCTGGGGCCCTGGGGCAATTGCCCATTTTTTCCTATGGTAGCTCCGGCCCTGAGTGGGGAGTAATGGCAGGAAACATTGGCAGGTTCTGCAGAGATGTAAGGGAAGCTTGATGAGGACAACAGGCAGCTGGTGAAATTGTAATCAAGTTTATAGAAAGTAGAAGGTAGAAGACAGAAGTAAAGAAAGTAAGTAAATAAGGTAGTAGAAGACAGATGAAAAGAACACAGATGATAGCTGAAGAAGGAAGTATACTGATGAAGATTATATAAAAATAAAATAAGTACAGTAGAACCTTGGCTTGCAAGCATAACTCATTTCAGAAACATGCTCGTAATGTGAAGCATTGCTATATCAAAGCAAATGTCCCCATAAGTTTTCCTGCAAACTCAGGTGATTCATTCCACAATCCAAAAACATTTATAGAAAAATATCATGCAACTAACAGAATCAATGCTTACTATTGGCTCACCCCAACATTTTTTTTTTTTTGTGGCTTTAACAAGTAACTTCTCCAATGACAGTTGCTTTTGCTAACTTTTGAGGATTTCATTGAAATGTGACATTGCGCAATCCCTACACTCATAATAAGTAAATCCTGCAGCGTCAAAGGGAGAAGAACCATCAGCCCAACTGTGATGCCGTGACATTGTGTGCTTGTATATAAAGACGTTGCTTGCTTATCAAGTCACAGCAGGGGCGTAGCAATAGGGGTTGCAGAGGTAGCCACCGCATTGGGGCCCCTCTAGCCCAAGGGCTCTCCCTCAACTACAGTATTAGCTCTCTATTGGTCCTGTGCTCATAATAATCACTTCTATGGATACATTAAATAGTGGTAATTATTAACAAACTGTTTCCCATCCCCTTCTTGCACCTCTGACACTGTAGTTGCCATTGGCAGGTTTTGGTGCGCCGTATCAATTGTTATGTATAGAGTGCTGGGGGCCCCATTGTAAAACTTGCATCGGGGCCCACAATTCCTTAGCTATGCCACTGAGTCACAGTTTCATAAAAATGTTGGCATGTCTTGCAAAACTCTTAAACCATGTTGCTCTCAATCCAAGGTTTTATTGTAAGCAGATAAAAAAGATTATTATTATTTTTTTTTGTCTTCAAGTAAAGATTTAATTTAACTACTTTTTTAAATAGAGAAACACAAACAGAGACCGCACTCAGAAGGCTGTTCAATCACTGTATTGAAAAATCAGAGCAACAGAGGCACACTCAGTGTGCCTCTGTTGCTCTGATTTTTCAATACAGTGATTGAACAGCCTTCTGAGTGCGGTCTCTGTTTGTGTTTCTCTGCCATTGCTCTACACAGGAGTGGTGTACCTGTGAGAGACCAGCACCGGCATTCAGTTCCAGGAGCCCTGGACTGACACACGGGTGTGGAGGTGTGAATTTTCTACTACTTTTTTTAATAGGTAGGCAGATAAAATTGCCCATTCTATTGAGAAATAGGGACAACTAATCTGGAAATTCCCTAATTATTCATTGTGAGTGAAAGTGGGCATTTTTATTTCACCAGAATTATCACAGACACCATTATCATATTTTTACATACATGTGAACATTATACTGTATATGGGCATAAATTTGAACTCCAGAACTTAGCTCGGTTTCCTTTCATGTTCCCTGCAGGAAGCTATGCTGCATATCTCTGTCCAGCTCCCAATGCATGTCATGTGACATGTGGGAAGACTTCGAGAGCTGGAGGCATGTATGGGACACAGCATGTGGCTGCAGAGAACAGAAGGGGAGACCAAACTCAGGATAGGAGAAAATCAACATTGCTCTGCTCTGCTGCACCGCTCTGCAAATTCACTGTGAAAAAGAGAAGTAGTTAAGAAAAAAAAAAAAAAAAAAAAACAATGGGCAGTATTTCCTTTTCATATACCTTTTTTTTTTTTTTTTTTAACAAATGTTACAGTAGCTATGAACTTTTAACTGTTGATAATATTCACATCTTTATATTAAATCTATTTAAATCAATAAATAATTCTTATGTATTGTCATTGCAGATAGTGAGAGCTGCTTCAAATGTCCTGAAAAAGAGTTGCCTGATAAAAAGAAAGTGAAATGTATTCCCAAAAAGTATGAATTTTTGTCCTACGACGATGACATTCTAACTTTAATGTTCCTGTTTACATCTATAATGTTCTCAGCCTTGACATTACTTGTAATAGGTAACTTTATTTACCATTGGGACACCCCAATTGTGAAAGCCAATAACAGGACTGTGAGCTTCATTCTCCTGACCTCCATCCTGCTGAGCTTCCTCTGTGTCTTCTTGTTCCTCGGATGTCCTGTAGATATAACCTGCATGCTCAGACAGGTGTCTTTTGGGGTCTTCTTCTCTATTGCTGACTCTTCTCTCCTGGCCAAGACTGTCACTGTCTGCATTGCCTTCAAAGCCACCAAACCTGGCAGCTACTGGAGAAAATTGGCCACAGTCAAGGTTTCCAATTTTTTGGTCTTGTTCTGTTCATCTGTCCAAGTTCTTATTTGTGCAATCTGGCTGTCAGTTTCTCCCCCCTATCAGGATTATGACATGTTCTCTGTTCCTGAAAAGATCATCATTCAGTGTAATGAGGGGTCAGTGATTGGCTTCTACTCTGTGTTGGGTTATATGGGGTTTCTGGCAGCTGTGAGTTTTCTCCTGGCTTTCATGGTGAGGACATTACCGGACAGCTTTAATGAGGCCAAGTACATCACGTTCAGCATGCTGGTGTTCTGCAGTGTCTGGATTGCCATGATCCCGGCCTATCTGAGCACCAGAGGGAAATACATGGTGGCTGTGGAGATATTTGCCATCCTGGCCTCCAGTGCTGGGACACTAATCTGTATATTTTTCCCAAAATGTTATATTATGCTTCTCAAACCCGAGCTCAACACCAGAAAGGAAATATGTAGCAGAAAAGGAACCTGTGAAAATCAGTAGTTCACAGTTGAGTCTAAAGTTTTTTTGTTGAGAATTTCTTTTAGAATTGAGAAACTTTGAGCTCTTTACTACTTGCTACACGAAATAAGTTTTGATTACTTATCTAGGAGTTTTGTTGCTTACGTTTCTTTGGCACAATTTAGATAAGGATATTTTCATCAATGCAGGTTTGAACACTTGACAACTTCTAGGAAATTGGTAATTTTTTTTTGTTTTAATAAATTAATGAGGACACCTGTTTCTTTTTTTTTTCTTTCAGTTACTTTTAGGGATTCACATATACTGTATTATATTTGTCTTGTCAAGTATCTAAAGCAACCACACCATACTGGTCTTTCCATTGATAAAATGTCATGACAATAACATTAATGAGTTCTTAACCTAACAAGTAGGGATGGTAGGAAATGCAGATTTCCAATTCTGGCATGTTGGAATTTCCACCAATACCAATTACGGGTTCTGCGGATTTCCGATTTCCAACACCCGATTACCGATTTCTGAGGAAAGTCTTTTTTGTCATTTTGTTAATAAAGTTAGTTAATTACTGTATAATACTTTTGAGTATTGGACCAGTTAGAGAATGCAGTAATTTACCACAGTAATCAGAATACCATGGCCAATGACAAGACTCAGAAATACTTTGTAGTAGCCGAGTCTTGTGATTGGTCTAAAATTTCTATGGCAGCCAGATTTTCTCAGAAAAATTCTGCATTCTCTGATTGGTCCAATTCTTCCGAGTTCTGGGATTGGGCTGAAATTGCTGAATTACGGTAATGTGGCATTTCCATGGAAATCTGGCTCATGATGCCATTTTCCAATTTCCAATTACCGATACAGAGAGCCAATTTCTGATCAGAAACTTGTTGGATTACAGTGGAAATTTTCCGACCATCCCTACTAAAGTCTTCTAAGCAACCATACATGAACACTACATTGGGAAAGAAACTGGCAACATTAGCTTTTGTAGATTAAGGTCTCCAATCTATGGGTTACATTATCTATCTCGTGGATGTGGCTGCATAGTGTACTGGTGTTCTATTTAAAGAAAACCTGTTACAAAAAACCTCGGGTGGGGAAGCCTCCAGATCGTATTGAGGCTTCCCCCGTCTTCCTCGGTCCCACAGTGGTGGCAATAAAGCTCCCCGAACAGCAGGGATGTAAATATTTACCTTCCTGGCTCCAGCACAGGCGCAGTATCGGCTCTCCGCTCGGAGATAGGCGGAAATAGACGATCTCTGTTGGCCCGCTCTACTGCGCAGAAGCAAGTCTCCTGCACATGTACAGTAGAGCGGACCCAACAGAGATCAGCTATTTCCGCCTATCTCCGTGCTGAGAGCCGCAACAGCACCCCCACTGGAGCCAGGAAAGATAAATAAATCAGCAGTTATCAGCGCTTGTCAGGCTTGTCGAGGGAGGATTCCGGGACACTTCGGGGGAGCCAGCGATGGATTCCCTGCGGCTACAGGGAAGGGGAAAGCCTCATTGGGACCCTGAGGCTTCCCCCTCCCAAGGTGAGTACCCCCCGGGGAACTTTTCTTTTGTTACAGGTTCTCTTTAAGGGCTTTGACTCTGACACGGTAGACCAGGGTTTGATCCTCGGCTTTTCCTGTCCAGTAAGCCAGCACCTATTCAGTAAGGAGACCTTGGGAAAGACTGCCTAACACTGCTACTGCCTACTTAGTGCATCCTAGTGGCTGCAGCTCTGGCACTTTGAATCCGCCAGGAGAAAAGCACAATATTAATGTTCTGTGTCTTGTCTGAATATTGTGCACAGACATTTTACCGGGTATTATACAATACACAATTTATTTAAAACATATTTTTCTGTAAAGGGAATCATGTCTTTTCAGATTGTTCAATTTGATGGAGGAGGGTAATTCTTGTTTATGAGCATAATAATCTTACGGACACTGAAGTGGGATAAGTTTGAACAAATAAACCACCTGAACTAGGCTAAATGCCTCCACAAGTATTTCAACACACCTCTCCATCTCACAACACTAGACAACATCACATTCCTAACTAGAGATGACCAAATTCAGGAAGGGTTATTCGAGCTCGCCCCCTCAGGTGAAAACATGACATGTTCAATCCGCCCCCTATACATTGTCATTGAGCTAAACTTTGACCCCTTACCTCACAGTCAGCAGACACATGGCAGCCAATCAGCTAACACTTCCTCCTGGATCCCCATGCCCCCTATAAAAACGCCAGTGCAGCAACCATCTTAGACTCATTCTGTAGCTGCTATTAGTGAGAGAAGGGAGAGCGTATTGCTGCAGATAAGGAAAGCGTTAGCTAGGCCTCTGTTCTGTGTCACCACTGTTTTTTTAACTGTTTGTACAGCGTGCTGAGCAGGTAAAGAGTCCTTCTCAGGGATGATACTGGTACATAGGTTGTGTTTGTACAGCATCCTGACTCCTGACTGAGGGCCCTTCTGAGAGGAGCAGCTGAAAAAGTCACACACAAAAATGGGCACAATTGTTAATTATTGATATATGTGGGCGCAATTGTTATTTATAATATAGAAAGCCATTACACTGTTAAGCAAGCAGCTGAAATTAAATGTAAATGTATTGTATTATTGTTAGCGGGGATGGGGGGGTGTTAAGGTTAGGCACCACCAGTGGGGTCTTAGGGATAGGCTCCACCAGGGAGGTCTAAGGGTTAGGCACCACAAGGGGGGACTTAGGGTTAGGCACCACCAGGGTGGTTTTAGTTTTAGGCACCATCAGGGGTGGTTATAGGGTAAGGCACCACCAGGGGAGGGTTCTGTGTGAGAGTAGGGAGAGGTTAGGTTATAGATACTTTAAACATTATCAGTAAATTTACCAATACTGTATTACCGCTATTAAATTGTTATTAACCATTTCTGTCATTGTTTTTGTTATTTAGCGTTGCGCTTAAATTGTTATTTACCGATATTGCCAGTAATATCATTATTGAACGTTGCGCCTAAATTAGCTCATGACGTTTTGTAGTGTATGCCTTCTGAGGGCTGGTACTGGTACACATAGGTTATGTTTGTACAACGGCCTGACTGAGCACCCAGTGCAGTGAATATTAAGCTGCATGTCACAGAAGTGAGCACACTTCTAGTGACTCCATGTACAGTAGCACAATACACCCCACCATCGTAAGTGTCCTGAGGGTGTCAATTGACAATGCTCCTTGTGGTTGGTTGTGGTGCGTTAAACAGGAAGTTTGGTCTGTTAATGGGCAGTGGGCCTAGCCCTTACACTACCTGATCGCCATGTACATACACATGCCGCACATTTTACATTTTTGTATGTAAACCTGTACCATCATCTTCAGAGCCAAGTCACCGTATCGCTTGTCAGTCAGTGTCACCGCGGCTGCAGGATATTTTTTATTTTTTGTCAATAAAACAACACTTTTTTTTCTTTTGTAAAATGTATATGCCATGACAACATTGTTTTGGCCTCTGCTAGAGAGGCTGCCAAAAACTATTTTTTTTTCTCCTAATTCAAAAAATGTTAGCATGTGTGAACCACCACCATCATGTGCAGAGCCTAGTCAATGCCTCTCTTGTCAGTGACGCTCACCAGGGATGCAACAAACATTGATTTTCTTTGGAGCAAAAAAAAATCATGGGGGGGGGGTTAAATGTATAGGCCATGACATTGTCCGGCCTGTGCAAAAATAGTTGTTTTTTTGGGGGGGGGAAATTAGATTGCTATGTAACCCTGCACCATCATGTGCAGAGCCAAGTCTCATCAGTGTCACCAGGGCTGAAACAAACAGCTTAAAACAAATAAACAAAAAAATTATATGTAAACTGTATATCCATGACATCCATTCCAGACCTGTTAGCACTCAATCCCGCGTTGCTGGCTTGGTTGTGTGACTAGTTAGCATGGAGGAGTTCACAAATAAGCCAAAATAAAAAAAATATCTAATTAGGTTTTACACACTCATGCTGGTCAGTTTGGTACCATCATACAGTTCCATTAATAACTTCCCATCATGGCCTCCGCTACACACTCACGCTGGTCCATTCAGTTGAGCGCACATGAAGCACCACACACCTAAGGGTCTTACAGACCTGTTAGCGCTCAATCTCACGTGGCTGTACGGTCGCGTAACTAGTTAGCATGGAGGAGTACACAAATAAGCCAAAATAAACAAAAAATAATAATTACCGTATTTTTCGCCGTATAAGATGCACTTTTTCTTCCCCAAAATGTTGGGGGAAAAGTGGGTGCATCTTATGTGGCAAAGGTACGGATTTCGGGATGCAGAGATGCGCAGGGAAGCAGTATATACATTACCTGCTCCTGCCGCCGCGCTCCTGGCTCCAATCCTGGCTCCCTGATCCTCTTCTTCCATCTACCGCTGCCCACTGCTGCTCCCGCCGAACATCGATGGCCGGTCTTAATTAGCCGCAGGGATACGCTATCAGCACACCACGTGCCGGGGTCACGCATGCCGCCGAACGCTGGCCGGTCCTAATTAGCCGTGCAGGGATACACTATCAGCACACCACGTGCGCCGGGGTCACGCATACGCATGTGTGACCCGGCGCACGCTGATAGCGTATCCCTGCGCGGCTAATTAGGACCGGCCAGCGTTGTTCGGCGGCATGCGTGACCCCGACACGTGGTGTGCTGATAGCGTATCCCTGCGGCTAAGACCGGCCAGCGATGTTCGGCGGGGGCAGCAGCGGGCAGCGGTAGATGGAAGAAGAGGATCGGGGAGCCAGGAGCGCGGCGGAAGGAGCAGGTAATGTATGTGTACTCACACTACCTGCACAGGGGGACACCGGCACTGGAGGACACATGGACAACAAGGGGCCACAGGCACAGGGGACGCTGCCACAGAGGACACTGCCACAACAGGGGGACACTGCCACAGGGGACACTGGCACAATAGGGGGACACTGCCACAGGGGGAAACTGGCACAACAGGGGGACACTGGCACAATAGGGGGACACTGGCACAGGGGGCTGCAGACACAACAGGGGGACATGGCAGGCAGAACAGGGGAACACAGCAGACACAGGGAGACACAGCACAGGGGGACACAGCAGGCACAGGGGGACACAGCACAGGGGGGCACAGCAGGCACAGGGAGACACAGCACAGGGGGACACAGCAGGCACAGGGGGACACAGCACAGGGGGGCACAGCAGGCACAGGGAGACACAGCACAGGGGGACACAGCAGGCACAGGGGGACACAGCACAGGACCAGCACAGGGGGACACAGGGACACAGCAGGCACAGGGAGACACAGCACAGGGGGACACAGGAACAGCCAATCACTACACTGAACACATAGAGGAGCATAGGCAGGCCACACGGGAACAACCAATCATAACACTGTCCCCTTATGTGGTGTAATAGTATGTAATGTAACTGGAAAGGGGGGGGGGGTAAAAAGTCCTTAAGACACCCCTGCATCATAAACTCACCTAGGTTTAGTTTTTTTCTTTTTTCCCTGATTTTTGCCCTCTAAGTAGGTTGTACACACTCATGCTGGTCGGTTTGGTATTGTCATGCCGCCTATGCTACATGCCCACACTGGTCCGTTCAGTTGAGGGCACATGCAGCACCACACACCTAAGGGCCTTACAAACCTGTTAGAGCTCAATCTCGGTAAACGCAGCATTTGGTCTGTCAGTGTGAAGCCGGCATAACCCTTACACTACCTGATCCACGTGGACACACTCCGGACATTTTAAAGCAGCATTTTATTCCAAAAATGTAGGAATGTAATGTGATTTCTGACCTTTAGCGATTAAAACATGACTCTGTGGCAGCTAGACAATTTTTGGTGGGACTTTTGGCATGGATCCCCCTCCGGCATGCCCCTGTCCAGGTGTTAGACCCACGTGAAACAACTTTTCCATCACTTTTGTGGCCAGAAACAGTCTTTGTAGGTTTAAAGATTCACCTACCCATTGAAGTCTGTGGTGGTTCACTCTGTTCGCCTGTTCGCAAATTTTTACAGAAATTTGCGTTTGAAGCTCACAAACCGAAAAGTATGATGTTCAGGCTATCTCTATTCCTAACCACCAAAAACAGTATTCTCACAGAATTAACCATTCTTACCTTCTTTCCCGGCCTAACATGAAATCATGCTTCTACGTAGCATATAGTAATGAACTGACATCGCATATGAAAGTTTGCAAACTGTAGTCTTTTACATGAAAGTTGTGAACTGAATGTTTGTGGCAAACCCCAGTGACTTTAACGGCAGGCAAAATTTAAAAACATTCAGAGCATATTTGCAAAGTGTTAAAATTGTTCAAAAACCCAGGCACTGGCATGGCAGAAGAGAATCAATGGCAAAAATGTTCCCCTAAAAAAAGGGGTTTTACACAGCAGCTTTTTTTTTTTTTTTTTTAATTTATGAACACGGAAAACTTGTGTGGGCTTAACACTACTCCACAAACTCAACAGTGATGTGAAAAACCTGGGTGACAATACACAGTACTAGATTACAGTCACACAACACTGGATCTCACAGAGCTGCTCTCCATTACACTGACTCCAGGAAGACTGTAAAATGGCTGCCAGGTTTGTTTCTTTCACAGTAGGGATGGGGCCCCTATGGTAAAAATGCTTAATTGGCTGTCTTGTTCCACCTGGCTTAAAGTGATCCTGAGCCAAAGCTTGGGATCCAAATGAGATACTTACCTAAGCAACAGGGGACATCAGAGAACCAAAGGAAACCTCAGTAGGATCCTGAGGCTTCCATCTCTTTAGATAAGTATATAATGTTGTACCCGAGCTTCAAGGGTGAAGGGTCAAAAAAGGCACCAAGTATAGGGTGTTTGCCCCTCACTTTTAGCCTACAGTCCATTAAAGCACAACGATCACAGAAAAAAAAGTAGAATGTAAAATACATACAAATAAAATGTAGTTTTTGCCCAGAGTAAAATGCACTAAAAGTTTTTTTTCCAAGTCACTGTCACTCACAGTAAGTTGTGAAATTAGTGATGCCATGATAGTGTGATGACGTGAGATGGCTACGTCATCGGGTTAAGGAGATGCTGGTAATCTAAGAAGTTCTGATACCACACCGGCGGGGATGCTCTGCTGCGCCCCATGCTGGGGAGCCACCGGCCTTACAACTATCCTGCATCAGGCTAAAAGCGGATCCGAGATGAAAAACTAGCTATAACAAGTAACTTGTCTATATATCTTATCTAAAGTTTAGATAGTTTACACAGCAAATCTAGCTGCAAGCAGCTTCAACAGTTTATGATTATTTATTCCCGTGATACAATGAGGGCAGCCATGTTCTGTGTGTCACATTGTCACAGGCTGAGGGCTGGAGATGCTATCAGCTTGCCTGTGTGTAAATTCACTCCCCTCTCCTCATCCCCCTGCCTCTAAAATCTCTGGCTAGTAACACCTCCTCCTCCTCCTCCTGCCCAGACTGAGCTCCCATAAGCCCTTGCTACTGTTTAGTTTATAGGGAATTAGAGTATTAAAACAAACCAAAAAAAAATATTTGGCTTGAGGAATGCCCTTTAAACTATATGAAAGGAAAACAATTATGCAATGAGGAAAAGTTCATCTCGGATCCACTTTAAGCAGCCACAGGTGTGGCAGCGGTCCCCAGATGGTTAAAGTTGGAAATACATACACATCTTTAGAACACTCGACATAAATTGAGAACTTCATTTAGCAAAGTATGCCTATCATAAAAGAGTGAGGGCAAGCTTCCCAATGCCTTGTTTAAAGTCAATATCTGGACCACCTAGTTTTTCCAGCTATTGTATATATATGTCTTAGTTTGGCACGTTATGTGGCTGGACCTAGGAATCAGAAGCATGAATTACACAAGCTTTCACTCGCAAGCAAAAATGAGTTTAAAAAAGGTATTGTGAAGTTGTGCAACATGAGAGCACTTGAGGCGTACATACAGGAAGGTCGCCCAGAAATGGGCGTCTTGAAAAGCCAGTAAATTTACAGATATTCTACTATTTTACAGAGCAAATTCTGATAGTAAAATATTGGTAAATAATAGCAATATTGTACTACAGCTAAACCCAACCCTAACCCTATCCCTAGCCAACACCCCTCCCCTCCACAAGTGAAGCAAGCTGGGCTGGGAAGCATGAGATGGAGTATGTGTGTGCAGCAGCCAGCCATACAATGCCAGGATAGCACATCGGGAGGAGCCAGCCGAGATCACCTGAACGGGGGTAAAGCCTGTACATAATACTCCACACTGTTTTAATAGTCATTTTATGTGGGTGCAATACTCTTTTATTGTAACGATCGGTGTAACACAGAGAGGGTCTGATTACCGGTGAACTGCAGTATCACCGAGAATACAGAATATACCCGATTATTGATGATCTGCAGTATCACCGATAATCAGATATATCTACTAACCTCTGGACACCTGATATAACAAGTGAGTGTTAGATGCTACAGAATACTTTGAGTACGGCACAGAAGTATGTTCCTTCTGATGGCCTAGACTCTCCCGGGGGAGGAGCTAGGCTGAGAGTAGGAAGGACAGAGCGTGAGTGACACCAGTGAGAGGGTGTCACTAACAGGTCTGGGAACTGCCTCTATCAGTAAGGCCAGTTCTCGAGGTCGGGCAAGCCAGGTCGTTAACACACAGACAGATAAGTTACAGATTCAGGAGGCAGATACTGAGTCCAGTAAACAGGCAGGATTTGGCAACGGAGTGTCAGAATAGCAAGGTACAGAGTCAGGAGGCAAATACGGAGTCCAGGAACGAGCAGAGTTTGGCAACAGGATATCAGAAATAGTAGGGTACAGAATCAGAGTTCAGAGGAATAGTCAGGCAGGCAGAAGGTCAGAACAAATAATACAGTTCAATATTCCTAATGCTAAGGTGTGAGTTCCTTGATCATCAACACCTTTGGAAACTATGCTAGAACACAGATACAGACAAGGTCTGAGTGCTACCACGTAGTGTTTGCAACGGCAGACAACCAGAGAATGACCAGCACCCAGTATATATACTATAGCGCTTTCCAGCGCCACCCCCAAGTGCTGGACCAATGGAAAGTGGTGAAAATGTCAGCTGACCCGCTTGGTCAGCTGACTCTTCTCTGGCTGTCATATAAACTCTGCCTCTCAGCGTGCGCGCGCGTCCTTCTGAACCTGTGTGGACTAGCAGTCCCAGCCACACCAGACATGTCTTGCAATGTATCTGCTGATTCAGGCACGGGGGCCGCCGCCCCGCTCTCCAAGCAAGCGGCGGCTTCCCCGCGTCCAACCAAAATGTCAGTAGTATTGCTATGCGCGCAATCCGCTGCATCCAATGCGGACTCCACCGCTCTGCCCTTGCTTTGATGACTGGACGCGTACATATGTGCGCATTTGACGCGTCAATAGTCTTTATGCGGACGTTGTAGGCATGATTATGATTGGCTATGACGTACGCGTACATATTTACGGATGTGATGCGTAGAAGTCTTTATGCAGACGTTGTCGCTTTTTTCATGCGTATTTTTATTGCGTATCCGCGTGGTTTTCAGGTGGACGTTGTAGGCGTCCTGGTGATTGGTTGGGTGTCCCACAAGATGGTAATCTCCTCCCGTGGAGCTAGAAACAATAAATGAGACATTGTAGAGTGTTTTTAAATGATTAAAATGTGAATTGATGTTGGAAATTGGGTTTTTAATTATGTATAATGAGTTGTTTGTGAGAACCTAAGGATACTGTTCACAGTCTATGATTGGCAGATCTCACTCATGAATATGTAAATTGTAAGTCTTCCATCAGGTCCTCTCGAGACCTATATAAGATGTGTGTAGTGTGTAATGAATTGTCAGATGCTGCAATGATTTGAGAAAGAAGGATCGAAACGCCTGTGCGTCATCATCATGCAGACCTGTTTTTACTCATGTCTTTTTTACAAGAGCTATAAATAAAGAAACTTGAATATTGGATGGTGCGGACCTTTGATGATTACCGCTCTGCCCATGCGGCATGCGGCGGTTTCTTCGCGTTGTGCCGCCATATTGGACGCGGAAACAGCCGCCTCACTCTGAGCATTTGCGGTGGCTTTTCTGCGTTTCCTCACATTTATATTATTAAATAATATCATAGTATTGCACTATGGACAGAAAACAAAGAGTTGTGGTCAATGGATCGTACTCAAAATGGGAGACTGTTAGCAGTGGGGTCCCACAGGGGTCTGTTCTGGGTCCAGTGCTCTTCAATTGTTTTATTAACTAGCTGGACGCCCGGCGTTGCCCGGGTATGTAATTGGCTAGTGTTAGCTCTGTCCACTTTTTCTAATCCTAACACACAATTACCTAGTTTGTGAGCTTTGCGGTCTTTGGCATCAATAATTGGCTGTGGCTCCACTACTTTGAAAATCAATAGGTGAATTTTGATTAGCTTTTGTAGGCTCCACCTACTTTTCTGAATATTAATCCCAGTCACCCACTGTGCAAAGTTTATGAACCCTGCCATTGACAGACAGTGTAAGAATGGCTGCAGTTTACATTCTGGCAGTTAAATTTTTATTTTTCTCCACCCACTGATGTCCTGATGTTTCCCGGGTATGTATTTGGCTGCTGTTGGCTGTGGCCACTTTTTCTAACCCTAACACACAATTGTCAATAGTCAATGACCAAGTTTGTGAGATTTGTGGTCTTTGGCATGAATAATTTTCATTGAAATGAAACACATCTGATTCGCTGTTTGTAGCCCCGCCCCTTCTCTAAATATTTAACCCCAGTCGCCCAATGATCAACTGTACCAGGTTTGAGGCTTGTGCCATTAACAGTGCAAAAATGGCAGCAATTAAATATTTGCCTTGAAAATCAATAGGTGAATTGTGATTGGTTTTTGTAGGCTCCACCCACTTTTCTGAATATTAATCCCAGTCACCCAGTGACCAACTGTGCAAAGTTTTAGAACCCCACAATTAATAGTGTAAGAATGGCTGCAGTTTACATTTTCCCAGTGAAATGTGTGTTTGTCTCCGCCCACTGAAGACTCGGCATTGCCCAGGTATGTATTTGGCTGGTGATAGCTCCGCCCACTTTTTCTAACCCAAACACAAAATTACTTAATGACCAAGTTTGTGAGCTTTGAGGTCTGTGGCATCAATAATTTGCATTGAAATAAAATAAATCTGATTGGCTGTGGCTCCACCCCTTTTCTGAATTTGAACCCCAATCACCCCATGGCCAACTGTACCAGGTACAGGTGATTAACAGTGCAAGAGGCTTGTGCCATTAACAGTGCAAGAATGGCATCAATTAAATATTCCCCTTAAAGATTAATAGGTGGATTTTGATTGGCTTTTGTAGGCTTCACCCACTTGTCTGAATATTAATCTCAGTCACCCAGTGACCAACTGTGCAAAGTTTGAGAACCCTACCATTAATAGTGTAAGAATTGCTGCAGTTTACATTTTCTCAGGGAAATTTGTATTTGTCTCCGCCTACTGATGACCCAGCATTGCCCGATTATGTATTTGGCTAGTGTTGGCTGCGCCCACATTTCCTAACCCTAACACACAATTACTCAATTACTCAATGACCAAGTTTGTGAGCTTTGCGGTTTTTGGCATCAATAACCTGCATTAAAATGAAACAAATCAGATTGGCTGTTTGGGGCTCCACCCCCTTATATAAATTTAAACCCCAGTCACGCAATGATCAACTGTACCAGGTTTGAGGCTTGTGCCATTAACAGTGCAAGAATGGCAGCAATGAAATATTCCCCTGAAAAATCAATAGGTAATTTTTGATTGTTTTTTGTAGGCTCCACCCACTTTTCTGAATATTAACCCCAGTCACCCAGTAACCAACTGTGCAAAGTTTGAGAACCCTGCCATTAACAGTGTAAGAAAAACAAAAGTTTGCTTTCTTAAAACAGAAAGAATTTGCGATAATTTAGGTTGGAGTGAGCTTGAGATGTCTTCCAGTGCATCACTGCTGAAAATATGCTAATTAACCATTGTTACCCTTCAAAGCTAAACACACCTCCAGAACCGCTGGAATACAATGATGTGTCAGATTGTTAAATTGTAGAGAGCCATAATAATCCAACACGCATACAGACTGTTTTGGATTGTTTGATCCTTATCAGTGCATGGCATAGATTAATTTGGCTCTATGCAGTAGGGCTTGTAACACCGAGAGGGACATGCTACCCAGCAAGCTCATGGTGACCCAGAACTCATTGGAGTGTGTAAGGGACTACAATGGTCCTAAAAGCCCCCTTACTAAGATGTTAAGAAAAACAAACGTTTGCTTTCTTAAAACAGAAAGAATTTGTGATAATTCAGGTTGGAGTGAGCTTGAGATGTCTCCCAGAGCATCACTGCTGAATATATGCAAATTAACCATTCTACCCTTAGAAGCTAAACACACCTCTAGTGTAACAGTGTATGGATGCAGTTTACATTTTCCAGTGAAATTTGTATTTGTCTCTTTTTGGTTATGGGAATAAAAAGTATCCTATACTTTATTTCAGGTAATGTACTATGTGTGTGCCAAATTTCATTTAAATTCGTTCAGCCGTTTTTGCATGATCGAGTAACAAACATCCAAACATCCAAACATCCAAACTTTCCCATTTATTATATTAGTAGGATGACCTAGTAGATGCAGTTGTGAGCAATGTTGCTATTTTTGCAGATGATACAAAATTGTGCAGAATCCTCAACTCTCAGGAAGATAGTATCATATTGCAACAGGATCTGGATAGGATGACTATTTGGGCACATACATGGCAGATGAAATTCAATGTTGACAAATGTAAAGTCATGCATTTTGGTCGTACCAATGGTCTAGCACCATACAAAATAAATGGGATACAGTTGAGGACATCAAACTTGGGGAAGGACTTAGGAGTACTCATCGACAACAAGTTAAATCATCGTACTCAATGCCAAGCCGCTGCAGCTAAAGCTAACAAAATTTTGGGATGCATTAAAAGGGAAATAAAAACTCGAGATGCTAACATAATATTGCCCATGTTTAACTCTCTAGTAAGGCCACATCTGGAATATGGAATTCAGTTCTGGGCACCACATTACAAAAAAGATATTGCAGTTTTAGAGCAGATGCAGAGACAAGCAACAAAATTGATACGTGGGATGGATGGTCTCGCTTACCAAGAAAGGTTAGATAAACTGGGTTTATTTAGTCTAGAGAAAAGACGCCTTAGAGGAGATCTATTTAACATGTATAAATACATCAGAGGGCAATATAATAGCTTGGCGGATGAGCTTTTTGTCCCTAGGCCTTCTCAAAGGACTAGAGGACATGATCTGCGCATGGAGGAAAAACGTTTTAGGCATTTATTTAGGAAAGGGTTCTTTACAGTAAGAGTGATTAAGATGTGGAATGCATTGCCACAGGAAGTCGTTATGGCAAACTCTATACCTGCATTTAAAGGGGGCTTAGATGCTTTCCTTGCGTTGAAAGACATCCATGGCTACAATTACTAGGTTATGCCTAATGATGTTGATCCAGGGATTTTATCTGATTGCCATCTGGGGTCGGGAAGGAATTTTTCCCTTTTGGGCAGGGCCGGCCCGCTCATGAGGCGGGGTGAAACATTTGCCTCAGGCGGCATTTCTGGGGGGGGGGGCGGCACCCGCCTGTCTATGGGTGCAGGGGGCCGCCCGCCGAGCTGGAGGGGTAGCGGGCAGAAAGGGGGTATTGGGCCTAGCGGTGGGGAGGGGGGTCGGACCCCCCCTCCCTCGCCTGTGTCCCCCAATCCCCACCGCTAGGCCCAATACCCCCTTCCTGCCCGCTACCCCTCCAGATCGGCGCCCCAGAACCACCCACGGATTTTTTTCTAATTTTGCCTCAGGCGGCAAAAAGTTTAGGGCCGGCCCTGCTTTTGGGGCTAATTGTACCATGCCTTGTAAGGGTTTTTGCGCCTTCCTCTGGATCAACAGGGATATGTGAGGGAGCAGGCTGGAGTTGTACTTTGTACTGGTTGAACTCAATGGACGTATGTCTTTTTTCAACCAAAATAACTATGTAACTATGTAACTAAGAGAGGTTTTCATTTGATGTTATCCAGGGCTGGGCCGAGGCAGAGGCGAGAGAGGCTCCAGCCTCAGGGCACAGTGTAGGAGGGGGGGCACAACTCACTCAGCTATTATTCCCCTATTGTGTTTGAAGCAGAGAGAAAAAAGAAAAGGGATCCCTGGCAGCCAGTGACTGCAAGCCAGATACCTAAAGATTAAGGTGTTGGGGGCCCGGCTGGGGCACTTCTTAGTCTAATAGCAATCAGTGTGATCGCTGGGGTTGGTGGGATGGAGGGGTGCACTTTGGTGTCTCAGCCTTGGGTGCTGCAGGGCCAGTGCTACCATAGAGGCAAAGGGGGCAATTGCCCCAGGGCCTGAGAGCCTGTGGGAGCTCCCAAGGTGCCCCTCCTCCCCTCCAGCTATGGTGACCCATGAGAGAGGGGATGCTGGTTGTATACTATAGGAAAAGGAGGAGTTGAATAATGGGAACCCCCAAATATGCTTTTTAGGGGACATGAGATGGGCACCTAAGGATATTGTGTGACAGGGAAGGGGGGATTGGATCGGTCCTGACAGATGGCTCAGGTGCCCTGGGGGTGATTTGGTTGCAAGAGGGGCATCACAGGGGCCCCCAAGTGACTTTTGCCCCAGGGCCCCATTGTAGCTTGAACTGGCCCTGGGGTGCTGGAGGACCTTGTCCCGGCTCTGATATTATCACATTGGCCATGAATAGGATATTGAAGGTGGAATAGGAAGTGCATTGTATCTGATTGTGGAGGATGGGGGATTTGGGAATACAACAAAGAAAATATGGCTTGGTCTCAAACCTGGATTTTATGCAACTGTAGCAATTTTACTGAACCATAGTAGCAAAAGACACAACGCTTCAGCCAACAGGCCTTGATCGGGCCTTTATAACACTTGATAAAGACCTGTTGGCTGAAACGTTGTGTCTTTTGCTACTATGGTTCATTAAATTTGCTACAATTGCACAAAATCCAGGTTTGAGACCAAGTCATCTTTTCTCTTTGCTGCATTTATCTACACCCATGGTGTATCCCAGGGTGGACTAGTTGACTCCCTGGTGCTAAATTGCTGCAGTTTGAGCTATTGGACTTATATTCTCTCTTGGTGACCTGGGAATATCCGCATTGCACTACTAGACCCTAGTGGCCATCCCATCTGATAAGTAGCTTCTGTTTGGCTATGGTGGAGCTGTACTGTAATATGCAAGAAGAGGGAACTTAGAACATTTGTAGAGGAGAAAAATACTTCATATTGTGGAATTTTGGGGACTTGATTGCTTTAACATATACATTTGAGTGGCTCCTGTACTGAGTATTGAACTGTATTGATGCTGGTTGCTGGAAAGGGCATGAGGTGCACCAACACCAATCTGACTAAAGTGCAGATGCCTAATGCCTAACCCCCCAACACCTAACCCTAAAAGACCACCACTGATGTCTAACCTTATAACCCTCCACTACTGGTGCCTAACCATAACTGTCCCCTCCTCCTCACTGCACCTCCACCCCAAAAATGAAAAATATTGTGTGCCACGGATGTATGGAGGCCACCATAGGTTCCCTACTGAGAAAGAAATGGTGGATGTTGGGGGGCCAACTGCTACGCAAACTGCATCTGCAAAGAGCAGGCATTTACAAGCACATGCAGTTTGCGTAGCTGGTGGCCTCGTTACCCTGTATTTTATCAGGTGCCCAATTTTACACAGTAGCAAATATTGCTATGTGGAGCTATGTTGGTGCTGAAGCTTTTGCAATGCCTCCAATGACCAAATGTACTGCTTCCCACTTGAGAGCTACAGCCACACACAGTAGGCTAACCTGGAGTCTTGTTCCATGACTCCTTACTGAATTCATGAATTCATACTGCTCCATCAAGCATCCAAACCCTTGTCACCCATACATACCCAATATGGCGTCTTTAATCAGATTACTATCCAGCCACAGTAACTTTCTAGGGGCGTGGACTGTACGGGGGAGGAGAGTCAATAACACCATACGTAATCATCCTCCAGGTCCACAGCGGGTAATTAATATATGTAAATGGATTTTGTTAATCAACACTAAAGCATGAACAAGTTATAGGTTCCATTTAAGGTTCTGAAGTGTAAAATGGTAGCTACTGAGAAAATCTCAAAAATAATTCAGTTGAGAAACAAGCAGAATCTGAGAATAAGAAGAACTTTGCTAAACTAGTTACAGTCCATGTCGATTTTATTTTTGTAGATTTCTAGTGTTATTATGTCAGCTCTTTGCTCTGCAACTGAGCCTGTGGATGTAAATCAGTGGTAGATAATGTATATAAGGTGCTGGTGACTGTGTGTCCCCATCCTGTGCTGAGGATGTGCAGAGCTGCCGGTAACAAGTGGTGTGACAGCATCTACTGGGTGACATGAGCTGGACACTCGCACACTCTGCAGTTACTCTGCTGACTCTTTCTCTGCGTGTCGTATGTTATGTACACATGATGAGCCAGACTTCATCTTCATCTTGTAGAATGGAAGCCATGAAGCCCATGTTTGAATATGAATATTATCAGGAAGGGGACATCATTATTGGAGGATTGATCTCTGCTCACCTCTCTACCGCTAAGATCTTTCGTAAACAATTTGAGTGGAAGCCCATTTCTTTTTGTGTTAAGTAAGTATTTTTTTTTTATTTTTTTTAGTTACTGTATATTCTCTCCATACAATGCAACTACAGTAAGTGGAATCAGTCAATCGCCCTTAAAGCGGACCCAAAACAAACATTTTTTTTTAATTCAAAATATTTAGTTGCACCACTCTGACACATACAAAGATAAATAAACACTCCTTCAAGCCTATGAGCATTTCAGTGCATGCTTTTCACCCTTCTCTTTGCATAACTAGGGTTATACTGGGGGCAGCCATTAGCAATTCCTCCTTTGCTGGACACCATCTACTCAACCAGTTTGCCGGATTTTTTGCCGGCAATATGAAAGGAAGGGAGGGGTTCCTCCAATAAATGTAAAATATTTTATATTTGTCATCATGCAGCTGAAAAAAGGCTGCTATTTATTATTATAACTAGCTGATTGCCCGGCGTTGCCCGGGTATGTATTTGGCTGGTGTTGGCTCCGCCCATTTTTCTAACCCTAACACACAATGATTTAGTTTGTGAGCTTTGCATTGTTTGGCATCAATAATTTACATTGAAATGAAACAAATCTGATTGGCTGTGGCTCAACCCTCTTTTCTGAATTTGAACCCCAGTCACCCAATGACCAACTGTACCAGGTTTTAAAGGGATACTGTAGGCGGGTTGTGGGAAAATGAGTTGAACTTACCTGGGGCTTCTAACGGTCCCCCACAGACATCCTGTGCCCGCGCAGCCACTCACCGATGCTCTGGCCCCGCCCGGGTTCACTACTGGAATTTCAGACTTTAAAGTCTGAAAACCACTATGCCTGCGTTGCCGTGTCCTCGCTCCTGCTGATGTCACCAGGAGTGTACTGCACAGGCACAGACCATACTGAGCCTGCACAGTATGCTCCTGGTGACATCAGCGGGATCGAGGACACGGCAACGCAAGCGCAGTGGTTTTCAGACTTTAAAGTCTGAAACTCCAGAAGTGAACCGGAGGTGGGGCCGGAGGATCAGTGAGTGGCTGCGCGGGCACAGGATGTCTGCGGGGGACCATTAGAAGCCCTGGGTAAGTTCAACTCATTTTCCCCGACCCGCTACAGTGTCCCTTTAAGCTTGTGTCCTTAACAGTGCAAGAATGGCAACAATTGAACATTTCCCTTGAAAGACAAAAGAAACGTCCCAGCAACACTATGAAGGATAAGTGTGTGCTCAGTCACTGTAGGACAGTATGCTCAATTGAAGTTATGACTGTATATAGCACCACACAATAGGTATCAAAGTATCTAACAATTTATTAGCATAAATGCATCAAACAACACTATACAGCATTAAAAACATCTAAAAACCAAAAAGGACACCTCATCTCATTGGTATAAATTCATATACAATGCTCACCATGAAAGCTGTAATAGCAATATTATAAATCTCCTGGGTAGCGCAGTAAGAGCCACCACAGGGATTTGAACCCGGGTTCAGAAAGCCAAAAGCTAAAGTGCATAAACGTGAATGAACATACATAAATAATCCAAGTGAAAAATGGATACCTGTGAAAAAAAGTGCAACAGTGCATGAATAAATAAAGATCAGCCCGACCTATGGATGCTGAATAATCTGTGATAGATGCTGGGAATAGCCTAATGGGGAAGGTGACAGAAAAGGGCAAGAGGCTTACGTGACCCTGGTGAAGGATGCGACCACGGAGGTGTCCGGAATAGAGGAAGGCCCCCGGCAGACTTCTCCACCGGTATCGCGGCAGTCACCCCGCTTTATCAAGAGAGGGGGGATCCAGCGTATGTCAGCCGACACACCGGCTAGATATAGTGTCACGGAAGAGGTCACGTGAGCGCCAGTCGCGCCTCACGTGATCCGCTTCCATCCAATGAAAGAAAAGGGAGAGCGAGGCGGAAGTAATCCATGCTGGAACGCATAATGTGTAAGTATACAGTGGGCGGTGAGGGACAATTGGCAACGCTCGTTCCTGCTGACTATTAGCAGCTGGAACAGCGCACAACCATTGGTATAATTCAGGCATCCATAGGCTGGGGTCCCAAAAATGTTTAATAAGCAATAACAATACAAGCCCATATACTTATCTCCATCAACAATACAATATATAAGCAAGTTTTACAAATATAGATAGAAGTCACCCGCAATGTCACTACATTCTAGTTGGTTAGAGGCATAGTGCAAGCTATAGGTGTTTAGTCCTATTATCCAAAGGGCAAAGTCCACAAGGCAACAAGAGACCATAAGGATAGTCCCACATCATGAGTCCCAAATGCAAACCCAATGCGGCATGGGAAAAAAAGAAAAAAAGAACCGTAAGAAAAAGCGATGGTCCATTCCAAAGTAGAAACAACGGCAGTCCATTTAAAGGGCAATTACACAAACGGCATAGGGTCCATCACAAGTCCATCCAGTCCATATAGGGAGGCAATACATAGACAGCATAAGGTCCATTAACGATCAATCCAATATGACAAACAATGATATAGATAATAAGTATCTGTAATAGAAAAAATGGGTGTTAATCATATTTTATAGGAACCCTGTAAAGTCCATTTCCTCATTGAGGCCCTGGGGGGATTTAGATCCAAGATAATAGATCCACCTAGCCTCCCTCTGTAAGAGCTTGGAAACCAGGTCACCCCCTCTAATCGTAGATCTAATGTGTTCCAGACCTATCACCTGCAGGCCAGAATAAGAGCCAGAATGGTTATGTAAAAAGTGTGCAGCTACTGAGGTCAATGTTTTACCATCATCTAGATCACGTTGTGCCAGTCTAATCTTGGATAAGTGTTGCTGTATCCGTACTTTTAAGGCATTTTTAGTTTGCCCCACATAGATTTTTGGACACGAGCATCTCAATGCATAAATGACCCCTTTAGTTTTACAATTAATATATTGTCTCAAAACAATTTATTTTGTATTGGTTGAATCCATGATGTGATTATGTCTACAAATCAAGGGACATATATTACAATTGCCACACGGATAGCTACCACGTAAACTGCCTGCTTGTGATCTTCCACCCACAGATCTGAGGTGGCTCGAACATAATCTGTCCTTCAATGTGGGACTTCTTTTCGCTGTAATGGAAGGGTGCGGAGAAATACAGCACGAAATATCAGGGTCAGATTGCAAAATAGGCCAGGCCCCTTGTAGAGCCTTGTATATCTCAGACCAACCATTATTATATGTAGAACTCAGTCTCACCAAATTAGTGGAAGGTGGAGGTCTGCTGTTGATCAGTTCAGTCCTAGTTCTATGTTGTGCCATATAGAACGCCTTCTTAACCACCTTTCTGGGATATCCACGGTCCAGGAATCTCTGTTGGAGTTCATTGGCCTGTCTAAGAAAGTCGGAATCATTAGAACACAATCTGCGTAACCTGAAAAATTGACTCACTGGTATATTGTTTTTCAAGGATTTATTATGAGAACTCTGATAATGTAACAAACTATTCACTGCCGTAGGCTTACGGTAGAGATCCGAGGATAAGGAGCCATCTTCTTGTACTTTGATGGTAACGTCCAGGAATTCAACTTGATGTTGTGACATCTGTGCAGTGAGAAAAATATTCATATCATTCTGGTTAAGATGTGCAATAAACCTCTCACATAATTCTTCGAATCTTTGTATACTAATATCTCTCATCGGTGGGCATTACACACTACCCGATACTTTCTGGAGATGGGGGATCAATCACAATCTGACCTACATTTTTTTCTATTACAGCTGTTACAATTCGTGTTGGGCCATAATTATTTCATCTTTAATGGAAGATTTTATAAGCAGGTATGTGGCGTGGCCATGGGTGCCAAGTGTGCACCGGCCATAGCTAACTTATTTTTGGGGTTCTGGGAAAGAGAAATTGTCTTTGGAGACCAGTTCCTCCAATACCACCCATACATATTGGGGTGGCATAGGTATATTGATGACCTGCTTATTATCTGGAATGGCCCTAAAGAATTATGTGAGAGGTTTATTGCACATCTTAACCAGAATGATATGAATATTTTTCTCACTGCACAGATGTCACAACATCAAGTTGAATTCCTGGACGTTACCATCAAAGTACAAGAAGATGGCTCCTTATCCTCGGATCTCTACCGTAAGCCTACGGCAGTGAATAGTTTGTTACATTATCAGAGTTCTCATAATAAATCCTTGAAAAACAATATACCAGTGAGTCAATTTTTCAGGTTACGCAGATTGTGTTCTAATGATTCCGACTTTCTTAGACAGGCCAATGAACTCCAACAGAGATTCCTGGACCGTGGATATCCCAGAAAGGTGGTTAAGAAGGCGTTCTATATGGCACAACATAGAACTAGGACTGAACTGATCAACAGCAGACCTCCACCTTCCACTAATTTGGTGAGACTGAGTTCTACATATAATAATGGTTGGTCTGAGATATACAAGGCTCTACAAGGGGCCTGGCCTATTTTGCAATCTGACCCTGATATTTCGTGCTGTATTTCTCCGCATCCTTCCATTACAGCGAAAAGAAGTCCCACATTGAAGGACAGATTATGTTCGAGCCACCTCAGATCTGTGGGTGGAAGATCACAAGCAGGCAGTTTACGTGGTAGCTATCCGTGTGGCAATTGTAATATATGTCCCTTGATTTGTAGACGTAATCACATCATGGATTCATCCAATACAAAAGAAATTGTTTTGAGACAATATATTAATTGTAAAACTAAAGGGGTCATTTATGCATTGAGATGCTCGTGTCCAAAAATCTATGTGGGGCAAACTAAAAATGCCTTAAAAGTACGGATACAGCAACACTTATCCAAGATTAGACTGGCACAACGTGATCTAGATGATGGTAAAACATTGACCTCAGTAGCTGCACACTTTTTACATAACCATTCTGGCTCTTATTCTGGCCTGCAGGTGATAGGTCTGGAACACATTAGATCTACGATTAGAGGGGGTGACCTGGTTTCCAAGCTCTTACAGAGGGAGGCTAGGTGGATCTATTATCTTGGATCTAAATCCCCCCAGGGCCTCAATGAGGAAATGGACTTTACACGGTTCCTATAAAATATGATTAACACCCATTTTTTCTATTACAGATACTTATTATCTATATCATTGTTTGTCATATTGGATTGATCGTTAATGGACCTTATGCTGTCTATGTATTGCCTCCCTATATGGACTGGATGGACTTGTGATGGACCCTATGCCGTTTGTGTAATTGCCCTTTAAATGGACTGCCGTTGTTTCTACTTTGGAATGGACCATCGCTTTTTCTTACGGTTCTTTTTTTCTTTTTTTCCCATGCCGCATTGGGTTTGCGTTTGGGACTCATGATGTGGGACTATCCTTATGGTCTCTTGTTGCCTTGTGGACTTTGCCCTTTGGATAATAGGACTAAACACCTATAGCTTGCACTATGCCTCTAACCAACTAGAATGTAGTGACATTGCGGGTGACTTCTATCTATATTTGTAAAACTTGCTTATATATTGTATTGTTGATGGAGATAAGTATATGGGCTTGTATTGTTATTGCTTATTAAACATTTTTGGGACCCCAGCCTATGGATGCCTGAATTATACCAATGGTTGTGCGCTGTTCCAGCTGCTAATAGTCAGCAGGAACGAGCGTTGCCAATTGTCCCTCACCGCCCACCGTATACTTACACATTATGCGTTCCAGCGTGGATTACTTCCGCCTCGCTCTCCCTTTTCTTTCATTGGATGAAAGCGGATCACGTGAGGCGCGACTGGCGCTCACGTGACCTCTTCCGTGACACTATATCTAGCCGGCGTGTCGGCTGCCATACGCTGGATCCCCCCTCTCTTGATAAAGCGGGGTGACTGCCGCGATACCGGTGGAGAAGTCTGCCAGGGGCCTTCCTCTATTCCGGACACCTCCGTGGTCGCATCCTTCACCAGGGTCACGTAAGCCTCTTGCCCTTTTCTGTCACCTTCCCCATTAGGCTATTCCCAGCATCTATCACAGATTATTCAGCATCCATAGGTCGGGCTGATCTTTATTTATTCATGCACTGTTGCACTTTTTTTCACAGGTATCCATTTTTCACTTGGATTATTTATGTATGTTCATTCACGTTTATGCACTTTAGCTTTTGGCTTTCTGAACCCGGGTTCAAATCCCTGTGGTGGCTCTTACTGCGCTACCCAGGAGATTTATAATATTGCTATTACAGCTTTCATGGTGAGCATTGTATATGAATTTATACCAATGAGATGAGGTGTCCTTTTTGGTTTTTAGATGTTTTTAATGCTGTATAGCGTTGTTTGATGCATTTATGCTAATAAATTGTTATATACTTTGATACCTATTGTGTGGTGCTATATACATTCATAACTTCAATTGAGCATATTTCCCTTAAAAGGCAATAAATGAATTTGGATTGGCTTTTGTAGGCTCCACCCTCTTTTATAAATATTAATCCCAGTCACCCAGTGACCAACTGTGCAAAGTTTGAGAAACCTACAGTTAACAGTGTAAGAATGGCTGCATGGTTTACATTTTCCCTGTGAAATGTGTATTTGTCTCCACCCACTGATGACCCGGCATTGCCTGGGTATGTATTTGGCTGGTGTTGGCTTTGCCTACTTTTTCTAACAGTAACAGACAATTACTTAATTACTTAATGACCAAATTTGTGAGCTTTGCAGCCTTTGGCATCAATCATTTCCATTGAAATGAAACAAATCTGATGGGTTGTTTGTGTCTCCACCCCTTTTCTGAATTTGAACCCCAGTCACCCAATAAATAACTGTACCCAGTTTGGGGCTCGTGCCATTAACAGTGCAAGAATGGCAGTAATGAAATATTCCCCTTGAAAATCAATAGATGAATTTTGGCTTTTGTAGGCTCCATCCACTTTTATGAATAATAGCTGATGAATCGGCGTTGCCCGGGTATGTATTTGGCTGGTGTTAGCTCCGGCCACTTTTTCTAACCCTAACACACAATTACTCAATGACCAAGTTTGTGAGCTTTGGGGTCTTTGTCATCAATAATTTGTATATTCCCATAAAAATAAAAAAAATCAGATTAGCCGTTTGTGGCTCTGCCCCTCTCCGGCATTTGAACCCCAGTCACCCAATGACCAACTGCAGCAGGTTTGAGGCATCTGTTATTAACAGAGCAAAAATGGAAGCAATTCAAATATTCCCCTTGAAAATCAACAGGTGAATTTTGATTGGCTATTATAGGTTTCACCCATTTCCTATAATATTAATCTCAGTCACCCACTGACCACACAGTGACCATCTAGGCAAAGTTTGAGAACCCTGCCATTAACAGTGTAAGAATGGCTGCAGTCTATATTTTCCTAGTGAAATTTGGTTTTGACTCCGCCCACTTTCTGTAACCTTGACACACAGTCACTCAATGACCAAGTTTGTGAGCTCTGGGGTCCGTGGCATCAATAATTTGTAATTTACCAGTGAGATAAAACAAATCTGATTGGCTGTTTGTAGCTACACCCCTTTTCTGAATTTGAACCCCAGTGACCCAATGACCAACTGTACCAGGTTTGAGGCTTGTGCCATTAACAGTGCAAGAATGGCAGCAATTTAAATATTCCCCTTGAAAATCAACAGGTGAATTTTGATTTTCTTTTAAGTCTCCACCCACTTTTCTGAATATTAATCCCAGTCACCCAGTGACCACGTTTTAAGCTTTTGGGTTTCTGCCATCAAAATTGTGTGAATGGAAGCAGTTTATCCAGTAAAGTAATCTGATTGGTTGTTTGTGGCTCCACCCCTTTAGTGGATTTGAACCCCAGCCACTTCATGACCGACTGTAGCTGGTTTGAGGCTTCTGCAATTATTAGTGTAAGAGTGGCAGCAGTTTCAATATTTCCCTTAAAAATCAATAGGTGAATTTTGATTGGCTGTTGTAGGTTCCACCCACTTTCCTGAATATTAATCCCAGTCATCTATTGACCAACTGTGTCCCGTTTGAGAACCCTGCCAATAACAGAATGGCTGAAATCAATGTAACAAATCTGATTAACTGTTTGTGGCTCCACCCCCTTTAGTAAATTTGGACCCCATTCACCTATCAGGTAAAAGGCCTCTGCCATTAACCTCCTTGCCATTCTGATTCTTTCCAGATTTTAAGGTCTAAAAGAGGTGTAATTTTTTTTCACTCTTTCAGACCCTAAAACCTGAAAAAAATCATTCTGGCAGGGAGATGTGCAGCAGAATAAAAAAATTTACCTTCCTGGGCTCCAGCGCTGCAGTTTGCACTTTCACCACAAGATGGCGCTAATGTACATATAAACGAACTTCTCTATATTTCTCTAATATAGAGAAGTTCGTTTTACATATTAGCCCTGCCTCCGATGACGTCACGCTGCCACCACCGCTCTGCTGTTCTGCTTGGCTGCCGGGTCCCCGGAAGAATAGCGGGGACATGGGGGATCCCGGCGGCCAGGGAAAGACCCCACACTGCCGGGGAGAGAGGCTGGTGTCCCGCTGAGCAGCACGATCGTGCGTGGGACTCCACAAATCAAGGTAAAGCTCTGCAATGCCTATCCCAACCTGAGCTCGGGATCACCGCTAATAGCTTTTTTTTTCTACCCCGAGCTCAGGTCGGGAAAACCGGCAAGGAGGTTAACAGTGTAAGAATGGTAGCAATGTAGATATTCCCCTTGAAAATCAATAGGTGAAATTTGATTGGCATTTCTGAATATTAATCCCAGTGACACAGTGGCCCACTGTGTCAAGTTTGGGAACCCTGCCATTAACAGTGTAAGAATGGCTGCAGTTCATATTTTCCCCTGGAAAAAAATGTAGTTGTTGGCTCCGCCCACTTTTTCTAACCTTGACATACAGTCACTCAATGACTGAGTTTATGAGCTTTGGGCTTTTGGTATCAATAATTTGTATATTCCCATTGAAATTAAAAAAATCTGATTGGCTGTTTGTGTCTCCGCTCCCTTTCCGAATTTGAACCCCAGTCACCCAGTGACTAACAGTACCAGGTTTGAAGCATCTGCTATTAACAGTGTAAGAATGGCACATAAATGGTGATGGTAGTGGTGGTGGTGGTGGTGGGGGGGGGGGGGCAGAGTGTGAGGGGGTTTGGGGGAAGTCGTTTCCAAAAAGATAAGTGATCTTGGGTAAGACAAACATTATGGAGGCTGCTAGTCACCCTTCCCTCTACATCCCCTGCCTGGCGTAGGTAGCTGCAGGTGCACCTTAGTATTACGTACAAACAGAGCTAGCCTTAGTATTCGGTAGCTAGAGGTGCCCCCGACAGGGGGGAGATCTGGTCAGCGGAAACTGCTGAGACTGGGGTGAGTAACCTCTCATTTACACTTGTTTAGGACTCTGCATAGATAAGGCAGGAGGGAGGCACTAGAGGGTGAGGAGTGAGACGCCTTTCCATCATCAGGTGCCTTTAGGCATGTGCCTACTGAGCCTTATGGTAAATCCGGTCCTGCATCAGAAGCTATATTTGAACCTAGAATAAATGGTTTGGGTTGATTCATTTTATAGCCCATTTATGCCGGCTGGGATAGCCAGAATGTGGAGCCCTGGCTACGTGGGGCTCCACACACTGAGCTATACCAGCCTGTATGGTTTATTGTATGGGGTGGGGGACTGTGGAAGAGAGGAGCATCCAAGCATCCCCCTCTGCCCCAGAGCCCTTGTCCTGCTGTGGAGTCGCTACTGCACAGAGTTTATCTACCAGGTGTCTTGCTGTATGCGCCGCTAGCCCTCACCTCCCCCCCCCCCACAAACACACACACCACCACCAGCAGCAGAAGAGATGAGCTTTCTAAAGTGACTGGTTAAGGGCTGAGCTTCCGACATAGGTGACCAGGAGTCAAATCTCAGCTCTCCCTATCCAGCAAGCTAACACCTATTCTGTAAGGAGTTCTTGGGGAAGACTTCCTAACACTGCTACTGCCCACTGATTGTGCTCTAGTGGCTGCCTCTCAAGTGCTATACAAATATTGAAAGTATTATTATTAATTATTTGATTTTAATTTCCTTTCAGTGTTGAATTGCAGGAATATGCAAGCATCTTGGGAATCATTTTCGCTGTTAATCAGATCAATACAATCCCCAATTTTCTGCCCAATGTGACTCTGGGTTATCATATATTTAATCCCTGTGGAATTCCAATGCACACCCTGGGCTATGTGCTGCAGATCCTGTCTGGAGAGAAGATAAAGGCTCCCAACTATTCCTGCAGAGAACACGGGGAAGTGGCTGGTTTTATTGGTGACACCAGTGTCCAGTCCAATTACGCCATGGCTCAGCTGCTCAGCCTGTATCGCTACACACATGTAAGTGACCACTGCTACACATGACCAGTCTGATACACTAAAGCAAGTACTGAGATGATGTACAGTAGATGAAGGGTAATGAATATGTTCACTTCAAAGCTTCCATGCATATACAATGGGGTCGATTCATAAAGCACTCCCGCATTCGGTAATGCAGTAAACAGCTGACTTTACCGAGCACTTAGGAAAATGTCAATTCATAAAAGCTGTTAACCCATGAAAAGCTGAAATTACCGAGCAGTGAGGTAAATTACTGACTTGTGCGATAATTACCTCAACACATGTCAGTAATGTCAATTCATAAAGATTAGAACAGGCGGTAAAGATTAGAACAATACTGCCTGTTTTGAAGTGGTGAGAAGAGAGCAAAGTCTGTGCGGGACTGTGCTGGGAATGGAGACTCACAAGCAGAAGCAGTGAGATCTCCCCCCAGGCAGCAGCAGAGTGATCAGAAAAAGCCAGGCTTTCCCTGAATACCTTAGGCTATGTGGTTGTTTAACCTCTTGAGTTCCTGTTTTAAAGATGTGTAGGAGTTGGAGGTGAACATCACAAAGCCTGACATGTGTAAAGTTTCTTGAAGTTCTTCTAAGCGGTGGCAATTAGATTGTTAAGAAAGACTAATAGACAGATTCAGAGCAGATTCGGGGCAAGCAGAGGCAGTACAACAAAACAGGCACATCTAAAGGGAAATTGGGATGCAACTTATATTGTAATGCTATCACTGCATGGAGAACCGCATGTAATAACAATACATGTAACAACAGACAGCTACTCTTCTGGTGTTACCAACAGTTTACTTCAGTAAATTACCGCACTTCTATCGCAGCTGTGAAATATTTTATGAATTAGCATATTAAAGTCTATAATACTGAATGTGGTATTTTCCCAACCACATTTTTTTTAATGCATAGCTTTTTATGAATTGGCCCCAATGTCATTATCTCATGCCTTGCTGTTGGACACTGTCACCCCGGTCTCCAGACCAATGCAGTAGGCAGGCACTTGGAATCCTTAGAAAAAATCTTTGCAAGATTGCCAAAGGCAATTTTGCTCACCCCCTGTAGCCTCACTTGATATGTGACAGGTCATGGGCTAAGGGGATGGGACCTACAAGAAGAAGGTGGCATGAAATGTTCATAAGGTAGCCCCACTGCTTGTAGATATGCCCTTTCCTTATAGGTCAGGTAAAGAAAAAAGAATCAGAAAGGAGGAGGAGAGGGTGGTGAGCTGGACAGAGTGTGTGCCCTTTATTTTGTAAATACTTCTATTCTAGGAGCCATGACACACATAGAAAACTTAGCGTTCATGAAACATTTGGGTGCTTGGCAAGTAATTAACTAAAACAATTGCACAAATACCAAAAAGTATTGCACCTATTTTTCAATATTTTTAAAAAACAGATTTTTGAGATTAAAGAAAGCATATCTACTAAAAACACTAACCATATTCGTGTTTGTGTATGAAACTCTAAATTACACTATTTTAACCACTTTACCCCCCGCGGTACGGATTTCTCCGTCCCTTTTTCCCCCCTAAAAAACCAAGGGACGGAGAAATCCGTACCTCCCGCGCTACTGCCGCTGTCCGCGATCCCGCCGCTCGTGCGCGTGCTCCCGACGCTCGTGCACACCGCCGCCCTCTCGCCCGGAGATCAATGAACGGGAAAATCCATTCCCGTTCATTGATCTAAGCCCCTGCAATGATCTGCTGCTTCTTTGAGAAACAGCGCGATCATTGTGATTTGCCCAGCCTCGTAGTGCTTCCTGTAAGCGTCCTTACGGACACTTACAGGTCGCATGTAAACAAACTCACTGTTGCTATCTAGTGGCCAAATAGTAAAACTACACCCTAAAGCATTTTACATATTCAAATACATTAGTTTTACACAATAAATTAACTCATTACCTCCCACACTCCCCAATTTTTTTTTTGTAATTAAAAAAAAAAATACAATAAAAAAAAAACATAAATAGTTACTTTAGGGACTGGACTTTTTAAATATTTATGTCAAGAGGGTATAACACTGTTACTTTATAAACTACGGGCTTGTAATTAGGGATGGATGCAAAACTGAAAAAAATACACCTTTATTTCCAAATAAAATATTGCCAAACATTGTGATAGGGACATAATTTAAACGGTTTTATAACCGGGACAAATGGGCAAATACATTTCATGGGTTTTAATTACAGTAGCATGTATTATTTAAAAACTATAATGGCCGAAAACTGAAATATAATAATTTTTTCACGCATTTTTTCCTATTTTTCCATTAAAACACATTTAGAATAAAATAATTCTTGGCATAATGTCCCACCTAAAGAAAGCCTAATTGGTGGCGAAAAAAACAAGATATAGTTTATTTCATTGTGATAAGGAATAATAAAGTTATAGACGAATGAATGGAAGGAGCACTGAAAGGTGAAAATTGCTCTGGTGTTCAAGGGGTAAAACCCCTCAGTGGTGAAGTGGTTAATGCTATGTTACTGTAAAACAAACAAACAAACATAAAAATATATTTTAAAACAGAAAAATGTTCTTGATAAAGGATAAAAAAACATGTGGTAAACCAACTAATTGTGTTCGTTTTTGTATGCGGATACCAGTAGTAGGAAAAGGAGAGAAAAAACTTCTTTACCACAGGTTATTTCCCCTTAAAAACAGAGCAATTTTCACATCACACTCCTCCCATTCATTCCTCAATAACTTTATTGCTACATATCATACTGAAATTATATATATATATATATATATATATATATATATATATATATATATATATATATATATATATATATATATATATATATTTGGAGGGGGGGGGTGCAGGATAAACTAGTCTTTCTTTAGTGGGCACATTTTGCTAAGATTTATTTTATTTTATATGCATTTTACATGGAAAAAGAAGAAAGAACATGAAAAAAAACACACAAAGTATGTGCCTATTTGCTCTGGTTATTACTATGGACAGCCTGACCCTGTCTGGTTCGCAATGTCCACAGTAGTACCATTGGTCACATTCATTACTATGCATGCCCTGGCCTGATGGTGCGCGTCCTTGATTACGTGCCTGTGGCCGGCCACGCTTTGGGACGTCAAATGATGCGCAAAGCCACAGGCGTGCAATCATTGATGCACGCCGATGGGCCAGGGCAAGTGTACTAATGAATGTGTCCGGGCTAGGACATGTGTACTGCTGCGGGACATTGGAAGTAGTACAGGGCCAGGCTGCCCAAAGATGTTGGCCGGCAAGCAGCTCGCCCAAAGGTAAGCTGTTCACTTAAATCCCATCACTAGTCCATAGTACAATGTATGGCGATAATATTTTATTTGGAAATAAAGGTGTATTTTTTCCGTTTAGTGTGCACCAGGTAAGATACAGGGGAAAAATTCCTTTACAGATCATTTTAGACTGCAATCTCATAAGGGCAACACAATGTGAAGCGGGTAAGAAGGTTGTCAGAGGTGCCTTGCTAAAGAGGGCACAACAGCATACATTAGTCTAAATTGCCATGAGCAAGGAGCAGTGGTTGGCTTGTGGGGTTTCCTGCTGGGTCACTTGTACCCATATTTTGCAAGAGTAACTTTAAAGTATTTTGGATCCAGTGCTCTGATCTCTGGAGATTCTTCCCTTTATTTTCATATTTTAATAAAATGCTTCCGACATATTTTATTTTCCCAGATCAATTATCAAACCACTGACTCTCTTCTGAGCGATAGAAAAAGGTATCCAACTTTATACCGCCTTTTAAAAGATGATCGGATCCGTTATGCAGCTATCATAAAAGTTCTGCTACACTTTGGATGGAACTGGGTTGGACTGGTGGCACCAAGTGATAGCATTAGTGAGATGGAGTTACAAGGACTGAGCAAGATGATAACCCAACATGGGATCTGCATTGAGTATATGATTAGTTTGAAAGTTGACTTCAGGACTCATGTACATTGTGTTGAAGTTCTTAAGAAAAAGACAGCTAAAGTTGTAGTAATATGTGGCATTTACTCACTGTTTACATATTATTTTTTGGATGGGTTGGAAAATATTAACATAAACATCACCTTGATTCTCCATGAGTCATGGAGAAATGCAGTTAGTATGATTCAGTTTCCAGCTCGGCTACTCAACTGCAGCCTAATTTTTGTGTGGCCTGAACCTAGTTTTCCCAAAGTAACAACTTTCATTAAAGAAGTCCTCTCAACCATCCATCCACTTGACCCAATACGGGAAGACCTCTGGCTACTGACTTTTTCTTGTCTTTCTTCAAATGTACGTAAAAATGCAATCTTTGGACAAAAGTTTCACATTTCTGGATTGAATTGCTCAGAAGTACATCATATTAGGTCGGCTTACTCTAAAATATTATTGAGAAAGCCCTTCTTTACATTTCTTGCAATATATGTTCTGGCTGATGCCCTGAGGTTAATGTACCCAATTAAAAGGGCATCCAGAAAGTACTTAATAGCAGAAGTGGTGAGTTTCTGTTATTATTATTATTAATGCTACTACTACTATTATCTTGTGTGTGTTGACTCCCACAAAAAGATGTAATGTAGACATTGTGCCATCTGACACACAGACACTCACACACACACTCACACACACACAATCAATCCCCTAGTTTGAAGATTATGTACACGTTGGTGAGAAAGTTTGTGATCCATAGGTGTAGGGTGGGATGGACACCGAGTAGGGACAGATCTTCCTGGAGAATACGTGGGCAGTTGGTATAAAAAGCCAAGCTAGTGTCCAGGAGTAGTATTCTGACATACAAGTCTGGTCTGTCTAGGCAGTGGTTAATGAGCTCCAGGTCGGTGGACCTATTTGCCCTGTAAGGGAACTGGAAGGGGTCCAGAAGGTGCAAAGGGGAGAGCTTTAGGATGGGTAGGACCACTCTCTCCTGAGTCTTCGTGATAAATTATGGATGTCAGGACATGGACCTTAAGTTGTTAAGGTCGGAGACTCCCTGTTTTTTTGGGACAAGTATGATGGTGGACGTCTTGAAACCTGCATGGACTTTGCCTTCCTCCAGTAACTTGGTAAGGATGGCGGAGAGGATGGGTGCAGTTTGCGTAATTTCAGGCAGGCTGGAGACACACCATCAGGGCCAGAGGCTTTCCTGGTATTTAGCACAGACAGGAGGTGCAGAACATTGGCCCTGCACACCACCAGAGAGGGTGAGCTAATGGACTAGAGGTGGCAGCTGAGGGTGGATTAGAGGATGATGTCTGCTGCTATAGCCTAGTGGGGGTAGCTGCTGGGACAGACTTGCAAGGCGGCTCAGCCGCGCAGGCCAGAAGCAACGGCAGTGTTTTTCCCAGATCAATTATCAAACCACTGACTCTCTTCTGAGCGATAGAAAAAGGTATCCAACTTTATACCGCCTTTTAAAAGATGATCGGATCCGTTATGCAGCTATCATAAAAGTTCTGCTACACTTTGGATGGAACTGGGTTGGACTGGTGGCACCAAGTGATAGCATTAGTGAGATGGAGTTACAAGGACTGAGCAAGATGATAACCCAACATGGGATCTGCATTGAGTATATGATTAGTTTGAAAGTTGACTTCAGGACTCATGTACATTGTGTTGAAGTTCTTAAGAAAAAGACAGCTAAAGTTGTAGTAATATGTGGCATTTACTCACTGTTTACATATTATTTTTTGGATGGGTTGGAAAATATTAACATAAACATCACCTTGATTCTCCATGAGTCATGGAGAAATGCAGTTAGTATGATCCAGTTTCCAGCTCGGCTACTCAACTGCAGCCTAATTTTTGTGTGGCCTGAACCTAGTTTTCCCAAAGTAACAACTTTCATTAAAGAAGTCCTCTCAACCATCCATCCACTTGACCCAATACGGGAAGACCTCTGGCTACTGACTTTTTCTTGTCTTTCTTCAAATGTACGTAAAAATGCAATCTTTGGACAAAAGTTTCACATTTCTGGATTGAATTGCTCAGAAGTACATCATATTAGGTCGGCTTACTCTAAAATATTATTGAGAAAGCCCTTCTTTACATTTCTTGCAATATATGTTCTGGCTGATGCCCTGAGGTTAATGTACCCAATTAAAAGGGCATCCAGAAAGTACTTAATAGCAGAAGTGGTGAGTTTCTGTTATTATTATTATTAATGCTACTACTACTATTATCTTGTGTGTGTTGACTCCCACAAAAAGATGTAATGTAGACATTGTGCCATCTGACACACAGACACTCACACACACACTCACACACACACAATCAATCCCCTAGTTTGAAGATTATGTACACGTTGGTGAGAAAGTTTGTGATCCATAGGTGTAGGGTGGGATGGACACCGAGTAGGGACAGATCTTCCTGGAGAATACGTGGGCAGTTGGTATAAAAAGCCAAGCTAGTGTCCAGGAGTAGTATTCTGACATACAAGTCTGGTCTGTCTAGGCAGTGGTTAATGAGCTCCAGGTCGGTGGACCTATTTGCCCTGTAAGGGAACTGGAAGGGGTCCAGAAGGTGCAAAGGGGAGAGCTTTAGGATGGGTAGGACCACTCTCTCCTGAGTCTTCGTGATAAATTATGGATGTCAGGACATGGACCTTAAGTTGTTAAGGTCGGAGACTCCCTGTTTTTTTGGGACAAGTATGATGGTGGACGTCTTGAAACCTGCATGGACTTTGCCTTCCTCCAGTAACTTGGTAAGGATGGCGGAGAGGATGGGTGCAGTTTGCGTAATTTCAGGCAGGCTGGAGACACACCATCAGGGCCAGAGGCTTTCCTGGTATTTAGCACAGACAGGAGGTGCAGAACATTGGCCCTGCACACCACCAGAGAGGGTGAGCTAATGGACTAGAGGTGGCAGCTGAGGGTGGATTAGAGGATGATGTCTGCTGCTATAGCCTAGTGGGGGTAGCTGCTGGGACAGACTTGCAAGGCGGCTCAGCCGCGCAGGCCAGAAGCAACGGCAGTGAGCTGAAGGCTCAGTCTGGAGGTGGCCGACTGCCCACTGCAGTCCTGGTGATGGCGGCCTCGGAGTTCACAGAGATCTGGGGCAGAATACTGGCAAGTGGTGGCTGCCTTAGAGTTCTAGCCATCGGGCAAGTGCAGGCTCCGGTGGGTAAGGCTTCTCCACGTGGGTGACCGGGTGATTCTATGCTATGACACTTGCGACCCGCTATCCTGTAGTTAGAGGCTGGAAGCTGGGAGCTTGTGTGTCCGAGACATATGTGTACATTACAGGCGTGATAGGCTTGTGGTGCACTGAAGAAAGGAAGAGAAAAAAGTTGCTAGTAGCAGTGGTGAAGGGTATTTAAGCTGGTGATTTAATGCTATTAAATGCTATGTAATGCTTTAATGCTGATATGGTGATAAGTGCCTCCTCTTGGTGCAGGTTGGCCCTGTTGAAGTCAGCCATACAATAAAAAGGGTGCAATGCACAGCCTGACTACAAGGTGGTGCCAAAGCACACGCCTGAGTGGCCTATGTATTCAAATGGCTCTGAACTAAATATTTGATATAACAGCATGTTCAACAATTCCATGTGGAAACTGGTCAGCTTTAAAAAAAAAAAAGCATTATGAACACTCATGTTCGGGCATGGCAATATAATTACTTCAGAATTGTAGTGTCTGAAAGCAGTGCAATTTTTTCACCAGCTTTCAGACCCTAAAAGCAGAAAAAATAAAATCATACAACTAGATAGATCTGCGGCAGCCCAGCACATTACTCATATGCCCTGGATCCAGCGCTGCAATTCCTCCTCTGATGAGCAGGTGGCGCCTTACCCCTAAAGTGAGATCACCATCTGTCATCATGATAACCTCACCAGAGGGATCCAGGGATTCTGAGTACCGGAAGAAGAATGTCTTCCAGTGTCTGAATCCCCCAGGAGGTGAGTTACAAAGCCCGCTGCACACAATGCTCTGCATTCACCTCCCAGCGGCTACCACGAGTCAGGCTCGGGCTTACCGCTCTGAGCTGCAGATCTTTCAACCCCAGTCTGACTCAAGATTACACTGAGGTGGTTAAAAATACTGAGCACAATTGATTAGAAGCCATTGTGAACACATAATGGCTGAAATTGTCGTCATCAGCCATTTGAGTTGATAGTTATTGCATGTGTTTATGTACCTTTAGATTCTCTGTTCTGTTTTCTCACTCTTCCAGTACATTCTGATGTCTCTTATCCTCATCCTTCTTTTCCTTCTCATTACATATGACGTTCTCCTCCCTTGATGACTGATGATTCCCAGTGTGGTTGTCTTCATCAACCAGTGCTAAGGACAGACATGATAGTGAAAGTGCACACAAGACTGAAAACACTGTCTGCATTGATTAGTATAATTATTAGTGTTTAAACCACTTGATTATTACACTGCTACTAACTCTAAGGGTTCTGGGTTTTTTTTGTTTGTTTTTTGGTATCGGATTTCCATCCTCCATGGAAGCTGCACAGATATGTTACAAACTCACCTTATGAGGTCCCACTGGTAAAAAAGTTAATCAATGAGAATGATATGCTAGCACTGAGCAAGCTATATATAGCAAACTGGGTCATTTACCATCTTGGAAGCAACAATCTATCTGCAATTACACCACTGACCAGTTTTAGTCACAATGGAGACATTGAGGACGCATTGAGCTTTACACCAGAAAATGTCACCTGGAAGGAAGGGACGGTGAGGGTTTTACATACATTTTTGAAGCACTTTATATATAGTATCTGTGGTAGCAGGGAAAAAGGGCGCCGGCTGAGGGTGGGCAAAAAGGGCGGCGCCATAGACTCTAATGCATTTATCGTTAATACGGCAAAAAAAAGCAGAAAAAAAGGACACCCAGTAAATACCGTTAACAGCATTAGAACATTAAAGTTTTTGAAGTATGTTATTATTTTAGAAGTTTGCAACGTTAAAGCTTTTGTCACATTATTGCACTTGTATGTACAGACTTTACGTTAAAGCGGATCCGAGATGAAAAACTAACTATAACAAGTAACTTGTCTATATATCTTATCTAAAGTTTAGATGGTTTAAACAGCAAATCTGTTGTTTGTAAACATTACACAGAGGCAGGCTTATTTGCACCATGAAATATTATATTTTGATAAAGTTTAATTGACAAGGATCCTGTTGATTAGACTTATGTCTGAGGTTATTTAATTAGTGGAAGTAATCTCCCATTTGGAAATATTGTAAGGTGAACAAGGGATCTATGGAAAGGTGGTTTGGCTTCTATTATAGTTCAAGAGTCTTTATCATCTCTTTTCTGTCTTAAAAAGTTGTTTAAAGGAGAAGCATATGCCATTCCGACCCCCATAGTAATACGAGATGCTTTCTCCCCCACAAGGTAGCTAGCCATCTGGTTTCTATTATTGAGAGTTGGGGGTAGGGAAATTCTTTGAGCTAGAGCTGGGCAAAGTAGCTTGTGTAATTCTCTTTCAAACGTCTGAATAGGGTTACATGAGGAAGATAACAAGATTGTATTTGTATAATAATTATAGTATCTTTAGAATAGTGAGTTACATGTAAGAACATATATATAGTTAGTAATGAGTAGATAGATTATAATATTAAGTACATTTGTTTAGTATATAAATTTATATGTGTTAGTAGATAGAACTAAAGTATCATTTGAATCAACCAATCAGAAGGCAGCTTGGAATTTGAGACGTCAGAAGCTAGGTTGTTATTTAAATAAGGAGAAGGGGGGTTGAGTGCTCACACACGTTGGTCATTCTTAGATGGACTTTGAACTGATGCATACACATTTAAGTCCTATTCTCACAGACATTTCAAGACAAAGAAACTTTATTTAATTCTTATTTTATTTAAGATCCTTGATAACTCTTTTATTTTATTTAGAAGAATTGTACCATGGACTTTGTATTTTTATATTTGAATACAATAAACCTCACTTAAAAGTTACTTTTTGCTCAAACGCTTATTCATCTGGAAAACAAAGACATCCGCTGGAAATTGTCATAAAAGCTTCTATTATAACATATTGGCGAGCCAACAAAGGACTTGGAAAACGATATTTTCACTTTCATCACGGGGGAAGATTGATATTTGGAAGAATTTTTATTCATTTTTTGAACTTTGATTTTGGCGGGAAAAAATCTTCCTATCTCTGAAAGTGTTGGAGGTTTTCCAAGAGAATCTACGGAGTGACGGTTTTCCAGAGGTTCCACCGACTAGAGTCTGATAAGTATGGATTTTATTAATTTTTCCGCAGAGAAGAGTGATTTGGTGTTTAAGGATTTAGGGACATGTACTAAAGATTCTGAGTTGTGGATTTCTATGTATAACCAATGCATGGCTGCTAATGAAGAAATAGATTCTTCTAGATTTACTTTGTGTAAAATTAAAAAGAAGACGTTAAATGTAATGAAGTTAGTACAGATGTTCAATTCTTTGATTATTGGTGAGGCAAATGAGTCACATGTTACCACAGACGTGCAATCTGCATCTCAGATTTGTGCGGTTCAGCAGCAGTCAGAGGGCTGTTCAAACTGTGACATTTTAGCAGCATACTTAGAAGAATTGGAGAAGCAATTAGAATTTAGGACACAGCAAATGCTAGAAATGCAGAGAAAAAATTTAATTTCTGTGGTTACCAAATCTGGGACAGACACAGACCCGACAGTTTCTCCATTAAGGGCTCCACCTAGTGGTTGTCCTAGTAAACAGCATGTATTTCCAGATCCATTAACATGTGTTGAGGGTGACAGCAGCATGAATGCTGAAAGTAAAGAGGATGAAGAAGAAGAGCTTACTCACAGGGAATTAATTAAAAAAGAAATGCTAGATAGAGCTAGAAAATTAAAATTAAAAATACATGATCAGTTGATGAAGATATTTAAGATGCTTCCACCTTTTAATAAAAGTTTGGATGCCGTGGAATTGATTACGATATTTGAAGATTTCACGGACCGTTTTAATTTGTCTCAATTACAGAAAAACACTGTGTTCCGTTTGTGGTTGCCTAGTCACATGAGTAAACGTTTAGAACCAAGTGTTATTTTATCAGCTGGAGGTGACGAAAGACACCACACTGAGGACGATAGACTAAGACAGTTATTAAAGTTCATGACAGAAGATGAAGTTCCAAATTTGGATTTGTTAGAGTCATTAAAGGCTACTCTTGAAACTGATCCTTTTGAATTCAAACAGAAATTCTTAAAGATATATAACATGTTGTTTACAGTAGAGGATGAGTCAGATTTAGCTTTAAGAAAAGCTTTTGTTAAGAAATTTCAGTATTTGGATCCCATCTCAGCTACTATCGCGGTAGAAAAAGAGAATCTGAATCAAATAGCTGCGTTCATTGACAAAATTCGCAGGCAGATCAGAACTAAGAATATCAAAGCTAAAATTTCTGCTAATAAAAATGTTGAAATGCAGGGAGGAGACTTGGGTAAGGTCTCTTTTACAAAACCAGCTGATGCTGCCCCCTGCAGGAATGAGAAGGAGAAGCAGTCATACCAAAGATCTCCAATGGTTTGTTATTATTGCAATAAGCCTGGACACACTAAGGCCTCAATTCACGGAGCATTATCAAACGTTTATCAAACACTTTATCAAACGTTTGATAATTTCCCTCATGGGTAAAATCTCATTTTAATTTCACTAATGTGTTATATATTTATCGAATGTTTTACCGATAAAACGTTCAACAAATATATAACACCTTAGTGAGATTTTACCCATGAGGTAAATTATCAAACGTTTGATAAAGTGTTTGATAAATGTTTGATAATGCTCTGTGAATTGAGGCCTAAATGGAAATGTTTTAGATTTTTGAATGATGTGCAAATGCGGAAGAACTTTGGCAAAGAAAATGGATTGGTCAATTTTCAATCCAAACCTTCTGCTCCTGCTGCAGAGGTAGAAGTTCAGGCATCTTCACCATATGCACCTCTGATCAAACAGTTACATGAAATCAAGATTAGCTATGATGGTAATGATGATAATGACAGGTTTCAGTCAGTGGGGCTGTTAAAAACTCCGTGACTAGCAGAGGTTAAACCGATCAGGAATTTGGAATTTGTAGCACCTTTGTTTTTAGACAATTGCAGTAGACCATTTGTAAAAGCCATTTTAGAGGGAGAGGATTTTTTATTTTTGCTAGACACAGGCGCTCAGATCAGTGTCACAACAAAAGATTTGCCATTACAGCCTGGGGCAAATACATGCGCAGTTGTGGGCTTTGATGGGAAGACAGGAAACAGAGCTACTTTGTGCAAAAATGTGTCTTTTGAAATTCCAGGTTATTTGCAGACTGAAATTGATATTTGGCATTATAAAGGGGCGGAATCGATAATTGGTTCAAACGAAATGACGAAAAGAGGCTGGGTTTTGGACCTGGGCAATGCAGTAATTTGGAAAGATTCTATCAACCGTAAACCTGTGTTGATAGACCCTAACGATTTCCATGAAGTGAGTAGCATTTGCATGACAGAAGTCAAAACCACCTGTCGTAAATGGCCTGAGGTTGATGACAATCCAAGTTTGACAGCTGTCATACAAAGGTATCCTCAGTTATGGGCTCAGTTTCGAAGTGAAGTGGGGACAATGAAAGATGTTGTAGTGAATATTGAGGGCAGGGACCCTCCCCCTCAAAAGCAGTACAAATTGCCGCCAGATGCGATTGAACCGATCGGAAAACTAATTAAAGATTTATTAGATCAAGGCGTTATAAGAAAGGCAAATTCTGTATGTAATTTTCCGGTTTGGAGTATTGTCAAGCGCGATCATACGTATAGATTTCTGTTGGACTTACGTATGCTTAATAAATATACTCCAAACATTACGACGATAGTTTCCAGCACGCCAGATGTCATGTCAAAATTGTCAGCTAATGCCAAATATTTTTCAAGTCTGGACATAGCCAATGGATACTTCTCCATTAAATTGGCAAGAAGTTGTCAATACAAATTCGCTTTTACATACAACAACGAACAATTTTTATTTACACGTCTGCCTCAAGGTTTTCATTCTTCAAGTTCAATTTTCTGTCAAGCAATGACAAAGGTTTTGTCAAAATTCTCGAGGCCAGATTGTATTATATCCTACATCGATGATGTTTTGCTGTTCACTGAGACAGAGAGTGAGCATTTGCAATTGTTAGATGAATTGTTCATGATTTTGTCAGAGGCAGGTCTGAAATTAAATACCAGCAAGGTAAAACTTTTGAAAACTGAAGTGGAATTCTTGGGAGTGAAAATAGGCCATGGTGTAAGACAGCCATTGCAGGAAAGGGTTAAAGCTGTCATGTCACTTCCCATTCCAACCAATCACAAAGCATTGAGACAATTCCTTGGTCTTGTAAATTACTCGCGAGAATTCATAGAAGGCTTTGCTGAAAAAGCAGCGGTTTTGTATGAGTTGTTGCAAGGAGAAAGTAAAGATTGTTTTGGCCCATGGGAAGATCGACACATGCAGGCATTTGAAAATTTGAAAAAGGCTTTGCAAAATGCACCAGCACTAGCAACAATTGATAAGTCACCAGAAGCTAGTTTTGCTATTCAAGTGCATGTTTCAGATGTGTCCATTTCAGTGGTTCTTTTACAAAAACAAAGTGGAAACTGGAGAATATTGGGATATTTCTCTAGACTGTTGACACCTGTGGAAAAAGGATTTGATGTTTGTGTCAGACATCTGCTGGGAGTTTATTATGCAGTGAAAGCAACTGAACATATTGTGGGATTTAATAACATCATTTTGCAGACTCCCCATTCTACTTTGAAACTTTTGCTAGAGAGGAATTTGCCAGGCGTGACTAACCAAAGATTCAATCAGTGGTTATTAGCTTTGTCGACAAAACAAATCCAGGTAGATCACAATGCTAAGTACATTCTTCCTCAACTTATGGATTATCAAGGGCAAGAACATGTATGTCCTTGTGAGGGTTCAGAAACTTTTCCTTCTCTCTTCCGGCGGGAGGAGCAAAGGTCTGATGAACCAGTGTTTGTAGATGGTTCTAGACATCAAGTTGATGGGAAGTATTGTACAGGCTATGCGATCTGGTATCCTAAGAGAGGTTATGCGATCCAGCATAAATTACCTGGTCATTACTCAGCACAAAGAGCAGAATTGCAAGCTGTCAAAACAGTGCTGGAATTGGATGAAAAGGAGAATAAGAATCCTTTAGTGATTTACACTGATTGTTCTTGGTTGACACGTTCATTGCTAGACTATTTGCCAATTTGGAAGAGAAGAGGTTTTGTAGATTCATCTAACAAGGCTCTTGTGTATAAAGACATGTTACAATCGATTATTGAGATTGCAGAAAGAAATCCTTTAGCTTATGCGATTATAAAGGTTCCCGCTCACAGTAAAGATGATAGTGAGTTGTCTGAAGGTAATAATTTGGCAGATATGTTGGCCAAAGAAGCAGCAATGAGAGGCGTAGAGATAGAACAGGAAAAGTCTAAATTGATTGTCGCAGCTGTCAGGAAAGATGATGATGTCACAAAGGTATCTTTTGCAGCAGAGCAGGCTAAAGATCCTTCTTTAGTGGCTCAAATGACAGATCCTAAATCTCCTTTTGTTTGCAAGGATCAAATGTTGTTTTACGAATTGAGAGGAATTCTGTATCCAGTAATTCCCAAACATTTACAAGTTGAATTTGTTAAATTCAATCATAATAGTTTGGGACATTTGGGCCAGGAAAAGTTGCTAGAAGTTTTGAAGGAGAAGTTTTATTGGGAGAAAATGGAAGAAACAGTGCAGAATGTAGTTCAATCATGTTTGATCTGTGCACAGATAAATCCCAGACCAAAAGGACAGAAACCACCTTTGCAGAGAACTCCACCTGCAGATGGTCCTTGGTCTACATTGCAAATTGATTTTATAGGTCCATTGCCTATGGGTAAACAAGGTTTGAGATATGCATTGGTAGTGGTTGATGTTTTTTTGAAATGGGTAGAAGTTATTCCCTTGAGAAAAGATGATGCATTGAGTACTGCTAGGGCTCTAGTCAGTCATGTGTTTGCAACATGGGGAATTCCACAAAATTTATCCAGTGATAGAGGTACACATTTTACAGGAAAAGTGATGCAAGCAATGTGTAATATCATGGGAGTTAAGCAACAATTCCATGTGCCTTATCACCCACAGTCAGCAGGCATTGTGGAAAGGATGAATAGGACAATTAAGCAAAGAATTGCTAAAATGCTAATGGAGAAAGAAAATACTTGGGTAGATGCCATTCCTTTTGTTTTGATGGGTATTAGGAGCACTCCTAATGCAACTACTAAATACACTCCTTTTGAGTTGATGACAGGAAGGAAAATGCCACTTTTGTTTCCTCAGGAACCAAGGTTGTCTACTCCACAGAGAGAGGCTATAGAAAAAACGAAATGGTTACAGTTGTTGCAGGAAAATTTGAATGCAATTTTGCCACATGCTGCGTCTCATATGCAGAAAAGGGTGCCACCTCATAATTCAAAATTTGTGAAAGGGGCATTAGTGATGGTCAAAATGTTTAAAAAACCAGGACCATGGCACAGTAATTGGGAAGGTCCTTTTGAAATTATTGATACATTGGGCCAAGTGATGATTAAAATTAAGAGACCTCAGATCTCTGCTAAAAATATTCGTAGGCAGCAGGAAATGTGGGTTCATGTAGATCAATGCAAATTGTATGTTACAAAATAATGATGCTGCATTTGTTTTGCAGGTATCATGTCTGGGCATAAATCCAAATGGAAGAAGATTAATCCAAAGAATGGATTAAAGGGGGATGCCTTGAAAGACAAAGCAACAGACGTTTTCTTGATGTTTATTTTTTATGTGACTTTGATTACTTCGGTGATCCATTGTTTAACAGTGACTGTGCAAGCTGAAGAAACAAATTTAAGCTCTGAAGTTTCGACACTATCCAGAGGAAAAGGCTATTCTTATGAAGAGTTTTTTAAAGAAAGCACTGTAGATACCACAAATGACATTGTAGGAGGTTTCTGCCTAGGGTCAGATAATGATTGTTGTTTACAATTGTTTTTCCAACATAATACAAATATAGGTGTCCAAGCAGTGATAGAATCAAGAAATGTATTCACTAAATTGACAGGCCAATATATCCATAATGAAATAACAGGAAATATAAATTGTAGTTTAACTGAATTTAATTTCTGGTATGTACAAATCAAGGGCAATGACTCAGCAGTTTGGTCTGGAAATTTTACCAAAGGAACTGGAAGTGAATATAAGAAAGGGGAAAAGGGAGAAAAGGATGTTTTATTGTCCGAAGGTGTAATGGTATTCTTATTTCCTGATAGTAATGCCATTAAAAGTGATGCTGAAGGAGATATTAATAGATTTTGGAAATTTCAAATATCCAGAGGAGATGTAGTAGCAAATATAAAAATTAATTTGACCGTGACAAATATAGAGTATCCAGAGATTAAAGTTATGCCACGTTCTTTAGAAATCAGAGAAGGATATAAGGATATACAATTGATATGCAATACTAGTGTATTGTTACCTCTAAATGCAACTTTAACATGGAGTAAAAATAATGAATTTCTAGGACATTTTTATAAGGGTAATATCCATGTAATTAATCAAGGTGCTAAAGGGAGTGTAAAATGGATAAATTCTAAATTGGTTTATTCTTTAATTGAAGTGGCTATGGAAGATAATGGAACCTATACATGTTGTATTAGTTTACAAGGATTTCCTACTAAATGTGATATGACTCAAATCACAGTAAAATCTCCTGAAAGGACCATTTGTAATGATAAAAAATTCTACAAGGCAAGTCCTTTTCAATTCAATCATTTCCAGACCAAGCCACTGTTAAGAGAAGGTAGATTTGTGATAATTGTTTGGAAGTTTAATATTTCAAGTTGGAAAATTTCCACAAGATATCCAATATGCCAAAATTATCTTGCAAATTCGATACATGGAATGGAACAATGGTTTGAAAATAGTTTTGAAACTTTCCCTAGGAACAAACGAGGTATTATAGAAGGTATTTTAGGAGGTGCAGGAACCATTGGTGCCATAACTAACAGCTTGGATGTAAAAACTTTGAAATCTGATTTAGAAACAGTGGGTTTGTTAGGAGGTAAAGGATTAAAGGTGCAAAGGAATATAAACCAATTGATGGAGCATATGATAATACAAACTGCATCTGTATTAGGTTCTTCTGTATCACATTTGCAAGATATAGCTTTAATGTTGATTGATAGTGAACAGAAATCACAGTTGGCAAGGATATGTTTGGAAACCCAAACTGAATAGTCAACAAATTTAAAAATTATAGCACGGGCTTTCCAAGGAGGAATAACACCTCTAGGAATACTACGAAATTTACCTAAGAAATATAAATATGCGTTAAATCATATAGATTTGTGGATTAATAAATGGTACGGATGCAATCAGTATGAATGCATTAGTACATCAATGATACCAATAGCGGGGAAAGAACAAATTTTAGTGCCTGTGACTATATTAGGGGTTCCAGTGAGTAATACACAATTATTGTATTATCAAATGTTTTATAATGATTTTGCCATGGATGAAAACAGTAATAATGTTGATCAATTAGATTTATCATCGTGTTTACATTTTCAATCAAAGGTTATTTGTTTGCCTAATCAGGGAAAACCTATTTATCATTCATGTTATCACAATCAGAGTCTGTGTACTGCAAGGATTGAAAGGGTTAACACTCACACTGATCTAATCACACACGTGGAACAAAGAAAGATATGTTTTCAAGTAATGTCCAGTGAAGAAATGGTTAAAGGGCATTTTAAATCGTGTGTTCATTCAGAAATGTTAGTTAGAGGTTTGTACTGTATAGAAGGGGACATAAATGCAGTTAGTTTAAATGATTTAAGAATCAATATCACATCTTTGATATCTGAAGATGTTGATAGTCTCCCTATACAATATAATGTCTCACAAATAAATGAATTTCCCTGGGATAAATGGACACAAGAAATAATTAAAGACAAAGGATTGTTGTTAACCCTGACTAAAGAGTTGCATGCGGCAGAAATTAAATTTAACCATCAGCAAGGAATATTGGAAAATGTAGAACATGATTTTATCACATTTTCTAGTACATCTTTTTGGAATAGTTTGAAAAAATCGATAAGAACTTTAGGGAATACTTCAGTGTTATCAGCTGCAGGAAATTTATTATTACATCCTATATTCCTTTTGTTTATTATAATAATATTTTGTATTATATGTCAAATACTTTTAGCATTTAGAATTAGGAAATTTTATAGACTAATCAAAATAGAAATTAGGGAAATGGAATTGTATATCAGAACTATAATTCAAAGGAAATTAAGACAATTGATTAATGTGGACAGAGATCTTGGAGATAGAGGAGCTTTACCAAATCTTCATAGACCAGTATGAATGGATACGAATGTGACGTGAATGGGAATTATGTATGATTTTAAAATATTATAATATTTTCAAGGGGGAGATATGAAATATTATATTTTGATAAAGTTTAATTGACAAGGATCCTGTTGATTAGACTTATGTCTGAGGTTATTTAATTAGTGGAAGTAATCTCCCACTTGGAAATATTGTAAGGTGAACAAGGGATCTATGGAAAGGTGGTTTGGCTTCTATTATAGTTCAAGAGTCTTTATCATCTCTTTTCTGTCTTAAAAAGTTGTTTAAAGGAGAAGCATATGCCATTCCGACCCCCATAGTAATACGAGATGCTTTCTCCCCCACAAGGTAGCTAGCCATCTGGTTTCTATTATTGAGAGTTGGGGGTAGGGAAATTCTTTGAGCTAGAGCTGGGCAAAGTAGCTTGTGTAATTCTCTTTCAAACGTCTGAATAGGGTTACATGAGGAAGTTAACAAGATTGTATTTGTATAATAATTATAGTATCTTTAGAATAGTGAGTTATATGTAAGAACATATATATAGTTAGTAATGAGTAGATAGATTATAATATTAAGTACATTTGTTTAGTATATAAATGTATATGTGTTAGTAGATAGAACTAAAGTATCATTTGAATCAACCAATCAGAAGGCAGCTTGGAATTTGAGACGTCAGAAGCTAGGTTGTTATTTAAATAAGGAGAAGGGGGGTTGAGTGCTCACACACGTTGGTCATTCTTAGATGGACTTTGAACTGATGCATACACATTTAAGTCCTATTCTCACAGACATTTCAAGACAAAGAAACTTTATTTAATTCTTATTTTATTTAAGATCCTTGATAACTCTTTTATTTTATTTAGAAGAATTGTACCATGGACTTTGTATTTTTATATTTGAATACAATAAACCTCACTTAAAAGTTACTTTTTGCTCAAACGCTTATTCATCTGGAGAACAAAGACATCCGCTGGAAATTGTCATAAAAGCTTCTATTATAACACACCATCAGCACTCAGACTGAAAAAAAAAACCTAATCCTCCCTTCTCCTCCCTTCTGCCTCTGAAATCTCTGGCTAGTAATACCTCCCCCTCCTCCTGCCCAGACTGAGCTCCCATGAGCCCTTGCTAATGCCAAGGCTCTCTGAAAACTGTGGGTGGGGCTTATTTAGTTTATAGGGAATTAGAGTATTAAAACAAAAACAAAAAAGTATTTGGCTTGAGGAATGCCATATAAACTATAGGAAAGGAACACAATTACGCAATGAGTAAAAGTTCATCTCGGATCCACTTTAACAAACATATTATCGTTTCTATGTGTAAAAGGGTGTTTCTGCAGGGGGAGTGGTTAGGCACCACCAAGGGGGTGGTTAGGGTTAGGCACCACCCCGGGGAAGTTAAGGTTAGGCAACCCCTGGGAGTGGTTAGGGTTAGGCACCTCCAGGGGTGGTTAGTGTTAGACACCACTGGGGGGGTTAGGCACCACTGGGGGGTGGTTAGGGTTAGGCACCTCTAGGGGTGGTTAGTGTTAGGCACAACTGGGGGGTTAGGTACCACTGGGGGGTGGTTAGGGTTAGGCACCTCTAGGGGTGGTTAGGGTTAGGCACCACTGGGGGGGGTTAGGCACCACTGGGGGGGTGGTTAGGGTTAGGCACCACTGGGGGGGTTAGGTACCACTGGGGGGTGGTTAGGGTTAGGCACCTCTAGGGGTGGTTAGGGTTAGGCACCACTGGGGGGGGTTAGGTACCACTAGGGGGTGGTTAGGGTTAGGCACCTCTAGGGGTGGTTAGGGTTAGGCACCACTGGGGGGGGGGGTTAGGTACCACTGGGGTTGGTTAGGTACCACTAGGGGGTGGTTAGGGTTAGGCACCTCTAGGGGTGGTTAGGGTTAGGCACCACTGGGGGGGGGGGGTTAGGTACCACTAGGGGGTGGTTAGGGTTAGGCACCTCTAGGGGTGGTTAGGGTTAGGCACCACTGAGGGGGGGGGGGTTAGGTACCACTGGGGGGTGGTTAGGGTTAGGCACATCCAGGGGTGGTTAGTGTTAGGCACCACTGGGGGGTTAGGTACCACTGGGGGGTGGTTAGGGTTAGGCACCTCTAGGGGTGGTTAGGGTTAGGCACCACTGGGGGGGTTAGGTACCACTGGGGGGTGGTTAGTGTTAGGCACCACTGGGGGGTTAGGTACCACTGGGGGGTGGTTAGGGTTAGGCACCTCTAGGGGTGGTTAGGGTTAGGCACCACTGGGGGGGGGGTTAGGTACCACTAGGGGGTGGTTAGGGTTAGGCACCTCTAGGGGTGGTTAGGGTTAGGCACCACTGGGGGGGGGGTTAGGTACCACTGGGGGGTGGTTAGGGTTAGGCACCTCCAGGGGTGGTTAGTGTTAGGCACCACTGGGGGGTTAGGTACCACTGGGGGGTGGTTAGGGTTAGGCACCTCTAGGGGTGGTTAGGGTTAGGCACCACTGGGGGGGTTAGGTACCACTGGGGGGTGGTTAGGGTTAGGCACCACTGGGGGGGGGTTAGGTACCACTGGGGGGTGGTTAGGGTTAGGCACCACTGGGGGGGTGGTTAGGGTTAGGCACCACTGGGGGGGGTTAGGCACCACGGGGGGGGGGGGTGGTTAGGGTTAGGCACTACTGGGGGGGTAATTAGGGTTAGGCGCCAACAGGGGAGAGTTCTGTGTTGGGTTAAGCTGTATTGTTGAATTATGTACCGATATGAGCTTTCATCTTTTTCTTATTATTTCCCATCTGTTTATAAAAACGGTATTTATCTTAACCAAGTTCGTGAACAATAGCGCCCTCTTTTTTCATGCTAGCGTATTTGTTCAAAGCGGACCTGAACGCAAAACATCATCTCTGCTCTAAAAGATATGCAACAGCATAATAACCTTTAAAGAAAAAAAACATTTCTGTGTTACAGCTGATACAAATCCTGCAATAAATCTGCACTGTGTCTACTTCCTGCTTTCATGGAAGCAGACCTATTGTTAACATCCTGCGTTTTCCAATCAGCTGTTCTGCTGTGACAGTTAGCTGAGGAATAAAATGATTAGTCACAGATGAGGGGGAATTAGACAGGCTAAACTCTCTTAATACATACAGGGTGCATTTCTCTATGTTTCCCTTCTGTCCTGTGCAAGAGTTCAGGTCCACTTTTATTCTATCCGGCCAGTCTACACAATTTGCATCCCACGGGAATTATGAATATTCTATTGGAATTTGTTTATTTTTCTTGATGTACTTTTTGTTTGTTTGGGTAGTACATTTTGAACACAGGCAAAATGCCTAAATGTATACTCCTCCTTGCTTGAAGCTGTAGTGAACTCCGCCAGGCTATAAATCATTTAAGGACACCGTAGGCGAGAAATATATGGGGGCTGCCATATTTATTTCTGTAATATCAGTTACCCGGCTGTCCTGAAGATTTTCCTGAATGAAGTACTGTCTGAATTACACATGTGAAACAAGCATGCAATCATAAACATAACACCTTAACTACCTAACGACCGGGTCACGACCATGGGCGTGACCGCGGCGGCAGCCTCAGGACCACCTAACGCCAATTGGCATCAAGTCCTGGGGCCGCCTACTGCATGAGTTCATGCGCAGGCTTCACGCGCATCTCCTGCTTGGAAGGCGGAGCTCTGCCCCGCCTTCAGTCTCCGAGCAGCTCGGGAGACTGTAAGACGGCGAAACCGCCATCTTTTTTACTAAGTACAGCGCTGCAATCCGCAGCAGCGCTGTACTGGGGACAGCCCTGTGACACGGCTGTCCCCCTGGCACACAGGAGAGCAATCAGCTCTCATAGGCTGAAGCCTATGACAGCCGATCGCGTCATTGGCTGGCTGGGGCGAGGGAGGGTTTTCAGGGGACAAAAAGAAATAAATAGTACATTTTATGTAAAAAAAATAACATAAATATTTATACAAACAAAAATAAACATGGGGGGGCATTCAGACCCCATCAACAGAGAGCTCTGTTGGTGGGGAGAAAAGGGGGGATCACTTGTGTGTGTTAGAGGGGTTTAACACTGCGATCCTCAAGAGGTTAAAGTTCAAAATGGAGTACGGTGACAGCAGCCTACATTTTCTTGATGTGGAGATCATAAAAAGAGAACATGGTTTTGAAACTGATTTATATTGAAAGGAGACCAATAAGAATGACTTTCTTTTAGCCAGCAGTTGTCACCCTAAACCATTAGTAACCGGGCTCCCTAAAAGCCAATACATCAGAGCAAGGAGGATTACCTCCACTGAATGAGTTGTACCAGAAGGAGGCGCAGCTCCTCTCCGAGGATTTTGTGAGCAGAGGTTATAGCAGGAAAAGATGTCAGGATTTGGCAGAAATCGATAGGGAAACATTGAGAGAATACACTACTGTAGATCAAGATCAAAGAAATGAGGTATGTAGAGAATCAGCATTATTAAGAGACGTGATGTTTAAGTTCTGGCTGGTGATTGAGATGGATCCCCAACTTGCTCCCATGTGTAGAGCTCCACCTAGATTTGTTTACAGGAAAAGTAAATCCTTAAGAGATCATCTGGTAAGGGCAGGAGGGGGGGGGGGGGCATTCAGCGATTTCTGGGACCCTCTAAGGTAGGGACATTCCTGTGTTTACTTTGTCAGCATTGCAATAATATCATCAAGGGCCCAGAAGTACACCATCCCAGTACAGGATCTTCCATTATCCTAAAAGATTTAGCCATATGTGACACTAAGGGGGTAGTCTATTTCATTAAGTGCCCCTGTGGCCTTGGTTACGTGGGTCAGTCCACAAGGGAAATAAAAACCAGGCTCAATGAGCACAAAAATAACATTCAGGTCCTTAAGAAAACCAAAGAAGGGGAATTAGACTCCAACAAAGTGTCCCCCTTAGCACGAGATTTCATGGAGCTGAGACACAGTGTGAGCCAACTCAGGGGGACGATACTGGAAGTTGTACACTTCCAGGAGGGCAAGTCCCATAGGAACACCCTCCTTAGACGTGAAGCCTACTGGATGGAGCGATCGGGAACTCAACCCTGTCCTCAAGGCCCACCAACAGTACATGTTTTGCAGGAAACCACAAACATGCACAGGTGGGGTAATTAGTGTCTCAGCAGAGCTGATTAACTCCCTCTGTGGATTTCCACAAAACACGCACTGTTGGTGGGTCCTGAGGAAAGGGTTGGGGAACACTGCCAGGTGTAGCTGCTCTGTACCCTGGAGAGGGTTAACTATTACCTAAGCATGTGCCCGCACCCCAGTTTCCTGGGTGTGGTGTGTAGTTGATGTCTATATATGTTGTACTAACTGATTGCCCGGCGTTGCCCAGTTGGGTATTTGGCTGGTGTTGGCTCTGTCCACTTTTTCTAACCCTCAACAAACAATTACTCAATTGCCTAGTTTGTGAGCTTTGCGGACTTTGGCATCAATATTTAGCATGAAATGAAACAAATCTGATTGGCTGTTTGTGGCTCCACCCCCTTTTTCTGAGTTTAGCCCCAGACACCCAATGGCCAACTGTATCAGGTTTGAGGCTTGTGCCATTGACAGTGCAAGAATGGCAGCAATGACATATTCCATTTGAAAATCTCTGAGTGAATTTTGATTGGCTTTTGTAAGCTCAATCCACTTTTCTGAATAATAATCCCAGTCACCCAGTGACCAACTGTGCAAAGTTTGAGATCCCTACCAATAACAGTGTAAGAATGGCTGCAGTTTACATTTTCCAAGTGAAATTTGTATTTTGTCTCCACCCACTGATGACCCGGTTGTTGCCCGGTTATGTACAGCACTCAGTAAATGCAGCCACCCCCCCCCTCCGCTCATATCCCATGGGACCTGCCACTCTGCATCCCCTCTGCCTGTCACATGACCACAGTGATCATGTGATCACTGCAGTCACAACAATGGAGGAGAGCTGCACGGACACCCGTCAGTGTGCCTCTCCTCCCGGTGATATACTGTACTGTAGCCAGGTCCCATAGCTAGCAGCAGAGCAGCCAATCGGCTGCTCCGGGGGTCACATGATCATAATGATCATGTGATCACTGTGATCATAGAGGAGATGCATGCTGGAAGCGATCTGTTATCTATAGGGAGAACAGATCGTTTCTAGTTAGTGTAAAAAACAAAAAATAAATAAGAATAAAACCATAATAAAAATAAATAATATAAAAAAAAAATAAAGTGGTCATTTAAAGATCTGACGGCTTCTGTTATGTCTTCACATGGAAGACGTCGAGGACGGAGCAGAGCCACATGAGTATGAAAGCCCCCAACTGAATTTAGTATGAGATGTGTATCTGCCTTAGTTCTTTGAGCCAGCACTGCAGCTCAGCAGAGTCTTATTGCCTATCTCAGGCTCATGCCCATCTCTTCCCAGTTCAGTGTGTCAGTTTCTTCAAATATAAAACCAAGCAATGTTTTCAGTGTTTTCAAAAAAAAAAATTCAGAATTGGGGAAGAATAAAATCACGTTTGTGATACAATGGTCAGATTTTCAGATGGTACAATCGATCATAAAAAATTGATTGTGATTCGCAAATTGAAAATGTTAGAGTGAACAGAGGCGCCAGCAGGATAAAAGGTTCTAAAAGGCTTAAAATCCCTCAGGAGGTGATGGTGGACTCGCCTCCCCGAAGCAGACAAAATACCGTCAGTTTTATGACAACAGGTTTATTAATATACTCCAAAACAAACAGTGTGACGTGTTTCACGGGTATGTTCCCGCTTCCTCAGGCAATAAACAGATAGGAGTACACAGTATAGTCTCAAGGTCACGAATAGTGCCTCTGTCTCTATTCGTGACCTTGAGACTAGGGATGAGCGTAATGACCTAATTACGAATTTCCGAAATTTCGCGAAATTACTACAATTACGATTTTAGCAGTAATCGAAATTTCGTAATTTTCGCAAATTACGCAAATTTTCGTAATTACGATTACGAAATTTAGTATTTTAAAGTTTGCAAAGGTTTCTATCCCTCTAGATGCCTAAAATGAATAACCAACCTCCTCCTCTCTCTCTCTCTCTCTCTCTCTCTCTCTCTCTCTCTCTCTCTCTCTCTCTCTCTCTCTCTCTCTCTCTCTCTCTCTCCAGAGATTTGTAGTATTTCAAAACCATACTCACATTCATGACATGTCCAGGGATCAAACCCAGGCCAACCACATGGAAGACAGCTATGCTCACCACCATACCACCAAACACACACTAAATAGACTGCTAACCTAAATCTTACTTGTAGACAGTCATATGAGACACATGCTGGGTGCAGGGCTTTGTGATTGGACCATGCGATAGAGTGAGGTGCAAAAATGAAATCATGCCTAGCAGAGGATGGTTTCACAGTGCTAAATGCTAGGCTGGCTGTGGTGCAATTGGTTAGTGTGTCTGGCTGGTAACAGCAAGGTTACAGGTTCAATTCCATCCAGGCATGTCTTTTCCTTTTGCGTTCAACAGTTGTCCAAACAGAGCCAACAGAGCCCCAGATAGCCATGTAGAGTTAGGTCACAGCTAGCCTGGCTGTGGTGCAATTGGTTAGTGTGTCTGGCTGGTAACAGCAAGGTTACAGGTTCGATTCCATCCAGGCATGTCTTTTCCTTTTGCGTTCAACAGTTGTCCAAACAGAGCCAACAGAGCCCCAGATAGCCATGTAGAGTTAGGTCACAGCTAGCCTGGCTGTGGTGCAATTGGTTAGTGTGTCTGGCTGGTAACAGCAAGGTTACAGGTTTGATTCCATCCAGGCATGTCTTTTCCTTTTGCGTGCGCGCGCTGCGCCATTGAACCCCATGGGGTATTTTGCGTGCGTAAAACTTTACGCATGCAAAACTTTGTGCTCGGTGTTTGGACAACTGTTGAACTCAAAAGGAAAAGACATGCCTGGATGGAATCAAACCTGTAACCTTGCTGTTACCAGCCAGACACACTAACCGATTGCACCACAGCCAGGCTAGCTGTGACCTAACTCTACATGGCTATCTGGGGCTCTGTTGGCTCTGTTTGGACAACTGTTGAACGCAAAAGGAAAAGACATGCCTGGATGGAATCGAACCTGTAACCTTGCTGTTACCAGCCAGACGCACTAACCAATTGCACCACAGCCAGCCTAGCATTTAGCATTGTGAAACCATCCTCTGCTAGGCATGATTTCATTTTTGCACCTCACTCTATCGCATGGTCCATGGTCCAATCACAAAGCCCTGCACCCAGCATGTGTCTCATATGACTGTCTACAAGTAAGATTTAGGTTAGCAGTCTATTTAGTGTGTGTTTGGTGGTATGGTGGTGAGCATAGCTGTCTTCCATGTGGTTGGCCTGGGTTTGATCCCTGGACATGTCATGAATGTGAGTATGGTTTTGAAATACTACAGATCTCTGGAGAGAGAGAGAGAGAGGAGGAGGAGGAGGAGGAGGAGGAGGAGGAGGAGGAGGAGGAGGAGGAGGAGGAGGAGGAGGAGGAGGAGGAGGAGGAGGAGGAGGAGGCTGGCTGTGCTATTCATTTTAGGCATCTAGAGGGATAGAAACCCTTACAAACCTGAAAAAGTAAAATTTCGGTTGGAGACACGAAATTCGTCATTACGGGAGTGAAATTTCGATTACGAAATTGTAAATTACGATTTGAAAATTAATTACGAAATTACGAATTTGGGTCGTAATGTTAAATTTCGCATTCGTAATAAAAGCAGTTCGAATTTTCGAAAATTTCGGCTCATCTCTACTTGAGACTATACTGTGTACTCCTATCTGTTTATTGCCTGAGGAAGCGGGAACATACCCGTGAAACGCGTTGCACTGTTTGTTTTGGAGTATATTAATAAACCTGTTGTCATAAAACTGACGTTATCTTGTCTGCTTCGGGGAGGCAAGTCCACCACCACCTCCTGAGGGATTTTAAGCCTTTTAGAACCTTTTATCCTGCTGGCGCCTCTGTTCACCCTTACATTATCCTTATCCATCCCTGGTGGAGGGGTTGATCCCCATTTTTCCTTATCTCCAGAGAGTGACTTTTAATCCTGAGTGAGGACAGGTCTAATCTCCTCATCTGCCTATACAGTGGTTACCTAGGCGGTAACCCACGTTTGTGAGTATATACATTATATACTTTTCATTTCCAACCCCTTGTTTTGCATACTACACTATATTGGGTTCTCTGTATTTCTTTTGTCTTTATCGCAAATTGAAAAGAAATAATTAAAAAAAGTATCATGTGGAGCCACCCTAAGTGGAATTGGGGCCAATTCACTGCAACACCAAACTATAAAATCTCACTCGCTCATCTCTAGTTTCGACCTCTTGACTGACAGAATGATGACACATAGGGCTGTTCCTGTGCACCAATATTTCTTCTTACGTGTGTGTGTGTGTGTGTGTGTGTGTGTGTGTGTGTGTGTGTGTGTGTGTGTGTGTGTGTGTGTGTGTTCGTGTGTTTATGTTTGTGTGTGATTGTGTGTGTGATTGTGTCTGTGTGTGTGTGATTGTGTCTGTGTGTGTGTGATTATGTCTGTGTGTGTGATTGTGTCTGTGTGTGTGTGATTGTGTCTGTGTGTGTGTGATTGTGTCTGTGTGTGTGGATGTGATCCTGTGTGTGTGCGCGTGCATGTTTGTGTTTGTGTGTGCGATCGGTGTGTGTGATCATGTGTGAGTGTCTGTGTGTGTACGATCGTCTATGTGAGATCATGTATGTGTGATCATGTGTGTGTGAGTGATCAATCATTTATGTAACTTCACTAGAAGCATGTATATATAGTATAATATATTAGTAAACCAATAAAAGGTATCCTCTACCACAGATTTCCTTATTTCTGCTAGATTGATTATGAGTTAAGCTAAGCAATCACATCAAATAATCCATTTAGACAGGGAAAACGATCCCTTAAGCCAAAGTTTGGGGATGGACCTTTATACAGACATATCCCTAGCCTTGAAGCTAGCAATGTGTTATGTTTGCTATGGAGGGGGGGGGGGGTAGAGGGACAATGATCGGTGCATGATGGTGATAGATAGGTTTTAATTGGGTGGGGGGGGGGAGTTGAACATAGCATTGTGCTTGGTCATCCTTGTGCATCGGCCGGTCATTAATGGTCTGACAGGATGGATTCTTTATGATGCCTGATGACCAAGCAGGATTGTGGCCCGCTGTAGACACAGAATGGGTGATTAGCAGAAGAATCCACAGCAACCACAGTGCGCTCTGCCACTGGTAACTCACCACTGACCACCAAGGTCTTTGTTACTGGTGTCTTGTAGTAGCTGCAGACCTTTTTCACAAGAGACTTGTAGAAACTACAGATATTTACTGCTGGTGAGTTGTAGAAGCCACAAATCTTCTCCTAAGGTGACAAATTGCAGCAGATCCAGATCTCTGTTCATATCAACTGTGATTGTTTTTATTTATTTTTTTGTTTTTGTTTTGTTTTGTTTTGTTTGTGAAATAATGATTTTCCATTAACAAGGTACCAGAGTCCCGTTTGTAATGCCAGATGTCCTCCTGGGTATAGAAAAGTTCCTACTGAAAACATCCACATCTGCTGCTATGACTGTGTCCAGTGTTCAGAGGGGGAGGTGTCTAATGTAACAGGTAGCCGCCAATGTCAAGATATTTTCCTCTAGGATTTTTGACTGGCATCTTTGAATTTGCCAAGAGGATTTTCTATTGGTCTGGGCTGTGACCGTTGGTAGTCCTCAGCTGGAAGGAATCATATTGGCCAGCGCATAGACCATTAGGAAACCAACCATAATAACAAATTCGCAGATTATGTTGCAATGTTTACTAGAATAGCTGCAAAATTACAATAAGGAAACCCCAACAAAAACCATCTATGGATCTGCAGCCAGGGCTTTTCGTTGGTCCACTGAACTGACCAATAGAAATCTTCCTTAGCAAAGATTCTCATTGGCCCATTGAAGTGAGTTAAGCCCCAGCAGAATATTCAAATACACTTTTGCTAGGGTTACTTTGTTACTAGTGGGGTTTGCGTGTGGTAGGTAGAGATGTTGCGAACATCAAAGTTTGGGTTCGCGAACAGCGAACGCCGACTTTCACAAATATTTGCGAACATGTGAACCGACATAGACTTTAATGAGCAGGGGAATTTGAAAACCTACAGGGGCTGTTTCTGGCCACAAAAGTGATGGAAAAGTTGTTTCAAGGGGTCTAACACCTGGAGGGGGGCATGGCGGAGGGGGATCTATGTCGGAAGTTCCACTAAAAATTACGGAGTTGACGCAAAGTTGGGTTTTAATCCCTAAAGGGCAGAAATCACATTACATTCTTACAAATAATGCACTGGAGTGGTTCTGTGCCTGCAACTTAATGTAGCCACAATAGCAGTAGTGTGCACAGCTCTAAGTGTGTCATTGGGCTTTGGAGTGTCACACACAGAGAAATTCAATAGTTTTATAGGAACACAGTGCAAACTAAATAAATAAATCACTGGAATGGTACTGTTCCTGCAACTTAATGTGGCTACAATAGCAGTAGTGTGCACAACTATGGGTGTCAGTGGGCTGTGGAGTGTCACACGCAAAATAAAAAACAGGAAACCAATGTACTAGCCCTCAAAAGGGCTATTTGGGGTGCTTTCAGCAAGTAGTCATTGAGGAACAAGAACACAGGCCTAGCTAATGCTTTCCCTACCTATCTGCAGCAAGTCTGACCCTGCTCTCACTAACAGCAGCCAGCAGAGAATGAATCGAATATGGCCACTGCTTTTTAATAGAGGGTGGGGGGTCCAGGAGGGGGTGCTAGCTGATTGGCTGCCATGTGTCTGCTGACTATGAGGTAAGGGGTAAAAATTTGGCTCCATGATAATGTAATGGGGGCGGGTCGAACATGCCAAATGTTCGCAGTTCTCCAAGAATGCAAACAGCGGAAATGCGCCAGGGTCTGTCCGCCAGTGAACAGTTTGGGCCATCTCAGTGGTAGGAAGTGGTGGTGGTGGAGAGATGTCAGCACTGCCAGGGATGGCTGGTTGATGAGCAGTGGGGAATAGTGGCAGAATAGTGGCAGGAAAAACTTGCAGGTTCTACAGGGATGTAACACTTACCTCACCCTTCTCCATTCCTACCACTAACCATTCCCCTTACAAATACAGCTAATTAGATACACAAATTGGGAAGCCATGGTTCCCTAGATATTAGAATTAAGTAGCCATCGGTCTCACAATTAATTAGTCACATACTCACAGATAAAAAAAAAAAAAAGAAGCCACGCGCTTCCAGCTAAAATAATCAAATAGTTCCATGTCTCCTGGTCTCCTGATGTTGATTATAAATTGGCGATGGAATCAAAACTCAGACCAATCATCATTACCCCACCGGAATAAACTTCAAAAATACTGTAAATCCTATTAATATTACAAACTAGCCGACCCGCGGCGTAGCATACGCCGCATAAGAGGGTAGAGGGCAGAAAGGGGGTATTGGGCACAGCGGCGGTATTTGCGGTGCGTTACACAGTGAGTTTGGTGTGTCAGTGTGAAGCAGTACACTAATTATACTCCCTGATTGATGTATACACATGCAAGATGTTTTAAAGCACGTTAGGCCTGCAATTTAGCATTCAATGTGATTTCTGCCCTTAAAATGCTGCTTTGCGTCAAATCCAGATCTTTCTTCTGGACTTTTGGCATCTATCCCACTCCCCCATGTAAAAACTCAGATGTTAGACCCCGTGAAACATCTTTTCCATCACTTTTGTGGCCAGCATAAATGTTTCTAGTTTTCAAAGTTCGCCTCCCCATTGAAATCTATTGTGGTTCGCAAAAGTTTGCAAGTTTGCGAATGTTTTCAGAGGTGCGCAAACCCGGTTAGCGAACCTAAAATCGGAGGTTCGGGCCATCTCTATTCATTGTGTGTAGATTTTAGCTACATTTAGAATGTCTCATTTGCAAAGGTATAAATCTCTGCAGTCTGACATGCTAAGAACAGTGTAATATTGAAGAAGAGTTATATGAAAACAAAAGCCTATCAGGTCTCACTCACACAATTACAAATGTTTATGTTGCACATAAGATACATTTCTTCAGCTCTCTGTGAGAGAAAGCTCTGACTGTCTCTGACTGAGCTCTCTCCACACACCGAGTTAACAGATGCACTGTGAGGGAATTCCTCCTCCCCTCATGGCTCAGTCTGCCGTCAGAATTACAGCAGACTGCTGTCAGAAAAATGTGAAAGGAATTGGATAACAGTAAACAAAAAGATAAGCATTCAAATGTATACACCAGTACTTAGCAGCACTTCCCAAACATTTTCTATCTCAATTGAAAAAAACATGTTAACCTCCCTAGCGGTATGATTATTCCTAAATTTTAGTTTTGCACCACCAGGGAGGTCTTAGGGTTAGGTACCAACAGGGGGAGGTTTAGGGTTAGGAATAGGCACCAGCAGGATGGTTTTAGGGTTAGGCACCACCAGGGAAGGGTTCTGTGTGAGAGTTGGGAGAAGGGCATTGTAATCACTTTTCTCAGCTATATCAGGCACCATTCATTAACCAGATCTCGATGATATCAAATTAAATCTTGGCTATATATTGCACCCTTTTTTTCCAGGTGACCAAAACCCAGTGCAGCAGAAGATCAACATTGCTCTGCTCTGCAAACAGAGAGTGATCACCAGAGAGGAAAAAGAGAAGTAGGCCCCATGGTAGGGTAGCATGGGTCATTGAGGCCATTGTTCTGTCCCTATAAAAAAAATATATGAAACAACAATTTATTTTTCATATACTTTTTTTTTTACAAACTTTACTATAGCTGTGAACTTTTTCCTGTTGATTATATTCTTATTTTAATATAAAATCTATTTCAATTAATATATCATTCTTATTCATTGTCATTGCAGATAGTGAGAGCTGCTTCAAATGTTCAGAGAAAGAGTGGCCTGATGAGAAGAAAGTGAACTGTGTTTCCAAAATGTATGAATTTCTGTCTTACGACGATGACATTCTGACTTTAATATTTTTGTTCACTTCTTTAATGTTTTCAGCATTGACTTTATTTGTATTAGGAATCTTTATTTATTACTGGGATACCCCAATTGTGAAAGCCAATAACCGTACTGTGAGCTTCATTCTCCTGACCTCCATCCTGCTGAGCCTTCTCTGTGTCTTCTTGTTCCTCGGACGTCCTGTAGATATAACCTGCATGCTGAGACAGGTGTCGTTTGGGGTGTTCTTCTCCATCTCTGTCTCCTGTGTTCTGGCCAAGACTGTCACTGTCTGCATTGCTTTTAAAGCCACCAAACCTGGCAGCTACTGGAGAAAAAGGGCCACAGTCAAAGTTTCCAATTTTTTGGTCTTGTTCTGTTCATCTGTGCAAGTGCTTATTTGCGTTATTTGGCTGTCAGTTTCTCCCCCATATCAGGAGTATGACATACACTCTTACCTTAATATAATCATCATTCAGTGTAAAGAGGGATCAGTGATTGGTTTTCACTCTGTGTTGAGTTATATGGGGTTTCTGGCAGTTGTGAGTTTTCTCCTGGCTTTCATGGTGAGGACATTACCGGACAGCTTTAATGAGGCCAAGTACATCACGTTCAGCATGCTGGTGTTCTGCAGTGTCTGGATTGCCATGATTCCGGCCTATCTGAGCACCAGAGGAAAATACATGGTGGCTGTGGAGGTATTTGCCATACTGTCCTCCAGCGCTGGAATATTAAGCTGTATATTTTTCCCAAAATGTTTTATTATGCTTCTCAAACCCGAGCTCAACACCAGAAAGGAAATATGTAGCAGAAAAGGAACCTGTGAAAAGCAATAGTTCGCAGTGAAGTCTAAGCTTTTTGTTATTGTTGTTGAGAGTTTTGTTTAAAATGAAAACATTTGGTCTTGTGCACTAAAATGAAGATTTGAATATTTAGATTTACAGTTATGTTACTTATGCATGGTACAGTTTAGATAAGGATATTTATATCAGTGTATCTTTCAAGACTTGACAATGTCTAGGGAACTGTTAAATTATCTGTAATAAACCAAAGAGGATGCCTATGTAACATGTTTGTTTTGTTTTGTTTTTATTTTGTTTTTGTTTATCAATTACTTTAAGAGATTAAATAATGTTGCCTATATTTTAACATGTCAGTTGTAGAATAGAATCCAAGCATTCTAGTCTATTTATTGATAAAATCCCTTGACAATAACATCAGTTAGCTCATAGCCTGACAAGAAAAGTGATATCACCAACCATATATGAACACCCCATTAGGAAAGCAACTAGAAACATACACTTTTGGAAAGGGAGGTCTCCAATAAATATGGGGTGTATTATCCAATGGATGGTAACGTTTATGTGCACAGACAATTCACACGGTATTACACAAACAATGTAACGCACAATACGCATTTCACATAAGGTGCATTACGTACACAATTTACTCACAACAATATTTTCCTGAAGTAAACCTTATTCACATCTTTTTTGTCGGCAGGGTGATGTTCCGTTTTGTTGAGGCCTATTCAAAGAACTCCTGACAATCATCTGTTTTATTGTAATTAATGTGGTTATAGGCGCTACTCCAAACTGAGATATATTGAACAAACAATGAAACAAAAGGGCATGGGTCGCCACACATTGGGATGGGAACAGCCTCCCTAAATCAATGGAATAAAGTCTGTGCAGGCGCTCAACATAGGATAGTTCACAGTCCCAGAATAGTCTATATTCAAATGGGAAAACAAGACGATCTCACACATTCACAGATAAATATCCACCAGGTACTCTCACCAGATCAGTAGGCTGACTCAATCACAAATCAGCAAAGACAGCTTAGCAATAAACTGCAAAGATCTTCTACTGCTCTTAGCATCTGTGGATTAAACATAGTATACGGACATAGCGTAATACTGCTAATTGCAGATTATTGTGACAGTTCACCCCGTGTTAGGTGATCAGGTGATCCACTGCGTGTTCCCACCACCAACACTATAATGGTTAACCGCTCACCAGATTCCAATGCTGACCCCCTGTATCGATCAGCTATGCTCGCTTGTGTTTAAATCCTAGTTACTCAGATGGGATGCACTTCCTTAAAAACGCCAAGGTGTCCAGAGAATCGATCAGGGTGAGAGAATAGTTCCCAAGGACATCATTGATGTTAAGATTTTAAACCTATGAGGGGCGTCACGTGTCCATAGAGACGCTTCCTGGTTACAGACTGCTGTCTATGGACACGTGACGCCCCTCATAGGTTTCAAATCTTAACATCAATGAGCCAGCCTACTGATCTGGTGAGAGTACCTGGTGGATATTTATCTGTGAACGTGTGAGATCGTCTTGTTTTCCCATTTGAATATAGACTATTCTGGGACTGTGAACTATCCTATGTTGAGGCACAGACTTTATTCCAATCATCTGTTTTAGATTGTGTGGTTGCCGATATGACAAGAGGGGAGGTTTAGGGAATATCTTTCTCAGTCTGTGATCCTTGTGTAAAATGGGATGAAGTTCCTTAGCAATCCTCCTTAAGATTTCCAGGTGTGGGTTGTAGGAGACAACCAAAGGCACACGGTCCTCTTTCTGGTCTTGCTTATATTTCAGGAGTCAGAGTATAATACAAAAGCTTGGCAGATGAACTTTTTGTCCCTAGGGTTGTACGACGGACAAGGGGACATGATTTGCGGGTGAGGAAAAAAGTGTTTGCCATTTATTTAGAAAGGGGTCCTTCACAGTAAAAGTGGTTAAAATCTGGAATATCTTAACTAGTGTTGGGCGAACAGTGTTCGCCACTGTTCGGGTTCTGCAGAACATCACCCTGTTCGGGTGATGTTCGGGTTCGGCCGAACACCTGATGGTGTTCGGCCAAACTGTTCGGCCATATGGCCGAACTAAGAGCGCATGGCCGAACGTTACCCGAACGTTCGGCTAGCGCTGTGATTGGCCGAACGGGTCACGTGTAGTGTTGGGCGAACATCTAGATGTTCGGGTTCGGGCCGAACATGGCCGAACTCCGAACATAATGGAAGTCAATGGGGACCCGAACTTTCGTGCTTTGTAAAGCCTCCTTATATGCTACATACCCCAAATTTACAGGGTATGTGCACCTTGGGAGTGGGTACAAGAGGAAAAAAAAATTAGCAAAAAGAGCTTATAGTTTTTGAGAAAATCGATTTTAAAGTTTCAAAGGGAAAACTGTCTTTTAAATGCGGGAAATGTCTGTTTTCTTTGCACAGGTAACATGCTTTTTGTCGGCATGCAGTCATAAATGTAATACATATAAGAGGTTCCAGGAAAAGGGACCGGTAACGCTAACCCAGCAGCAGCACACGTGATGGAACAGGAGGAGGGTGGCGCAGGAGGAGAAGGCCACGCTTTGAGACACAACAACCCAGGCCTTGCATGAGGACAAGAAGCGTGCGGATAGCAATTTGCATTTTGTCGCCATGCAGTCATAAATGTAATGCAGATGAGAGGTTCAATAAACAGGGACCGGAAACGCTAACCCATCACAGATGTTCATTGTTCATGTTACTTGGTTGGGGTCCGGGAGTGTTGCGTAGTCGTTTCCAATCCAGGATTGATTCATTTTAATTTGAGTCAGACGGTCTGCATTTTCTGTGGAGAGGCGGATACGCCGCCGATCTGTGACGATGCCTCCGGCAGCACTGAAACAGCGTTCCGACATAACGCTGGCTGCCGAGCAAGCCAGCACCTCTATTGCGTACATTGCCAGTTTGTGCCAGGTGTCTAGCTTCGATACCCAATAGTTGAAGGGTGCAGATGAATTGTTCAACACAGCTACGCTATCTGACATGTAGTCCTTGACCATCTTCTCCAGGCGATCGGTGTTGGAGGTGGATCTGCACGCTTGCTGTTCTGTGTGCTGCTGCATGGGTGTCAGAAAATTTTCACACTCCAAGGACACTGCCGATACCATTCCCTTTTGGGCACTAGCTGCGGCTTGTGTTGTTTGCTGCCCTCCTGGTCGTCCTGGGTTTGCGGAAGTCAGTCTGTCGGCGTACAACTGGCTAGAGGAGGGGGAGGATGTCAATCTCCTCTCTAAAGTCTCCACAAGGGCCTGCTGGTATTCTTCCATTTTGACCTGTCTGGCTCTTTCTTCAAGCAGTTTTGGAACATTGTGTTTGTACCGTGGATCCAGAAGGGTATAAACCCAGTAATTGGTGTTGTCCAGAATGCGCACAATGCGTGGGTCGCGTTCAATGCAGTCCTAGGCCGAAGAGGTCATAGCCTAGGGTCACAAAACCTGTTTATTTGGGCAATTTCAATGGTGGCGAGTCTGACGTACATAAATCGCAGCAATGGCCGTTAGCAACGTCTGAATCTCACGAAATGTCTCATGCAGGTAGAAGACATATTGTTAGACTTGGGCTCCAAAGATGGGTTCCCTACATCTCTGCAAACCAGAGTTACAGGGCTCCAAATTTGGTAAAATCCCCCATAGGCTTTTATTGGGCCTCCTATTTACAGTTCCAAAATCTCACATCTTTTCAAAGGGCAATTACTCAGCAGTGGCAAATTTTCTAGCATTGTAGGGACCCTTAGGGGGAACATAACTGGTGAGTTTTGGGCCCCTAGGCCAAAGAGGTCATAGCCTAGGGTCACAAAAACCTGTTTATTTGGGCTATTTCAATGGTAGTGATGGTGACGTACATAAATCGCAGCAATGGCCGTTAGCAAGGTCTGAATCTCACGAAATGTCTCATGCAGGTAGAAGACATATTGTTAGACTTGGATTCCAAAGATGGGGTCCCTACATCTCTGCAAACCAGAGTTACAGGGGTCCAAAATTGGTAAAATCCCCCATAGGATTTCATTGCCTCCATATTTCACTTTCCAAAATCTCACATCTTTTCAAAGGGCAATGGCTCAGCAGTACCAAATTTTCTAGCATTGTAGGGACCCTTAGGGGGAACATGACTGGTGAGTTTCGGGCCCCTAGGCCGAAGAGGTCATAGCCTAGGGTCACAAAAACCTGTTTATTTGGGCTATTTCAATGGTAGTGATGGTGGCGTACATAAATCGCAGCAATGGCCGTTAGCAACGTCTGAATCTCAGGAAATGTCTCATGCAGGTAGAAGACATATTGTTAGACTTGGATTCCAAAGATGGGGTCCCTACATCTCTGCAAACCAGAGTTACAGGGGTCCAAAATTGGTAAAATCCCTCATAGGATTTCATTGCCTCCCTATTTCACTTTCCAAAATCTCACATCTTTTCAAAGGGCAATGGCTCAGCAGTACCAAATTTTCTAGCATTGTAGGGACCCTTAGGGGGATCATGACTGGTGAGTTTTGCCACTGCTGAGCCATTGCCCTTTGAAATGGTGTGAGATTTTGGAACGGTAAATAGGAGGCCCAATGAAAGCCTATGGGGGATTTTACCAATTTTGGACCCCTGTAACTCTGGTTTGCAGAGATGTAGGGACCCCATCTTTGGAATCCAAGTCTAACAATATGTCTTCTACCTGCATGAGACATTTCGTGAGATTCAGACGTTGCTAACGGCCATTGCTGCGATTTATGTACGTCACCATCACTACCATTGAAATAGCCCAAATAAACAGGTTTTTGTGACCCTAGGCTATGACCTCTTCGGCCTAGGGGCCCGAAACTCACCAGTCATGTTCCCCCTAAGGGTCCCTACAATGCTAGAAAATTTGGTACTGCTGAGCCATTGCCCTTTGAAACGATGTGAGATTTTGGAAAGTGAAATAGGGAGGCAATGAAATCCTATGGGGGATTTTACCAATTTTGGACCCCTGTAACTCTGGTTTGCAGAGATGTAGGGACCCCATCTTTGGAATCAAAGTCTAACAATATGTCTTCTACCTGCATGAGACATTTTGTGAGATTCAGACGTTGCTAACGGCCATTGCTGCGATTTATGTACGTCACCATCACTACCATTGAAATAGCCCAAATAAACAGGTTTTTGTGACCCTAGGCTATGACCTCTTTGGCCTAGGGGCCCAAAACTCACCAGTCATGTTCCCCCTAAGGGTCCCTACAATGCTAGAAAATTTGCCACTGCTGAGTAATTGCCCTTTGAAAAGATGTGAGATTTTGGAACTGTAAATAGGAGGCCCAATGAAAGCCTATGGGGGATTTTACCAAATTTGGAGCCCTGTAACTCTGGTTTGCAGAGATGTAGGGAACCCAAGTCTAACAATATGTCTTCTACCTGCATGAGACATTTCGTGAGATTCAGACGTTGCTAACGGCCATTTCTGCGATTTATGTACGTCAGACTCGCCACCATTGAAATTGCCCAAATAAACAGGTTTTGTGACCCTAGGCTATGACCTCTTCGGCCTAGGACTGCATTGAATGCGACCCACGCATTGTGCGCATTCTGGACAACACCAATTACTGGGTTTATACCCTTCTGGATCCACGGTACAAACACAATGTTCCAAAACTGCTTGAAGAAAGAGCCAGACAGGTCAAAATGGAAGAATACCAGCAGGCCCTTGTGGAGACTTTAGAGAGGAGATTGACATCCTCCCCCTCCTCTAGCCAGTTGTACACCGACAGACTGACTTCCGCAAACCCAGGACGACCAGGAGGGCAGCAAACAACACAAGCCGCAGCTAGTGCCCAAAAGGGAATGGTATCGGCAGTGTCCTTGGAGTGTGAAAATTTTCTGACACCCATGCAGCAGCACACAGAACAGCAAGCGTGCAGATCCACCTCCAACACCGATCGCCTGGAGAAGATGGTCAAGGACTACATGTCAGATGGCGTAGCTGTGTTGAACAATCCATCTGCACCCTTCAACTATTGGGTATCGAAGCTAGACACCTGGCACAAACTGGCAATGTACGCAATAGAGGTGCTGGCTTGCCCGGCAGCCAGCGTTATGTCGGAACGCTGTTTCAGTGCTGCCGGAGGCATCGTCACAGATCGGCGGCGTATCCGCCTCTCCACAGAAAATGCAGACCGTCTGACTCAAATTAAAATGAATCAATCCTGGATTGGAAACGACTACGCAACACTCCCGGACCCCAACCAAGTAACATGAACAATGAACATCTGTGATGGGTTAGCGTTTCCGGTCCCTGTTTATTGAACCTCTCATCTGTATTACATTTATGACTGCATGGCGACAAAATGCAAATTGCTATCCGCACGCTTCTTGTCCTCATGCAAGGCCTGGGTTGTTGTGTCTCAAAGCGTGGCCTTCTCCTCCTGCGCCACCCTCCTCCTGTTCCATCACGTGTGCTGCTGCTGGGTTAGCGTTACTGGTCCCTTTTCCTGGAACCTCTTATGTGTATTACATTTATGACTGCATGCCGACAAAAAGCATGTTACCTGTGCAAAGAAAACAGACATTTCCCGCATTTAAAAGACAGTTTTCCCTTTGAAACTTTAAAATCGATTTTCTCAAAAACTATAAGCTCTTTTTGCTAATTTTTTTTCCTCTTGTACCCACTCCCAAGGTGCACATACCCTGTAAATTTGGGGTATGTAGCATGTAAGGAGGCTTTACAAAGTTCAAAAGTTCGGGTCCCCATTGACTTCCATTATGTTCGGAGTTCGGGTCGAACACCAGAACATCGCGGCCATGTTCGGCCTGTTCGGCCCGAACCCGAACATCTAGATGTTCGCCCAACACTAATCTTAACTCACAAAGTAGTTATTACAAACTCTATATCGGCATTTAAAGAGGGCTTGGATGCTTTTCTTGCACTGAAGGACATCCACAACAATAATTTTTAGGTAATTCCCGGAAGAGTTGATCCAGAGATTTATCTGACTGCCATCTGGATTCGGAAAGTAATTTTTCCCTTTGAAGGCTAATTGGCCCAGGCCTTGTAAGGTTTTCTTGCCTTTCCCTGGATCAACTGGGATGTGTTCAGGTTCAGGATGCAGGTTCAGGATGGTGTTTTATTTTTATTTTATTTATTTATTTATTTTTTCTGGTTGGACTTGATAGAATGTCTTTCAACCAAACTAACGATATAATTCCAAAGAGAAAAAGTATTTATTATCACAACTTCAATTGTTTAAGAAATGTAAAAAAGAGGACACAACACAAAGTGGCATTCTATTTACTGTAAAAGGAAACGCTCAACAAAACATTGACACCACCTTGAACTTTTGATTGTCATTGTTTATTTTCTGCTACACATGTCTTTCCTAATGTTAAGCTCAGGCTTGAGAAGTACAATATAACATTTTGGGAAAAATATACAGCCCAATATCGCAGCACTGGAGGTCAGGATGGCAAATATCTCCACAACCACCATGTATTTCCCTCTGGTGCTCAGATAGGCCGGGATCATGGCAATCCAGACACTGCAGAACACCAGCATGCTGAACGTGATGTACTTGGCCTCATTAAAGCTGTCCGGTAATGTCCTCACCATGAAAGCCAGAAGAAAACTCACAGCTGCAAGAAACCCCATATAACCCAACATGGAGTAGAAGCCAATTACTGACCCCTCATTACACTGAATGATGATTACTCCAGGATAGGATAAAATGTCATACTCTTGATATGGGGGAGACACCGACAGCCAGATTATGCAAATCAGAAACTGTGCAGAAGAACAAATCAGTATTAAAGAATTGGATACTTTAACTGAGACCCATTTTCTCCAGTAGCTGCCAGGTTTGGTGGCTTTGAATGCAATACAAACAGTGACAGTCTTGGCCAGAATGCAGGAGACTGCAATGGAAAAGAAGACCCCAAATGACACCTGTCTCAGCATGCAGGTTATATCCGTAGGATGTTCGAGGAACAAGAAGACGCAGAGAAAGCTCAGCAAGTTGGAGATCAGGAGAATGAAGCTCACAGTCCGGTTATTGGCTTTCACTATTGGAGTCTCCCAGTAATAAATAAATATCCCCAATACAAATATAGTTACTACTAAAAGCATCACAGAAGTTAAGACAAATATTAAAGTCAGGATGTCATTGGTATAGGACAAATATTCATACGTTTTGAAAATACATTTTACTTTCTTCTCATCCGGCCACTCATTCTGGGGGCATTTGAAGCAGTCATCACTATCTGTAATGAAAAAAAATGGAATATAATTCATTATCTATGGATTGACTTCTGATGGAGATATAGCTTATATCTTACTAATATTACAATTATGTGAAACTTCGGATGTTTGGATGTTTGTTACTCGATCACGCAAAAATGGCTGAACTGATTTGAATGACATTTGGCACACACATAGTACATTACTTGGAATAAAGTATAGGATACTTTTTATTCCCATAACCAAAAAGTGGGTGGAGTCAAAAGCAATTTCTCTGGGAAAATGTAAACTGCAGCCATTCTTACACTGTTAATGGTAGAGTTCTCAAACTTTGCACAGTTGGTCACTGGGTGACTGGGATTAATATTCAGAAAAGTGGACGGAGCCTATAAAAGCCAATCAAAATTCACCTATTGATTTTCAAGAGAAATATTTAATTGCTCCACCCACTTTTCTGAATATTAATCCCAGTCACCCAATGACCAATTATGCAAAGTTTGAGAACCCTACCATTAATAGTGTAAGAAACGCTGCAGTTTACATTTTCCAGTGAAACATTTTTCTTTTTTATATAAATACATGATCAAATGCATGAATTTTTGTATAGTTTGTTTAACTAGGATTTTTCCTTTTACTTGTAGGACTTTAAAATCCGATGATATTTAGTCCACATTCATATGAAAATATAGCACATTTAAAAGGGCTCATAAACTTTCAATTACCTGTGACGGATTGCGGAGAAACCGCCGCGTGTTCTGACAGTGAGGCGGCGGAATCCGCACACAGAGCGGCCATTTCCCCGCAGCAACATGCTTCTGGTTTGTCTGGACCTAGTAGTGCACACAGATGGAGAGCTACGCGCGTGCGCCGCAAGACAGGCTCTTTATGCCATTACGAGAAGGGTCAGCTGATCGAGGCGGTCAGCTGATCCCAGCTCAGGAGGTGATTGGTTGATGGGAGCTGGGCGGCGCTGTGGAGCGCTTTACTATATATATCTATTGCTGTTCAGTTGCTGGTTGTCTGGCATTGCGAATACCTATGTGTTAGCACTCAGACCTTAGTCAGATCCTTCAGTGTGGTTGAACCAGGTGGACCTGGGAATCCACACTTAGCCAGTTTACTGTGTATCTTCTGTGTTATTCTTTAGACCAGTTGCAGGGTGTAGAGACTAGTGTTTGGCGAACACCTGGATGTTCGGGATCGGGAACGTTCGCCGAACATGGCCGCGATGTTCGGCATGTTCGGGCCGAACCCCGAACTCCCCGAACATCCCGCTTTTGGGGGCCCTATGGGGTTGCGGGCATAAGGGGGGAGCATGCCCCGATCGCGGGGGCAGGGGGTCGGAAATTCCCCCCACCCCCTCCGCTAGCGCTCCCCCCTCTGCCCGCTTCCCCATACAAAAGTTTAAGGAAAGTAAAATAATACCGGTGGTAGTGGCTGGCAGTGGCACTGTGAAGTGAGTCAGGAGGAGGAGTCCGGAGAGTGACGCGTTGAGAGAGGCCGGGCAGCGGGCGGTTCAGCGGTAGTACCCTTGTGGTACTTTCGCCCTTTCTCTGAGCTCACGTCCTCTGCATACGAGGGTACGCGTCACGCGTACCCTCGTATGCGTCATCACGCAGAGGACGTGAGGTCAGAGAAAGGGCGGAAGTACCACAAGGGTACTACCGCTGAACCGCCCGCTGCCCGGCCTCCCTCAACGCGTCACTCTCCGGACTCCTTCTCCTGACTCACTTCACAGTGCCACTGCCAGCCACTACCACCGGTATTATTTTACTTTCCTTAAACTTTTGTATGGGGAAGCGGGCAGAGGGGGGAGCGCTAGCGGAGGGGGTGGGGGGAATTTCCGACCCCCCCCCCCCCGCGATCGGGGCATGCTCCCCCCTTATGCCTGCGACCCCATAGGGGGGCCATATTCGGCTGAACAGGGCCCTGTTCGGCCGAACAGGGGCCCTGTTCGGCCAGGCATTGAGCCGTTCGGGCGAACCCGAACAGTTTGGCCGAACACCACCAGGTGTTCGGCCGAACTCGAACATCACCCGAACAGGGTGATGTTCTGCAGAACCCGAACTGTGGCGAACACTGGTCGCCCAACACTAGTAGAGACCACGGACCTCACTCCCCAGACTAGGAATACTGTGTACCATCTGTGTTATTCCTTAGTCCAGCTCCAGGGTGTAGAGACCACGGACCTCACACCCCAGACTAGGAATACTGTGTACCATCTGTGTTATTCCTTAGACCAGTTGCTGGGTGTAGAGACCAAGGACCTCACACCCAGACTAGGGAACTTGTGTTATCATTCTGTTATACTTCAGACTAGTTCCAGGGTGTAGAGTCCACGGACCTCACACCCAGACTAGGGAACCTGTGTTATCATTCTGTTATTCATCAGACTAGTTCCAGGGTGTAGAGACCACGGACCTCACAACCAGACTAGGCATTGTTTGATATCTGTTATGACTTATTGCTTTCCTGACTTTTCCTTTGCTTTCTGATTCGGTACCTTGCATTTCTGATTACCTGTTGCCAAACCCTGCTTGCCTTGGATACCGAATCAGCTTCCTGTCTTTGTACTTTACCTGTCTTTGTGTTGCCGACCCGGCCTGCCCGACCTTTCTGGCTGTCACCCACCCCTTGGGTGCTCAGCCTTCCTGCAGGGGCTCCCTGCTCCTCAGAGGGAACACTGCTACTAAATCAGTCAGGGTCTCCTTCTCCTGGAGTCCTTGACTGCAGTAGAGTCTGTTTCTGCTCATTGGACCACCTGCTACCCCGGTGGTCCAATTACTACTGTTACACCAAACACTTACACGCTTCAGGTGTCCAGAGATCAGCAATATATCTGTATTATCGGTGATTCTGCAGATCATCAATAATCGGGTATATATCTGTATTCTTGGTGATACTGCAGATCACCACTAATCAGATTCGCTCTGCATGCTGACACCAATCATTACATTACCACTGTAATAAATGTATTTTAAAAATAAATTCCTGAGCCAATGGGAATACTCAGCAGGAGATAAAACACATTCCAACACTAGGGTTTCTGTCATTTGTGTAAGGAGAGCAGAAAGAAGAGTGGGAGAATGGACAATGCTGCTGCCGCTTATCAGCTATACCAAAGGACACAGATGAAGAAAGAACACAGACGAAGAAAAGACACAGATGAAGAAAAGACACAGATGAAGAAAGGACACAGATCAAGAAAGGACACGGATGAAGAAAAGACACAGATGAAGAAAGAACAAAGATGAAGAAAGGACACAGATGAAGAAAGGAAGATGAAAGAAGGATACAGGTGAAGACATGACACAGATGAAGAAAGGACACTGATAAAGAAAAGACACAGATGGAAGAAGGATACAGGTGAAGACATGACACAGATGAAGAAAGGACACCGATAAAGAAAAGACACAGATGAAGAAAAGACACAGATGAAGAAAGGACACAGATGATGAAAGGACACAGATGAGGAAAGGACACAGATGAGGAAAGGACACAGATGAAGAAAGGACACAGATGAGAAAAGGACACAGATGAAGAAAGGACACAGACAAAAAAAGGATACAGGTGAAGACATGACACAGTTGAAGAAGGGGCGCATATGTGTTATGGATTTGATAACACTTCTTTCTTTCTGTCTTTCTTACTTTTTTAAGATTTGTAAAAAAAAAAAAAAGGTAAGCAAAAGGAAGAGTACACTTCCAGTTACTGTCTTACAATTTCAACTTTATGGAATGTTTATGCAGTAAATATGTTACAATCTGACTCCTACCTGTTGCATTAGACACCTCCCCCTCAGAACACAGGATGCAGTCATAGCAGCAGACATGGATGCTTCTTGCAGGTACTTTTCTATACCCGGGAGGACATCTAGCATTGCACCAGGATTCTGGCACCTTATAAATGCAATAGACAAATACAAAAATGGGAAGTAAAAAAAAATTCACTTAATTTCACTTTTTGTTGAGAAAATTGTGACTTCCCTTGGCTCAGCTGTATATGTTGCAAATCATTTTGAATTTATTATATCCACAACACATGCTATGTTGCTTGTGTAAACACTAGTAAAGTTGCCGACTACTTTCTTTACCATAGTTTTGCAAATAAACCCTTTGGGGTTACGCTCAAGCTGTAAGCTTTCCTTCCCAAAACGGGGGCCACACAAACTGATAATGAATGGATTGTATGTGTAGTACAGCTAAGAAATAGAACATGATTAGCACAGATAGGAGTCTCGTATTGTTTCCAGTACAGGAAGAGTTACGAAGCTTCGGTTGTTATCTATGCCAAAGAGCCTCTCTTTTCTGGAGTACTTATACATCAAAGATAGATAGATAAGACACATTTAGAGAAGATTTTTACTGCAGGGAAGTTGAAAAAGTCATTAGTTCTGCTTGTTTTGTAGTTTAAAATACCGATTGTGTCTTGTTATTACAAATATGACAGAATTATGCAATGTTATAAAAAAAAAAAAAAGCTATATATCTAAAAATTAGAATATGAGACTATTTTATTTGCTACTAATGTTTTATTAATTATCAGTACTATAGTACAGTACTACACATACATACTTTATTTTTTTTGTTTTTTTGTGTGTTTTTCTCACTTCAGTGTCACTTTAACCACTTGAGGACCACAGTGGTAAACCCCCCTAAAGATCAGGCCAATTTTTACTAAAAAGGCCACTGCAGCTTTAAGGCCAAGCTGCAGGGCTGCACAACACAGCACACAAGTGATTCCACGACCCCCCCCCCCCCCACCCCCCTCTTTCCCCCCACCAACAGAGCTCTCTATTTTTTTTTTTTAAATATTTATTTATTTTTGTATTATTTTTTACTATTTATTGTTTTTTTTTAACAAACCCCTCCCTCCCCCCAGCCGGCCAATCCTGGCGATTGGCTGTCATAGGCTTCTGCCTATGAGAGCTGATCACTCTCTAATGCCCCAGGGGGACAGCCGTGTCACACACGGCTGTCCCCAGTACAGCGCTGCTGCTGATCGCAGCGCTATACTAACTGAAAAGTCTCCCGATTGGCGATCGCCACTCGGAGACTGAAGGTGGAGTGGAGCTCTGCCCCTCAAGCAGGAGATGCACGCGAAGCTTGCGCGCGATCTCCTGCAGTAGCTGGACCTGGCGCCAATTGCCGTTAGGCGGTCCTGGGGCTACCGCTGTGGCCACACCCATTGGCGCGGGGCGGTCATCAGGTAGTTAAGGCTACATTCACAGTGGTCACTGCCTTTCATGCCCTGTGGCAGCAGGAATGCAACGCAAGGGTCAGGGACAGCAGCATCACACATTATGCTTGCATTGCGGTTGTGGTAATGCAGTAGTTCCACAGAAATATGATTTCTGATTTTCAAGGGATTTTTAATTGGCAATGTTTTGCATTATCTGACTGGCCCTGGCCAAATCATTTTGAGCCAACCCTTCATTATCTTATTAGTCCAGTGCTCTGACATCTGTGATTGGGCTAAAATGACCAAGTTGTGGTAATGTGTTATCAGAAATGTGGGCGCTTTTCTCTGATGAAAACATTCTGCTGCATATGATCCTAACGAGGTCCTTGGTGGGACAGCAGCAGTGCAATCTGAAATGTTCCCGACCGGCAAAGCAGCAACCGCAGTAATGACCTGCAATGCTTGTCCTCTGATCGGCTTTTATCTTGTCCCTGCATCGTGCTGCGGCCACCCCACCGCGGACCTCATCAGGATGATGTACAGCCTGGACACCCACACTGGGCCTGACTACTTTTTAAAGAAGGAGCTGCCACCCAAGCTAGTTAGGCAAGGTCTCCTGCAATGTGATATTAGTGGTTAGTAAGTGTAGCTATGGTAGGGGAGCAGGGGTTTGTAGAGTGTAATGTAGTGCAATGTAGCTGGGAGGAGGGGAGGCGTCATGGGTTATTGAAGTGTATAGACATATAGACATCGTGGAGGGAGGGGGGGGGTCCTTAAAGGACATCCAAGGTGAAAATAAATTGATGACATAAATGATTATCCTCCTTTTCCTTAAAATGACTTTTTAGATATCCCACTGTTTTATTTTATATTTAAATCTATTTTTTTTTTAGTTTGCTAGAAAGCAAACCTATGAGTTATTCACCCTTTATATCTCTTTCCTGCTCTCAGAAGCCATTTTATGCCAGGAAAGAGTTTAATGATTGTAATTCCTTATAAGTGAGGATTATGCTGTAGTCCGACCCAGACAGAAACTGTCACTTGCATACCTGATGTTTAACTCTTTCAGGCAGAGAAAGAAAAAAAAGGAGAACAGCATAGTCATGTGTGTGCTTGGCCTTGTACATACACATTTCTGTCTTATCATGTCACATGTCACCTCGGTTGTCCTTTAAGATACTCCTGGACCATGTGTCCAACTTAAACGAGTTAATTGAAGGGCGCTGCTATATTAATTTGGAGCTGCCTATTCCTCAAGGTCTGGGGTATCCCCAGTAGTTCCAGCGGTACAGTAGCGGTAAAATCAGCTCTGCCTACAGCTGAGGAAGATGGCCATCAGCCATTGAAACATGTCGATCTAAAAGGAGTTTTGAGCAAGCTGATAGAAAAGCTACCAGTGTGGACACTCTTACATTAACCACGGGCTGCTAATACAAGCCTGGAGACTGACAGCCGCGTTGGAAAGCAAGGTGGAACGCAAGAAACTTCAGGGGGAAGTGATGTCACTCCCAGTCAATCAATTGCCCGGAAGCTGTAGGCAGAGCTGATTTTACCGCTACTGCACAGCTGGAACTAGGCAGATACAGTTACGCATAGGAAGCGGACGTACTGCACTCTGAGTGGGGGACTTAGTGCGAGGCTAATGGCCGGAGCCCGCATGGAGAGAACCGATAACTGTTAGAAGACGCGTGAGTAACTTTATGAGAAACGCGATTAAGCACTGCTATTGCAAGTAGTGTTGGGCGAACAGTGTTTGCCACTGTTCGGGTTCTGCAGAATATCACCCTGTTCGGGTGATGTTCGAGTTCGGCCAAACACCTTATGGTGTTCGGCCAAACTGTTCGGCCATATGGCCGAACTAAGAGCGCATGGCCGAACGTTACCCGAACGTTCGGCTAGCGCTGTGATTGGCCGAACGGGTCACGTGTAGTGTTGGGCGAACATCTAGATGTTCGGGTTCGGGCCGAACATGGCCGCGATGTTCGGGTGTTCGAGCCGAACTCCGAACATAATGGAAGTCAATGGGGACCCGAACTTTCATGCTTTGTAAAGCCTCCTTATATGCTACATACCCCAAATTTACAGGGTATGTGCACCTTGGGAGTGGGTACAAGAGGGAAAAAATTTTAGCAAAAAGAGCTTATAGTTTTTGAGAAAATCGATTTTAAAGTTTCAAAGGGAAAACTGTCTTTTAAATGCGGGAAATGTCTGTTTTCTTTGCACAGGTAACATGCTTTTTGTCGGCATGCAGTCATAAATGTAATACATATAAGAGGTTCCAGGAAAAGGGACCGGTAACGCTAACCCAGCAGCAGCACACGTGATGGAACAGGAGGAGGGTGGCGCAGGAGGAGAAGGCCACGCTTTGAGACACAACAACCCAGGCCTTGCATGAGGACAAGAAGCGTGCGGATAGCAATTTGCATTTTGTCGCCATGCAGTCATAAATGTAATACAGATGAGAGGTTCAATAAACAGGGACCGGAAACGCTAACCCATCACAGATGTTCATTGTTCATGTTACTTGGTTGGGGTCCGGGAGTGTTGCGTAGTCGTTTCCAATCCAGGATTGATTCATTTTAATTTGAGTCAGACGGTCTGCATTTTCTGTGGAGAGGCGGATACGCCGCCGATCTGTGACGATGCCTCCGGCAGCACTGAAACAGCGTTCCGACATAACGCTGGCTGCCGGGCAAGCCAGCACCTCTATTGCGTACATTGCCAGTTTGTGCCAGGTGTCTAGCTTCGATACCTAATAGTTGAAGGGTGCAGATGGATTGTTCAACACAGCTATGCCATCTGACATGTAGTCCTTGACCATCTTCTCCAGGCGATCGGTGTTGGAGGTGGATCTGCACGCTTGCTGTTCTGTGTGCTGCTGCATGGGTGTCAGAAAATTTTCCCACTCCAAGGACACTGCCGATACCATTCGCTTTTGGGCACTAGCTGCGGCTTGTGTTGTTTGCTGCCCTCCTGGTCGTCCTGGGTTTGCGGAAGTCAGTCTGTCGGCGTACAACTGACTAGAGGAGGGGGAGGATGTCAATCTCCTCTCTAAAGTCTCCACAAGGGCCTGCTGGTATTCTTCCATTTTGACCTGTCTGCCTCTTTTCAAGCAGTTTTGGAACATTGTGTTTGTACCGTGGATCCAGAAGGGTATAAACCCAGTAATTGGTGTTGTCCAGAATGCGCACAATGCATGGGTCGCGTTCAATGCAGTCCTAGGCCGAAGAGCTCATAGCCTAGGGTCACAAAAACCTGTTTATTTGGGCAATTTCAATGGTGGCGAGTCTGACGTACATAAATCGCAGCAATGGCCGTTAGCAACGTCTGAATCTCACGAAATGTCTCATGCAGGTAGAAGAAATATTGTTAGACTTGGATTCCAAAGATGGGGTCCCTACATCTCTGCAAACCAGAGTTACAGGGGTCCGAAATTGGTAAAATCCCCCATAGGCTTTCATTGCCTCCCTATTTCACTTTCCAAAATCTCACATCTTTTCAAAGGGCAATTGCTCAGCAGTGGCAAATTTTCTAGCATTGTAGGGACCCTTAGGAGGAACATGACTGGTGAGTTTCAGGCCCCTAGGCCGAAGAGGTCATAGCCTAGGGTCACAAAAACCTGTTTATTTGGGCTATTTCAATGGTAGTGATGGTGACGTACATAAATCTCAGCCACGGCCGTTAGCAACGTCTGAATTTCACAAAATGTCTCATGCTGGTAGAAGACATATTGTTAGACTTGGATTCCAAAGATGGGGTCCCTACATCTCTGCAAACCAGAGTTACAGGGGTCCAAAATTGGTAAAATCCCCCATAGGCTTTCATTGGGCCTCCTATTTACCGTTCCAAAATCTCACATCTTTTCAAAGGGCAATTGCTCAGCAGTGTCAAATTTTCTAGCATTGTAGGGACCCTTAGGGGGAATTGCAAGCACTCCTAACAAAAACTATTTGGCAGCTCTATTAGAGTGGCAGACTATAGTGTTACAGCAGACTATAGCGCTACACAGAACCTGTGAGGGCAATTTTTGAGCAGAAGAGATCTATATATGTATACATTTTTCTTATGCAGGTTATTTTTTATCATTTTTTGTCTCTTTTGGATCAGGTGGCTCCATTGTGTGCAAGCTGTGAGTGATTTATGCATTTGAGAACACGGCATAGGAGAGTGCATATCTAATAATAGTATGAAACATGTGAGTTAATGTTGTTGGGTTGAAATACTCATATGACCATTGTTTTCATTGTGAGACATTAGAGCAAGCCTGGCATTTTTATCAGACCTTGTTATTGATGTGAAATTTTACTTTTAATAAACAAATTTATATACATTGAAAAACTAATGTTATCCTATCATATATATATTGGATTGTGTGCCTAATAACTATACACCCGGTATAGTCCAACCAGTGGTGGCTGGCTAGTGTAATGGTTAAGGGCTCTTCCTCTGACACAGGAGACCAGGGTTCGAGTCTCGTCTCTGCCTGTTCATAGCACCATCCTCTGTATTAACCCTTTCATGTGTCCAACTTAGTTTAAAATTTGTTGCCCTCTAAACCTAGGTGTGTCTTATAGTCTTTAGTCCGAAAAACACAATATATGCAATTCGTTTTGCTTTACTCATCTTGCATTTAGACTTTACGCATGTTATTCCGATTACACCAGTTTATTGAATACACCCCATTAACACAATTACCTAGGTACCTCCTACCTCCAGAGGATCCTACAACCCTAGTTCATGCCTTCATCACATCATGTGGACGATTGCATTGCCCTGTTTACACGAGACAGTCTCTTTGGCACCTGCTACGACCTGCCCAGCACCTTCTTTGGGCGCCACCATAGACATAGGGCTTGATTCACAAAGCCGTGCTAACTGTTTAGCATGGGTGTGCTAAACAGTTAGCACTGAAGTGCCGATCGCGGACTTTTGCGCATGCAAAGTGCCACGATTCGCGCGATCGCGGACTTTTGAGCATGCAAATTGCCACGATTCGGCACTTTGCCATGTGCAGGGGGAGACATGCAGCTCAGAGAACAGTGTAAGTGCACGTTTGCTGCCCCTTCATTCCCCAAGTGCCAGATCCAGCTGTTGATAGCCTCCCACCTCTATGTGCAAACTCTGTGTAGCAGGACGAATGTTCGGGAAATCTAACTGCTTCTGCCACCCTGCTTCCCTCAGCCCGCCCCTTGCTTTCCTGGTGCCCTAGGCCATGGCCTTTGTGGCCTTGCCTGAAATCCGGCCATGACTAACACTGCCACTTTGCATCAATTCTTTGCTTACTGCCCTGGCTACCCATAAAGCTTAGAACTCACTTTAAAATTGGCCAATTAACATTCAAATCTCTACATGATTTAGGACCTGGACACCTGAAGGATTTGCTGAACCTGCATCACACCTTTCACAACCTCAGGCCAATAGGACCTAATAATAATATCACCCCCAGAGTAAGCCTCAAAACCTTTAGAGCCAGAAACTTTTTATTAATTTGGCCCACCCCGCAGTGACACCTTAGACAACCATACAAGTTGCAGCTGTAAGGGGAAATTTGGGCACTGGAGGTGCCTGATAAAAATAGCTGTTTAGATTGTATATATATATTAACTAAACACATACACATATAAACTTTAAAAAATACTTAAAGTGACACTAAAGCAAAAAAAAAAAAGTATGATATAATGAATACTGTATGTGTAGCACAGATAATTAACAGAACATTAGTAGCAAAGAAATGAGTCTCATATTTGTATATTCAGTTATAAAGCTTTATTTTTATAACATTGCATACTTTTGCCATATTTGCCCTTTACAAACTCTTTATTTGAAACTATGAAACCGAGCAGAGCTAATAACCCTTTGAACTTTAGTTCAGTAAAACCTTAAAGAAACAAGAAACAGTGAGAGGCGGGTTAAGATGCTTCAAAAAACAGCACGAAAAAGCCTGATTTATTATCAATGTTAGTACGTGATTTATACCCATACAATTCATCCAGTGAATGCAGAAATCTCTTACCATGCCTTCCTTCCAGGTAATATTTTCTGGTCTAAAATTCAGCACATCCTCAATGTCTCCATTGTCACTAAAGCTGGTCAGCAATTTGACATTATGAACATAAGAGGTCCCACTTTTGTGAATTACCCAGTTTGCTATAAATATCTTGGTCAGATCTTCCTCGTTTTCATTGAAGAAGATGTTTTTCGTGAATGGAGTCTTTTTCTGTAAACTTCCAACATATTTGTGTAGCTTCCATGAAAGAGGAAAATAGGTTACCAAAAACAATTGTAAGACTCTTCTGCATCAGTGCATTGCTCAGATAGCCTATGGGCCTTTTTCCCCTACACCTGAATCCGGGATGAATCTGCGGCATTTCCCCACATACGAGTGGGTCGAAGAAAAACTGCCTATCTAACTAGGGAGTTGCCCTCCAGATCGCACTGAGGAGCATAATCTGGACAACATGCTGCAGATTTCCCTATAACCATGCATGGCTTAGAGATTTGGGCTGCGGATTTGCAGCATTACAGGAGCTGTGGCTGAAAATGGCCTTGGCTCCTAAAGGAAACCATTCCTAAAAGAGGAGAGGAGAGGAGGAAGTGTCTGCATGGGGGCAGGGAGAGAGAGGAGAAAGACTCTTGGGGTGGGGAGAAAGCCGCCTCTCCACCAATCAGACACCTGTAGGCTCATGCCTGTGTGCTTTAATGGTAAATCCGGCCCTGACTACAAGAAAGGTTTGGCAGAGGGGAACTCATCACATCTTTTCCTCACCTCACTATTGGAGACAATACTTCCTTAGGAAGTGAGGATCTTGGCTTCACTGCAAGGAAAGGATGAGGAGAGGAGAGGTTAGGTCAGGTCAGATTAGACTGTGAATATAAAGGAGATAGATCAATCATCATTGCCCAGAAGTTGAGATGTGTGTTGCAGTGGTCAAATTGGTAAGCTACTATGGTGGTGTACATGTGTTTGGGGGTGATTCCAAAGTGTGCCCCCCATTTTTGGTGCCAGCCCCAGTGAAGATAGCAGATGTTGCCCCAGTATTAACTAGGTTTCCACTGGTATAGGTAGCCAGGTATGTCCCTAGTATTAGGTAGCCCCTCCCAAGTATAGGTAGCCAGACTTGCATTTTATCACTAGCAGGTGCTTGTCGTTTACTAGATGTATTATGCAGTAACTGCAGACATTTGCTTTTCCGAGGCATTTGTCAGAATATTTGGTAGCTAGCAACGGCTACTAGTGCTACTAGCTACTGCTACTAGCTACTGCTACTAGCTACTGAGTGCTACTGAACTTTGGACACCTGATCTTGATCTGTAGGCCTGTTTTCCTGGGTTTCTAGCTGCTTGCATTCTGCTGTGTGACCTTGCAGTCATCTCTGGAAAAGCTGCAGGAATGCCCCTAGTGAACATTTTGAACAGGAAATTGCTCTCCTCTATTTACCCTTTAAGATAGTGACAAATAATGACGCCAATTTTGGGGGTCTATAATGCAGTGTGAGGGGGGGGGGGCAGAGAGCAGCAGTGTGGGGACACAAAGGCACGTTGTGAGGCTCTACGTCCTACCTGACCAACCCCCCCCCCCCCCCCCCCCCGCACCACCTCAGGTTCTTTTAAAGATAGTAATTATGATGGTAATAGTAATTGCAATAATAAAAAACTCACCACTTCTGTTACTCTGTGGTTTCTAGATGCACTTTCTCTAGAGTACATCATCCTCAGGGCATCTGAGAGAACATGTACTGCAAGAGTTGAATGGAAGGGCTTTCCTGTTGGTACTGGAAATTTAGAGAAAAAAGACTTGATGACTTGAGGTACCTTTGTACAGTTGAAACCAGGAATGAGAAATTTTTGCTCAAAGATAACATTTTTAAGCGCATTTGAGGAAAGACAATTAAATAGTTCAAATAAGAGATCTTCCCGCATTGGGTCAGGTGGTTGGGTGGAGGAGAGGACATCTCTAACGAAAGAAGTAAATTTAGGGGAATTACTTTCACGCCATCTAAAAATTAAGCTGCAGTTGATGGACTGAGCTGGAAAATCTCTTATATTCACAATATTTTTCCACGACTCATGGAGAATGAAGGTAATATTGACACTAGTCTTTTGAAGCTCATCTAAAAAATAATATGTCAATACTGAAAAAAATCCACATAATATAACAACCTTGGCTGTCTTTTTCTTAAAAACCTCAATATGATTTTCGTTAGTTTTCAAGTGCTCAGTAAATTTAAACACATACTCGATGCAGATCCCGTGTTGGGTTATCATCTTACTCAGTCCATGTAGCTCCATCTCACCAATGTCATTGCTCGATGCCACCATTCCAACCCAGTTCCATCCGAAATGTAGCATACATTTTATGATCGCTGCATAACGGACCTGATTGTCTTTTAAAAGCTGGTATAAGGTTGGGTACATTTTTTTATCACCTAGGAGAGGGTCAGTTGTTTCATAAATAATCTACCCCAAAAAAGGGGGGGGAAAAGGAAATATCATGGGAATATTTTATTAAAGATCACCAAAATAAAAGGAACAACCTCCATGAATCCGAGCACTGGATCCAAATACATTTGCCTTTTTTTTCTACTACAACCTGTCAGCATACCAACACATAATGTTCAGTAGAATAGAGTTGCAGTTCCTGTTTTAAAGGACTTCCGAGGACAAAAAGAAGAAAATGACACTATACCTTTTTAATATCAGAATCCACGGAGGACGTCCAGCGCGTCCTCCGCACCGTACCGCCGTCATTGCAGCCCTTTTCGTTCCCCCAGGGCCTGGCCCGACCCCACCGAATGGGTGGCATGGATTCCACCTGTAAGATGGCCGCCGCCTTGAGCCGCGGCTGCGCAGTACACTTTGCTGTGAGTGCGACTGCGCAGCCTTTAGCCCGCCTCCCGCCGCGTACTGGGTATGGGAGGCGGGCTAAAGGCTGCGCAGTCGCACTCGCGGCAAAGCGTACTGCGCAGCCGCGGCTCAAGGCGGCGGTCATCTTACAGGTGGAATCCATGCGACCCGTTCGGTGGGGTCGGGCCAGGCCCTGGGGGAACGAAAAGGGCTGCAATGACGGTGGTACGGTGCGGAGGACGCGTTGGACGTCCTCTGTGGATTCTGATATTAAAAAGGTATAGTGTCATTTTCTTCTTTTTGGCCTCGGAAGTCCTTTAAGTTATCGCCAAACAATGGCATAGGGATCATTCACCAAAGCAGTCATAGTGGCTGCAATGAGGCTCGTAGTCAAGGAGGCCTCGGGCCCTTTTATAGAGGAACTCCAGTGAAAATAATGTAATATGATGCAGATTAACGCTGAGGGACGCAGGAGCACAGCTGTGAAGTCAGTTTTTTACCTTGGTCCTGGCAATATAAATTGGCTGGTGTTTGCGAAAAAAGAAAAAAAATAAGAATTTCCTCTCTGCATTTATGGAAATCCTAAAAGAAAAACCTGAGGTTTTATTTGGTTTCACTTCTGCAGGAGGTACTGAAAGGGTTAAGCCTCAGTGTTTAGCATGGGGAAAACTGCCAAGGCAGTGCTCTCCTGCAGTCTATTCACATTGGCTGATAAAACCTAATTAGATAGTTTTTTCTGCTTAAACTGATTGGAATAAAGTTCAGTGCTGTTCTAAAGTTCCTCTTTAAAGTGATCATTCTTCACTGCCATTCACATTGTTTTCCAATTAGGCTTGATTCACACTGTGAATGTTGCATAATGCATGCTTTATGATGTGTGTGAACTGCAATGGAGACTGGCCATAGACTTTAACTCAAAGGGCTCGATTCACAAAGCGGTGCTAACCCAGTTAGAGACTTTAGGCATGATAACCATTGCACCACTCTGGTGAAAAGCCAGTTTAGGTGTGATAAGTTTAGGCATGATAAGTTTAGGTGTGATAAGTTTAGGCATGATAAGTTTAGATAAGTTTAGATCGCTTGCAAAGTCCCGCACGCAAAGCAGCGCCATTAAACTTTATACGAAGTGCACCAGTCTTTGCTAGCGTAAAACTTTTGATCAGCTGTGCACTGCGGTGCTAACGCAGTTGGTGCTTAAACTTATCATGCCTAAACTTATCACACCTAAACTTATCATGCCTAAACTTATCACACCTAAACTTATCATGCCTAAACTGAGTTTAGGCATGATAAAGGGCTTTTCACCAGGGTGCTAACTGTTAGCACCGCTTTGTGAATCAGGCCCAAAGCCTGCATGCAGTGAGTTAGAATAGCATGATCCATTACAACACAGAAGTGTGAACAGCCCCAGTGAATTGGCATGCAAAATTATTCTGCAGCGCAATGGATGTAGTATGAAAGGGTAACACGTTGCTCTAGATTGTAAACTCACTAGTCCATGGTCCTCCCCCTAGTGTTTCTGTTCCTGTTGTACTTTAGTAAATGAACATGTACCAGTATTGGTGATCCTTTATACTTTTTTTTTAACTATGTATTTATGCGTACTTGTGTTTCTTGATATCCTGATTGTACAGTGTATTAAGCCACTTATGTATCTATTGTAAAATTGGTGTAACAGAAGTGCCAATTACGATAAAATGCACTAAAAACAGTTTTAAAAGGAGGTAGTAGTGGTCTTACCTCTGAATAGAAGATGCTAACGGTCTATTTCAGAGTGCAGACCGCTAGTCCACCACTACCTACTCCAGTGTTGGACTGGGAGGTGGAAAAGCTGAGGAAATCCACTTGCTGGCCAAGCAGCTGTAATAAGGTGTTGCTGCTTACAGTGAAGACTTGCTGCAGGTTTCTATTGGGAGTGATAACAGGTCCAGTCAAAAATGGCGCCTGCGAAAAAGGGTGCATGGTGATGCTGATGATTTTTGCCGCTTATTGTTATTTAGCTTTAGTACAGCTGATCTTAAAATGTTAAATACCGTTTTATTGAAATGTCTAAACGGAACAAGTAAACTAGTAAGGGGTATGGTGCTAAACAATCACAGTGGGTTTAATTAAGGTTTAGGGTTAATTAGAGTTTACAGCGCTATGTACCTTATTTTAGCTTTTTAAAATGAACAAAATATCATCTAGGGATAACAATCATGGTGGATTAATAAAACAATCACAATGGGTTAATTAAGGTTCAGGGTTAATTAGAGTTTAGAGTTTACAGCGTTGTGTACCACTATTTTACCTTTTAAAAAATGAACAAAATATTAGCTAGGGATAATTTATGTAAAGGAACCTAAACATTTGATTGGGGATTGTAACCCTTTGTGCCATTATTTAACCTTTTAATTTGTTTTTCTTCTGAAGCCACAAATAAATATGGATAACGCTAAATAATGTTAAGGCTATGGGCCTGATTCACAAAGTGGTGATAACTCAGTTATCACGCCTAAAAGACTTTAGGCGTGATAACCTTTGCACCACACTGGTGAAAAGTCAGTTGAGGCGTGATAAGTTTAGGTGTGATAAGTTTAGGTGTGATAAGTTTAGGCATGCTAAGTTTAGATAAGTGTAGATAGCGTGCAAAGTCCCGCACGCAAAGCAGCGTCATTAAACTCTATGCGAGGCGCACCAGACTTTGCAAGCGTAAAACTTTTGATCAGCTGTGCACTGTGATGCTAACGCAGTTGGTGCTTAAACTTATCATGCCTAAACTTATCACACCTAAAGTTATCATGCCTAAACTTATCACACCTAAACTTATCACACCTAAACTTATCATGCCTAAACTGAGTTTAGGCATGATAAAAGGCTTTTCACCAGGGTGCTAACTGTTAGCACTGCTTTGTGAATCAGGCCCTAGGTGTGATAAAGGGCTTTACACCAGCGTGCTAACTGTTAGCACCGCTTTGTGAATCAGGCCCTATGTTTTCAATGCGGTGCCATTTTTAAACATCGGCACTGTGCGCCATTTTTATCTGACACACGGTTTCTGCTGCTTGGCCATCAGGTGGATTTCCTCAGCTTTACCAGCTCCCAGTCCAACACTGACCTACTCTCAGGGATGAGCAGAAACTACGCCAGTGCGAATTTACGCATCGTAGTTCGCATCTACGCATTGTAGTTCGTAGGTGAAGTTTCAAAACTATGCTTACGAATTTATACGTAGCAAAGTACTGCTATGCGTAGCTTACACCCACTATGCGTAGGTAACATGTGTATTGTGTAGTAAACTACGAATGCGTTACTCACGGCTAATTTTCCGCGTGCGATTGTATGCTTACAAATTTACGCATTGTAAAGGGGGGAATGTACGCATAGAAGAGTTCCCGGTATAAGCATTTACAGAGGAATTAATGTATAACATTTTCTGCATGCAGGCATAAGCATCCACATACACTACGCTTCGCACTACGCGTAATTGCGTATTTTAATGCGTAGTCTACAAAATGCATATGAAGCAAATATTTGATTTTGAAGCTGTAGTTTGGCGAAACGTAATTGCGTAAAACTACGCGTAGTTCCAGCGTAGCGAAGTTGGCTGACTACGACCATCCCTGCGCTACTCTTACAAACTGTTTTTAGTGTACTTTATCCTAGTAGATGCTTGCAATTTGTTAATAGCATGCGCCCACCCTTGGCGGAGGGGTATTACCTCCTGCTTCTAGCCACTACAAAGGGTGTCTTCTTAACCTAAGTGGGGTTGAGTTTATTCTCCCCATCAGCTAATACAGTGGTCACCTTTGAAATGACCTACATTTGTGAGCATTACTCTTACTCTATGTAAGTTGATATCACTTTTCATTTAATACATACAATACTGTATTGGGCTCTCAGTTTCCCTGAGTCCATGCAGTCCATGCAGTGTGTTACTATGCCATTATAATGCTCCACACCCAGCGCACTGTGAACGTCACTATTGGTGGTGCATTGCCTTGCAGCAAGCCGTGTTGCAAAGTGCCCATTCTGCTGCAATGCACCACTGTGACCTAGCCGCCACGGCACACAAGAGCTCTCAACTCTTTTCTCCTTCGCTACATTTTGCTACATGTTTGCTACCCTTAGCCAGCTGTTTTTGTCTACCATGTTTTTCCTTGTATCTCTACTGTGTGTCCTTTCCTGTTTTAAGCCCTGTTTTTGTGCCAAAACCAATTCCGAGCACGACCCAGTCGTGCTTGGCGAAAATAAAATGATTCTGATTCTGATTCTGATTCTGTGAACATCTCTTCATTTCTTCATGAATACAGGATACAAAGACAGTCAGTTGTTACATCGGGTGTCTTTGAAACCTGGTTTTGTGAAGAAATTAAGTTATCACAGTTTTGGCAGCACTCATCTGAGCTTTTGCAGACCTTTTTTTATTGCATTTGCTGCAGTCCCGCACCGGTCCTCCATCGGTCCTGCATCGGTCCTGCACCGGTCCTGCACCGGTCCTGCACCGGTGAGCACTGCAGGGAGTCTAGGAGTCTAAGCCTTTGGTTTCTCTCCTCCTAAAGAGGCATATAGTTAATGTTATTTATTTATTTTAGTATTTATATAGCGCCAACATATTACACAGTGTTGTACAGAGTATATTGTCTCATCACTAACTGTCCCTCAGAGGGGCTCACTATCTAGTTCCTACCATCTATATATATAATAGAGTAAGTGCCTCAACCTTCAAGCAAGAAGAAGAAGTAGCGCCCTGCCCCCAGGGCCGGTCCAAGCAAGAATAAGGGGCTGATCCAAGCAAGAAGAAGACGTAGTGTCATATCAAACCAAAGGCAAACAGGGATAATTTGCATATTCAGTAGCAGTGCATTCTGGGTAACCACAAATGTTCACTTATAGCTGAATTATTGCAGATTTACTTCTGTTTTAAGAAGGAAAGTTACACAAAGCTTTGCTTTTTTTTAGTAGGAGGGCTTTTTGGTCTCTTTTATCCTCTTATACATTCTTAGTAGTTTGGGTCACCCTGAGCTGCTTGGTTGCTCTGTTGTACTGGTCCAAGCCCCATCTCATACAGCCATATCAGCCTCTGCTATGTACTGATGAGGACCAAATGGCTTACATAGGCTGTCACATGTGGGTTTGATATGACTGTGTAAAACTTAAAGCTATAGGCTTGTTTGACTTACCAAGGGTGAAAAGGAATAATTTGCATATTTAGTAGTGGTGCATTGTGGGTAATCACAAATGTTCACTTATAGCTGAATTATTGCAGATGTTCTTCTGCTTTAAGAAGGCAAATTACACTAAGCTTTGATTTTTTTTAGTAGGAGGTCTTTTTGGTCCCTTTTATCCCCCTATACATTCCGAGTGGTTTGGGTCACCCTGAGCTGCTTGGTTACTCTGTTGTACTGGTCCAAGCCCTATCTCATACAGCCTTTCAATCCTTGCCATCTACAGATGAGGACCAAACGTCTGAAACAGACTGTCACATGTGGGTTTGATATGGCTGTGTAAAATTTAAAGCTATAGGCTTGCTATACACCAGCGGCTCTGGATGCTTGCTTGGCTTACTAAGGATGAAAAGGAATTATTTGCATATTTAGTAGCAGTGCATTGTGGGTAACCACAAATGTTCACTTATAGCTGAATTATTGAATATTTCCGTCTGTTTTAGGAAGGCAAATTACACAAAGCTTTGCTTTTTTTTAGTAGGAGGTCTTTTTGGTCCCTTTTATTACCCTATACATTCCGAGTGGTTTGGGTCACCCTGAGCTGCTTGGTGACTCTGTTGTACTGGTCCAAGCCCTATCTCATACAACCGTATCAATCCCTGCCATGTACTGATGAGGACCAAAAGTCTGAAACAGGCTGTCTACATGTGGGTTTGATATGACTGTGTAAAATTTAAAGCTATATGCTTGCTATACACCAGCGGCTCTGGATGCTTGCTTGGCTTACCAACAGTGCTGCTCATCAGGATACCGGATATCCGAATAGACTCGGATATCCGAACTTTTTAGGCCTATCCGATCGGATCCGGATTCCGGATAGCTGGACGGAAATCCGGATAGCTCTATGCGGATAGTTGGTCGCATAACCCGGATATCCGCGGATACCGATCGGATATCCGAATCCGGGTACTGTAACCATGGACATGATGTCCATGACGTCATTCAGCCAATCAGAGCGCTCCCAGCCTAAGCCCAAGCACCCAATCACAGAGGGGAACCTTGGCCAGTCCCTCCTGTATATAAGGAGGGGGGCATGTTAAGAATCTCGTCCTTGCTTTGTGACTGCCACTGAGATAGTTTGTCCAGTGTGTTTGGCTGAAGCAAGTACATTATCCCAGTGATAACCCAGCGTTTTAACACTAAAACACCTTCTGGTTTTACTGTTTTACTGTGTTGTAGTTAGCTTAGCTAGTCTGTGTAATTTGTTAGTGTCAGTCAGTCTTGTCAGTCAGTCTTTCAGCTGCAGCAGCTGCCTGTGCCTGCTACTAGGTCCTGTGTCTTTGTGTGTGCTGTGTCTGTGTGCACACACTCCAGGCTCCTTGCTGCTGGCTGGGCTGCTATTACTACTGCTACTAGGTCCTGTGTCTTTGTGTGTGCTGTGTCTGTGTGCACACACTCCAGGCTCCTTGCTGCTGGCTGGGCTGCTATTACTACTGCTACTGTGGTTTTATATTGTGTAGTTGCAGACAGTGCTAGTACTACAGATTATTGCTGCTGTGCTGCTGCTGAGTGAGCAGTGTCAGTGTGTTTAGTTGTTGTACTCCTGTCTGTCAATCTGCTGATCATTTCCAAGCCCGCCGCCAATAATAAAAGTGCACCAAGTACCCCACACACATCATCTGTGACGTCGACTCATCAGTGACAGTGAGTCTTGTACTATGTCTGGCACTGGCAGTGTGAGACGGGGGAGGGGCAAGGCCAGAAGGAGAGTGAGCAACATTGCGGCCTCTGGCAGCAGTTCTGCCGCATCAGTCATTCCGCCGCTACCCACTGGCAGTCACGCTGCAGAGACGCAGCAGCGTGTTGCGTCAATTTTCAAGCAGGGTCAGCGGCGCAGATTGGAGGAGAAGGACGCCGCGTCTGTGATGCAGCAGATGGCGCATGACGAGGAGCAAGCCAGTGACAGTGAGGCCACCACCACCAGCCCTAGCCCTAGAGAAAATATTCTCAGCAAAATTGGCTTTACAGAAGAGTCTGAGATGCTGACAGTAATTGTTGGGGGGGAGCCCGTCCATGATGTGTCAGCAGAAGAGGAGTTTGAGGCGGGCTCATCATCCCAGCAGTTTTACGAAGGGGAGTTTGATGATGAGGTGAAGGACCCGGACTACCAGCGACCGGAGGGGCATGTCAGCTCTGACTCTGAGGAGGAGGAGTCAGTGTGTATGGCACGCAGGTTGAGCATTGCAGGGATTGGCAGGAGCAGCAGTGGGCATGGAGTACGTGACCCGCAGGCTGCTGCTCCATCTGTCAGTGGCACGACTACCACCAGCCGCACCACTCAACCCCAGGCCCCAACCACCACCGGGAGAAAATCCACAGCAGCATCCCGTTCTGAGCCACGTAAGGGAAAACTCCAATCCCCAATATGGCAGTTTTTCCATCTGCCCTCACTGGATAGCAAATTTGTAACGTGCAAATTATGCCATGTGAAGCTGAGCAGAGGGTCTCACCCCTCCAGTTATGGCACCTCCAGCTTCATCAACCATCTGGGCAATAAGCACAAACCTGAGCATCAGGAATTCAAGCTGCTGAAGGAAGCTGGCGCTGGCCCTTGCAGAGGTCAGAGCACTATAACCAGCTTTGCCACTCCTGCTGACACTGAGGCCTGTTCAGGCAGCCAGTCCTCCTCAGTGGTCTCCTCTGTTCCCTCCTCAGCTTCCCGTGCAAGCCTAAAACGCCCCCACCACCAGACCCTGCTGAGTGACTCTTTTGTGGTCAGGGCTCAGCCTCCCGGCAGCCGTCGCATACGCCAGCTGAACGGCTTGCTTACACGGGCCATGTCCTCCCAGCTCCTCCCGTACTCGTTTGTGCAGGAGGGGAGCCGGATGCGTGCGCTCCTGCAGTGCGCAGCGCCGGATTGGCCAATCCCCAGCCGGCACTACTTCGCACGCAAGGCCATCCCAGCACTGCACTGCTTTGTAAAGGCCAACGTGGAGCGTGGGCTGGATCATGCGCTTGGTGCGCGCGTCCATGTGACAATGGACTCATGGAGCAGCCGGTTCGGGACAGGCCGCTATTTGTCCTTCACCGCGCACTGGGTCAGTTTGGTGGAAGGGGGTGAAGAGGAGACAGCAGCATCATCACCACGGTGGGTGGTGCCACCCCGCAGCAGGGTCAGGGGAAGTGCAGCAGCTTCCAGCTCTGATCCGGTTCCATCCGCCGCCAAACAACCCCGCCTCAGCAGCAGCGTGAAGGCCCACCACTGCCAAGCGCTGCTGCAGATGGTCACGGTGGGCAAGAACAAGCTGACGGCAGACCACGTCTTGGCCAAGCTCCGAGAGCAAGAGAGGAGTTGGCTGACCCCCAGAGGCCTCAGAGTCGGAGAGGTGGTGGCCGACAATGGTGCAAACTTGGTTGCCGCCATCCAGCGGGGAAACCTCACCCACATCCCCTGTCTGGCCCACGTCCTGAACCTAGTGGTGCAGAAATTCCTGCACACCTACCAGGGGATGGACACTCTTTTGGGAGCGGCAAGGAAAACGGTGGGTCATTTTCGCCGCTCGGGTGGTGCCACAGCGACCCTTACAGCCGTGCAGATGGAGCTGAACCTCCCACAGCACCGCCTCATTATAGACGTTCCAACACGCTGGAATTCCACCCTGGCGATGTTGGAACGTCTGGTTGAACAGAGGCGGGCTGTCAACCTGTACCTGGCCAGAGCCACCATGGATGCCAACTTGTTGGGGACCGGCACCACCCACCTCCCAGACATCATCCGCCCTGCTGAGTGGGGAAAAATGCAGCTGGTGTGCTTTGTGCTGGCACCCTTCCTGGAGGCCACCAACATGGTCAGCCGGGACCATGCGTCGCTGTGTGAGTGGTTGACCATTGTGTGCATGCTGGACAAGGCCCTCGATGCTCTGCTGGAAGTGGGAGAGGAAGCCTTGATCCAGCAGCAGGAGCAGCAGCAGCACACTTCACAGTCCACCTCTGTGCAGCAGGAGGAGGATTCGGAGGAGTTGGAGGAGGACTTTGAGGAGTTGGAGGTCCCTGACCTTGAAGAGGAGGGGGCACAGCGGAGTGCAGCTGCAGTAGTGCGGGGGTGGAGAGAGCAAGATGAGGCTCCGGAATCAGAGGAGGACGACAGCACTGTCAGCGGTGCAGAAGATGATAGGTCAGCAGAGATGGCAGCCCTCTTCCCCATGGCAGTGCACATGCTGCAGTGCCTGCGCAAAGACCCAAGGGTGAAGGAGATGAGTGCTCGGGAGGACATCTGGATCACCCTGATGCTGGACCCACGGCTGAAGGGGAAGCTGGCTCAGTTCCTGCCTGTAGGAGGAGACCCTGTGCGCCGAATCAGGGACTTGCAGCGGATTCTGGTTCGGCGCTTGGAGGAAGCCTTCCCCCGGACTCCCACCCCCCCTGCTGTCTCAGTCCAGCCAGCACAGCAGCAGGTGCCTGCATCCAGCATCAGCAGGCGCCCAACAAACCTGCTGTCTCTGACAAAGGCGCTCTATGCCACACCAGTACCGCTGCCTACAGAGGAGGTGCCTGCAGCAGCATCCGGCTCTCAAAGCCAGAACCAGCACCTGACCCGGATGGTGGCCGACTATATGGGGTCCTATAGCGGGCTTGACACCGACACCCCTGTGGACCCCTTGGAGTACTGGGTGAAGCACCTGGATATCTGGGGCGAGCTGGCGCAATACGCCCTGGAAGTGCTGTCCTGCCCGCCTTCCAGCGTTATGTCGGAAAGGTGCTTCAGTGCGGCCGGTGGCGTGGTCACTGAGAAGCGCTCTTGTCTGTCAGGCCAGTCTGTGGACAGACTGACTTTTTTAAAGATGAACGAGGCTTGGGCAATTGGTGAGTTCCTGGCCCCTGTTGTTGGCAAGAGGGGGAAATGAAGTGGCTGAGTGGTTATCACTATGCCTGCTTGCTGCTTAACCACCCTTTACCACCACAACCTCCTGACTCCATCTTCATGAAGCCAGGTTCTTATTTTTTGAACTGTGCCGTGGTACCTGCCATGGTCAACTATGTAAACACAATAGCTGTGTAATTTTTTTGGAGGTGTCTGTGCTGTGCGAGTTGTGGGGAGGCCCCAACTGCGTCAGTACGACCGCTTCCTGGAACCTCTCCTAATTTTTTACTGTGCCGTGGTACCTACAACAGTGCCATGGTCAACTATGTAAACACAATAGCTGTGTAATTTTTTTGGAGGTGTCTGTGCTGTGCGAGTTGTGGGGAGGCCCCAACTGCGTCAGTACGACCGCTTCCTGGAACCTCTCCTAATTTTTTACTGTGCCGTGGTACCTACAACAGTGCCATGGTCAACTATCTAAACACAATAGCTGTGTAATTTTTTTGGAGGTGTCTGTGCTGTCCGAGTTGTGGGGCCCCAACTGCGGCAGTACGACCGACCGCTTCCTGGAACCTCTCCTAATTTTTTACTGTGCCGTGGTACCTACAACAGTGCCATGGTCAACTATGTAAACACAATAGCTGTGTAATTTTTTTGGAGGTGTCTGTGCTGTCCGAGTTGTGGGGCCCCAACTGCGGCAGTACGACCGACCGCTTCCTGGAACCTCTCCTAATTTTTTACTGTGCCGTGGTACCTACAACAGTGCCATGGTCAACTATGTAAACACAATAGCTGTGTAATTTTTTTGGAGGTGTCTGTGCTGTCCGAGTTGTGGGGCCCCAACTGCGGCAGTACGACCGACCGCTTCCTGGAACCTCTCCTAATTTTTTACTGTGCCGTGGTACCTACAACAGTGCCATGGTCAACTATCTAAACACAATAGCTGTGTAATTTTTTTTGGAGGTGTCTGCTGTCCGAGTTGTGGGGAGGCCCCAACTGCGTCAGTACGACTGCTTCCTGATACCACTCTGATGTTGATTGACAGCCATTTTTTTAGGGGGGGGGGGGATTTTAAGTCCACTCCCCACATCATCAGTGTTTCCATTTTCAAAATTATGATGCTACATGCCTCATATACCCTAAAAAACCTTTTTAAAGCAATTTAAAGGCCACTTCCGGGATTAAACACGGATATCCGAATCCGATCGGATACTAGGGTCGGATATCCGAATCGGATTCGGATCGGAAAATTTTGAATTCGGATATCCGACCCGGATCGGATAGCGGGGTATCCGGATCCGAATCGGATCCGGATTTTGAAAAGGGGTATCCGAGCAGCACTGCTTACCAAGGGGGAAAAGGGGTAATTTGCATGTTTAGTAGCAGTGCATTGTGGGTAACCACAAATGTTCACTTATAGCTGAATTATTGCAGATTTCCTTCTGTTTTAAGAAGGCAAATTACACCAATACGGTGTGCAGCATTGCAGGAAGTGACGACAGTGGAAAGCACGATGGAACGTGGAAGAGGTGAGTCATCCCCGCCCGCTGCCTCTTACTAATAGTGGCGGCTGCTACTGTGCTTAAGCAGGAGGGGGAGCGCACATGGGGGACCCAGGTGAGGGGGGGGGGGTTCCTGCTGAGCTTAAGCTGGATCGGGAGTGCACATGGGGGACCCAGGTGAGGGGGCGTCCAACCCCCCTCCCCGCCGCTGTGCCCAATACCCCCTTCCTGCCCTCTACCCTCTTATGCGGCGTATGCTACGCTGCGGGTCGGCTAGTAGTCATATATTTGTCTATGTATGTATCATGTTGTGCATGTTTCATAGTCTAGGGCCAATTTTTAGGGAGAAGCCAATTAACTGATCTGTATGTTTTTGTGATGTGGGAGGAAACCAGAGTGCCTGGAGGAAACCCACACAGACATGGGGAGAACATACAAAGTATTGCAGATGTTGACCTGGCTTGGATTCAAACCAGAGACCCAGCACTGCAAAGCAAGAGCGCTAACCACTATGCCATCATGCTGCCCACATATCTGCTATGTTGTTGTTTTTTTTTGTTGTTGTTGTTTTTTTTTAGATTTAGCTTACACAAGACAAGACAGAGAACTGGGGCACTCAAAATGCCGGAGCCATTAGTGAGCTTTGCCCAAAGACTTAAGCAAAAGCCATGCTAGTACGTGATCCAAGCCAACCTACCAGGCTGGTTCTCTTCCACCCTCTCACATCTACAGAAGGGCCTGATCATTTTCTATTATTCACCCATGTAGCACTCTTGTAGACTGATCTCTCATCCATGGTAACAGGTGTTTACCGTCTGCTTTAGGGCCCTTTTACACTTAATGGGCCACATCCTATTCAAGGTGATAAGTAGCTTGCAGATGCGAGCTACTTATCACCTTGCCATCGCGCGAGGATTACCGGCAAATCCTATTGCCCATATCCTTCGCGCCATGGCCGATCGATGCTCCCTTTTACCGAGCAATGGGGAGTGAGGTTTACGCTGTGGTGCTGTCCATCAGCACCACGGGCCTCACTCCCCACACATGCGCACTCGCCCGCCGAAAATCGCCCCCATCTTCCGCCGCTGCATCTGGGGGTTTCCTTTAATAAGGAGGCCCCCAGAGCTCCCCGTCGGGTCGCCGCACACTGTAGAAGCCCCCACGCAGCTCTGCTAAGGCTCCCCTGTCATTATAAATACCTCCGCCGATCACCCTACGCCTCTCGCCGCAAAATCCATCACGTAATTACAGTGTATCTAACACTGTAATTACTGTCCGCATAGGAGCCCGGGCAAAGCATCTTTGAATCTGCAGCCGGGCTTCCCATTGGTACGCTGCCTGAACCAATAAAATGGCTCAGACTGCGGACCAATGGGGAGCCCGGCTGCAGATTCAAAGATGCTTTGCCTGGGCTCCTATGCGGACAGTAATTACAGTGTTAGATACACTGTAATTACGTGACGGATTTTACGGCAAGAGGCGTCGGGTGATCGGCGGAGGTATTTATAATGACAGGGGAGTCTTAGCAGAGCTGCGTGGGGGCTTCTACAGTGTGCGGCGACCCGACGGGGAGCTCTGGGGGTCTCCCTATTAAAGGAGACCCCTAGGTGCTGCGGCGGCGACGTGCGTTAGCTGGTTTAGACCTGCTTTTTGCAGGTCTAAGCTAACGCTCATGTCTGCCGGGAAACATCGCTTCCCGGAGACATGATAACAGTAATTGGATTCCGTGTTAAGAACTCGCTGGGCGATTATATCGCCCAAGCGAGTTCTTTTCCGCCTGGGGGGGGTCTAAAGTTTAGTAAGATTAGGCGATGCTCCCATCGCCTAAGTTAAGAACTCGCCAGTGCTTAGCACTGGCGAGTTCAGCAATAGAATATGGCCCAATGTGTTTTTTGCTTTGCATTGAGTTGAGTTGTGTTGAGTTGTGTTGTGTTACGTCACATTGCATTGCAATTTGGCATCTGAAAAAAAGCATGCACTAAATTGCATAGCGTGTAAAAGGGCCCTAAATGTAAAGGTCAGTTGGGAGTAACCAACAGTTTGGCAGCCCTGGTCATTTCCATATAAATGACACAAAATGATTGTGCATGCACTGGGGCTTTTAAAGGGACCCTCAGCAGAACCTTATAAATCATCCCCAGCCCTCCACAGTCCCTCTGTGGCCTCTGGGTCCCCTCTGTGGTCCTAATGGTGGCCTTGTTAGCCCGGTGACTTTGGGCGAAGTCGTGTGCAAATGTGCATGTGTGGAACTTGTGGGGCTATGGGGGGATGGAGGAAGCCCCAAGTAAGTTCAGATTTTGTTTTTAAGGGTCTGCTCCGAGTCCCTTTAAGTGGACACTGTACATCATTTCACTTCACAGTATAGTATACCAGACCAACCAATCATGTGTTGCAGTGATGACTTACATGTGTGTAGCGATACAGGCTGAGCAGCTGAGCCATGGCGTAATTGGACTGGACACTGGTGTCACCAATAAAACCGGCCACTTCCCCGTGTTCTCTGCAGGAATAGTTGGGAGCCTTTATCTTCTCTCCAGACAGGATCTGCAGCACATAGCCCAGGGTTTGCATTGGAATTCCACACGTATTAAATATATGGTAACCCAGAGTCACATTGGGCAGATGATTGGGAATTGTATTTATATTATTTATAGCATCAATCATTCCTAAAATACTTACATAATACTCCAAATCGATCCTGTAATAATAATTATCATCATCATCATCATCATCAGTATCATCATCATAGCAATAATTATTTAATAATAATAACATGACCAGTTCCAGAGTTCAACTTAAAACATTTGGAGCCATGCCTTCTGCTGTGCTGCCCCTACTCTTTGGAAGGCCTTGCCACGCCCAATCAAGTCATCTCCAGACCTAGAGGTGTTTAACCATTTAATGGCAATTTATTGTATTAAAACGTCATGCTTTTGCCTGTTAATGGCAACATGACGTTTTAATACGTCACGCGCTCCCGCCGCCGCTCCGCACGTGTGCGCGCCGCTACCGCCGCCATTACCGGCGCCGCCATTACTGGAGTGAATGGACGCGACCGCAAACAGCGGCCGCGTCCATTCATAAAACAGGGAATGTTACAGTTTAATAAAGAGTAAAAAAAAAAAAAAAGTGATCACTTCCTATACGGGAGAGTGTTCACTAGCGCCATCTTGTGGCCAAAAAGTATATTACACATATATATATACACATGTACATAGTACATACACACTATTAATAAAATAACACTTCCAACCCTCCCTCCCCCCCAAAAAAACACTTGTAAATAAAAATCAGCTTAAAATAAATAAACAAATAGTTGCCTTAGGGTCTTAGCTTTTTTAATCTATATTTTATGGGGGAAAATTAATTTTAATTTATTACATAGGGGCTGGTAATTATGGCCAGAACAAAAAAAAAAACAGAAAAATAACACCCATATTTCAAAATAATATATTGTCGCCATACATCGTGATAGGGACATAATTTAAACGGTTTAATAATCGAGACAGCTGGGCAAATAAACGGTGTTTGTATTAACCTCACGAGAATGTTTAATTTTAAAACTATAATGGCTGAAAACGGAGAAATAATTATTATTTTTTTCATTTTTTTTGTTTTTTTCCCATTAAAACACATTTAGGATAAAAAAAATTCTTAGCAAATTGTACTATCCACAGAAAGCCTAATTGGTGGCGAAAAAAACGAGGTATAGATCATTTTCTTGTGATAAGTAGTAATAAAATTATTAGGGAATAATAATTAGAGTAGAAAACCTTGGGGGTGAACTGGTTAACTCAAGACTGAAAAGCCACCTGTTTAATCCGGCATTCATGGTCACATAACTTATTTCTCCACTGTAACTCATCACTACGTACTGATCTGAGATAAGCTTGTGTGCTTTTGGGTTCTACAGGCGAAATGTACTTTATGAATGTTTTGTTGTAATAATAATAACAATAATAACTAACCAACCTGCGTCGTAGCATACGCCGCATCTATCTATCTAATAGAGTACGTGCCTCAACCTTGAAGCAAGAAGAAGAAGTAGGCTTTCCATGATAAAATGTATGCATGCTCAAACACCAAGTTTAACCTTAGCAAGTCTGGCTTTGAAAATCCGGCCTAATTGGCTATTCATGAGGCAATGCTCATGCAAATATGCATTTGCTTTCGCATGCCAAACTATGCAGAGTCCAAAAACCAATACCGCAAAGCGATCGCCCTGTAGGAATTAGTTCATGCTACATTAGCACTATCCAGGAGCGCCACGGGGAGGCTTCCCATACAACCGGGGGGACCACGGGGTCCCAGGCTCTCTCACTGCCTGGGAACCACAGCGGCACCCGGAGGGGGAGGGCACGCAGCCGACCCCCCCCCCCCCCCCCAAATGTGGTCAGCGCTGGGGAGAGCCGTCCGCACCCACCTCCCAATATTAAAAACAGGCACTTACTACCTTAACGTCCATTGCGTTCTGCTACATGCACAGTAACTTGGGGGCACCACATTAGAAAGGAGTGAAGCATGGGTCACCCCAAGCTTTAGGGCTCAGGGCTGGCTCATATACATACAACACTCCAGAGGGGGGGAAGGACAGGCGCAGACAACTCACTCCAGGGCTCACACCACCAGAGCAAGCCATCCACCACCTGCCTCCAAAGGATACAACTGCAGAAAATGCTTTCCATGAGAAAAATTATGCGTGCTCAAACACCAAGTTTAACCCTAGCAAGTCTGGCTTTCCAAATCTGGCCTAATTGGCTATTCATGAGGCAATGCTCGTGCAAATATGCATTTGCTTTCGCATGCCAAACTATGTCAAAAAACCAATACCGCAAAAGCGGTCGCCCTGCAGGAATTAGTTCATGCTACATTAGCACTATCCAGGAGCGCCACAGGGAGGATTCCCAATGCCCCGTTTTTATACAACCGGGGGGACCGCGTGGTCCCAGGCTCTCTCGCTGCCTGGGAACCATAGCGGCACCCCGGAGGGGGAGGCTGGGTGGTGCAGCCGACCCCCCCAAGCGTGGCCAGCACTGGGGAGAGCCGTCCGCACCCATCTCCTAATATTAAAAACAGGCACTTACCTTAACGTCCATTGCGTTCTGCTACATGCACATTAATTTTCTCATGGAAAGCATTTTGTGCAGTTTGTATCCTTTGGAGGCAGGTGGTGGATGGCTTGCTCCGGTGGTGTGAACGCTGGAGAATGTTGTCTGCGCCTGTCCTCCCCCCCTCTGGAGTGCTGTATGTGAGCCAGCCCTGAGCTCTAAAGCTCGGGGTGACCCATGCTTCTCTCCTTTCTCATGTGGTGCCCCCAAGTTAATGCGCATGTAGCAGAACGCAATGGACGTTAAGGTAAGTGCCTGTTTTTAATATTGGGAGGTGGGTGCGGACGGCTCTCCCCGGCGCTGGCACACTTGCGCCACCCAGCCTATCCCTCTGGGGTGCCGCTGTGGATCCCAGGCAGTGAGAGAGCCTGGGACCCTGTGGTCCCCTGGTTGTATAAAAAGGGGGCATTGGGAATCCTCCCCATGGTGCTCCTGGATAGTGCTAATGTAGCATGTAGCAGGGTGACCGCTTTGCGGTATTGGTTTGTGCATGCATTTGCATGAGCATTGCCTCATGAATAGCAAATTAGGCCGGATTTGCAAAGCCAGACTTGCTAGGGTAAGGCCTCTTTTCCATGGAGTGTTGATAGGCAGTGAAATGCCTCTCAAACTCTCACAACTGCTCACTGCTGCCTGGTAACTGCTTGTTGCTGCCTGGTATCTGCTCACTGCTGCCTGGTAACTGCTTGCTGAGCACACAGCTCAACAGTCCGTGGAAAAGAGGCCTTTAACTTGGTGTTTGAGCACGCATAAATTTTCTCATGCAAAGTACTTCTTCTTGCTTGAAGGTTGAGGCACTTACTCTATTATATATATAGATACTACTACTACTACTAATATTAATAATAATAATAATAATAATTATAGTGTTCAATTATGAGACTGTGCAAGGGTCAAGGTATAAACAAGCAGGATATTTTTAAAAAAGAAAATCAGTGAACGTATATTATTATTATTTTTTTTTTTTTTAAGAAAATAAGTGAAGTTTTATTAAAAATAATAAAAAAAATTGCTTATGTAACTAGTCTGTCTTCTTTCACCACGGTTTAGTAATAGGGAATGCAGAGGTTGCGACCACTCCAGGCCCTTGGGCCATAAAGGTCCTAAAGAGGCCCTCCCGCAATGGCAGTATTAGCTCTTAAAACAAAATGAAACCCAGCAATTCTTCTTTGCCCTAAAACATTATTTAAATCAAATTATATACTGCCAGCATTTTTTTTACTAGAACAGCATTCAAAGAGTTAAACACAGGACAGAAAAGCTCCCTGGAAGGAAAGCTGGACACATTCATACTGGAGATAATGTTATCTTGTGTTTAATGGTAACAAGTGAGGAATGTAAACACACACTTCTCTGAGCAAGACCTTTTGAGCCTCTCTACATCTCAATTCAGAGTAAAAATGGTCATGAGGACATGAAGTCCCCCTGACTAAATCAAGGTATCACCTTCCTACACATACATGTCAAAACGGCGCCTGGAAAAAAGGGTGCAGAGGTTTGCTGTTAGTAGAATATTGGTAAAATTACTACTTAATTACTACTTAATTCCAATAGTAAAATATTGGTAAAGTTTAATGTTCTAACCTATCCCTTTTGCTATGCAGCCCCTACTCTATGGAGCTCACTTCCACAGTCAGTGTGAGAGGCTCCTTCTCTGGACAGCTTCAAGAAAACGCTAAAAACTCACCTCTTTCCGCAAGCTTATTTTTTTTTCCTTTTTTTTTATCTGATTCCCCTGAGACTGTATAATGCATGTCACAGCACTTTGAATTCCCAGGGAGAAAAGCACTATAAAACTATTATTGTTATTGTTACTCTTACACTGAACCCTTCCTCTACTGATGCCTAACCCTGAAAGTGGATCCGAGATGAACTTTTACTCATTGCATAATTGTGTTCCTTTCCTATAGTTTATAGGGAATTCCTCAAGCCAAATACCTTTTTGTTTTTGTTTTAAAACTTGAATTCCCTATAAGCTAAACAAGCTTCGCCCACAGCTTTTCAGAGTGCCTTGGCATTTTCAGACAGTAGCAAGGGCTTATGTAACATAATATCAAAGCGCTATAGCTGATACAAATTTAAAAACTATAAAAAGTCCCAGCGGAGTGCGCTACTACAAGGTCCGGCAAGACCTAAATACTTATAAACAATCGCTTAAGCGCACATCCTATTTCATATAAAAGTCCACATAAACATCATTCAGGAGTTCTCAATGCTGTTTTCATATGCAATTTCTTGATCTCTTATGCCACCATCACCATGGACACCCAACAGTAAACACACTCACCAGATGTATTGGCCACTGCTAGACTGGCCAACCATGCACAAATCCAGGAGCCTCAGTACTTCAGGATCCTGGTACCGCTGTGATGCTGTCCATTTAGACCACCATCATCCTCCCCATAATCCATGCAATGTACCTCAAAGAAATTGCCTCCATAGCTTAACTCCGTATAAAACTTAAAACTTTAATTATAAAATTGCACTCACATGCTCCAGAATGTATTGCACATATAGAGTTTTACGGGCTCTCCCCCGTTGCCAGGCAGGGCACAGCTCGTGTTGGGTCCTCCTGTTCCCCCTCCACTCAGCTTGCAGACACCACCGCCTCCACCGGCCGTTCGCTTCCTGGTATGTCCAACCTCCCGCCCGATCGATTTCGTCACTCCCTCGTGACTCATCAGGGGCACGGGAGTTGGACTCATTACCAGGGTTTTTATATCCTTTTACTGGAAGCTAATTGCCTCTTCCTTCCTCTTCCGTCCGCGTCATACGCGTCATGACGTACGCATGATCACATGTCTCCTTCCATCTCTTTCAATTGGTCGCTTCCGCACTCACTACATGCGTCATTACGTCCGCGTTCGGTCGCCTTTTTCCACGTCATACGCGTCATCATTTATGCGTCATCCGTCCACGTCACATGCGTCAGTACGTACGCATTATACATTTTATCTCTCGGGCTGCCCTGATTGGCTGCCTTTTTCCGCGTCACATGCGTCATGGCGTACGCATTGATTTTAACTAGTTTGCAAGCTGATTGGTTGTCCCCTTTCCCACTTCCTGTCTTCGGGACCTCCCCGTCCTATCCCAGTTAACCCTTAATGTGGGTGCATTCCACACTCAGGGCAACTGTATTTAAGGCATGTAGTATCCTTATTTCAAGAAATGTGGGTAAACATTATGTTGTTACCGGGGCCACCCCTTCCTATACTATTGCCTTACAGCCCACCCTGCAAGGGAGAAGGCCCGTTTACATCATCTGTCCATATTCCTTTACATACACATTAATTAAGACCCCCCCCCCAAACCCTACTCACACTATCCACACTGCATTACATAATCTTTAAAAATCATATTATCCTCTATATCTTATGTACTCCCTACCTTATCTTGTTATTCTCTTGTCAATTATCAGCTATAAAGCAATTAAGATCCAGGTCAATGTTTAACCCTCCCGGCTGCAGACTCCCCAGCCCATATATCCATCTAGTCTCTTTCCTGGATATGTGTCGTACCTGGTGACAACCCCTCCACCCATATTCCATCTTTTCAAGACCAGAGAAATGTAACCCCCCCCCCGGATTGCATTGGTGGTGGGTTCTAAAGTGTTCTGATACACTAAGGGCCTGATTCACAAAGCGGTGATAACTCAGTTATCACGCCTAAAAGACTTTAGGCGTGATAACCTTTGCACCACCTAGTTATCACTGATTTGTGCTGCTCTTCGCGCGAAGCTCCCGCGCGCAAAGTTTTGCGCGCACAACCGCGCACGCGCAAAGTCCTATAGGGCTTAATGGACGCTGCGCGCGAAGCGGGGGCGCTGCGCGTGCGCAAAACTTTGCGCGCGGAAAATTCGCGCGAGTTTCTTCTTATCATGCCTAAACTGAGTTTAGGCGTGATAAAGGGCTTTTCACTCGCGTGCAAACACTTTGCACTGCTTTGTGAATCAGGCCCTAAATCCTCCAAACCCTTTCTTGATATTCCTGATATGTTCCATCACCCTAGATTTTAATGCCCTGGTAGTTCTGCCTACATATTGTTTCCCACACTCACACCATAACAAATATACCACCTCCACTGTGTTACACGTGATATTCTGTAGTATCTTGAACTTTGCCCCATTTGCATGGGATGTGACCTCATTTATCTTGCTACCCTTAGCCTCTTCACATGCCATGCACCCCCTGCACGGAAAAAACCCTTTTTGGTGCCAGAAGGCTTCCTTTTTATTCTTAGGCCCCTCTACCAGGCTGGGTGCCAATATCTGTTTTAAATTCGGGGCCCTTCTGTATATAAACTGGGGGTCTCTGGCAGGATCTTCTGAAGTGTTCTGTCCTCTTTCAATATGTGCCAGTGTCTCCTGACTGCATCCTCCATTTCTCTATGCTGGCTGGAGAATTCTGTAACAAATGGTATACAGACTCGCTACGTCTGCAGTCACCATAATACTTTCATTATTAACCTGATTGTCTTCCAGTATTTGCAACATGTGTTTCGTATCTTTGATTACATATGGTAGCTTTTTTACCAGTGCCTGCAGTTAAAAATCTATATATTGTCCCAACCTGTGGGTTATAGACCCAATCCCACTTATTAATAAGTGGGATTGGGTCTATAACCCACAGGTTGGGACAATATATAGATTCTTAACTGCAGGCACTGGTAAAAAAGCTACCATATGTAATCAAAGATACGAAACACATGTTGCAAATACTGGAAGACAATCAGGTTAATAATGAAAGTATTATGGTGACTGCAGACGTAGCGAGTCTGTATACCATTTGTTACAGAATTCTCCAGCCAGCATAGAGAAATGGAGGATGCAGTCAGGAGACACTGGCACATATTGAAAGAGGACAGAACACTTCAGAAGATCCTGCCAGAGACCCCCAGTTTATATACAGAAGGGCCCCGAATTTAAAACAGATATTGGCACCCAGCCTGGTAGAGGGGCCTAAGAATAAAAAGGAAGCCTTCTGGCACCAAAAAGGGTTTTTTCCGTGCAGGGGGTGCATGGCATGTGAAGAGGCTAAGGGTAGCAAGATAAATGAGGTCACATCCCATGCAAATGGGGCAAAGTTCAAGATACTACAGAATATCACGTGTAACACAGTGGAGGTGGTATATTTGTTATGGTGTGGGTGTGGGAAACAATATGTAGGCAGAACTACCAGGGCATTAAAATCTAGGGTGATGGAACATATCAGGAATATCAAGAAAGGGTTTGGAGGACATAGTGTATCAGAACACTTTAGAACCCACCACCAATGCAATCCGGGGGGGGGGGGGGGTTACATTTCTCTGGTCTTGAAAAGATGGAATATGGGTGGAGGGGTTGTCACCAGGTACGACACATATCCAGGAAAGAGACAAGATGGATATATGGGCTGGGGAGTCTGCACCCGGGAGAGTTAAACATTGACCTGGATCTTAATTGCTTTATAGCTGATAATTGACAAGAGAATAACAAGATAAGGTAGGGAGTACATAAGATATAGAGGATAATATGATTTTTAAAGATTATGTAATGCAGTGTGGATAGTGTGAGTAGGGTTTGGGGGGGGGTCTTAATTAATGTGTATGTAAAGGAATATGGACAGATGATGTAAACGGGCCTTCTCCCTTGCAGGGTGGGCTGTAAGGCAATAGTATAGGAAGGGGTGGCCCCGGTAACAACATAATGTTTACCCACATTTCTTGAAATAAGGATACTACATGCTTTAAATACAGTTGCCCTGAGTGTGGAATGCACCCACATGAAGGGTTAACTGGGATAGGACGGGGAGGTCCCGAAGACAGGAAGTGGGAAAGGGGACAACCAATCAGCTTGCAAACTAGTTAAAATCAATGCGTACGTCATGACGCATGTGACGCGGAAAAAGGCAGCCAATCAGGGCAGCCCGAGAGATAACATGTATAATGCGAACGTACTAACGCATGTGACGCGGACGAATGACGCATAAATGATGACGCGTATGACGCGGGAAAAAGGCGACCGAACGCGGACGTAATGACGCATGTAGTGAGTGCGGAAGCGACCAATTGAAAGAGATGGAAGGAGACATGTGATCATGCGTATGTCATGACGCGTATGACGCGGACGGAAGAGGAAGAAAGAGGCAATTAGCTTCCAGTAAAAGGATATAAAAACCCTGGTAATGAGTCCAACTCCCGTGCCCCTGATGAGTCACGAGGGAGTGACGAAATCGATCGGGCGGGAGGTTGGACATACCAGGAAGCGAACGGCCGGTGGAGGCGGTGGTGTCTGCAAGCTGAGTGGAGGGGGAACAGGAGGACCCAACACGAGCTGTGCCCTGCCTGGCAACGGGGGAGAGCCCGTAAAACTCTATATGTGCAATACATTCTGGAGCATGTGAGTGCAATTTTATAATTAAAGTTTTAAGTTTTATACAGAGTTATGCTATGGAGGCTATTTCTTTGAGGTACATTGCATGGATTATGGGGAGGATGATGGTGGTCTAAATGGACAGCATCACAGCGGTACCAGGATCCTGAAGTACTGAGGCTCCTGGATTTGTGCATGGTTGGCCAGTCTAGCAGTGGCTAATACATCTGGTGAGTGTGTTTACTGTTGGGTGTCCATGGTGATGGTGGCATAAGAGATCAAGAAATTGCATATGAAAATAGCATTGAGAACTCCTGAATGATGTTTATGTGGACTTTTATATGAAATAGGATGTGCGCTTAAGCGATTGTTTATAAGCAAGGGCTTATGGGTGCTCAGTCTGGGCAGGAGGAGGGGGAGGTGTTACTAGCCATTGATTTCAAAGGCAGAGGGGAGGAGGGAGGAGGAGAGGGGACTGAAGAAAGCTGATAGCATCTCCAGCCCTCAGCCTGTGACAATATGACAAAAAGAACATGGCTGCCCTCATTGTATCACAGGAATAAATAATCATACACTTTTTAAAGTTTTGCAGCTAGATATGCTGTGTAAACTATCTAAACTTTAGATAAGATATATAGACAAGTTACTTGTTATAGTTAGTTTTTCATCTCGGATCCGCTTTAAACTTCCCTCTACCGATGCCTAACCCTAAAGCACCTAAGCCCCTTTTACCACAAGAGCACCGGCAACCTTTTTTCCTGTATTATAACTGTGGATACCTTGTAAGTTATGTAAAGCATCAAAAGTCTTTTTACATACAAATATAGAATTCACATGCAAATATAAAATTTGCATTCTGTGGTAAGATATTTCACGTTAAAGTGGACTAGAGGTGAACTTTTACTCATTGCATAATTGTGTTCCTTTCCTATTGTTTATAGGGCATTCCTCAAACCAAATACTTTTTTTTGTTTTTGTTTTAATACCCTGATTCCCTATAAACTAAATAAACCACGCCCACAGGTTTTCAGAGAGCTTTGACAGTCGCAAGGGCTCATGGGAGCTCCGTCTGGGCAGGAGGAGGAGAAGGTGTTACTAGCCATTGATTTCACAGGCAGAGGGGAGGAGGGAGGAGTAGGTTTTTTTCACAGGTGCTCAAGATACAGAAAAGCTTGCCTCTGTGTAATGTTTACAAACAACATGGCTGCTGTCGTATCACAGGAAGAAATAATCTAAACTTTAGATAAGATATGTAGACAAGTTATTTGTTATAGTTAGTTTTTCATCTCGGATCCGCTTTAACCATTGTCAATATAGCTGGTTAAATCTCCTCTTAAAAGACAACTGAAATGAGAAAAATATGGAGGCTGTCATATTTATAAACAATACCATTTGCCTGGCAGCCCTGCTGGTCTATTTTTCTGCAGTAGTGTCTGACCCACACAGGGCCGGGCCGAGGCATAGGCTGGAGAGGCTCCAGCCTCAGGGTGCAGTGTAAGAGGGGGTGCAGAATTCATTCAGCTGTCATTCCTAATTGTGTTTGAAGCAGAAAGAAATAAGAAAAGGGGATACATAGCAGTGACTGCAAGCCAGATAACTAGAGATTAAGGTGTTGGGGAGGTTGGGGGCCCTGTGGCGCCTCTTAGTCTAATAGCAATCAGTGTGTGACGGCTGGGGTGGCAGGGATGGAGGGGCGCACTTTGGTGTCTCAGCCTTGGGTGCTGGAGGACCTTGTCCCGGCTCTGGACCCACACCAGAAACAAGCATGCAGCTAACCAAGTCAGATCTGACAATTATGTCAGAAACACCTGATCTGCTGCATGTTTGTTCTGCATCTATGGCTAAAAGTATTAGGCAAAGATGATCAGCAGCATGGCCGGGAAACTGGTACTGCTTAAAACGGAATAAATGTGGCAGCCTCCATATCCAATCTCACTTCAGATGTCCTTTAAAGCGGAACTGAAAAGTAAAAAAAAAAAAAAGTGTTTCACTTCACTTACCTGGTGCTTCTTCCAGCCCCTTGCAGCCTTCCTGTCCCGCACTGGTCCTCCACAATCCACCGCCAGCTAATTTCACTACTTTCACTTGTAAGTCGACGACAACTGCATCTGCATGCCCCGAGCCACACGTATCTTTCCTCACGTTCCAGTCTGCAATAGCATCCTGTGCTAATAGCGGGTGGGAATGCAAAGAAAGATACGCGTGGCCCGCGGTGTGCAGGCGCAGTTGCCACTACTACCAAACCGAAAGTAGCTGGTGGCGGGAGAACCAGGGCTGATTCAAGTAACAATTGGGCCCTAGGGCAAAATTAGCCTGGGGGCCCCCAACAGATACCCCCCGACCAAAAAGCAACATTAGAGGCCCTTTGTTGCAGCCAAATTTTCCTCCTGGGCCCCTGAGCTGGCTACTGACCCTCCCCCAATCACCTCCCAACTTAACAGACTCTGCAGAGTCCCTGGGGAGCAACAGTTAAGATGGGGGAGGGACAACTTGGGGGCCCCTACAGGCTCTGGGGCAATTGCCCATTTTTATTTCCTACGGTAGCTCAGGCCCTGGGGAGAATGGAGGATCATGGAGGACCAGCATGGGACAGGAAGGCTTTAAGGGGTCAGCAGAGGCCTCAGGTAAGTGAAACACTTCGTGTTTTTTTTTTTTTTTTTTTTACTTTTCAGTTTTGCTTTAAAGGATACCTGAGGTGACATGTGACATGATGAGATAGACATGTGTATGTACACTGCCTAGCACAAAAAATAACTATGCTGTGTTCCTTTTTTCTTTCTCTGCCTGAAAGAGTTAAATATCGGGTAGGTAAGTGGCTGACTCAGTCCTGACGCAGACAGGAAGTGACTACAGTGTGACTCTCGCTGGTAAGAAATTCCAACTATAAAACACTTTCCTAGCAGAAAATGGCTTCCGAGAGCAAGAAAGAAAGAAAAAGGGTAATTTCTTATCAGTGAGGGTCACATTTAGTCACTTCCTGTCTGAGTCAGGACTGAGTCAGTCAGTTACATACCTGATATTTAACTCTTTCAGGCAGAGAAATAAAACAAGGAACACAGCATAGTTATTTGTGTGCTAGGCACTGTACATACACATGTCTATCTCATCATGTTACATGTCACCTCAGGTATCCTTTAAGTGCTGTGTATGGCATTTTCCTTTGCAAAGACCAAGGGATTATTGCCTTGCATGTACAGTATTTATACATGTCAATTAGGGATGATAAAAAAATTAAAATACACATTTAATATAAAGTGAAAATTTAAACTAAATGTTCTCCCAAAAAAATATTATACTTTTACAAATGATATGTAATGTAGGTGAGCAGAAGTGACACATGTGCAGGGGCAGCACACAGCTCTCAGCAATCCTGACAGATTCCAGATGCTTCCATTGCACAGAAAGAGAATACATTACGCTGACTTACATATTACACATAGAAGAGGGTTTAGTTCTAAGGCTGTTATCAGTGACTGGAGTAGTAGTGTAGTGAGCAGAGATTAGCCCTGCTATAATGACATCACCATCTTTATGATATTCATATTCAAACAAAGGCTTCAGGGCTTCAATGCTGCACGGTGAGGCTGAAGTCTGGCTTATGGCTGCTCCATAGTAAGTGATGGGGAGAAGGAGTGTCAGCAGGTAAGAGGCAGAGTGTAGGGGAGTCCAGCTCATTTCACCAGCAGATGATGTCACACAGTCTTGTCACCAGCAGATGTTGTCACACAGTCTTGTCACCAGCAGATTATGTCACACAGTCTTGTCACCAGCAGATTATGTCACACAGTCTTGTCACCAGTAGATGCTGTCACACAGTCTTGTCACCGGCAGCTCTGCTCATCCTCAGCACAGGATGGGGACACACAGTCACCAGCACCTTATATACATTATCTTTCACTGATTTACAGCTACAGGCTCAGCTGCAGAACAAGAAAAAAAAAGAATATATATATATATATCTGCTTTTTTCATAACTGTTTTAATCTTTTATTAAAAGGGTTTTTTTTTGTTTTGTTTTTTCTTCAGTAGTCTAATTTTGCATTGCAGGAACTTAAAGGTAACCAGTCACTTTGTTTTCATACAATTATGAAGTGAATAAGTCTTGTTAGAGGTCTTAGCAGTTGAAATGTACCTACAAAAGAGGCGCCCAGAAATTGGGATGCCCAGAAATAGCTAATAGTAGAATATCTGTACATCCATGTGCAGTGCTAATTACGATAGAAAAATATTGGTCAGTTATACCGATATGTTACTATAGCTAAATCTAACTCTATTCTCACATAGAACCCTCCTCCTACCGATGCCATACCCTTACCACCCCCTTTCGAAGTTTAACCTTAAAGGAGTCATCAAGCAAGTAATAGTACCAAGAGAACTACTTACCCTGGAATTCCTTTAGCCCCTGGCAGCCACTATGTCCCTCCCTGCAACTCTGCTCTCCACCGCTTGCACCTGGTCCCTGACTGTGCCTTGCCGAGTGTCCTCTACTGCGCCTGCATGAGTAGCGCTGTCAATCACCTCCATGTGGTCCGGAGTATACTGCGCAGGAACAAAACTACTGCACCTGAGCAGTATGCTCCAGACCACATGGAAGTGATTGACAGCGCCGCTCACACAGGTGCAATAGAGGATGTCAATGGTAGTTCAAAGCGCTCCGGTTTCCTATACAAACATGGGTGGGGTGCGCTCTCAACTAAGTATAGCAAATACTTTACACAAACATATATCTACAGTCCAGCGCACATCCCTAGACACAGTTCACTCTATAGTCCATTATTGCACAAATACAATCCAAGTTTGCAGATTCTCTCATGCCGTTTCTTCTCAGTGTTCCACCACCAAAACACTTTTTCCGCCATCAGCGACTTCCTGGTACGTCCAATTCCTGCCCAACTAGTTTCGTCACTCCCTCATGACTCATGAGGAGAAGGGGGATTGCAGAAAAAATGTATCAGCACACCGCTTTTCCATAAGTTCACGCTCTTTTATTGAGCCATGCGTTGCCAAAGAGGTACAAAGCCGACAATTGTTTCGGGGGCCACACAGGGTCCCCCTTCTTCAAGGCGTATGGTTACGTAACCATACGCCTTGAAGAAGGGGGACCCTCTATTGGCCACTAGACGCAGCCCTCTGATTAGCCGCCGCATGCTTACGTCCACTGCTCTTTCTCTCACTGTTCCATTGCCTCGGATTACCATTGGCTCCCACCCCTGGCCACACCTCCTTCGCTCTGGTTGGCTGTATCAGACCTACAGCGCCAACCCGCTTCACTTCTATCTTACTGCTTGCGTCCGTCGGAAGCTGCGCAACCATTGGCTGCAGTTTGTTTATTGCAGCCATTCATCTTACTACATAGATCCACCCATTCTTACTACATAGATACACCCAACAAGGGAGAACCCGTTTACAATGTAAAATTCTAAATTGAGCACATCCCCACAACAGTACATACAAATACATATAACCCCATACCGTGCTACAAAATCTATGATCATTCTCAACCCATACTTGAGTTGTCATTACAAATTCCATGTACATGTCACTGGGAAGATTGAAAAACATCCGGCACTGCATTGAAGAAATTGCACATTTATTGTGAACTCGTGCTCAAAAATGTTAGAATGCATACAGCAAACAATTCAACAAGAAGAACAATACTGTCCTACCATAGGTGCTTGGATGGCAGTGGGTGCTGGGTGTGATACGGGCAGCCAGTATCACACCCAGCACCCACTGCCATCCAAGCACCTATGGTAGGACAGTATTGTTCTTCTTGTTGAATTGTTTGCTGTATGCATTCTAACATTTTTGAGCACGAGTTCACAATAAATGTGCAATTTCTTCAATGCAGTGCCGGATGTTTTTCAATCTTCCCAGTGACATTGATATGCTATAGAGCTATGCCATCCTGAGCACGCATATGGAATATAGGTGCCTTAAAAGTCATTCCCAGCATATCTAAAGGGCAACTTCTCCGAGTAGTGCCGACTGTCTTCTTTCCCTTTTCTACGTGGTTCAAATTCCATGTACAGACTATTTTCTATAGGACAAAGAGCCTTTCCCCGATTATTCATGAACAGTGGTTCTTTTCCACCACCAGGTCCTATCTCCAGAAGCTATCACTGTTCCTCCTATATTTTAAACCCAGACACCAGACATATGCTGCTACCCATATGAATGCATCAGTTATCAGCAATAAAGCAATGTAGATCCAGCTCAATGTTATGACCCCCCGGCCTCATACATCTCATTTGTATATCCATCCATTTAGTCTTTCTCATTGATATTTGTCTGACTTTATGACACCCTCTCCAGCTGTATTTCACCTTTTCCGAACCACAAAAAAATAAATGTTTGGGGTCACTGTTGTGTTGTTTACTAAAATGTTCTGACACACTGTGCAGTTGAAAGCTTCTTTTAATGTTCCTAATGTGTTCTTGTATTCTAGTTTTCAATGATCTGGTCATCCTCCCTATATACTGTTTCCCACAGCTACACCACACCATGTACACCACCCCAAACTGTTGCATGTGATGTTTTGTAATATTTTGAATTTACGCCCATTTGTAAAAGATACAACCTCTGTTTTCTTCATACCATGGGCCTCCTCACATGCCTGACACCCTCTACATGGGAAGAAGCCATTTTGATTCCAAGCGGTATAGGTTCCATGACACATAGGTTGGGACAGTACCTAGATTTTTTCTTGCAGCCCTTGGTTCACAGATTGCCTCAGGTGATAAAAGACACCAAACATATGCTGCAGATATTGGAGGAAGGAAGACCGAATGACAATAGTATAATGGTGACAGCTGACGTATCTAGTCTCTACACCAACATACTACATCAACCAGCGGTTGAAGCAGTGCAGTACTATATGGAGGAAGAAGGGTCCATGGACCCAAGACAAACAAAATTTATACTGGAGTTACTAGATTTTGCATTACGGAGAAACTACTTTTGGAATAGGGGTCCATTTTTTGTACAGATAAGGGGTGTGCTATGGGGGCAGGATTTGCACCTACACTAGCAAATTTATTTATGGGAAGATGGGAGGAAGAAATTTTGAGAACAGGTCCACATGAGAACAAGGTATTCATGTGGAAAAGATTTATTGACAATCTATTTATTATTTGGGAAGGGGGACATGAAGACCTACACAGATTTGTAGAATTTTTTAATGATAATGATCTAAATATTGCTCAAATCACAGAGAGTGACATGAAAAGAAAACACTTTTTAGATATAAAAATTGAGAAGGGGGGGGGGAGGGGGATACTGATCCCTAGAACATTTTTCAAAAGCACGGATAGGAATGGGTACCTATTACTGAAGAGTTGCCATCACCCTTGGTGGTTGAGGGCAGTGCCAAGGGGACAATTCACCCACATATGTAGAAACTGCACGAAATTAGAGGATTACATGGAACAATCACAAATATTGGTGGACAGGTTTGTAGAAAAGGGTTATGGTGAAGAGGAACTGCACAGGGAGATGATTCACATAGGTAAAAGGGATAGAAGGGCACTAATTTGGAGGGAGGGAGTGAGGGGGGATAGAGGTCACATTTATATCAGAGTTTTCTATACAATACAGGCAGGCAGAGAACATATTCAGGAAGCACTGGGGTGTATTGCAGCAAGATAGAGTCCTAAAGGGCATACTACTTGAACGCCCTTGGTTTATATATAGAAAACCCCCCAATTTGAAGCAGATATTAGCACCAAGTTTAGTGGAGGGTCCAAAATAATGGAGATTGCCTTTTTGGAATTAAAATGGCTTCTTCTCATGTAAAGGGTGTCAAGCATGTGAGGAGGCCCACGGTATGAATAAAACAGAGGTTGTATCTTTTACAAATGGGCGTAAATTCAAAATATTACAAAACATCACATGTAACAGTTTAGGGGTGGTGTACATGGTGTGGTGTAGCTGTGGGAAACACTATATAGGGAGGACGACCTGATCATTGAACACTAGAATACAAGAACACATTAGGAACATTAAAAGAAGCTTTCAAGGGCACAGTGTGTCAGAACATTTTAGTAAACAACACAACAGTGACCCCAAACATTTATTTTTTTGTGGATTGGAAAAGGTGAAATACAGCTGGAGAGGGTGTCATAAAGTCAGACAAATATCAATGAGAGAGACTAAATGGCTATACGGGATGGGATGTATGAGGCCGGGGGGTCATAACATTGAGCTGGATCTACATTGCTTTATTGCTGATAACTGATGCATTCATATGGGTAGCAGCAAATGTCTAGTGTCTGGGTTATAATATAGGAGGAACAGTGATAGCTTCTGGAGATAAGACCTGGTGGTGGAAAAGAACCATTGTTCATGAATAATCGGGGAAAGAAACTTTGTCCTATAGAAAATGGTTTGTACATGGAATTTGTATTGACAACACAAGTATGGGTTGAGAATGATCATAGATTTTGTAGCACGGTATGGGGTTATATGTATTTGTATGTACTGTTGTGGGGATGTGCTCAATTTTGAATTTTACATTGTAAACGAGTTCTCCCTTGTTGGGTGTATCTATGTAGTAAGAATGGGTGGATCTATGTAGTAAGATGAATGGCTGCAATAAACAAACTGCAGCCAATGGTAGCTCGGCTTCCGACGGACGTAAGCAGTAGATAGAAGTGAAGTGGGTTGGTGCTGTAGGTCTGATACAGCCAACCAGAGCGAAGGAGGTGTGGCCTGGGGTGGGAGCCAATGGTAATCCGCGACAATGGAACAGTGAGAGAAAGAGCAGCAGACGTAAGCATGTGGCGGCCAATCAGAGGGCTGCGTCTAGTGGCCAATAGAGTTGGTGAATGGAATTTAAATATCCTGGTATGGCTTCCAATCCCCCTGCTCCTGATGAGTCATGAGGGAGTGACGAAACTAGTCGAGCAGGGATTGGACGTACCAGGGAGTCGCTGACGGCAGAAAACGTGGATTGTGACAGTGTGCAGCATAGCCCGGCTTGGCTAACTGGGGAGAGCCTGTGGATAAAACTCTATACCTGTTGACATCTGGTGACATGTGAGTGTAAAATTTTAATAAAGTCTAAGTGTTTTTAAACTGATTTATGCTATGGGGGGCTTTTAATTTGAGGTACATGGACAAGTGGAATGTGTACAGTGGCAGTGAAGCCAGGACCTGAAGTGCTGGGGCATCCTGGTCACATTGCCTTTGGTGAGTGCGTTTCCTGTTGGGTGTTTTGGTGGTGGAACACTGAGGAGAACGGCATCAGAGAATCTGCAAACTTGGATTGTATTTGTGCAATAATGGGCAATAGAGGATGACCTAGTGGTCGTCCTGTGCACCGTTGGGGACCGGGGGCCAGTGGTGGAGAGCGGTGCTGCAGGGAGGGACATAGCGGCTGCCAGGGGCTGGAGGAAGCTCTGGGTAAGTAGTTCTCTAAGGTACTATTACTTGCTTGATGACTCCTTTTACCAACTCCCCTGCATGCCTAACCTTATCCGCCTAACAATAACTGCCATAGGCGCCCATAAACATATCAGTCATGAGCAGCCTGCTATGAAAAAATGTGGCAACAAATAGTGGATGTGTAATGCCTGGCAGATCTCTTGTTTTCCTTCAGCCACTATACCCCTATCTAGTGCCGTAGCTCTGAGCTCGGCCCACGGTCTTCACCTATAGACAAGCCCCCGCTTGAACAGGACACTGAATATGTCTCCTGACTTCGGTTGCCCCAAGGTCTTAACGTGCAAGGTATAGCGGCTGAGGCCGAGAAAACCAGAGTACCACCAGAGCAAGCAAGACTATGCAGCTGGGTGATATTAGGTAATAGAGCAGAATGCTCTTGTGGAGGAGATTACACAGATCACACCAGGAGCTATGAAAAGGGAGCAAGATTGCTCAGAGCGACCACAGCTCTGAGCTTCCGATAATCGCCACAATAAACAAAACACAATGGTTGCTCAGTGCGACCGCAGCACTGAGCATCTGATGTTCACCACATTGAGTAACAAAGACAGACAGCAGACAGACTGAATGCTTGCCAGCTTCCGATAACCGGTGTATATGGTGTACAACGCTACAACTGCTAGGACCAGATACAATTTCCTAAAGTTATTAGTAGCAGTACGGTATTGTACCATGTTAGCCATCAGTAAAAGCAAGAAGTTTTAAATCAGGATGATACCATTTATTGGCTAACTACAAATGAATAAGAATAAACAGATTTTTTTCCCTTTTGATGTTGCATGTATAAAGCTGTCTGTACCATCAGCCTGCAAACTAACAGGATGTAAACCCGACGAAGGCTGCAAGTCCGAAAGCTTGTTTATTCTTATTCATTTTTAGTTGGCCAATCAATGGTATCATCCTGATTTAAAACTTCTTGTTAATGTTATTAGGTATAGAATTTTAAAAATGGTACAAAAGACAATGGGGATAATACATGGATACACTGTCACTCTTAACGAAGTCTTTGATGTTATTTAAGCATATACAATGCTACACCATCCTTATGTCCGTATGCGCTCTATTAGGGTTCAGCAAATGCCCTTATGCAGTCTGTGATTGTAAATAGATAGCGCTCCGCTTCAATTGTCTATACATCTATGGGGGTCCCCTTAGGGGCTGCACTCACCAAGCTGGTGTGACCAATGTGAGATGCCGTCTTTAGTCTTACTGCCCCCGCTGTATGTGCTCCCCTTCCTCGATGAAGTGCTTGGCTCTTTAAATGTGTGGATCACTCCTTAAATGAGATAAATCTCACATAGCATAACTCCGTTAAGTTAAAATCAAAGTCCCGATGCGTTTCGTCACATACGCGTGACTCATCAGGAACGCCCCTGATGAGTCACGCGTATGTGACAAAACACGTCGGGAGGAGCTAGCAGGACTGTCAGGAGAACCACAGTGGCGTTGATGAAAAGCCTGGCCAGCCTATCCGGAGAGGCACGGGGGAGAGCCCATCAATACTCCAAGCCCTGTAATATCCATACGTTTGTGAGTACCCATTTATAATAAAACTTTGATTTTAACTTAATGGAGTTACGCTATGTGAGATTTATCTCATTTGAGGAGTGATCCACACATTTAAAGAGCCAAGCACTGCATCGAGGAAGGGGAGCACATACAGCGGGGACAGCGAGACTAAAGATCGGGCAGTCGGCCAGAGGGGACAGAGAGCGAGCATTGACCAATCTCACAGTGGTCACACTAGCTGGGTGAATGCAGCCCCTAAGAGGACCCCCATAGATGTATAGACAATTGAAGCAGAGCGCTATCTATTTACAATCACAGCTTCCGATAACCGTCACAATAAACAAGACAGAATGGTTGCTCAGTGTGACTGCAGCACTGAGCATCTGATGTCCACCACAAAGGCCACAAATACAGACAACAGACAGACAAAATGTTTGCCAATCTAATTGCTGCCCCAGTGATAGCAAACATCCACACTGGCACAGACAAGACAAACAAGTAGGAGAGTAACTAATAGAAACCACAGCCTATTGTTACGTCCACGGAAATTACTCATTCATACGTATCAAGGCAGTTTGACAGATATTCACAATTTCAAATGTATAACAATAAAAAAGCACACAAGTGCAAATGTGTAATCTATTTAAAATGAAAGTAACAACAACAAAAAAATTTTTAAACCACCACAAATTATTAATTAGTACAGGCTGTTTTTTTTCTGACACATATATCTTTTCTTGTGTTAAGCTCTGGTTTGAAAAGCATAATATAACATTTTGGGAAAAATATACATCCTAATATTCCAGCGCTGGAGGAGAGGATGGCAAATATTTCTACAGCCACCATGTATTTCCCTCTGGTGCTCAGATAGGCCGGGATCATGGCAATCCAGACACTGCAGAACACCAGCGTGCTGAACGTGATGTACTTGGCCTCATTAAAGCTGTCTGGTAATGTCCTCACCATGAAAGCCAGAAGAAAACTCACAGCTGCCAGAAACCCCATATAACCCAACATAGAGTAGAATCCGATCACTGACCCCTCATTACACTGAATGATGATCTTACCAGGAAAAGAGTGTATGTCAAACTCCTGATAGGGAGGAGATACTGAGAGCCAAATAAAACAAATCAGAACTTGGACAGATGAACAAATCAAGACTAAAGAATTGGAAACCTTGACTGTTGCCCATTTTCTCCAGTAGCTACCAGGTTTTGAGGCTTTAAAGGCAATGCAGACAGTGACAGTCTTGGCTAGGACTGAAGAGACAGCAATGGAGAAGAAGACCCCAAAAGATACCTGTCTCAGCATGCAGGTTATATCCACAGGATGTCCGAGGAACAAGAAGACACAGAGGAAACTCAGGAAGTTTGAAGTCAAGAGAATGAAGCTCACAGTTCGGTTATTGGCTTTCACAATTGGAGTATCCCAGTAATAAATAAAGTTTCCTAATACAAATAATGTCATAGCCAAAAGCATTACAGAGGCAAACAAAAATATTAAAATCATAATATTATTATCATAGGAGAGATATTCATATATTTTTGAAACGCAGTTCATTTTCTTCATATCTGGCCACTCTTTTACAGGACATTTTAAGCAGCTCTCGCTATCTGCAATGGAAATCAGAAATTAATCATTCATGGATCAATTTAAATAGATGTGTGAGCTATGACTAAGATTATCAAACTATATATATATAGAGACAGAGGAGTTAGTGGAGAAAAAAAAAGAAAGACACTACAGACAACAGTTGTAAAATACTAAACGGTAAGTATTTATAACTGAAAGGGAATGTTTGTGAAATTTGGCAGTACTGCCTGTCTAGTTTCAAACACCCATGTGCAAGAAGAAGGGTCCTGTGTGAAGGGCTTTGAACTTTCCTGAGGGACCAATTAGCTTCTCCTCAACTTAACTTGAGAATTCAATTGTTTTCCTCCCTCCCAATCATTTACCAACAATGCCCACCTTCTTGGCAGACAATGTGACTAATAGGTCACTTTTCAAGTTTCTCACAACCCTTGTCTCCACCAGGGGTAAGCCAAAATTTCACATGTTCGTAATTACGACATGAAATTTGCAGTTACGACACAAAATTGTAATTCGTAATCATCAGAGAAATCATAAAATTTGGAATTTCGTAATTCATAATTTCGTGAGGTAATGTGAAATCATAATTTTGAGTTCCATCCGTATTTCCGTAATATATCTGAATGATGAAAATTACAGAAAATGGAAATTATAATTCATTATTTTACACAAAATTATGGAAATTACAGTTAATACAAAATCCTAATTTCATGTTTTACACAAAAATACAGAAATCACAGGTAACCCAAAATTGTAATTTCGTGTTTTACATGGAAATTCGTCATGAAAATGATGGTAATTATGGGAGTAAATGTAATTATCAGGGCCAGATTTTCCATAAGGCACTGTAGGCATGTGCCTACAGGCGCCTGATGATGGAAAGGAGACTCCCTCCCAGCTCCACGTGTCTCCCTTCCTCCCTCCTTCCCAATGCAGAGTCCTGAGTAGAGCATAGATGAGAGGTTACTCACTGGGTTCTCGCATTCCACTGATGAGCCTATGACATCTCTAGCTACCTAATACTTGGGGGCTCCCTGGCTACTTAACATTGAGGATACTTCTGGCTATCTAATACTAAGGGGCACCTGTGGTTACTTTAGGAAGGGATACGTGCATGCGCTCACGAACAATAACGTTAGTCTGTGGTTCACGTACTAAAAACAGACACTGTACACTCTGTAGTATAAAATTGAAAAAAGGTTAGAACGCGCTCTGGGTCAAAAAATACAAGCAAGAGGGACTATATCACCCAGTCACATTAGAACACAGTCCAGTTCCTTAATTAGGGGTAACTTCAGCACAGTAGAAAGCAGTTCTCTTCTCATCTACGACCAGCACAGCATATAGAATAAGCAGGAGACAATATAATCATAGCGTATCCATGGGCGTAACTAGAAAGCACTGGGCCCCCCTGCAAAACTTTGGATGGGCCCCCTCCCCTGCACACTGAATAGGGACTGTCTACAAATCTTTGTCAACAAAACTTTGTATGATTCGTTTTCAGTGGCTGAGCAGATGCAGTCATTAGAACAATTGTGCAGAGAGCAGAAAGTTTTTCCTCTCCTTGCCTTTAGTTGGCAGTCTCTTAGGACTGGGCCCCCTGTTGCTTCTGGGCACCCCTGCAGCTGCATCCCTTGCAGGGTCTATTGTTACTAGAGTTGGGCCGAACCTCCGATTTTAGGTTCGTGAACCGGGTTCGCGAACTTCCGCGGAAGGTTCGGTTCGCGTTAAAGTTCGCGAACCGCAATAGACTTCAATAGGGATGCGAACTTTGAAAAAAAAAAAATTTATGCTGGCCACAAAAGTGATGGAAAAGATGTTTCAAGGGGTCTAACACCTGGAGGGGGGCATAGCGGAGTGGGATACACGCCAAAAGTCCCCGGGAAAAATCTGGATTTGACGCAAAGCAGCGTTTTAAGGGCAGAAATCATATTGAATGCTAAATGACAGGCCTAAAGTGCTTTAAAACATCTTGCATGTGTATACATCAATCAGGTAGTGTAATTAAGGTACTGCTTCACACTGACACACCAAACTGTTCACTGAACAGAACAGGTATGCAGTGGCGGGTTCACTGAACAGAACAGGTATACAGTGGCGGGTTCACTGAACAGAACAGGTATGCAGTGCCGGGTTCACTGAACAGAACAGGTATGCAGTGGTGGGTTCACAGTACAGGTATGCAGTGGTGGGTTCACAGTACAGGTATGCAGTGGTGGGTTCACAGAACAGGTATGCAGTGGTGGGTTCACAGAACAGGTATGTAGTGGTGGGTTCACAGAACAGGTATGCAGTGGCGGGTTCACTGAACAGGTATGCAGTGGTGGATTCACAGAACAGGTATGCAGTGGTGGGTTCACAGAACAGGTATGCAGTGGTGGGTTCACAGAACAGGTATGCAGTGGTGGGTTCACAGAACAGGTATGCAGTGGTGGGTTCACAGAACAGGTATGCAGCCTGGGACAAGCTAAGCCTAACTAATCTTTCCCTATGAGAGACAGTCTGCAGCAGCTCGCCCTACTCTAACTAATGCAGGCACACGAGTGACCGTAACGGTCGCTGCTGCCTGCCTTTTAGTAGGGGGGAGTGGCTCCAGGGGCTAGTGTAGCCTAATTGGCTACACTGTGCCTACTGACTGTGATGTAGAGGGTCAAAGTTGACCCTCCATGGTGCATTATGGGGCGAACCGAACTTCCGCAAAGGTTCGCCTGCGAGACGCGAACGCGAACCACGGAAGTTCGCATGGAACCGTTCGCAGGCGAACCGTTCGGCCCAACTCTAATTGTTACGCCCCTGAGCGTATCTCTGTAATACTGATTGCCTCCACCGCCACCCAAAAGTGACTCTTCACAGTGAAGTGCAAAAGTGACTAACGCCAACACAGTGCTGGGCCACTCCCCCTATGTGCCCGCACTCACCCCATTGGCCTCCTGGGTCCGGAGGTAGGATTTGTATAGCGTTGGGGGAAAGGTCAATGATCTGATCTCCAGTAGATTTCAATACAGCTCCAACTAGGACTCAAACAAACGTTCCATAGTGTAAAACCATAAGTAATTTAAAATCAAAGTTAAAAATTGGACTTACAAACTCTCCATAGTATCAAGCGTGTACACAAGTCTGCGGGTGTTAGCTTCCTGGGCAGCCGTTCACACCCATCCAGCCTCAGATCAGTACGAGCCGGTCACATGGGTAGTAACTCCGCTCTAACCTGTGGTTACTTACACTAGGCAGGGGAAGTAGGGGATAGGTGAAAGCTGGATCACCCAGTATATACGTATGGTGCAGTTTGCTGGGGGTTTATGGGTTTGTGGAGGGCAAAGTCTACGGTGCCTGAGTATCTGTGCCTATAGACTCTAGCGATTAAAATTTGTGCCTGGTAATTATGGACATTTTTTGAATTGTTGTAATTGCATGAAATTTCATGTCATTTTTTATGATTCCATGGTTTCCATTTTCCATTACATCGTAATCATAATTACAAAAATGTCACAACATTTTGTGAAATTGTAATTACACTGCTCTCTGCTGGCTTTAAAGTAATTATGTCTTCCTATATAGTAGTTATCTGTGCAGGCGCTCAACATCAAGTCCCAACAATAGTGACAGTTCCAGTATTTCAAATCAATAGCAACAGTTCCAATTCCTGATAAACTTCATAGGTTAATAGTGACAATTCAAATAGTTGATAATCTTCATAAACTCCACTCAGAACAGACAGACCCACACTGGGTACTCTCACCGGATTTGCAGGCTGATTGTGTTACAGATCAGCTAAAACGCGTATTTTTGATGATATCCCATCGGTCTTCAGTCGAGATTTTATCTAGAGCTCAAACAGGGATTCAGGGACATAGCGTAATCCAGTATACACTATAACGCAAGTGACATCAAGTGCAGCACTTCCACCCGTACAGTGCTAAAACCGTGACGACCCTCCACCGATACTATGAAGGTAATGTTAACCGCTCACCAGATCACAGGGCTGACCACTTGTAGGAGATCAGCTAATGCGCTTTGTGATCCGCCTTCAGAGTATGCAGCCTTCTTCCTGGTTACCTTAAACTCAGAAACAAACGCTGCATAGCGTAACTCTGTATTTATTAAAAGATTAAAATCACAGCAATACACTCACAAACATCCTTGAATCATGCGCATGTAAATAAATCCTCAGAAGGTCTCGTTAGCGTCCGTTTTCATCTGCAGCGTGTCTCCCAGCTCACACTCGTACGGAAGCTCTGCCTTACTAGTTTCGTCATCTGTGACTCATCAGAGTCAATTATGTCTTCCTGCAGTCAACAAGCTCTCATGGGCATCCGCACATATGGCAAATTCGGGCATCTGCCCGACTCTGGCCGCCCGCTGCCCCCCTCTGGCCACGTGCCCGTGCGGCCAGCAGGGGGGGAACAGCGCAGAGAAGAGAGAGAGCTATGGGCACAGTGGGGAAGGACGGACGTCTCCCCCCCCTTCCCTCACCTTAGTGGGCTCTCTCTCCCTCGCTGTCCCCTCCGGAACGAACTGTTGTGCAGGGCTGGGCAGTGGGCGGAACTCACCTCCGTCTCGCTCCAATAGCGTTAAACCTACTTTTTCAGCTTTTTAAAACGGAAAATGAAACTGGGAGGTTCTAAAAAAAGGAACACATTTTTCAGGAGTCGGATGGATGAAATTGTTTATCTTCACAGTTTATTTTCAACTTGGATTTTCCATAATGTTCATGTATGAGTTAAAATGTTTATATTTAGTTTAAATTGCTCTTGCCACTTTGCGATAGATAAGTGACTTTTGGGTTGCAGTTTGGGCACTCGGCCTCCAAAAGGTTCGCCACCACTGTCCTAATCTAATGTCCCACCATTGCTAGGTTCATGTAAACTTGTCTCCACCCGCGACCACACCTACATTCTGGTTCATGACCACACCCATTGTTCGGCACGGCGCGCTACGCCCGCCACAAAACGCCACCCCAAATATTCGGCATGCGCAGCGCGCCGCTCGCTTCCCCCTCCCCCCCTTTTTTGCCCCCCCCCCTGGAACATTTTCTGCGGACGCCCATGCAAGCTCTATGCCATCTTTATGGGTACCTATTCCCCAGGCAATGGCATCAGGAATTACTAGCAAGTAACAGGCAATGCTTCTTCATGAAAATGTATTCTGTAAAATACTATAGACTGCAACTCTGGATGTTCTGTCTAGAGCTCTGATTCCATGCTCACTCCATCTCCTGCATAATGATTGTCAAGGAGGGATTTTAGCTCCCTTCATAGATTATTCTATAAGCTACTGTTGGCTGGATGGTTTAATGGTTAAGGGCTTTGCCTCTGACACAGGAGACCAGGGTTTGAATCTTGGCTCTGCCTGTTCAGAAAGCCTGCACCTATTCAGTAGGAGACCTTAGGCAAGTCTCCCTAACACTGCCACTGCCTATAGAGTGTGCCCTAGTGGCTGCAGCTCTGGCGCTTTGAGTCCACCAGGAGAAAAGCGTGATATAAATGTTCTGTTTTGTTTTGTTGGTTGGCTATAGCCATGTGACCGGACAGTTAGAGTTCCACTGGATACAGACAGAAGTCAGAGATAACGTCCAGAGAACTATTTTATAATCTGTGATGGATTTTTTTGGTTTTCTTAGAGTAAGTTACATCAAATGTTGCTATACTCCCCTTTATATTTTTATATATGTATATCTAATTCAAAGGAAAGCAACAGTTTAGTATGTCAGGAGAGAAATACACTTCCTGTGCCCATTTTATTGCTCCTTAACCACTTGCAGAATGGCCACTGTAATTCTATAGTTTTAGAAAAAGAGCCCCTTCAAGAAGTAAAAAAAGAAGACAAGAGTCAGAAGCATACAAGATAAAGCAATTAGATACTTTGTATCTGAAAAGATTACATTGCTAACAGTGGCCTCGATTCATAAGCAGCAGTGCGATAAAAAAATCTTGTCGGGAAAATACTGCACTCGGTATTTTCCCGGTCTGTGTGCTAATTCATAAAGATTTCCCCATTTCCCCTTGGAGGTCAGTAAATTACCGCAGCCCATTGAGCGGTAGAGTAGAGCAGTGTCTCGATCCTCTCTTTGCCCTGCAGAAATGAATCATACAGACGGCTCTCTCTGGCTCTCTCCACTGATGACTCAGACAGATGAGTCACACAGTCTTTCCCTGCCTGCTAAATGACTCACACAGCCGGCTCTCTCCACTGATGACTCAGATGAGTCATACAGTCTTTCCCTGCCTGCTCAAATGATTCACACAGAGGGCCCTCTGGCTCTCTCCACTGATGACTCAGACAGATGAGTCACACAGTCTTTCCCTGCCTGCAGAAATGAATCACACACAGGGCTCTCTGGCTCTCTCCACTGATGACTCAGACAGATGAGTCACACAGTCTTTCCCTGCCTGCTCAAATGATTCGCACAGAGGGCTCTCTGGCTCTCTCCACAGATGAATCTAACAGACTTCGGCTCTCTGCACTTTGCATTCATTCAGCCTTTATGAATTGACATTTTGCTAAGTGGTCGGTAAAGTCTGCTGTTTTCAGCATTACCGCATGAGGTAATGCTTTATGAATCAAGGCAAGTATGTATTTTTATATTCCTTGTTTAATTCTCAAAATATTCTTCTTTTTTTATGGACTTATGTACCCAGAGATAATACTTGCAGTATTGTTCATGAGATTCCTGTTATATAAGCACTTTAATTGTGCTCACATTACTTTTGTTTGTTTGGTTGTTGTTTTTTTTACATATCTGCAGCCTCGTATGGCCATAATTAATTATTATTATAGAAAGAAATCTGATTTGTACTTAAAAAAAAAAAAACTTTAACAAATCTAAAAGCATAATAATGAATAAAATGAAAGGAACAAAAAGCTTCTGAGGTAGCAAAGTGCTTGAAGCAAACCCTAGCCCATATCTTACCTTTCAATGAGGCTTCCCTCGGTCGGCAGCAGCCCCCCAATGCTGAGCGCGGCCCCAGTTGTTGAGAATGGCTCCTCTCTACATCCGGGCTGCGCAGCTCTTCTCCTTGCTGCCATGGCCACGCAAGAGACGGGTGGGCACGGCCGCCCATGCATAGTAGGACGGAGCCCGCGGCTCCGTGCTTCTGCGGAGGGGCGGGCGGACTCGAGGAGCCCCACGGTCCTAATAGGTATTGGTGACATTGAAATGTCGGCAGCAATGTCACTAATCTCTGGGGGGGGGGGTGCGTTCAGTGACGGTGGAGAACAGAGCAGAAAGGGAAGCCTTAATAGGATCCTCCTGAGGTTTCCCTCTCTTAAGGTAAGTAACTCATTTTGTACCCAAGCTTCAGCATAGGTACACTTTAGGTTCATCTTACAGCATAATTCAGATGATCTCTCATTTGTACCTGTGATATTAGACACCTCCCCTTCTGAACACGGGGCGCAGTTATAGCAGCAGACATGGATGCTTTCAGTAGGAACTTTTCTGAACCCAGGAGGGCATCTGGCATTACATCGGGATTCTGGTGCCTTATAAATGCAATATAATATTGAAATTAAACAAAGGAACACATTTGATACCACTTTTGTTGAGAAAGACACTATACACTTGTTTCTGCTCTTTATATTTCAAATACATATTAGTTGCAAACCTATTTTGCCTGTTTACTTTATGTGCATATAAAGCACTTCCATTCCATAGTAATTCTAAACAACGAATTGATATTTGTATCTCAGCTATATAATAGCTGAGCCCTTGGCACCTCAACTACAAAAAATATCTAGAGTTTGACTATATAATAGTATATACAGAGGTTTATCATGATTTGGACAAACAAATTGCAAACCTTTGGCAATGTTGGTGCTGGTGCTGACAGTGAAAATCCAATAATGCAAAGAAAAGGCCCACACATGGACAATCAGGAACCATGCTTTATTGTTCCACCACGTGTGTATCACATCATCTGACCATTATAGCCAATAGGGGTGGTGAGAAATGCTGACTTCCAACTTCAACAAAATTTCCACTTTCCTATAAGCGTTTTTCCGATTTCCACAGAAATCAAAATAAGGATCCCTTCCAAATTTAGCTGTGATTTGGCCATTAAAAAGTTACTATAAAAAAAATTGATGTGGGCCCCCCTCCCGAGCCTTTTTAACCCCTTGTCACCTATATAGGCTGGGGCAGATAGAGTGTGGAGCATGGGCCATGTGGGGGCTCTGCTTCCTGAACTATACCAGCACAACATGGTCAATGATATGACGGGGCTCTGGAAGAGATGGCCTCTGCCTCTCCTCGTCAGACCTTGTCCAATCCATGGAATAGTAATAGAAAATTCTGCTTTAAAAGTTATTCTCTAGTATCTACAGTGCTGCTCATAATTATTCCTACTTCTGGCAAATTTTGACTTAAAGTTACTTTTATTCAACCAGCAAGTCATTTTTTGACCGGAAATGACATAGGTGTCTCCCAAAAGATAAATAGATGTTGTGCAAGAGGCATTATTGTGGGAAAAAGACAAAAAACCTTTCCCAGCTTTTATTTACATTTGAGCAAAAAGTGTCCAGTCCAAAATTATTCATAGCCTTCACAAACTGTCACAGTCTGTGCTCTGTGGGAAAATCCAAAGTTCTATACCACTCCAAATAGTCCAAGCTGTTCTAAAGCATACTAATTACCCTGATTAATTAAGAACAGCTGCTTTTATCAACTCAACATGTGGAAAACAGCAGCTCATTTCAGTTGGTTTGCGGACAGTCATGGCTAAGACAAAGGAGCTCAGTGAGGACCTGCAGCTGCACATTGTGGCTGCTCAAAAGTCAGGAAAGGACTACAAGGCCATTTCTAAATGTTTTCAAGTTCCATTGGCTACAGTGCAAAGCATTATTAAAAAATGCAAGATGTTCCACACTGTGGAAAATCTCAGAGGATGTGGTCGGAAGCCAAAAGTGACACCTGTGCTAGACAGGAGGATAGTGAGAGAGGTGAAAAAGAATCACCACCAACACATCCTGATGAATCTGGGCTCTGCTGGTGGCAATGTCTCAAGGCAGACAATGCAATGGACATTGCACACTGCTAGGTTCCACGGATGCAGTCTAAGGAGGACGCCACTTCTCCAGATAAGGCACACAAAAGCTTACTTGGCCTTTGCAAATGCTCATCTGGACAAAGAAGAAGACTTCTGGTCTTCTATGTTATGGTCGGATGAAACAAAAATTGAACTCTTTGGTCACAATGATGTTTGCTTCATTTGGCATAAAAAGGAGAAGTCTTCAACCCAAAGAACACCCTCCCCACTGTCAAACATGGTGGTGGGAACCTAATGCTTAGGGTGTGTTTTCAGCCAATGGACCAGGGAACCTAATCACAGTAAACGGCACCATGTAAAAGGACAATACATGAGGATTCTCAATGACAACATAAGACAGTCTGCAGAGAAACTTGGCCTTGGCCACCAATGGACATTTCAATGACCCAAAACACACAGCAAAAATGGTGAAGAAATGGTTAGCAGACAACAGCATTAACATTTTGGGGTGGCCCAGTCAGAGTCCTGACTTGAATCCAATTGAGAATCTGTGAAGGGGAGCTAAAGATCAGAGTAATGGCAAGAAGACCCTCCAACCTGAAAGATTTGGAGCTCATTGTGAAAGATGAATAGGCAAAAATACCTGTGGAGACATGCAAAAAGCTGGTCTGCAATTATAGGAATCTCTCTGTACAAGCCTCTGAAGCCTCTAGAGAAGCGATACCTACCACAAAATGGTTGTTAGGCTGCAGTGATTCCCCCTAGCCCCCACTGCCTTGTTTGTCTCCCATGTGTTAACCCTATGTGGGTAATAAGCTGTGAAGATTTGTACTGGAACCTTTTGCCCGGCATCTCTTTTTAGGAGCAATTTTAGGAAGTGTTTAAATACTGTAATAGCCAATAAAGGCTTTTCTATTGATTACTAGCTGATTGCCCGGCGTTGCCCGGGTAATTATTTGTCTGGTGTTGGCTCTGCATACTTTTTCTAACCCTAACACACAATTACTCACTGACCAAGTTTGTGAGCTTTGCGGTCTTTGGTATCAATCATTTGCATTGAAATGAAAAAATCTGATTGGCTGTTTGTGGCTCCACACCCTTTTTCTGAATTGGAACCCCAGTCACCCAATAACCAACTGTACCACGTTTGAGGCCTGTGCCATCAACAGTTCAAGAATGGTAGAAATTAAATATTCCCCTTGAAAAGCAATAGGTGAACTTTGATTCACTTTTGTAGGCTCCACTCACTTTTCTGAATATTAATCCCAGTCACTCAGTGGCCAACTGTGCAAAGTTTAAAAACCCTGCCACTAACAGTGTAAGAATGGCTGCAGTTTACATTTTCTCAGTGAAATTTGTATTTGTCTCCACCCACTGATGACCCGGCATTGCCCGGGTATGTATTTGACTGGTGTTGGCTCTGCCCACTTTCTAACCCTAACACACAAACACTCAATAACCAAGTTTGTGAGCTTTGGGGTCCTTGGCATCAATAATTTGTATATTCCCATTGAAATTAAACAAATCTGATGGGCTGTTTGTGGCTCCGCCCCTCTCCAGCATTTGAACCCCAGTCACCCAATGACCAACTGTAGCAGGTTTGAGGCATCTGCTATCAACAGTGTAAAAATGGCAGCAATTTAAATATTCCACTTGAAAATCAACAGATGAATTTTGATTGGCTATTATAGGCTCCACCCACTTCCCTGAATATTATTCTCAGTCACTCAGTGACCATCTGGGCAACGTTTGGGAACCCTGCCATAAACAGTGTAAGAAGGGCTGCAGTTTACGCTTTCCCAGTGAAATTTGTTTTTGGCTCCGCCCACTTTTTGTAACCTGGACACAAAGTCACTACTCAATGCCCAAGTTTGTGAGCTTTGGGGTCCTTGGCATCAATAATTTGTATTTTCCATGAAATGAAACAAATCTGATTCACTGTTTGTGGCTCTGTCCCCTTTTCTGAATTTGAGCCCCAGTGACCAACTGTACCAGGTTTGATGCTTGTGCCATTAACAGTGCAAGAATGGCAGCAATTTTAATATTCTCCTTGAAAAGTGACATGTGATTTTTGATTGGCATTTTTAGGCTCCACCCACTTTTCTGAATATTAATCCCAGTCACCCAGTAACCAACTATGCTAAGTTTGAGAACCCTGCCATTAACAGTGAAGAAGGGCTTCAGTTTACAATTTCCCAGAAAAATCTGTTTTTAACTCCACCCACTTTTTGTAACCTGGACACACAGTCACTACTTAATGACCAAGTTTGTGAGCTTTTGGGTTCCTGGCATCAAAATTGTGCTAATAGAAGCAGTTTATCCAGCAAATAAAATCTGGCTGTTTTTGGCTCCGCCCCTTTACTGAATTTGAACCCCAGACACTTAACGACTGACTGTAGCAGGTTTGAGGCCTCTGCTTTAAACAGTGTGAGAAAGGCTGCAGTTTCAATATTCCCCTTGAAAATCAATAGGTGAATTTTGTTTGGCTCTTGTAGGCTACACCTACTTTTCCGAATATTAATCCTAGTCACCCAGTGACCAACTGTGTGAAGTTTGAGAACCCTGCCATTAACAGTGTAAGAAAAGCTGCAGTTTACATTTTCCCATGTAAAAAGGTAGTTGTTTTTGGCTTTGCCCACTATTTCTAATCTTGACATACAGTCACTTAATGACCAAGTTTATGAGCTTTGGGGTCCTTGGCATCAATAAGTTGCATTTTACCATTGAAATTAAACAAATCTGATTGGCTGTTTTTGGCCCGCTCCCTTCAGAATTGAAACCCCAGTCTCCCAGTGACTGACTGTAGCAGATTTTAGGTCTCTGCCATTAAGAGTGTATGAATGGCAGCAATGTAAATAATCCCCTTGAAAATCAATAGGTGAATTTTGATTGGCTACTGTAGGCTCCACCCACTTTTCTGAATATTAGTCCCAGTCACCCAGTGGCCAACTGTGTCACGTTTGAGAACCCTGCCAATAACAGAATGGCTGAAATCAATCTAACAAATCTGATTGGCTGTTTGTGGCTCCACCCCTTTAGTGAATTTGGACCCCAGTCACCCAATGACTGACTGTATCAGGTTTGAGGCCTCTGCCACTAACAGTGTAAGAATGGTAGCAATGTGAATATTACCCATGAAAATCAATAGGTACATTTTGATTGGCTGTTGTAGGCTCAACCCACATTTCTGAATATTCATCCCAGTCACCCAGTGGCCAATTGTGTAAAGTTTGGTAATCCTGCCATTTTAAAAATGTAATTGTTGGCACCGCCCACTTTTTCTAACCTTGACATACAGTCACTCAATTATCAAGTTTATCAGCTTTGGGGTCCTTGGTATCAATACTTTGTATATTCCCATTAAAAAATAAACACATCTGGCTGTTTGAGGCTCCGCCCCCTTTCTGAATTTGGACCCTAGTCACCAACTGTACCAGGTTTGAGGCATCTGCTTTTAACAGTATAAGAGAATGGTAGCAGATTAAATATTCCCTTTGAAAATCAAAAGGTGAATTTTTATTTGCTGTTGTAGGCTCCACCCACCTTCCAAAATCTTAATCTCAGTCACCCAATGACCAACTGTGCAAAGTTTGAGAACCCTGCCATTAACGGTGTAAGAATGGCTGCAGTTTATATTTTCCCAGTAAAAGTTGTTTTGGCTCCGCCCACTTTTTGTAACCTTGACACACAGTCACTCAATGACCAAGTTTGTGAGCTTTCAGGTGCCTGGCATAAAAAATGTGTGAATGAAAGCAGTTTATCCACCATGGAAATCAGATTGGCTGTATGTGGCCCTGCCCCTTTAGTGAATTTGGACCCCGGTCACCCAATGACCGACTGTAGCAAGTTTGAAGCCTCTGCCATTAAAAGTGTAAGAATAGCAGCAGTTTAAATATTCCCCTTGAAAATCAATAGGTGAATTTTGATTGGCTGTTGTAGGCTCCACCCATTTTCTTGAATCTTAATCGCATTCACCCAGTGACCAACTGTGGCAAGTTTGAGAACCCTGCGATTAACAGTCTAAGAATGGCTGCAGTTTACATTTTCCCATTTAAAATGAACGGCTAAAATTTGATTGGTTGTTTTATGCTCCGCCCACTTTTCCTGGATTTGTAACCTCGGTCACCAAGTGACCAACTGTGCCAGGTGTGGGGTCTCTGGCTTGATTACTGTCAGAATGGCAGCCTTTTACATTTTTTCCATTGACTTTAATGGGTGAAATCTGATTTTCTGTTTATAGCTCCGCCCACGTGTGCAGGGGGACCCGAGACCCCCAGAACATATCATCCCAGGTAGTAAGGGATCTGTATACCAAGTTTCGTTCAAATCGGTCAAGCCGTTTTCGCGTGATCGCGGCACATACACACACACACACACACACACACACACACACACACACACACACACACACACACACACACACACACACACACACACACACACACACACACACACACACACACACACACACACACACACACACACACACACACACACACACACACACACACACACACACACACACACACACACACACACACACACACACACACACACACACACACACACACACACACATACACACATACACACATCCGATTTTATATATATATAGATTGGGAAGGGCATGAATAATTTTGGATTGGACACTTTTTGCTCAAATGTAAATAAAAGCTGGGAATTTTTTTTTCCACAATAATGCCTCTTGTACATCATCTTATTATCTTTCGCCAAAGTCATTTTCGCATTGAAAATACTTTTTTTTTTTTTTTAAATAGCTCGCATTTTCCCATTTCTTGCTACGAGGTGACAAATCAATATTTTACTACGAAAAGCAAAAAAATGCAGAAAAACAATATTTTACAGTGATGATATTTACTGTGAAAACACAAAAAATATATATTTTACCGCGAAAGATTGTGAAAAGCACAAAAAAATAACAAAACCATTTTCGCTCAAAAACCAGATTTAACATTATATTTGCGCACATTAATGTGAAAGTAATATTGGCATTTTCGCTTATCACTGGATACCACACTATCTTACCGTGCCTCCCTTCCAGAGGATGTTTTCTGGCCTCAATGTCAAAGCATCATCAATGTTTCCGTTGTCACTAAAGCTGGTCAGTAATGTCATGTTATGGAGAACAGAGGTCCCACATTTGTGAAATACCCAGTTTGCTATAAATATCTTCATCAATCTTTTCTTATCAAAATCAAATAATTCCTCTTTGTTCTGTGGATCTCCAGAACGAGAAATTCTGACATATTTGTGCAGCTTCCATGGAAGAGGGAAATAAGTTACCACAAACAATTGTGAGAGCTCTCAGAGTCAGCAGTAGTTTTATACTAGAAGAGGACCTCCACAGTAGTAAAGCCTAAAATCAGTCAGCCTGCAAGTAAAACAAAGTTATATTTAGCCAAGAAGCCTTGTCCCACGATGCCGTCTCGAGGTCCCAGGATCACCCCACTTCCAGCACCTGGCCCCGCCTCCTCTCCACAGAGAAAAACTCTGAGCTATTTACTGTAGTACTGTAGTAAATAGCTTGGCGCTTTTCTCCGGGGAGAGAGAGTAGGCGGGGCCAGGTGCCAGAAGTCGCGTGATGCAGGGACTTTGGGACAGCATTGCTGGACAAGACTTCTCAGGAAAATATAACTTTGCTTTACTTGCAAGCTTCTGTATTTTAGGCTTTACTCTGGAAGTCCTCTTTAAAGCGCATCTGAGATGAAAAACTAACTATAACAAGTAACTTGTATATATATCTTATCTAAAGTTTAGATAGTTTACACAGCAAATATACTGTAGTTGCAAACAGCTTTAATAGAAAATTATTATTTCTTCCTGTGATACAATGACAGCAGCCATGTTGTTTGTAAACATTACACAGAGGCAAGCTTATCTGTATCTTGATCACTAAGCCTGTGAAAAAAAACCTAATCCCTCCTCCTCCCTCCTCCCCTCTGCCTCTGAAATCAATGGCTAGTAACATCTCCTCCTCCTCCTGCCCAGACTGAGCTTCCATGAGCCCTTGCTACTGCCAAGGCTCTCTTAAAACCTGTGGGCGTGGTTTATTTAGTTTATAGGGAATTAGAGTATTAAAACAAAAACAAAAAAGTATTTGGCTTGAGGAATGCCCTATAAACAATAGGAAAGGAACACAATTATTCAATGAGTAAAAGTTCACCTCGGATCCACTTTAAGTAAAACCAATTCTAATAAAAACTTCTAATTATAGTATTATAGGAAAGATAATTCAGCAACTTAGTGCTTTCAGAAGAACATCTGTCTTCTACTCCGGGTACTGCAAACAGCCATAGAAAAACTGACCCAGCACCCAGGGTAGGAGAACATCATATGTGTTCAGGCGGATGAAGAAAGCATCATGGAGCAAAGAATCAAGAAAACATTAACAGCAAGAAAATCAATCAGAAGATCCCAGATAAAGCACTTAAGAGGACAGTAGTGTAGTGCACTTGGTAAGATAACAGAAATTGCACAAGAGGTGAAAATCAAGGGGCACACATGCTTGGTCTGAACATCTACCAGTTTTTCACTCTCTAGAAATGCTCCCTCTTCTCATAGGGACACACCTGTGCAGTAGCGCGAAGCGCTTCCACAGTATGGCCGAGCAGTATCAGTTGTCAGCAGTATAAGTGGGATCCAACATGGACCAGGGAGCCTCCATCTAAAGGATTCCCTTTGTCAAGTCATTTTTTTAAAATAATTATAGAAAACTGATAAGTTGATGGCCCGGCGTTGCCCAGGTATGTATTTGGCTGGTGTTGGCCCCGCCCACTTTTTCTAACCCTAATACACAATTACTTAATGAGCTAGTTTGTGAGCTTTGCGGTCTTTGGCATCAATAATTTGCATTGAAAGGAAACAAATATGATTGGCTGTGGCTCCACCCCCTTTTATGAATTTGAACCCCAGTCACCCAATGACCAACTATACCAGGTTTGAGGCTTGTGCCATTATTGAACGCCAGGGAGGTTAACAGTGCAATGGCAGCAATGTAAATATTCCCCTTGAAAATCAATAGGTGAATTTTGATTGGCTTGTATAGGCTCCACCCACTTTTCTGAATATTAATCCCAGTCACCCACTGACCAACTGTGCAAAGCTTGAGAACCCTGCAATTAGCAGTGTAAGAATGGCTGCTGTTTACATTTTCCCAGTGAAATTTGTATTTGTCTCCGCCCACTTTTTGGTTATGGGAATAAAACATATCCTATATGTTATTCCAGGTAATGTACTATGTGGATTTTAAAGAGAGACCTGGCATGGTACCATAAAGAAGCTGAAACTTTGTATGCTTTACGTTCACTCAAACGATGTTTATCATATTTTCATCAATGTTTTAGTAATAGTTTAATCAGTCTTCTAAATCCTAGATCTCCCTGCCCATGATGCAGAAATATAGTGTGCACACACTGCTAAGCATACAGTGTTCCCCAACCCTGTCCTCAAGGCCCACCAACACTGCATGTTTTGTGGAAAGCCACACAGGTAGTTAATCGGCTCTGCTGAGACACTGATTACCCCACCTGTGCATGTTTGGGGTTTTCTGCAAAACATATACTGTTGGTGGGCCTTGAGGACAGGGTTGGGGAACTCAACCTTCCTTCCTTATCTTATCTCAGTGTTCTTGTTTTAGCGCTGTTTACCCCATGGCAGGTATTCAACCAACTTGTCAAATATGCCTTCAGAGATACCAGCAGGCTTCAGAAGTGTCCCTGAGTGCTTTCAAAGATGTTTGGCTCCATACCGGTCATTTGTGAGCATGCACTCTCTCCTTCTGAGGGCTCCTAGAGGTGGCAGGTCTCAATGGGGGACAGTGCTGGAACAAGGAAACTGTGAGAAGACAGCAAAGGCCCTGTGAAATCCAGAGGCTTTCCTCTCCTAAGGTAAGTATGTGATTTTTTTTAATGGCTTCTCATTTGCTGTATTACAAACATTAAAGAATACCCAAGGTGACTTGTGACATGATGAGATAGACAAGTGTATGTACAGTGCCAAGCACACAAATAACTATGCTGTGTTCCTTTTTTTCTTTCTCTGCCTGAAAGTTAAACAACAGGTATGTAAGCAGTTCCAGTCTGACTACACTGTGACCCCCACTGATAAGAAATAACAACTATAAAACACTTTCCTGGCAGAAAATGGTTTCTGGGAGCAGGAAAGAGATAATAAGGGTCAATAGTTAATTGATTTTAGTAGAATAATAATAATAATAATTATACTAACAGCAACAATAGTCTCACCACTTTGGTCACTCTTTGTTTTATAGCTGCACTTTCCATGAAGTACATAAACATAAGTCCATCAACCAGATCAAATACGGCAAGATAAGTATAAATAAACTTTCTGATCGTCAAGACAAATTTAGAGAAAAATGACTTAATATGATGTACATCTGTGCAGTTCACTCCAGAAATGGTATATCTATGCTGAAAGAAATCATTTTTATGCCCATTAGAATAAAGACAATGGAATATCTCAAACCAAAGGTCTTCTCGTATAGGGTCAGGTGGGTGGGCAGACGAGAGGATGCCTCTAATGAAAGCAGTCACGTTAGGGGAACGATATTCAGCATATGCAAAAATGAAGCTGCAGTTGACTGCCCGAATTGGAAAATCTTTAATCTGCATTATATTTCTCCAAGACTCATGAAAAATTAAGGTGATATTTATGTTAATTTTTTGCAACTCATCTAAAAAATAGTATGTTAATACTGAGAAACTACCACATATTATTCCAACTTCAGCTGTAGTTTTCTTAAAAGCTTCAATATTCTGTTTATTAGTATTTAGATTGACAGTTAATTTAAGCACATATTCGATGCAGATCCCATGTTGGGTCAAAATCTTGCTCAGTCCTTGTAACTCCATCTCACCAATATTATTACTTGGTGCCACCATTCCCACCCAGTTCCAACCAAAATGTAGCAAACACTTAATGATGGCTGCATAGCGGACCCAGTCATCTTTTAACAGTCGGAAGAGTGTTGGATACATTTTTCTATCACTCAAGAGAGGATCAGTTGCTTCATAATTGATCTGGAAAAAAGAAAACATGTTAGGAACATTTTCATGGAGATCACCAAAAATATGAATGAAGAACCTGCAGGAATTGGGGTACTGATCCAAATACCTTTGCTTTTATTCCAATAACATGTCATCAGCATATCAAAATTTTATAGGGATTATAGACAGGGATGAGCAGAAACTACGCCAGTGTGAATTTACGCATCATAGTTCGCATCTACGCATCGTAGTTCATAGGCGAAGTTTCAAAACTACGCTTACGAATTTACGTATAGCGAAGTACCGCTACGCGTAGCTTACACCCACTATGCGTAGTTGACATGTGTATTACGTAGTGAACTACGAATGCGTTACAAATTTACGCATTGGAAAGGGGAATGTACACATAGAAGAGTTCCAGTTATAAGCAATTATATAGGAATTAATGCGTAACATTTTCTGCATATGGGCACAAGCATCCGCATACAATATGCTTCACTGTACGCGTAATTGCGTATTTTAATGCGTGGTCTACGAAATGCATACGAAGCGAATATTTGATTACTAAGCCATAGTTTGGCGAAGGGTAATTGCGTAAAACTACGCGTAGTTCCAGCGTAGCGAAGTTGGCTGACTACGACCATCCCTGATTATAGATATTCTCCTACTAATATTATAAATGGGAAAGTTGGGATGTTTGGATGTTTGTTACTCGATCACACAAAAATGGCTGAACGGATTTGAATGAAATTTGGCACACACATAGTACATTGTCTGGAACAAAGTATAGGATACTTTTTATTACCATAACCAAAAAGTGGGCGGAGACAAATGCAAATTTCACTGAGAAAATGTAAACTGCAGCCATTCTTACACTATTAATGGTAGGGTTCTCAAACTTTGCACAGTTAGTCACTGGGTGACTGGGATTAATATTCAGAAAAGTGGGTGGAGCCTATAAACGCCAATCAAAATTCACCTATTGATTTTCAAGGGAAATATTTAATTGCTGTCATTCTTGCACTGTTAATGGCACAAGCCTCAAACCTGGTACAGTTGGTCTTTGAGTGACTGGGGTTCAAATTCAGAAAAGGGGGTGGAGCCACAAACAGACAATCAGATTTGTTTAATTTCAATGCACATTATTGATGACAAAGACTGCAAAGCTTACAAACTTGGTCATTAAGTAATTGTGTGTTATGGTTAGAAAAAGGGGCCGTTGCGAACACCAGCCAAATACATAACCGGGCAACACCGGGTCATCAGTGGGCGGAGACAAATACACATTTCACTAGAAAAATGTAAACTGCAGCCATTCTTACACTATTAATTGTAGGGTTCTCAAACGTTGCACAGTTGGTCACTGAGTGACTGGGATTCATATTCAGAAAAGTGGGTGGAGCCTACAAATGCCAATCACAATTCACCAATTGATTTTCAAGAGGAATATCTAATTGCTGCCATTCTTGCACTGTTAATGGCACAAGCCTCAAACCTGGTACAGTTGGTCATTGGGTGACTGGGGTTCAAATTCAGAAAAGGGGGTGGAGCCACAAACAGCCAATCAGATTTGTGTCATTTCAATGCACATTATTCATGCCAAAGACCACAAATCTCACAAACTTGGTCATTGAGTAATTGTGTGTTAGGTGTAATGATCCGCTCAGCTGTCTGCACAGACAGACAGCTGTTTGACCATTCCTTAAGTCTGAGGGCTGCAGGTCTCTGGAAAAGAGACCTGTCTTGTCTTTGCAAGTTTCTGACCTGCTCTGCTCCTGAGGAATTTGCATACATTTGTTATGCAGATTCCTCAGCTGCCTCCTTTGAAGGCTGGCAGTATAAATACCATGTTCTCCCAGAATCCTTTGCTGGTCATCCTTCATGGTTTGTTACTGATGAACTCTCCTAGAGTATCAGCCCTGTTTGTTTGCTAAAGTTTACCTTAGAGTAATTCCTTGGGACTGTACTAGGCATTCCCTCTAGTGCAGTCGGATTGTATTATCTGTTTTGCCTGTACTGTCTTTCTGTTGTGATTGTCCTGTCGCTAGCGGCGGTTGACAGGAAGTCGTTCGGTCTGTCTGGGGGTGCTAACCAGAGCAGCGGTTGCTACTGGTAGCCCCTTCTGTTCATCTGTATGGATTGCATTAGCCCTAATGGTAGTGGCAGTGCTTCCTTCTGTGTCTCGATTGCCTTGCCACCAGCGGCGGTCGACAGGGAATCATTCTGTCTGTCTGGGAGTGTAGGCCAGAGCTGCGGTTGCTACTGGCTGCTCCATCTGCCTGGATTGCATTAGCCCTAATGGTAGTGGCAGTGCCTCCTTCTGTATTCTGCCTTTGGGGTGCTAACCAGAGCAGCGGTTGCTACTGGTAGCCCCTTCTATTTATCGGTCTGGATCACACTTGCCCTAGTGGTAGTGGCAGCGCCTCCTTCTGTATCTCTGCCTTAGGGGTGCTAGCCAGAGCAGAGGTTGCTACTGGCAGCCCCACTTGTCTGTCTCACATTGGAAGTATTGTCTCGCACTCACTAATGGATCAAACCCATAGTCTTTAAGGGGAGTGCAACAGCTAAAAAGAGGGATGACGCCCTCTATGCAGTATTCAACAAGGAGGAAAGCTGGCACATCCAAAATCAATCTTTATTAGTTTCATGTAAAATTATGGCCAACGTTTCGAAGCCGCGTAGGGCCCCTTTGTCAAGGCAATATTTGCTCTGAGGCAAAGATCTATAGAAACAAAAAGACAATAAAAAGAAGTATAAACAAAAAAACAAAACAACCTTTCGTACTACCTCAACCAGATAGTAGAGTGTATGTGCTATTGAATCAATCGAAAACGATTACCGGGTGAGAGTAAAAGAGATTCCCAAGTGAGATTAAAAGGTATCGCGGCCTTGTCACTAGCACCACTATAAAGCCATGCAAAAACTAGCACCACATTAAAATCATGCAGATGGAAGCATGCAGATGCCCCAAAATTTTGCTTAAGATAATGTGACCCGAAATGCTGTTATATGCAATCCTAGATTGCAAGCAGTGCCTCAGGCTAAAACGACCACATGCATTACATGCAGGACACCAATATTTACTATGATTTAAATAACCTGTTTGTTGCTGCAAAAAATCTACCTAAAAAGAGACAGAGTCAAATTAAACATTAAACACACTGCAGGCATGTCAAATCAGAGGCAGCACCCTCAGTAACAAAAGCACTCTTCTACTTACATAGGAATTCGGGAGTCTGGCTCCTCTAAAACACTCGCTATTAGCGATGTGTATCTGTCTGGGGGCAGCAGCAGTAATGCGCGCTCCCAGCTAATGTTCCTTAAATAGATTTTGAAAGGGGAGGGCGAGGGAAGCCCTCTCTCCTACGTAGCTTAACAGGGTAACCTCCTCTCGTGTCACTCAGCTGGTTGTCATGGGGACAGAGCTCCGTGATTCACAGAGGCTGTTCCCAGCTGCTGGCCAATCATGTGAGGGGACCAGGGAGGGGGGAGGTACTCTTCCCTGCAGCTACTACAGTTACGAGTAAAAACCTTCTGTGTAAAAGCCTACACAGTGGTAATGGTAACTGAGGGTGGTGTATCTAAAAAGTGAAATGCCAGCAAGTGAATCAGCCTCACGGGACACTCTGGCTGCATTTATACTCAAAAGATCTTGTCTGCAACTAAATGAAAAAGATGGATGCAAATAAACCTGAGAGCAAAACTGTGGGTTTGTAATGGGGCACAACATTAATGCTTCTGGTTTGCATAAATATAAATTAAAGATTACATTACAAATAACCACCTGTCTGTCTGTCTTGTCTGATACGAACGCTTGCTGTAGGCTCGGTGAGGTAACCGTTTAGCAAGCGTTCGCATTCTCTATTTCGCGTTTGTGTGTCATTGGTCAATTTGGGTGGCACGCTTATCACTGGGCGCCTAACGCGTGGTGATTGTGCCGAAACCCGTTCGCTGTTGCGAATGAGTGCGGTGTTCGCGTTTAGTTAGCATTTGTTATTTTCTTTATTTGTTCTGATTCTTGTTTGCAGTGCCTTTGCTACTCTCGTGCTCTGTCCTTCTCAGTCTGGTGTCTGTTGGCAATCACCATTCTTGCGATTGCATTCGCGCTTTCTTTCCATTGATGTGTGTTCACCGTTGCTGGGGGGCGACTAGATTGGTGAACACACATTCTGTCTGTCCCTGTGCTATTTCTCTTTGAGGGCTATTCAGCCCTGCTTGATCCTGCTCGTACAATTCCTATTGGCATCTGTGGCAGTGCAGAGGCAGGGCTCGTCTGCACTCCACAGCTCCATCTGCTGGTGGAAATTGCCCGCTACCGGTGCATTACATCTAACCTGGGTTCTATCTAATTATACGCTTGTGGAGGATTTCCGCCGCGTCAGCGCACGTCTGGTGCGCTGACCACGGAAACGATTCCGCAAACGTTACATTAGGGTTCAAAAAAAGTGAGCACAGCCAACACCAGCCAAATACATACCCAGAAAACATCAGGACATCACTGGGCGGAAAAAAATACAAATTTTACTGGCAGAATGTAAATTGCAGCCATTCTTACACTGTCAATGTTAGAGTTCTCAAGCTTTGCACCGTTTGTCACTGGGTGACTGGGATTAATATTCAGAAAAGTGGGTGGAGCCTACAAAAACTAATCAAAATTCACCTATTGATTTTCAAGGGGAATATGTATTGCTGCCATACTTGCACTGTAAGTGGCACAAGCCTCAAACCTGGTACAGTTGGCCTTTTGGTGACTGGGATTCAAATTCAGAAAAGGAGGTGGAGAAACAGCCAATTAGATTTTTCTCATTTCAATGCAAATTATTGATGCCAAAGACCACAAAGCTCACAAACTAGGTCATTGAGTAATTGAATAATTGTGTGTTAGGATTAGAAAAAGTGGGCAAAGCCAACACTAGCCAAATACATACCCGGGCAACGCATGGCGACTAGCTAGTAGATTATAGACATGAAATGCTGTTTTGTCAGTAAAAATAAATTGTAAGGCTTTAGAACTGCATTGGCTAAACAGAATACCAGTGATTTCATGTATGTATTTGGGTGTAGGCTATAGTGAAAAATTAAAACAATCAGGCAGTTACATTTTACGATTAGCTGGTGGATGTTGTGGCAAGTTTGTGTTAACTTTGTTGGAAAAAAGTCAAATAACACATCCTACTGTTATTACTTTCGCAAGTAACACACTGACCACAATACAAAAGTTCTTCTCTGTTTTTAATAACATTTATGAGCTGTTTTTACTGTTATCACCATGGTGATAAAGCATGTAATATTCATTAAACATTTTACCTTAGCAAACCTAAAGTAAGCAATTCACTCATTAAAGAGAACCCGAGGTGGGAATTACTTTTACTATTGGGGCACAGAGGCTGGTTGTGCGCACTAAGACCAGCCTCTGTTGCCCCATCGTGTGCCTCCATGTCCCCCCTGCTCGCCGCTATACCCCCCGCATTGCTGGCTGTGTCGCCAGCTCAATGTTTACCTTGCGCTGTCAGTCAGCGCCGCTCCCCCGCCTCCTCCGCATCGGCGCCACCCGCCGCGTCACTTCCCTCCTATCAGCGGGAGGGAAGGGACACGGGCGGGTGCGCCGATGCGGAGGAGGCAGGGGAGCAGCGCTGACTGACAGCGCAAGGTAAACATTGAGCTGGCGACACGCTGCGTGTCGCCAGCAATGCGGGGGGTATAGCGGCGAGCAGGGGGGACATGGAGACACACGATGGGGCAACAGAGGCTGGTCTTAGTGCGCACAACCAGCCTCTGTGCCCCAATAGTAAAAGTAATTCCCACCTCGGGTTCTCTTTAAGTTAAGGAAAGGTTTCTAAAGTTAAGGTTTCAGTCCTTAAAATAAAAACATAATTCTAAAATTAAAGGAAGGATGTTAATTCACAGAAAGGAATGTGAGTGTTAAGTGTGTGAGAAGTTATCACCTGGCCTGAACTGTCATTAAGTGGAGTGTTACACTTTCACTGTGAAAGCTTATGACTACACCTTTAGGCTACTTTCACACCGAGACGTTGCGTTTTAGGGGACGTTATGGTCGCATAACGTGCCCCTAACGCAACGCATGGTGGTGTTGAAGTTGGACGTCAGATTGATCCGCATTATGCAGCTCTCAAAGCAGCCGCTCCTTGTTAGTGATCGGTAGTCCGGATCTTTTTAAGGATTCGGATCATTGGAATCGGATCATTGAAAAGATCCGGATCTTTGAACCGAATCATTTGAATCATTTTACTAGGGAAGCAGACTGGGTGAAATGATTAGCAGGACAGGACTTTCCCTGCACTGTACATTCTGTATGTTCCTGTTTCTTCCAGACAGACATTCACTGTGAACCGAATCTTTCATTGTGATGATCCGGATAATTCAACTCACAAAAAAGATCTGGATCAAATGAACGATTCTTCATGATCCGGACAACACTGCAGTCCCACCACCAGTCTCCCCAGTGCAGTGAATATTAATTACCCATTGGCTGGCTGCCGAGAAGGAGGGGAGACTTCCTCCTCCAACATCACTGAGCATGTGCAAACAGTCTAACGTGGCTTAGCCCAGTATAATGTACAGCATGCAGCACTTTGTTTAAACGTGCTGCGTTACTATGTAACGCAATGTGGGCACTGTGAACAGCACATTGATTTTACAGTGCTGTGAGTTAGGCTGCGTTACTGGCTGCTGTAACATGGGACTTTAATGTCCCACTGTGAAACCAGCCTAAAGGTAATCTGATGTAAAAATAAACTTAAAATCACAAACACTGGTCCACATGACAGCCCAGGGGCCCCAGGTCTCTCTCACTTGCTGGGGCCCCCAAACCACCATGCGACACCTAGAGGGAAGTGTGGGCAAGCCCTGGACCTCTCACCTCCAGGGAAGTCACCCCACCACCTCTAAACTGAATGCCAACTGCAACAAACACAATTGCTAACTTCCAGCTAGAGCAATATCCTGCCTCTATCAGTCAGCTAATCAGGTGCACTTTCATACACCCTTTGCCTGCTGTACCAAATCTAGCAGGAATTACATAAATTAGCATTCAGGTGGGAGGCTTTGGTTGGACGCAATCGTGAATTGCATCGTTTACAGGGACGCCCCGTGTAGGCACATCTCCCACATGGTTCCCTCCCTCCCTAACCACTCACCTGTCAACCGCATCCTAGAAGCTTCAAAAAAGAAATTTAAAATCAAAAACAAAATCCCTGGAGGTGAGAGGTCCAGGGCTTGCCCACACTTCCCTCTAGGTGTCGCATGGTGGTTTGGGGGCCCCAGCGAGTGAGAAAGTCCTGGGGCCCCTGGGCTGTCATGTGGACCAGTGTTTGTGATTTTAAATTTCGTTTTTTGCAGCTTCTAGGATGCGGTTGACAGGTGAGTGGTTAGGGAGGGGACCGTGTGGGAGATGTGCCTACACGGGGCGTCCCTGTAAACGATGCAATTCACGATTGCATCCAACCGAAGCCTCCCACCTGAATGTTAATTTATGTAATTCCTGCTAGGTATGGTACAGCAGGCAAAGGGTGTATGACAGTACACCTGATTGGCTGACTGGTGTCTGCTGGCCAGATAGAGGCAGGATATTGCTCTAGCTGGAAGTTAGCAATTGTGTTTGTAAAAATAAACTTATGAGATAATGAATTGTATGAGTAGTACAGCTAATAAATAGAACATTAGTAGCAAAGAAAAGAGTCTAATATTGTTTCCAGTACAGAAACATTAAGAAACTTCAGTTGTTATCTATTTAGAAGAGCCTCTCTGAGCTATCAAACACAATTTGGGTCACTGTTTTCTGGAGCAGTTATGCATCAAAGAAACAGTCAGAGACAGATTTAGATACGATGTTTACTGCAGGGAAGTTCAAAGGGTCATTAGCTCTGCTTATTTTATAGTTTACTAGCTGATGACCCATCATTTCCCGGGTATGTATTTGGCTGGTGTTGGCTCCGACCACTTTCTCTAACCCTAACCCATAGAAATTAAACAAATCAGATTGCCTGTTTGTGGCTCTGCCCCTCTCCAGCAATTGAACCCCAGTTACCCAATGACCAACTGTAGCAGGTTTGAGGCATCTGCTATTAACAGTGTAAAAATAGCAGCAATTTAAATATTCCCCTTTAAAAATCAACAGGTGAATGGCTATAATAGGCTCCACCTACTCCCTGAATATTAATCTCAGTCACCCAGTGACCATCTGGGCAAAGTTTGAGAACCCTGCCATTAACAGTGTAAGAATGGCTGCAGTTTATATTTTCCCAGTGAAATTCGTTTTTGGCTCCACCTACTTTTTGTAACCTGGGCACACAATTACTAAATGACCAAGTTTGTGAGCTTTGGGGCCCTTGGCATCAATAATTTACATTTTCCTAGTGAAATGAAACAAATCTGATTGGCTGCTTCTGGCTCTGCCCCTTGTGAGCTTTGGGGCCCTTGGCATCAATAATTTACATTTTCCTAGTGAAATGAAACAAATCTGATTGGCTGCTTCTAGCTCCGCCCCTTTCCAGAATTTGAATCCCAGTGACCCAATGACCAACTGTACCAAGTTTGAGGCTTGTGCCATTAACAGTGCAAGAAAGGCAGCAATTTTAATATTTCCCTTGAAAATCAACAAGTGAATTTTGATTGGCTTTTTTAGGCTCCACCCACTTTATGAATATTAATCACAGTCACCCAGTGACCAACTATGCAAAGTTTGAGAACCCTAACATAAATAGTCTAGGAATGGCTGCAGTATACATTTTCTCAGGGAAATCTGTTTGACTCCACCCACTCTTTGCATGAATGGAGGCAGTTCATCCACAAAGAAATCTGATTTGCTGTTTGTGGCTTTGCCCTGTTAGTGAATTGGAATCACTTAATGACCAACTGTAGCAGGTTTGAGGCCTCTGCCATTACCAGTGTAAGAATGGCAGCAGTTTCAATATTCCCCTTGAAAATCAATAGGTGAATTCTGATTGCTTTTGTAGGCTCCACCCACTTTCCTGAATCTTTCACCCAGTGACCAAGTGTGCCAGGTTTGAAAACCCTACCAATAACAGTGTAAGAATGGCTGAAGTTTACATTTTCCCATTTAAAATTAAAGGTTAAAATGTAATTGGCCGTTTAATGCTCCACCCACCTTTCCTGGATTTGTAACCTCAGTCACTAAGTGACCAACTGTGCCAAGTGTGGGGACTCTGGCTTGATTACTGTGAGAAAGGCAGCCTTTTCCATTTTTTCCATTGACATGAATGGGTGAAATCTGATTAATTGCTTGTAGCTCAACGCAGGTATGCAGGGGGGACGCAAGACTGACTTTAGACCCTAAAACATATCATCCCAGGTAGTAAGGGATCTTTATACCAAGTTTCGTTCAAATCGGTCAAGGCGTTTTCGAGTGATCATGGCATATACATACATCCATACACATATACATACACTAGCTGGTGGCCCGGCATTGCCTGGGTATATATTTGGTCGATGTTGGCTCTGCCCACTTTTCCTAACACACAATTACTCAATTACTTAATGACCAAGTTTGTGAGCTTAGAGGTCTCTGGCATCAATAATTTGCATAAAAATAAAATCAGATTGGCTGTAGCTCCACCCCTTTTCTGAAAGTGAACCCCAATCACGCAATAGCCAATTGTACCAGGTACAGGTAATAAACAGGGCAAGAGGATTGTGCCATTAACAGTGCAAGAATGGCAGCAATTAAATATTCCCCTTAAATATCAATAGGTGAATTTTGATTGGCTTTTGTAGGCCCCACCCACTTTTCTGAATATTAATCCCAGTCACCCAGTGACCAACTGTGCAAAGTTTGAGAACCCTACCATTAACAGTGAAGAATGGTTGCAGTTTACATTTTCACAGTCAAATTTGTATTTTTTTCAGCCCACTGATGTCCTGAAATTGCTTGGGTATGTATTTGGCTGGTGTTGGCTCTGCCCACTTTTTCTAACCCTAACACACAATTACTCAATGACCAAGTTTGTGCGCTTTGCGGTCTTTGGCATCAATAATTTGCATTGAAATGAAACTAATCTGATTGGCTGTTTGTGGCTCCACACCTTTTTCTGAATTTGAACCTCAGTCACTCAATGACCAAATGTAGCAGGTTTAAGGCTTGTGCCCTTAACAGTGCAAGAGTGGCAGAAATTACATATTCCCCTTGGAAATCAATAGGTGAACTTTAATTGGCTTTTGTAGGCTCTACCCAGTTTTCTGAATGTTAATCCCAGTCACCCAGTGACCAATTGTGCAAAGTTTGAGAACCCAACCATTAACAGTGTAAGAATGGCTGCAGTTTGCATGTTGTCAGTGACATTTGTATTTGTCTCCACCCACTTTTGAATCCGTGTTGCCCGGGTATGTATTTGGCTGGTGTTGGCTGCGCCCACTTTTCCTAACCCTAACACACAATTACTCAATTACTCAATGACCAAGTTTGAGAGCTTTGCGGTCTTTGGCAACAATAATTTGCATTGGAAGTAAACAAAATCTGATTTGATGTTTGTGGCTCCATGCCCCTCTCTGTATTTGGACCTCAGTCACCCAATGATCAACTTTACCAGGTTTGAGGTTTGTGCCATTAACAGTGCAAGAATGGCAGCAATGTAAATATTTCCCTTCAAAATCAATAGGTGAATTTTGATTGGCTTTTATAGGCTCCACCCACTTTTCTGAATGTTAATCCCAGTCACCCAGTAACCAACTGTGCAACATTTGAGAACTCTGCCATTAACAGTGTAAGAATGGCTGCAGTTTACATTTTCCAGTGAAATTTGTATTTGTCTCCGCCCCCTTTTTGGTTATGGGAATGAAAAGTATCCTATACTTTATTCCAGGTAATGTACTATGTGTGTGCCAAATTTCATTCAAATCCGTTCAGCCATTTTTGCGTGATCGAGTAACAAACATCCAAACATCCAAACATCCAAACATCCAAACATCCAAACATCCGAACTTTCCCATTTACAATATTTGTAGGATACACATATACATACACTAGCTGGTTGCCCGGGTATGTATTTGGCTGGTGTTGGCTTTGCACACTTTTTCTAATCCTAACACACAATTACTCAATGACCAAGTTTGTGAGATTTGTGATCTTTGGCATCAATGATTTGCATTGAAATGAAATAAATCTAATTTGCTGTGGCTCCACCTCCTCTTCTGAATTTGAACCCCAGTCACCAAAAGGCCAACTGTACCAAGTTTGAGGCTTGTGCCATTAACAGTGCAAGAATAACAGCAATGAAATAATTCCCTTTGAATTAGGTGAATTTTGATTAGCTTTTGTAGGCTCCACCCACTTTTCTGAATATTAATCCCATTCACCATTGACAGTGTAAGAATGGCTGCAGTTTACATTCTGGCAGTGAAATTTGTATCCACCCACTGATGTCCTGACATTTCCCAGGTATGTATTTGGCTGGTGTTGGCTACGGCCACTTTTTCTAACCCTAACACACAATTACCTAATGACCAAGTTTGTGAGATTTGTGGTCTTTGGCATGAATAATTTGCATTGAAATAAAACAAATCTGATTGTCTGTTTGTGGCTCCACCCCCTTTTCTGAATTTGAACCCCAGTCACCCAATAACCAACTGTACCAGATCTGAGGCTTGTGCCGATAACAGTGCAAGAATGGCAGCAATGAAATTTTCCCCTTGAGGCCTCTTTCACAGTGCGACGTTAAAGTCGCACGTTAAAACAATATTTAACGCAGAATAACTCACTGCAATGAAAAATCTATGCCCTGTTCACAGTGCACACCTTGCGTTGATGTGTAACGCTGCACGTTAATTATATGTACTGCATGCAGTGCGTTATACACGTTATTAGCTGCGTTAGACTGTTTGCACATGCTCAGTAATGATTTGGAAGCATACTTTTCACTGCCTGTATGCTCTACTGTATGCAACGATAACGGGGCATTAAATTGCGTTGTGACTTTTTGGGGGCATTGTGTTGTAATGTTGCATTGCGACTTTACGTTGCATCGAAGTGCAATATCCTACTGTGAAAGAGACCTGAAAATCAATAGGTGAATTTTGATTGGCTTTTGCAGGCTCCACCCACTTTTCTGAATATTAATCCTAGCCACCCAGTGACCAATTGTGCAAAGTTTGTGAACCCCACCATTAACAGTGTAAGAATGGCTGCAGCTTACATTTTTCCAGTGAAAATTGTATTTGTCTCTGCCCACTGATGACCTTGCATTTCCTGGGAATGTACTTGGCTGGTGTTGGCTGTGCCCACTTTTTCTAACCCTAACACACAATTACTCAATGACCAAGTTTGTGAGATTTGCGGTCTTTGGCATGAATAATTTGCATTAAAATAAAACAAATCTGATTGGCTGTTTTGTGGCTCCACCCCTTTTCTAAATTTTTTAACCCTAGTGACCCAATGACCAACTGTACCAGGTTTGAGGTTTGTGCCATTAACAGTGCAAAAATGGGAGCAATTCAGTATTTGCCTTAAAAATCAATAGGTGAATTGTGATTGTTTTTTGTAGGCTCCACCCACTTTTCTGAATATTTATCCCAATCACCCAACTGTGCAAAATTTTAGAACCCTACAATTAATAGTGTAAGAATGGCTGCAGTTTACATTTTCCCACTAAAATGTGTGTTTGTCTCTGCCCACTGATGACCTGGTGTTGCCCAGTTATATATTTGGCTGGTGTTCGTTACGGCCCCTTTTTCTAACCCTAACACACAATTACTCAATTACTTAATGACCAAGTTTGTTAGGTTTGCAGTCTGTGGCATCAATAATTTTCATTGAAATGAAACAAATCTGGCTATTTGTGGCTCCACCCCCTTTTCTCAATTTGAACCCCAGTCTTGTGCCATTAACTGTGCAAGAATGGCAGCAATGCAAATATTCCCCTTGAAAATCAATAGGTGAATTTTGATTGGCTGTTATAGGCTCCACCCACTTTTCTGACTGTTAATTCCAGTTACCCAGTGACCAACTGTGCAAAGTTTGAGAACCCTGCCATTAACAGTGTGAGAATGGCTGCTGTTTACATTTCACAGTGAAATTTGTATTTGTCTCCACCTTCTTTTTAGTTATAGGAATAAGAAGTATCCTATACTTTATTCCAGGTAATGTACTATGTGTGTGCCAAATTTCATTCAAATCCGTTCAGCCATTTTTGCGTGATCGAGTAACAAACATCCAAACATCCAAACATCCAAACTTCCAAACTTCCACATCCTACTAATATAATAAGTGGGAAAGTTTGGATGTTTGGATGTTTGGATGTTCGGATGAATCAACACTAGCCAAATATATACCCGGGCAACGCCTGTCCACCAACTATAAATGGGAAAGTTCGGATGTTTGGATGTTATAAGGTTTGTTACTCGATCACGCAAAAATAGCTGAACAGATTTGAATGAAATTTGGCACACACATAGTACACTACCTGAAATAAAGTATAGGGTACTTTTTTTTCCCATAACCAAAAAAGGGGCGGAGACAAATACAAATTTAACGGAGAAAATGTAAACTGCAGCCATTCTTACACTGTTAATGGTAGGGTTCTCAAACTTTGCACAGTTGATCACTGGGTGACTGGGATTATTATTCAGAAAGGTGGGAGGAGTCTACAAAAGCCAATCATAATTCGCCTATTGATTTTCAAGGGGAATATTTACATTTCTGCCATTCTTGCACAGTTAATGGCTCAAGCCTCAAACCTGGTACAGTTGATCATTGGGTGACTGGGGTTCAATTTGAGAAAGGGGGGTGGAGCCACAAACAGCCAATTAGATTTGATTCATTCCAATGCAAATTATTGATGCCAAACACCGCAAAGCATACAAGCTTGGCAATTGAGTAATTGATTAATTGTGTGTTAGGGTTAGAAAAGTGGGCACAGCCAACACCAGCCAAATACATAAGCGGGCAACGCCAGGTCCTAAGTGGGCGGAGACAAATAAAAATTTTACTGGGAAAATGTAAACTGCAGCCATTTTTACACTATTAGTTGTAGGGTTCTCAAACTTTGCACAGTTAATTACTGGGTGACTGGGATTAATATTCAGAAAAGTGGGTGGAGCCTATAAAAGCCAATCAAAATCCACCTATTGATTTTTAAGGGGAATATTTAATTGCTGCCATTCTTGCACTGTTAATCACCAGTACAGTTGGCCATTGGGTGATTGGGGTTCAAATTCAGAAAAGGGGTGGGGCCACATCCAATCAGGTTAATACTATTTCATTGCAAATTATTGATGCCAAAGACCGCAAAGCTCACATACTTGGTCATTAAGTAATTGTGTGTTAGGGTTAGGAAAAGTGGGCAGAGCCAACACTAGCCAAATACATACCCGGACAACGCCGGACGTCCAGCTAGTTTAGAATATTAGTAAGATAAAGACACTCCTTGAAAAAATAAAAAATAAATCCTACTACATAATATCATAAACTAGCTGGTGGCCCGGCGTTGCCCGTGTATGTATTTGGTCAGTGTTGGCTCCGTCCACTTTTCCTAACCCTATTACACAATTACTTAAATGACCAAGTGTGTGAGCTTTGCGGTCTTTGGCATCAATGATTTGCATTCAAATAAAATAAATCTGATTGGCTGTGGCTCAGTTTCATTTTTAACGCAGTCATGCATTCAGTATTTATGGATGAGAAAATGCTTTTTTTTTGGTAGGCCTAAATTAAGAGACAGGGATATTACTTTTTTGGTGGTTGGGGACCAGGGTTGTTTTACCTCAGTCAACTCCAGAACATCCAAAGGGAAGGCTTCCAAACTTTCAAGCTGCCACATATGCTTACCATTTCTTACATGTGGTGCTGGATATTCTTTACAATCACAGCACAATGAAGATTTAGTAGCACGGGTCAGTGCAAAACACCCTCTCCATTTCTTCTCAGACACAGAGCAGCCTGCTTGTAGCTTGTAGTCAATGGCTATCATTCATAAAAGGGTGGTCGGTAACAAAAATTCGTGCAGGAAAATACCGCTTTCGGTATTTTAGACTTCTGGGTGGTCATTCATAAAAATGTTGCTAGTTGCGATACAAGTGTGGTGATTTCCCGAAAAAGGCTGTCGGTAGGCTGGCGGTAGGCTTGCAGAAATAGAAAAGCTGCCTGAGTCCCTCCATGCGCTGCTCTCTCTGCTGCTGCTTAGGAGGTCTGTCTCCATTTACTTAAATGTATACCGCATGCTTATCGCTACTTCCAAGGGAGCGGTATTCCCCGTCCGCATACCGCTTGCGTTAATCTTTATGAATTGACATTTTGTCACATTTTTTAAGATAATCACCGCACAAGGCGGTAATTTATCGCTCTGCTCGGGAATGTCAGCTTTTCATGCGGAAACAGCCTTTATGAATAGACATTTTGCTAAGTGGTCGGTAAAGTCAGCTGTTTTCAGCATTTCCGCATGCGGGAATGCTTTATGAATGATAGCCAATGATGTAAACTTCTCTATACTCACTCTCCCAGAACCTCTGAAGCAGTTAACAAGCAGTCTGCAGAAATGTTGCAATAGCTGATGGAGATGTTGGTGGAGGACTCAAAACCACCAAGAGGTGGAGAGAGGTGGACAAGAACCCACAACAAAATATTTCTGAGACATTCTTCAGGAGGAATAAAGAAACTAGCAAAGGCAGGTTCAACAGGGTAGAGGCCATTGCCTGTGGTCCTCGTTATTCACATACCGATGTTTGCAGTTTATTCTTTCCCTCATTATCTTCTTTGTGTCCTTGTTGCTAGACGGGTTCATGGGGTTTTTCACTACCCTGTGTATCGGCATTTCTTCAGCAAAAAATTGGACCCAAGTTATACAACCTTATAAAATGTACTAGCCGTCCCGCGGCGTAGCATACGCTGCATAAGAGGGTAGAGGGCAGGAGGGGGTATTTGGCACAGCGGCGGGGAGGGGGGTGGGACCCCCCCTCAACTGGGTCCCCCATGTGTGCTCTACCTCCAGCTTAAGCTCAGCAGGAACCATCCCCCTCACCTTGGTCCCCCATGTACGCTCCCCCTCCTGCTTAAGCACAGTAGCAGCCGCCACTATTAGCCAGAGGCAGTGGGCGGGGATGACTCACCTCTTCCGTGTTCCATCGTACGTTCCACTGTCGTCACTTCCTGCAATGCCACACACTGTTTTGGTATAATTTGCCTTTTTAAAACAGAAGGAAATCTGCAATAACTCAGCTATAAGTGAACAGTTGTGGTTACCCACAATGCACTGCTACTAAATATACAAATCATCCCTTTCCCCCCTTAGTATGCCAAGCAAACATCCAGAGCCGCTGGTGTATAGCAAGCATATAGCATTAAATGTTACACAGCCATATCAAACCCACATGTGACAGCCTGTTTCAGACTTTAAGTCCTCATCAGTACATAGTAGGGATTGATACGGCTGTATGAAATAGGGCTTGGACCAGTACAACAGAGTAACCAAGCAGCTCAGGGTGACCCAAACCACTCAGAATGTATAGGTGGATAAAAGGGACCAAAAAGACCTTCTACTAAAAAAATCAAAGCTTGGTGTAATTTGCCTTCTTAAAACAGAAGAAAATCTGCAATAATTCAGCTATAAGTGAACATTTGTGATTACCCACAATGCACCACTACCAAATATGCAAATTATTCCTTTTCACCCTTGGTAAGTCAAGCAAGCCTACAGTATAGCTTTAAGCTTTACACAGCCATATCAAACCCACATGTGACAGCCTGGTTCAGCCTTTTGGCCCTCATCAGTACAAGTGGCTGGATAGTGTACTGGTTAAGGGCTCTGCCCTTGACATGGGAGACCAGGGTTCGTATCCTGGCTAGGTCAAGTACCTATTCAGTAAGGAGTTCAAGGCAAGACTCCCTAACACTGCAGGGTGACCTCTTGAGTGCGTCCCAGTGGCTGCAGCTCTTGAGCGCTTTAAGTCTGACAGGAGAAAAGTGCTATATAAATGTTCAGATTATTATAGTACAAAGCAGGGATTGATATGGCTGTATGAGATAGGGCTTGGACCAGTACAACAGAGTAACCAAGCAGCTCAGGGTGACCCAAACTAAAAATGTAGCCCTGCTACAAATAGTGCAGCTTCTTTAATTTAAAAAAAAAACAAAAAAAAAAAACATGTATTTTTATTTCTGGCCAGCATCAGCTATGAGAATTAGTGCTGGCACAGGCTGTATTTACACAGAGCAAGCAGCCAGCACTCAAGATGGCTGTTCTGCTCTCAGTCAGGGGGCGGGTGTCAGTTACACAGGTTGGGAACGCCCCTCCAGCTGAAGAGGCAAGCCCTCTCTGATTGTTACCTCAGAAGGTGACACAGGCAGCGTGAGGAGAGATGACAGAGACCAGAGGGGGAGAAACTGAGCTGACAGAGAGAGAAATGGCATTCAGTAGCAGAGGAATTTAGCTCACTGATGACACACAGAAAGGGGACCATGAGAGACAGCTCCCTGAGTCAAAACAGGGAGACACCTCATCCACAGAGGAGTGAGAGATAGCTCAGCAAGGCCAAGGAGACCGCTTCAGGGAGACACCTCATCCACAGAGGAGTGAGAGATAGCTCAGCAAGGCCAAGGAGACCGCTTCAGGAAAAATGGACAGAGAAGTGAAATTTCACCACACAGAAACACAGAAAGAAAATGACAGGAGTTTTCCTAATAGTAATGACACAAAAATCAGACTGTCAAATCAAATCAGCTAAATATTCTTCGTCTGATTCTCTACAGTTAGATAATATATATACAGTGTGTGTGAGGAGAAGAAATGTTGTCATAGCAACACCAGAGTACTGTATAATGTGAATCAATGACTGTGCTTCCCTACCTGTCACCACAGAGCTGATCAGTGAGAGAATCTGTGTGTGCACTCACTGGTACTGATTATTCATCTGTCTCTCCACAGTAAAGCCAGTCAGCCTGTGTTTGAATGCAATTGCTCTGTACAGTGACTGTGCATATGCCTCAAGAATAATCCCCAGTGTGGCTCTGCCTGATATGAGTGGAAAAGACACTTACCTGACAATATTTTTGGAGTGTTAATCTCTCTGTGTGGAGAAAAGAGAATAACACATTAGTAAAGAAATTTATCAATTCATGGGAGAAAAATAGGAACTTACCCGTGAACAGATCTGTTGCTGTGTTCTGTGTGTTCTGCAAGTGAAGTGATTGCATTTAGAGCTTAAACCAACCTGCAGTGAGAAGTAATAAAAGGAGAGAATTGATACTTACATATGTGACATACAGGAAAAAGAAAAACTTTGATAACAATAAAGGGAAGAAACTTACTTCAGAATTATTGAACTGGCATCTTGGAGTGTGCTGCATGTAAAGTAAAGTAAGGTTATTATAAGCTATCATCTGCTTCAGGAAAAGATCTTTCATCAGCAACTTATCATCAGTTCTTTTAAAGGGGTACCCCTACTCCATGATCATATACAGGTTTAAGTGTGAATATGAATTCATAGCCACTGTATGGTTAGATAAGACTTTTGCAAGGAACTGAAGACTGTTATGGTCATTACCATACAGTAAGGACTACTTCGAGTCAGTCACTACTTATCTACCCAACCAGAAGCATTAGTCCATTTCCTATTTGGTTTCTCTCAGGTGTATTTGTTCACATACATGTATGCATACATATTTTTAGATAGGAAAGAGAAAACTGTATCGCTATAGACGTATTGAGAGTGAGATGAAGAAAAAGGTCTGATGAAGATTTGTGAAATGTGTATTTGCTGTGTTTTGTTCTTTGTTTTTCCTACAGGTGCAGGAACTTCAAGCAAGGTCCAAGTGCAGTAGCCTCTAATGATATTTCAGGAAGTAACCTTTTTCTTTTCAGGTGCTAGATCTTCAAGCAAGAAGTGTTAACTCTGAATTTGTTGCTTATTTTACCTCATTAATTTAGTGTATTTCAAGGGTGGTCTTGATATTGAGGATTTCAATTGGGGGTTTGTATTCTTGTTCTGCATGTTAGTGGACATTATTTCTTTGTTTGCCAAATAAAATCAATTGTTATTTTTCACCAATTTATCCTCCTGGTCAGTCGCTGTCCTTCCGCTTTAAGAGTAATAAGGGAACTCTCTCCTTGTGATAGTAATCGATTGGTCGGTTACATTTTGGCGCAGTCGGCAGGATGGACTCTGACATCAATAGACTAGGAGAGAACCTGGGGTCAGACGTACCAGCTATGGGTGAGGGATCCGCTGAGAGAGCTCTATCAAGGGAGAATGTGGATTTTACCATGTCTATGACTATGACTCCTATTGGTATTTTAGCTACCTACTTACCCAAATTTACTGGCAATAATATGCCTCTGAGAGATTGGGCAGAGCGTATTCAAAGTGCTATCAAAGCATATAAAGTTCCAGTTGATATGCATCGGGAAGTAGCCATTTTAGCTTCTGAGGGTGATGCACGGAAAACAATAATTAATGCCAGTCGGGATCTTCCTGTGAGTTTAGAAGACATTTTGGAGATACTTGAAGAAATATATGGGGACCCCTCTGACCTACACGTAGTGCGGAAGAGGTTCATGGATCGAACCCAGCGGGAGCAGGAGAGCATACCTCAGTTTGCTAATGCCCTACAAGAACTGATGAGAGCTATACAAAAAAAGGAAGATGCGGAGGATACTTACCAGAACAACGGGATGTCTTCCTGGCTGAAAGACCAGTTTGTGCTGGGATTACGGAGCCATGTAGTAAGAAGGGCAGTAAAGAATAAGTTAGAACTAGACCCTGCAATTTCCTTTCAATCAATCCAACGACTAGCTATTAAATATCAACAAGAGGAGGAAATTACTCAATTGGCTATGCGACAACTAAATTCTGATGCAAAGGAAAAGGAAAGTGAGAATAGACATACCGCCCATACCTCTGCCAGTAAAAAGGGGGAAGAGGCCATCGAGTTAGGTCACATTTTGAAGCAGATGCAAGAAGATATTGCTAAGTTAAGATTACGCCAAGAAGTCAGACGAGAAGAATACCATGGGCCCAGGGAATCTACTCAGAATAGAAATGACCAACCATTCACCTGCTGGAACTGCCGAAGAGAGGGACATTTTGCACGTAATTGTCCTAGACCTCAACGATATGCTCGCAATGGAAGCAATCAGAATTTAAACTAGAGCCTCCTAGGGTTGAAGGTCGGACGTTGGGAATGGCTACTCAGACCTATGTGCAGCAGGAGACAGGGCCAGTAGTAGGAAATTGTCCTTTGATTAAAATTAAGTTAGAAGGGAAAGAGATTAATGGCTTGTTAGACACAGGATCCCAAGTGACTACCATTTCAGAGGCGTATTTTGCAAGGAATTTTCCTGGAAAAATTCAGGATTTGGAGATGTCTTGGATTGAGCTGGCAGCAGCCAATAATTTGCCCATCCCAGTCAAAGGAATTATTTGGATGGATGTGGAAATTGGTGAGGAACAGTTGGGAAAAAGGGGTATAATGGTGGTAAAGGGACAGCCATCCTCAGAAACCCCAATAATTGTTGGAATGAATATTCTGCAGGATCTGGATGGACGATTATTTTCGCAATATGGACATCGGTATTGGCAAAAGGTTTCCCGGCAACAAGAAGAGAGACGAGTGTTTCAAAATTTGATAAAAACATGTAGTGCTATTCGAAATGCCAAGCGTTGTAAGGGGAGGATTGGAGTGATAAGAGCACCCTGTGAGAAGGGTTTGTCTGTTCCCCCTAGGTCTGAGGTAGTCATGCAGGTGGCTGTGGGTTCCAACTGTCAAATTGCAGGTCTGACGGTGATGGTAGAACCAGTGAATCCGAGATTAGATATTACTGTAGCAAAGACAGTAGCCACGGTGAAAAATGGGCAAGTTCCTATCCGAATGTCAAATTGGGGAAAAGACACTGTACATATACCTTCGGGTGCTTGGTTGGCCGATGTGTTTCCGGTGGAAAGTGTAGGTGGTAAGGAAGTGCAAGTGGAAGAGAAAGGAAAAAATCTTTGCTCATGTCGGATAATGTCAACGGACTCTGATACTAAAGCGCAAGAATGGAATGGAGAGAAAATTTCCCAAACAGTAGTATTGGATGTTGAACAACTGAATGATAATGAGAAGTCTGCATTGAATCAGTTGTTTGAGAGAAATAAAGAAGTTTTTTCTATTGATGAAAGTGATCTTGGATGCTCTGATAAGATTCGTCATGAGATTAGAACAGATACAGCTGGCCCCATCAGAGAAAGATATAGATATATCCCTCCTAATTTGTTCCAAGAAGTTAAGCAGATGTTAGAACAGATGTTGGCGGCTAATGTAATAGAACCTAGCAGTAGTCCCTGGGCAGCTCCCATTGTGTTAGTGAAGAAAAAGGATGGTAGTCTGAGGTTTTGTGTAGATTACAGAAAGTTAAATTCAGTGACTATTAAGGATGCCTATCCCCTTCCGAGGATAGAGGACTCATTACTGGCTTTGGGGAAAGCTAAAGTGTTCTCTACTCTAGATCTTTGTAGTGGTTACTGGCAAATTTTAGTTGACAAAAAAGATCAGGAAAAGACCGCTTTTACTACACCCATGGGACTATATCAATTCAAGAGAATGCCGTTTGGATTGACGAACGCCCCAGCTACATTCCAAAGACTGATGGAGAGCTGTTTGGGCGAGTTTAATTTTGAACATGTGCTGATCTATTTGGATGACATCATCGTATATTCCACTGATTTTCATCAACATATTCAGCACCTGGATGTGGTATTCCAGAAGCTCAGGTCATATGGACTGAAGTTGAAGCCTAGTAAGTGTCATCTATTCAAGCCGGAGGTTAATTTCTTGGGGCATGTTATTTCCAAAGAAGGCGTCAAGCCAAACCCAGAAAAAGTGAAATTGATTAAGGAATGGCCAGTTCCTACTACTATCCGAGAGGTACGAGCATTTTTAGGGATAGCAAGTTACTATCGAAGATTTATACCGCATTTTGCACAGAAGGCTCGTCCTTTGCATTTTATTCTAAAAGGGGCTCAACTGAGAAAAAAAAATGATACTGTCTGCTGGAACACTGAACAGCAAAAAGCTTTTGATGAATTAAAAGCCGAAATCGAATCTTCTCTGATACTGGCCTTCGCGGATTTCCACCTTCCTTTTCGTTTGTATACTGATGCTAGTAATCAGGGCTTAGGTGCAGTACTGACTCAGGAAAAAGGAGGAAAAGAACGAGTAATAGCTTTTGCGAGTCGTAGTCTCAGAGAGACTGAGAAAAATCCAGCAAATTACAGTTCTTTCCGGCTAGAATTGTTGGCAGTGGTATGGGCCGTCACGGAGAAATTCAGTGAGTACTTGAATGGAGTAAAATTTACCATTTACACCGACAATAACCCCGTAGCATACCTTCAAACAGCTAAATTAGGAGCGATGGAACAACGGTGGGTAGCCAGATTAGCCAAGTTCCAATTTACTATTAAGTACAGACCAGGAAGAATCAACGGCTGTGCAGATGCATTATCGAGATTCCCATATGAACCTGCTGGAAGGGAGAGAGATGAAGATCTGGAAGAAGTTGAAGTACCCCTGTTTGGGATTAAGGAAAAAGCTAGTCACATGTCGAAAGAAAATGAGGATGAGTTGATGGTAAACATGATGGAAGTTATTGAGTCCTCCTCAGCAGAGTGGCAAAAATTGCAGGAAGAAGATCATATTCTCAAACCATTGAAAGAAAAGGTCAGAGCACAAGTATGGCCAAAGAGAATACAAAGAGTCAATTGGACGGTGGAGGGCCAAAAACTGCTTAGGCAGTGGGATCGCTTAAGAGTGGAGAACAATTTGCTGGTCAGAAAGGTGCGGTTGAAAAATTGGCAGAATGTGCGAAGTCAGATAGTGTTGACTCGGGATGTAGCAAGCAAAGTTATCACTACTCTGCATGAAAAATTAGGGCACCCAGGGCCTGAGAAAATAGCCTGGTGTTTCCGAAAGAGATTTTACTGTCTACAGATGGAAGGGGTAATTAAGAAAGTATGCAGAGAATGTCTGACATGCAACACCAATCAAGGCACTGAGCCAAAACTCCCTTTGGTAAAATGGAGGACCAGCGCACCGTTGGAAGTGGTGGCAGTTGATTTTTTGTCTCTGGATACTGCTCAAGACGGACGAAGTAGCGTGTTGGTCATGATTGACCATTTCACAAAATTTGCTGTAGCCGTACCAACTAGAGACCAAACAGCAGTAACAGCTGCCAAGCACCTCTGGAATGACTTTATACAAACTTATGGCTGTCCTCAGCGGATCCATTCGGACCAGGGTCCGTGTTTTGAAAGTCGTTTGATGCAGGAGTTATGTCAGCTCTATAACATAAAAAAATCGCATACTACACCGTATCATCCTCAAGGGAATGGAGTCTGTGAACGTTTCAACCGCACCCTGATACAGAAGATACGGTCCCTGGAACAAGAAAAGAAACAACGTTGGCCGGTATACATTAAAGAGTTAGTCTGGGCCTATAATCACACTGTGCATGACGCTACTGGTTATGCTCCTTTCCATTTGTTCTTTGGAAGGGAAGATGGAGGACCTCTGGATGTTTTGTGTGGAAGGTTAGAGGGGGATCAAACTTCAAGGACTATGCAAGAATGGGTTGAGAACCACAAAAATAGAGTACAAGAGATGTATGACTTGGTACGGCGTAGTAATGAAAAAGAATCTGAAACTTTTGAAAGGAGGTGGAATTTTCAGGTCGGAGACATTGTCTTACTCCGAAACAAAGGAACACATGAGAAAGGAAAGTTGACATCAAGATGGGGTGCTGATTTGTGGAAAATAGTAAATCAGCCTTCAACAGACATTCCAGTGTATGATGTTCAGAAGATGGATGGCACGGGCCCCATTAAAAGAGTGAATGGGGCTCTGTTAAAATTGATGTCAGAACCTAAGCCTTTTGGAAAATCTAAGAATTGTGAAATGGAACTGGAAGAAATGGTCCCTTGTTGGGTCCCAGTGGAGCTCTCCAGTGGTCTTACACCCCAGGCTCAGAGAAATAGAGACCAAAATTTGGCTCATCCTGTTGATGAGTGGCAAGATGTTTCGGGTCTCAGGGAGGAGAGTTCTGGAAGCTCAGTAGAGAGTGAGAGGGGGAGTGATGCTGACCAGCAGGTTGAGGGTTCTCCTGAGTTAGAACCTGAGGGTTCCTTAAGGAGATCGTCCAGAGAGAATATTGGACTTCCTCCTAAACGCTATCTGCAAGAAGAATTTATATGGCAACAGAGGAGATAAAGTCTTCCTTACTGTATTTGAGCGATGTATTGTGTTATGCGAAGTGATTTCTTAGAGAATTGTAAGGGACTACAATTTAAAAAAAAGGGGAAAAATGTAGCCCTGCTACAAATAGTGCAGCTTCTTTAATTTAAAAAAAAACAAAAAAAAAAAACATGTATTTTTATTTCTGGCCAGCATCAGCTATGAGAATTAGTGCTGGCACAGGCTGTATTTACACAGAGCAAGCAGCCAGCACTCAAGATGGCTGTTCTGCTCTCAGTCAGGGGGCGGGTGTCAGTTACACAGGTTGGGAACGCCCCTCCAGCTGAAGAGGCAAGCCCTCTCTGATTTTTTACCTCAGAAGGTGACACAGGCAGCGTGAGGAGAGATGACAGAGACCAGAGGGGGAGAAACTGAGCTGACAGAGAGAGAAATGGCATTCAGTAGCAGAGGAATTTAGCTCACTGATGACACACAGAAAGGGGACCATGAGAGACAGCTCCCTGAGTCAAAACAGGGAGACACCTCATCCACAGAGGAGTGAGAGATAGCTCAGCAAGGCCAAGGAGACCGCTTCAGGAAAAATTGACAGATAAGTGAAATTTCACCACACAGAAACACAGAAAGAAAATGACAGGAGTTTTCCTAATAGTAATGACACAAAAATCAGACTGTCAAATCAAATCAGCTAAATCTTCTTCGTCTGATTCTCTACAGTTAGATAATATATATACAGTGTGTGTGAGGAGAAGAAATGTTGTCATAGCAACACCAGAGTACTGTATGATGTGAATCAATGACTGTGCTTTCCTACCTGTCACCACAGAGCTGATCAGTGAGAGAATCTGTGTGTGCACTCACTGGTACTGATTATTCCTCTGTCTCTCCACAGTAAAGCCAGTCAGCCTGTGTTTGAATGCAATTGCTCTGTACATTGACTGTGCATATGCCTCAAGAATAATCCCCAGTGTGGCTCTGCCTGATATGAGTGGAAAAGACACTTACCTGACAATATTTTTGGAGTGTTAATCTCTCTGTGTGAAGAAAAGAGAATAACACATTAGTAAAGAAATTTATCAATTCATGGGAGAAAAATAGGAACTTACCCGTGAACAGATCTGTTGCTGTGTTCTGTGTGTTCTGCAAGTGAAGTGATTGCATTTAGAGCTTAAACCAACCTGCAGTGAGAAGTAATAAAAGGAGAGAATTGATACTTACATATGTGACATACAGGAAAAAGAAAAACTTTGATAACAATAAAGGGAAGAAACTTACTTCAGAATTATTGAACTGGCATCTTGGAGTGTGCTGCATGTAAAGTAAAGTAAGGTTATTATAAGCTATCATCTGCTTCAGGAAAAGATCTTTCATCAGCAACTTATCATCAGTTCTTTTAAAGGGGTACCCCTACTCCATGATCATATACAGGTTTAAGTGTGAATATGAATTCATAGCCACTGTATGGTTAGATAAGACTTTTGCAAGGAACTGAAGACTGTTATGGTCATTACCATACAGTAAGGACTACTTCGAGTCAGTCACTACTTATCTACCCAACCAGAAGCATTAGTCCATTTCCTATTTGGTTTCTCTCAGGTGTATTTGTTCACATACATGTATGCATACATATTTTTAGATAGGAAAGAGAAAACTGTATCGCTATAGACGTATTGAGAGTGAGATGAAGAAAAAGGTCTGATGAAGATTTGTGAAATGTGTATTTGCTGTGTTTTGTTCTTTGTTTTTCCTACAGGTGCAGGAACTTCAAGCAAGGTCCAAGTGCAGTAGCCTCTAATGATATTTCAGGAAGTAACCTTTTTCTTTTCAGGTGCTAGATCTTCAAGCAAGAAGTGTTAACTCTGAATTTGTTGCTTATTTTACCTCATTAATTTAGTGTATTTCAAGGGTGGTCTTGATATTGAGGATTTCAATTGGGGGTTTGTATTCTTGTTCTGCATGTTAGTGGACATTATTTCTTTGTTTGCCAAATAAAATCAATTGTTATTTTTCACCAATTTATCCTCCTGGTCAGTCGCTGTCCTTCCGCTTTAAGAGTAATAAGGGAACTCTCTCCTTGTGATAGTAATCGATTGGTCGGTTACACTAAGAATGTATAGGAGGATAAAAGAGACCAAAAAGCCCTCCTACTAAAAAAAAAAGCAAAGCTTGGTGTAATTTTCCTTCTTTAAACAGAAGCAAATCTGCAATAATTCAGCTATAAGGCCTAGTGCACACCAGAGCGTTTCGGCTGCAGTTTGCGATCCGCTTGTGGGTGCGGATCCGCTAGGGTAATGTATTTCAATGAGCTGGTGCACACCAGAGCGGGAGGCGTTTTGCAGAAATGCATACTCCCGGGCTGCTGCAGATTTTGGATTGCGGAGGCGTTTCTGCCTCAATGTTAAGTATAGGAAAACCGCAAACCGCTCTGAAAAACGGCACTTCAGAGCGGTTTGCCAGGCGGTTTTTGTTACAGTAGCTGTTCAGTAACAGCTTTACTGTAACAATACATGAAATCTACTACACCAAAAACGCTTCCCAAAACCGCAAAATGCTAGCTGATACGCTACAGAAAAAGAAGAAAAAGCGTTTCAAAATCTGCTAGCATTTTGCGGATCTGCTAGCGTTTTTTGGTGTGCACCAGGCCTTCGTGAACATTTGTGGTTACCCACAATGCACTGCTACTGAATATGCAAATTATCCCTCTGTGCCCTTGGTTTGATATGACACTACTTCTTCTTGCTTGGACCGGCCCTGGGGGCAGGGCGCTACTTCTTCTTCTTGCTTGAAGGTTGAGGCACTTACTCTATTATATATATAGATATATAGATAGATTAAAACAGAAGCAAATCTGCAATAATTCAGCTATAAGTGAACATTTGTGGTTACCCACAATGCACTACTACTGAATATGCAAATTATCCCTCTTTGCCCTTGGTTTGATATGACACTACTTCTTCTTCTTGCTTGGACCAGCCCCTTCTTCTTGCTTGGACCGGCCCTGGGGGCAGGGCGCTACTTCTTCTTCTTGTTTGAAGGTTGAGGCACTTACTCTATTATATATATAGATTGCGGGGAAGCTGTGGGATAGCACTATGACACCAAAAGGGGGTAATGATTATATAAAAAAAACAATGCATGCTTTCCAAATTAATATTTTAATCTTGGTTCTATTTACTCATCTTCTCACTCTCACTGTCACCAAAGTGTCACGTCTTTCTTTCTTTGATTTATCCATATGATACTTTCTCAGATTGCTCCTCATCCACAGTATCAGGTGTCTAGCTTTGGCACTAGAGCAAGTAGGGCACATCTTCCAGTGGCACTCCGCAAAACTTGGACGTCAACTGCCTTGGCTTACGTACTTTGATTATCCAGTTAGTGCTTTATGTTTTTCTATGTATGCCTAATATGGGGCTCATTGTAGTTTGAAACGGACTGATACCATTGCAGTATGGTAATTTATTGATACTTAAAGAGGCACTTGATGCTTGGAAACAGAAGAAGAGGACAACAGTGGCTAAGATGGATAGACAGCATATATGAAGCTATGTGTTGTGGTGTGTGCAAGCAGGCCACGACATTTTTGTTGTTACTACTGCCATAGACAGTGTAGTGTGAGTTGCTTAATAACACGAGCCATCCTACCACTCGTTACACTAGCAAGGCTCCTGTTGCTTAGGTAATGCAGATCACATTAAACAGGCACCTCCTACTATGTTGTCAGCAGTAAAATTACTGTGTGCTGCCTGCACATGGAAATCTTACCACAGTGTAGTGAATAAGGGCCATAGTGTCCACCAACAGCATGGCAGCTGTTGGCCACTCCCTCGGGTAACAAATAATGTAATTGACTTGTGCATGCATGGAAGCTTTGGGATAAATGTGCGTTCATTGCCCTTCACTTCACTGTACTACAACTCAGTGCTTGGTTCATCAGTGATGACTTACATGTGTGTAGCGATAGAGGCTGAGCAGCTGAGCCATGGCGTAATTGGACTGGACACTGGTGTCACCAATAAAACCGGCCACTTCCCCGTGTTCTCTGCAGGAATAGTTGGGAGCCTTTATCTTCTCTCCAGACAGGATCTGCAGCACATAGCCCAAGTTTAGCATTGGAATTCCACATGTATCAATTATATGATAACCCAGAGTGACATTGGGCAGAAGATTGTAGATTTTCTGTGTTTGATCAATGGCAAAGATCATTCCTAAAATGCTCACATATCCATCTAGGTCAATGCTGAGAAAAAGTGAAGTATCAAATACTTTAGAATACTACTCATTACTGAGACCAGAGAGGGGTCATAGCACGAACAATATATTTATCTTACTAATCCTACTAATATTATAAATGGGAAAGTTCAGATGTTTGGATGTTTGTTACTCGATCACGCAAAAATGACTAAACGGATTTGAATAAAATTTGGCACACACATAGTACATTACCTGGAATAAAGTATAGGATACTTTTTTTTATTCCCATAACCAAAAAGTGGGTGGAGAAAAATGCAAATTTCACTGGGAAAATGTAAACTGCAACCATTCTTACACTGTTCATGGTAGGGTTCTTAAACTTTGCACAGTTGGTCGCTGGGTGCCAGGGAAGGATCTGGGGGGGGGGGGGGGGGTGTCAAGCTGGTATCTTGCCCCAGGCGCAGTTTGTTGAATTCTTAAAAAGGCGGCAAAATGAATGGCAGTTTAGGCCCCAAAACCTGACCTTGCCCCAGTCGCAACTTGCTCTTGATCCGTCCCTGCTGGGTGCCTGTGATTAATATTAAGATAGTGAGTGGAGCCTACAAAAGCCAATCAAAATTCACCTATTAATTTCCAAGGGAAATATGTGATTTCTGCTATCCTTGCACCGTTAATGGCACAAGCCACAGTTGGTCACTGGGTGACCGAGGGTTCAAATTCAGAAAGGGGGGTGGAACCACAAAAAGCCAATCAGATTTGTTTCATTTCAATGCAAATTATTGATGCCAAAGACGGCAAATCTCAAAACCTGGTCATTGAGTAATTGTGTGTTAGGGTTAGAAAAAGTGTTTGCAGCCAACACCAGCCAAATACATAACCGGGCAATGCCAGGTCATCAGTGGGCGGAGACAAATACAAATTTCAATGGGAAAATGTAAACTGCAGCCATTCTTACACTGCTAATGGCAGGGTTTTCAAACTTTGCACAGCTGGTCACTGGGTGACTGGGATTAATATTCACAAAAGTGGGTGGAACCTACAAAAGCCAATAAAAATTCATACATTGATTTTCAAGGGGAATATCGCTGCCATTCTTGCACTGTTAACGGCACAAACCGGGTATAGTTGGTCATTGGGTGACTGGGGTTCAAATTATGAAAAGGGGCGGAGCCACAAACAGCCAGTCTGATTTTCTTCATTTTAATGCAAATGATTGATGCTAAAGACTGCGAAACTCACAAACTTGGTCATTGAGTAATTAAGTAATTGTGTGTTAGGGTTAGAATAAGTGGATGCAACCAACACCAGCCAAATACATACCCAGGCAATGCTGGGACATCAGTAGGCAGAGACAAATACAAATTTCAAGGTGAATATGTAAACTGCAGCCATTCTTACACTGTTAATGGTAGGGTTCTCAAACTTTGCACAGTTGGTCACTGGGTGACTGGGATTAATATTCAGAAAAGTGGGTGGAACATAAAAAAGCCAATCAAAATCCACCTATTGATTTTTAAGGGGAATATTTGACTTGCATTAATACTCAATGGCACAAGCCTCAAACCTGGTACAGTTGGTCATTGGGTGACTGGCGGTCAAATTCAGAAAAAGGGGTGGAGCCACAAACAGCCAATCAGATTTATTTAATTTCAATGCAAATTATTGATGCCAAAGGCCACAAAGCTCGCAAACTAGGTCATTGAGTAATAGAGTAATTGTGTGTTAGGGTTAGAAAAAGTGGACGGAATCAACACTAGCCAAATATATACCCGGGCAACGCCTGTCCACCAACTATAAATGGGAAAGTTCGGATGTTTGGATGTTATAAGGTTTGTTACTCGATCACGCAAAAATGGCTGAACAGATTTGAATGAAATTTGGTACACAGATAGTACATTACCTGGAATAACATATAGGATATTTGTATCCCCATAACCAAAAAGTGGGCGGAGACAAATAAAAATTTCACTGAGAAAATGTAAACTGCAGCCATTTTTACACTGTTAATGGTAGGGTTCTCAAACTTTGCACAATTGGTCACTGGGTGACTGGGATTAATATTCAGAAAAGTGGGTGGAGCCTACAAAAGACATTAAAAATTCACCTATTGCTTTTCAAGCGAAATATTTAATTGCTGACATTCTTGCACTGTTAAAGGCACAAGCCTCAAGTTGGCCATTGGGTGATTGGGGTTCAAATTCAGAAAAGGGGGTGGAGGCTCAGACAATTAGATTTATTTCATTTCAATGCAAATTATTGATGCCAAAGACCACAGCGCTCACAAACTTGGTAATTGAGTAATTAAGTAATTGTGTGTTAGGGTTAGGAAAAGTGGGCGGGGCCAACACCAGCCAAATACATACCCGGGCATGCCTGGTCATCAGTTGGTGGAGACAAATGCACATTTCACTGAGAAAATGTAGAAAAAGGCCACTCAAAAGTCACCTATTTATTTTCAAGGGCAATATTTAATTGCTACCATTCTTGCACTGTTAAGGGCACAAGCCTCAAACCTGGTATAGTTGGTCATTGGGTGATTGGGGTTTAAATTTAGAAAAGGGGTGGAGCTACAGCCAATCAGATTTGTTTCATTTCAATGCAAATTATTGATGTCGAAGACCTCAAAGCTCACAAACTTGGTCACTGAGTAATTGTGCGTTAGGGTTAGAAAAAGTGGGTGGAGCCAACACCAGCCAAATATATACCCGGGCAATGCTAGTGCCTTAGAAGTTGGGGATTTGGCTCTGTGTTGTTCTTGAATAATCATGAATACAATTGCTTAAATTATTCAATGATAGATTATTTAGTCAGTGTTTGCCCATTGTAAAATCTTTCCTCTCCCTGACTAACATTCTGGTGGTGACATGCTTAGTCCTGCCAGTTGATCTGTATGGAATGTTTGTTACTGAGAGTTTTATGCACAGAGGGAAATATTGTTTTCTTAGCAGTTGAAAAAAAAAAAAAAGATGTTATCTCCCACAATGAAACGACGGTCACGCCATGATCATACATCACAGTGTGGGAGGGGTTTCAAACAATATTAGACATACAGATACTCCCCCTTCCCCCCAATGATCTATTTGAGAAAAGGTTAAGTTTAGTTGTGGGAGAGGTGGCATCAGCTACTGGTTGGAATGAAGTGTAATCCTTGGTTAAAGGTCCTCTTTGAAAGACACTTTATTGGCAAGTGTAAAACTATTCCCTAGGAGAACTAAGGAGGAAGTGTTAATTGCATATTGGCCCGAGTGTCTTACACTAAGCTAGATAACTTCAAACTGGTGTACAATCCATTTGGCTTAGTATGAGCAAAGTGGCAAAAGCTGGATTAAAAATGGCAATACAACTTTGTATTGCATTCCTCTACTAGAGTGTTGTTTACTCCTTAAAGGATACCACAACTGAAATGTGACATAATGAGATAGACATGTGTATGTACAGTGCCTAGCACACAGATAACTATGCTGTGTTCCTTTTTTTCTTTCTCTGCCTGAAAGAGTTAAATATCAGGTATGTAAGTGGCTGACTCAATCATGACTCAGACAGGAAGTGACTACAGTGTGACCCTCACTGATAAGAAATTTCCCTTTTTTACCTCTTTCTTGCTCTCAGAAGCCATTTTCTGCTAGGAAAGTGTTTTATAGTTGGAATTTCTTATCAGTGAGGGTCACACTGTAGTCACTTCCTGTCTGAGTCAGGACTGAGTCAGCCACTTACATACCTGATATTTAACTCTTTCAGGCAGAGAAAGAAAAAAAGGAACACAGCATAGTTATCTGTGTGCTAGGCACTGTACATACACATGTCTATCTCATTATGTCACATTTCAGTTGTGGTATCCTTTAATCAGCCATGCAGATGGAATGAACAGAACAGAGGGGAAATCTAATCTGTATGGGGCTCTGCTACTGACCAGAATCAACCAAAATGGCTTATTATAACAAGGGAGTCAGTCAACTCTAAAGTGGTGAGTATCCCATGACTAGTATCATAGGATATTGCCTCACTGTAAATCTATACTGCAGTTTTTTTTGTTTTTGTTTTTGTTTTTTTTTAGCAAAAAAAATTCAGAACCAGAAAACTACTAAAGATCTATTGATAGTGTTTAACCCCTTATCAGCTTTAATAATGTGATCTCATCTGAGGTAAGTGACTGCTTTTGACCTTAAGGGGCCCATACACTTACCGATTTTCCCGCCAATATACAGCCGATTCGATCAATGTGATCGAATCGGCTGTGAAATCGTTGCACAAATGCTGATCGAACTATCGATTTCCGTCCGAAATTGATTGTTCCCGTCGATTCTTGTCGTTCCTGTCTGTGCAGAAGATATTGCTCGATCGCCGGTGGGTTGGGAGTGCGTCGGTAGCAACGTTCAAATGCCCGACGACCGACGCTAGCAGCAATACATTACCTGATCCGGCCGGTGCGAGTCCCCGCTTTCACCTCTACTTCTTCTCCGCACTGGGCTCCGAGTCTGGCATGCTTCACTTCTTCCTGTCCCGGGAGGAAGTTTAAACAGTAGAGCGCACTCTACTGTTTAAACTTCCCCGGACATGAAGTACAGTAAAGCTGGAGCCCAGAGCGGAGAAGAAGACAGTGGAGACCAGGGGACTCGCGCTGGCTGGATCAGGTAATGTATCCACAGGGGGGGGGGGGGGGGGGGGGCGGCAGTGGCAGCTTCACAGATGGTGAATCGATTTCATGCTGAAATCGATTCACAATCTGTTTGCAGTAAAGACAGCCATACGATCCCTCTCTGATCAGATTCGATCAGAGAGAGATCAAACTGTTGGTCGATCTGATCGCAAATCGACCAGTGTATTGCCATCTTTAGTCGGCGAAATGTGTTGTGCTGTAAATTCTTGAAATGCTTTGATATCTCTCTACTACCAGAAAATATAGAAAATGAAAGCAGACTGTTGTTGACCCACACTGCCCCCTACTGACAAGTGGCTATAAATACATATTACATCAGTACTAATTAGAAGCAAAAAAATGTAACAAACGAAAAAAAAAAAATGAGCTAAAATCAATTGGCCTGGAGACCTTGCAAGCCTCTAAATCAATGGACTCCTAAGGGTTAAATTGGGATAAACCCCAATATTTGATGATTTTTCTTAAGACATTATTTGCCACCCTCACAATGAATAACGTGTACCTGTAAGCGCATGAGTTGGAATTGCTAAGTCAGTGGACAGCATTGCATAGGAACAATTTAAATTTCCCTAAAATGCAATTTGCTCATTCTGCAGCATTTTTAAAATGATTGCACCCTAATAAAAAAGTATAAGATTGCTGCAAAACGGCCTTTAAACGCTTGCACACAATTATTTTAAAACAATTTACTGCCAAGAAAAAAAAAACAAAACAAAAAAAGTAGGTCGCAATTTGCGATCGCTAGCATTAAAATGAAAAACACTTAGAAAGCACCAGAAAATACTGCAGAAATTGATATCCACAATACTAACATTACAGCAAACAGGGCCGGGCCGAGGCATAGGCTGGAGAGGCTCCAGCCTCAGGGCGCAGTGTAGGAGGGGGCGCAGAATTCCTTCAGCTGTCATTCCTAATTGTGTTTGAAGCAGAAAGAAATAAGAAAAGGGGATACATGGCAGTGACTGCAAGCCATATAACTAGATATTAAGGTATTGGGGAGGTTGTGGGCCCTGTGGCGCCTCTTAGTCTAATAGCAATCAGTGTGTGACATCTGGGGTGGGAGGGATGGAGGGGCGCACTTTGGTGTCTCAGCCTTGGGTGCTGGAGGACCTTGTCCCGGCTCTGTCAGCAAATGAAATAAACTGATTTCTAATATGGCAAAAACCTGAATTTCATGTTTTTCTGCCTAACAGCAAACACTTTTTGAAAGCTCTAGGTCAAAATTGAAATTTTAGACTGAGTATTATCACAAATGAGTGGACTGCCAGTTTGGTTTTAAACAAGTATATTTTAGTATTCTCAAAAATCATGGATGGCTGTAGACTACAATGTCAGGCTAAAAACTATCACATTAAATATGAAACTAGTTTGGGTATCATTTTAATATGCAATGCAATATAATTTGTATGGTTCCATCAAGATACCAATGAAATGCCAATTAATGCACATTAACCCTGTGGACCGGGAGATCCATCCACACTCAAGGAATTTCCACCCTCCCCAACTCCCAGCTAGCAGTCCATGCCCCTTCCCACCATGCTGGTAGCAGTTCAGGAGGCAGAGGTATTATGGCACCTCCGGAAGCTTGACTCCAGGAAAGCTTCAGGCCTGGATGGCATATCCTCAACTTGCCTGAGAACTTGTGCTAGTCAGCTGACCACTGACCTCACTTCCATATTTAACAAATCCCTGTCACTGGGAAAACTTCCCTCCTGCATTAAAGAATCTACCATCACTCCATTCCCCAAGTCATGTAATCCTACTAATATAATAAATAGGAAAGTTCGGATGTTCGGAAGTTCGGATGTTTGGATGTTTGTTACTCGATCATGCAAAAATGGCTGAACGGATTTGAATGAAATTTGGCTCACACATAGTACATTACCTGGAATAAAGTATAGGATACTTTTTATTCCCATAACCAAAAAGGGGGCGGAGACAAATACAAATTTCACTGGACAATGTAAACTGCAGCCAGTCTTACACTGTTAATGGCAGAGTTCTCAAAGTTTGCAGAGTTGGTCATTGGGTGACTGGGATTAATATTCAGAAAGGTGGGAGGAGCCTACAAAAGCCAATCAAAATTCACCTATTGATTTTCAGGAGGAATATTTACATTGCTGCCATTCTTGCACTGTTAATGGCACAAGCATCAAACCGGGTACAGTTGGTCATTGGGTGACTGGGACCCAAATGCAGAAAAGGGGGTGGAGCCACAAACAGCTAATAAGATTTGTTTAATTTCAATGCAAATTATTAATGCCAAAGAACGCAAAGCTCACAAACTTGGTCATTTGATTAATTGTGTGTTAGGATTAGACAAAGTGGGCGCGGCCAACACCAGCCAAATACATAACCGGGCAATGCTGGGTCATAAGTCGGTGGAAACAAATACAAATTTTACTGGGAAAATGTAAACTGCAGCCATTCTTACACTGTTAATGGTAGGGTTCTCAAACTTTGCACAGTTGTTCACAGGGTGACTAGGATTAAAATTCAGAAAAGTGGGTGAAGCCTAAAAAAGTCAATCAAAATTCACCTATTGATTTTCAGGAGGAATATTTACATTGCTGCCATTTTGCACTGTTAATGGCACAAACCTCAAACCTGGTACAGTTGATCATTGGGTGACTGGGGTTCAAATTGAAAAAGGGGGTGGAGCCACAAATAGACAATCAGATTTGTTTCATTCCAATGCAAATTATTGATGCCAAACACTGCAAAGCTCTCAAACTTGGTAGTTGAGTAATTGATTATTTGTGTGTTAGGGTAAGGAAAGTGGACACAGCCAACACCAGCCAAATACATAATCTGGCAATGCTGGGTCATAAGTGGACAGAGACATGTACAAATGTTACTAGGAAAATGTAAACAGCAGCCATTCTTACACTGTTAATGGTAGGGTTCTCAAACTTTGCACAGTTGGTCACTGGGTGACTGGGATTAATATTCAGAAAAGTGGGTGGGGCCTACAAAAGCCAATCAGAAACTACCTATTGATTTTTCAGGGGAATATTTAATTGCTGCCATTCTTGCACTGTTAATGGCACAAGCCTCAAACCTGATACAGTTGGTCATTGGGTGACTGGGGTTTAAATTGATAAAAGGGGGTGAAGCCACAAACAGCCAATCTGATTTTTTTTTGTTTTAATGCAAGTTATTGATGCCAAAGACTGCAAAGCTCACAAACTTGGTCATTGAGTAATATATGTAATTGTGTGTTCGCGTTGTGAAAAGTGGGCGCAGCCAACATCAGCCAAATACATAATCGGGCAACACCGGGTCATCAGTGGGCAGAGACAAATACAAATTTCTCTTAGAAAATGTAAACTGCAGCCATTCTTACACTATTAATTGTAGGGTTCTCAAACTTTGCACAATTGGTCACTGGGTGACTGGGATTCATATTCATAAAAGTGGGTGGAGCCTACAAAAGCCAATCAAAATTCTCCTATTGATTTTCAAGGGGAATATGTAATTGCTTCCATTCTTGCACTGTTAATGGCACAAGCCTTAAACCTGTTACAGTTGGTCATTGGGTGACTGGGGTTAAAATTCAGAAAAAGGGGTGGAGCCACAAACAGCCAATCAGATTTGTTTAATTTCAGTGGGAATATACAAATTGATACCAAGGACCCCAAAGCTCATAAACGTAGTCATTGAGTGACTGCAGGGCCGGGACGACATATAGGCAGAAGAGTGGCAGGTCATCAGGTCAGGATGGGGCACTTTCAAAGGCATTTCAATCCACAGGCAGTCCAGAATTTTTTTTTTTTTTTCCACTGTCATGAGAGACACAGCTAAGAGAGCAAAGATAAAAACCTCTTTGCACAGTTGTCCTAAAGTTGTTCTCAGTTGTTCATTTGAATGCAAATTATTGATGCCAAAGACCGCTAAGCTCACAAACTTGGGCATTTAGTAATTGTGTGTTAGGGTTAGAAAAGTGGGAAGAGCCAACACAAGCTAAATACATACACATGTAAACTGCAGTCATTATTACTCAAAACTTTGCACAATTGGTCACTGGGTGACTGGGATTAATATTTAGAAAAGTGGGTGGGCCTAAAAAAGCCAATCATAATCCACCTATTGATTTTCAAGGGGAATATTTAATTGCTGCCATTCTTGCACTGTTAATGGCACAAGCCTCTTGCACTGTTAATCACCTGTACCTGATACAGTTGGCCATTGGGTGATTGGGGTTCAAATTCAGAAAAGGGGTGGAGCTACAAACCAATCAGATTTATTTCAGTGCAAATTATTGATGCCAAAGACCGCAAAGCTCACAAACTTGGTCATTAAGTAATTGAGTAATTGTGTTAGGGTTAGGAAAAGGGGGTGGAGCCAACACCTGCCAAATACATACCCGGGCAACGTCAGGCCACCAGCTAGCATCTCAATAAACCTACGCCAATATCCTCCTCATGCATGCAAACCTACCACAATTCAGTGTTGCCCTCACCCTATGTGCTTGGATAAAGGACTTCTTTACTGACAGGACACAGCTTGCTAGACTTGCTAGCTGCTCCTCGAATGTAAGGACCACCAACACAGGTTTCCTGGAAAGGTGTGTACTGTCCCCAATCCTGCTCTCCCTGTCAGGGCCGGTTTAAGCAACAATGGGGCCCCAGGGCAAAATAAACCTGGCCCCCCCAACAGATACCCCAGAACAAAAATCGGCATTAAGGGACCTTGTTTGCAGCTGGTATAGTCAGGGTGTGAAGCCCCAATCGGTCGTAGCTCCACATTCTGGCTACCCCAGCCTGCATGGGGGACAAGGGGTTAAAAAGTTTCAGGAGGAGGGACCCCACATAATTTAAAAAAAAAAAATTCCCACACTCTAAACATAAAAAAAAAATGGGAAAATAGGGAAAAATGCCAGGGATTTTCATGCAGCCATATTGCGGCTGTATAGCGATCCCTGGCCAAAGCGCTGCGGCTGCGTATAGACCCCCTGGAAACCCCGTCAGGAAATGTATTGCGCTTTCATTTGATGCATGTAAAATTACACTACCGTTAGGTTAGCTACTAAAAGTGACATTTACCGAATTTAAAAGTATACTTTTTTCCTTCGAAACTTTAAAATCGATTTTTGTTTTTTCCTCTTATTCCTAATGATCTCCTTAACATATCCTGCAAATGTAGGGTTTCTAGCATGTAAGGTGAATTTGCTATTAACCATTAAAGTCGGCAGGTTTTTAAATGTGTATTTTTTTTCCTTTCAAACTTTAAAATCGATTTTCTCAAAAACTATAAGGTCAATATGAATTTTTTTTCCTCTTGTAGCCACTGGGGGCCCTTCAAGCTCTGGGGCCCTGGGGCAATTGCCCCCTTTGCCTCTATGGTAGCGCTGGCCCTGCTCCCTGCACACAAACAGTTATGCATCTTCTACCGACTCTATCAAGGTCAACAAGGTAGCGGATGATAACACCATCCATGGTCTTATCGGCAATAACATGGAGCATGCATACCACAGGAAAATTGAGTGGATATGCAAGTGATGCAAGGATAACAAGCTTGTCCTAAAAGCAGAAAAAAACTGTGAGAGAACGCGGAAAAGCCGCCGCATGTGCTGCTGAAGAGGCGGCTGTTTCCGCGTCCAATGCGGTGGTTTGCACGCGGAGGCGTGCGGCTGGTAACAGGGCAGAACGTGGAAAAGCCGCCGCAGGTAACAATAGTGAGGCGGCTGGTTCCGCATCCAGTGTGGCGGTTTGCACGCAGCAGCGTGGGTCTGGTGTGGCTGGGTCTGTTAGTGCACACAGGCTTAGGAATACACGCGCGCGTGCTAGGAGGCAGAACTCTTATACTGGGCAAGGAGAAGTCAGTTGATCACGCCGATCAGCTGACTCCAGAGCAGGATACTATTGGTTGATCAATTAGGGGTGGTGCCGGAGAGCACTACTCCATATATAGTTACTGCTGGCCAGTCTCAAGTTGCCTGCCGTTGCGATCACTACGTGGAAGCACTCAGACCTTAGTCAGATCCTCCAGTGTGTTTGAACCAGGACGTTCATGGGAATTCACACTGAGCCAGTTTACTTGTATTGTTATTCTGTTTATGCTTAGATTAGTTCCAGGGTGTAGAGACCACGGACCTCACACCCAGACTAGGGAACTGTATTATCATCTGTGTTATACTCCAGACTAGTTCCAGGGTGCTGAGACCACGGATCTCGCACCCAAGATTAGGGAACTGTATTATCATCTGTATTATACTCCAGACTAGTTCCAGGGTGCTGAGACCTCGCACTCAAGATTAGGGAACTGTATTATCATCTGTGTTATACTCCAGACTAGTTCCAGGGTGTACAGACCAAGGACCTCACACCCAGATTAGGCATTGTCTGATATCTGTTATGACTTTCTGCTTTCCTGACTATCCCTCTGATCACTGATTCGGTACCTCGCATATCTGATACTCAGTTGCCAAACCCTGCTTGCCTTGGATACCGAATCAGCCTTCTGTCTATGTACTTTATCTGACCGTGTGTTGCCGACCTGGCTTGCCCGACCTCGAGAGCTATCTCTCCCTTTAAGAGATAGACTCCAGATCAGACAGTGACATCCACCTTCAGGTGTTACTCACCTTCTGGTCTTTCCTACTTCCAGCCTGACTCCACCCCTTGGAGAGTCTCAGGCTGCTGGAAGGTTTCTGTGCAGTATCACTATACTGCCTTTGATCACCTGCGCTGCAAGTGCAGCACTCAAAGTATTACTGTTACACCAAACACTCACATACCATAGGTGTCCAGAGGTTAGCAATATATCTGTATTATCAGTGATTCTGCAGATCATCAATAATCAGGTATATATCTGCATTCTTGGTGATACTGCAGATCACCAATAATCAGATTCTCTCTGCGTGCTGACACCAATCGTTACAGAACGGCAGACCAAACCTAAATGGACGCACTCCACAGCCATCTTAATGCACTCACCATCTTGGTAGGAAATTTCATCCGAGTGCTAGACAATCACCAGACTCAAATCAACGCTTTGTTGGGGACTGTGCAAGTTTATCAGACGGCTGTGGACGCAGTGCGATCTCCTCCTAGCACAGACATACGCATGTCTGTACCTGAAAGGTTTTCTGGCCACAGATCTGACTTTCGGAACTTTAAAAACCGAGTGTTATCATACTTTGAGTTGAGACCTAATTCTTCAGGAACTGAAGCACAAAGAATTACATTTATCAAGACACTATTGTCAGGAGATTCCCAGACTTGGGCATATAATCTACAGCCAGGTGATAGCGCTTTGGCCTCGGTTGAGGCATTTTTTTAAAGCTATGGCTATAATTTATGATGACCCGGACATTGCCTCTACCGCTGAGCAGAAGCTCAAGACATTACGACAGGGCAAGGGTCCGGTGGAAAATTATGCAGCTGAGTTCAGGAAATGGGCAGTTTCAGCTAGATGGGACTCATTTGCACTTCTGGACTGTTTTTTATCAGGGTTGTCAGACGCGGTCTCTGATCTGATGTTGGGTCACCCCGAGCCGAAGTTTATTGATGAGACCATTTCAACAGCCATCAGAATTGATCGTCGCCTATGTTATCAGAGACAGACTCGGAGTAGGAACGATGTGAGATATGCTTCCTACACCGCGCCTCAACCTGATTCATTTCCATCTGATACATCACCACTTGACTTACCTCCACCAGAACCAATGCAGATTGGGCGATCAGAGTTGTCCCGGGTGGAGCAGAAGCGCAGCGAGACAGAACAGCCCTGTTTACACTGTGCAGAGCAGGGTCATAGAGTTCAGAGTTGTCCCAAACGTTTTTTTTCCTCTAGATGATAAACGTCTCCTTCTTCCTTGTACTATATCATGGAAGGATAAGACAGAGACCACTGAGGCCTTCGTTGATTCTGGCTCAGCGGCTAATTTTATGGATTATGAATTTGCTATGAAGTTGGGGATCCCGATCTCCCCACTAAAACAACAGATCCGGGTCACTGCAGTGGATGATTCTCCCCTGCAGAGTAACCACCCTCTCTCCCAGACCCCAGACATGGGGGTCACAAGAGGGGTGTTGCATAGAGAAAGTTTACCATTTTTTGTGTTACGAATGGCAACCTCCACGATCATTCTTGGCATGCCATGGTTACAAATTCACTCGCCTCAGATCATTTGGGCTACGGGTCAGCTAACAAGCTGGTCTGCCCATTGCTATCATCATTGTCTAGCGAAAGTAACCGTTGGGAAAACCAAAATTCACGTGGAAGGATTGCCAGATCAGTATTCAGAATTTGCGGACGTGTTTTGTACAAAGGCAGCGGATAAACTTCCTCCACACCGTCCTTTTGATTGCCCCATTGATCTTAGGTCTGGTTGTATGCCCCCTAGAGGTCATCTCTATAATTTATCTGGGCCAGAGAAATTGACCATGCAGGAATGCATCCGAGAGAACTTGGCTAAAGGTTTTATTCGCCCTTCTCGGTCCCCGGCAGGGGCCCGGTTCTTTTTTGTGAAAATGAAGGATTAAGGCCTCCGCCCATGCATTGATTATCGGGGCTTAAATAAAATTACAGTAAAAAATCGCTATCCCTTGCCTTTAATAGACGATTTGTTTACTCAGGTCACCAATGCTAAGATTTTCTCGAAACTAGATTTAAGGGGTGCATACAACCTTGTGCGGATCAGGGACAGTGATGAGTGGAAGACGGCCTTTAACACACCCGACGGGCACTACGAGTACCTGGTGATGCCCTTCGGGTTGTGTAATGCTCTGGCCGTCTTCCAAGAGCTAATTAACGAGGTCTTTAGAGAAGTTTTGGGCAGATTCGTCTTAGTCTACTTAGATGACATACTAATCTTCTCGTCCAACCTCTCAGAGCACAGAAAGCATGTTAAGTTTGTGTTACAAAAGCTGAGACAAAATATGCTGTACACTAAATTGGAGAAATGCATTTTTGAAGTACCCTCTGTTGCCTTTCTGGGGTACATAATTTCCACCTCTGGCCTTTCTATGGACCCTGGGAAAGTTTCAGCTGTTTTGGAGTGGCCCCAACCTGTGGGACTGAAGGCTCTCCAGAGGTTCCTGGGGTTCGCCAATTACTATAGGAGGTTTATAAAGGGGTACTCCACGGTGATCTCACCCCTCACCAGTCTTACTAAGAAAGGGGCAGAAACTCATCCCTGGTCCCCTGAGGCCCATGCTGCTTTCTCCACATTAAAGAAATTGTTCTGCACTGCACCCATTTTGAGACATCTCGACACCACTTTCCCCTTTATTGTGGAGGTCGATGCCTCAGAGGTAGGGGTAGGGGCTGTGCTGTCTCAGCGTTCTGGGCTGCAAGGGAGATTACATCCCTGTGCCTATTTTTCACGTAGTTTTTCACCCGCAGAGAAGAACTACGATATAGGCAATAGGGAACTTCTAGCCATTAAGTTGGCCTTTTAGAAATGGCGACATTGGCTAGAAGGCGCAGAACATACCATTACTGTCTACACTGACCACAAAAATTTGGAGTACATTGAGGACGCTAAGAGACTTAGCCCCCAACAGGCTCGGTGGTCGTTATTTTTCTTGAGATTCAGATTTGTAATCACGTATACCCCTGGTAGTAAGAACATCAAAGCTGATGCTTTGTCCAGATGCTTTGAGCCCGAGACAGCACAGCCCTCAGCCCCAGAAACCATTCTCCCTCAGAAAGTGGTTCTGGCCGCCACTGAGACCTGGAGGGACTGGACAGAAACTTTGAGTCTGTTCCAACAGGACATCCCATAGGGAAAGCCTGAAGGGGTCATGTTTGTGCCATTGCCTTTTCGGCTACAGATACTGCAGTTGTTCCATTCCCACAAGAATGCTGGGCATCCTGGGGCCACCAGAACTCAGGATCTCATTGCGAGATGTGCCTTGTGGCCGTCATTGGCAACTGACTGCAAAGAGTATGTAAGAGAATGTGCAGTGTGTGCTAGGAGCAAACCCTCCCATCAGGCACCTGTTGGGACATTGCAACCATTGCCAGTCCCGAGTGAGCCATGGACCCATCTGTCCATGGATTTTGTGGGCGAACTCCCCAGGTCTGAGGGCATGACGGTCATTTGGGTGGTAGTCGATCGTTTCAGCAAGATGGCCCATTTTGTTCCTCTGAAAGGACTCCCCTCAGCCCAGGAGTTGGCCGATCTTTTCATCCAACATATTTTCCGAATACATGGGATTCCGGAAAATATAGTGTCAGATCGGGGAGTCCAATTTGTTTCTAAATTTTGGAGGGCATTCTGCCATCAGTTAGACATGGAGCTATTGTTTTCATCAGGCTACCACCCACAGACCAATGGCCAGACCGAGAGAACCAATCAGTCTCTGGAACAGTTTCTAAGGTGCTATGTTGCAGATGTTCAGACCGACTGGGTCAAATTCCTGCCTTTTGCAGAATTTGCACACAACAATTTGAAAAGCTCCTCCTCAGGTTTCTCCCCATTCCAGGTGGTGACAGGAAGATCACCTAAGTTCACCCCATTGCCAGTGGCTACCACCTCGTTTCCAGCCCTGGAGGATTGGCAGAAGTCCTTAAAACAAGTTTGGGGAATGGTAGAAAAGAATTTGAGGAGGGCTTTTCAGAGTCAGAAGAAACAGGCTGATAAGAGACGTTCTATAGAGTGGGAATTCCTTCCAGGAGACTTGGTCTGGGTCTGCACACGGCATTTGTCCCTGAAGCAACTCTCTCCCAAGTTAGGTCCCAGATTTGTGGGTCCGTTTCCAGTGGCCAGGAAAATCAATAATGTCACTTATGCCATCGATCTCCCGACCAGCATGCGAGGTGTGAGATCGTTCCATGTGTCCTTGCTCAAGCCGGCAGTGCACGTGGATTCCGCTCCCCCCCCGCTGTGTTGATTGATGACCAACCTGAGTATGAAATTGAGAAGATTCTAGTCTCTCGGCTTGTGCAGAACTCCGTGCAGTATTTGGTGCACTAGAAGGGGTATGGCATTGAGGAGAGAACTTGGGTACCAGAATGTCACATGCACGCAGAGGACTTGAAAAGGGAGTTCCATAACTTGCATCCTAAAAAGCCGGGCAGGAGATGTCTGGAGTCCACTCCTCGAGGGGGGGGGGGGGGGTATTGTGAGAGAACACGGAAAAGCCGCCGCATGTGCTGCTGAAGAGGCGGCTGTGTCCGCGTCCAATGCGGCGGTTTGCACACGGAGGCGTGCGGCTGGTAACAGGACAGAACGCGGAAAAGCCGCCGCAGGTAACAATAGTGAGGCGGCTGGTTCCGCGTCCAGTGTGGCGGTTTGCACGCAGCAGCGTGGGTCTGGTGTGGCTGGGTCTGTTAGTGCACACAGGCTTAGAAATACACGCGTGCGCGCTGAGAGGCAGAACTCTTATACTGGGCAAGGAGAGGTCAGCTGATCACGCCGATCAGCTGACTCCAGAGCAGGATACTATTGGTTGATCAATTAGGGGTGGTGCCAGAGAGCACTACTCCATATATAGTTACTGCTGGCCAGTCTCAAGTTGCCTGCCGTTGCGATCACTACGTGGAAGCACTCAGACCTTAGTCAGATCCTCCAGTGTGTTTGAACCAGGATGTTCCTGGGAATTCACACTGAGCCAGTTTACTTGTATTGTTATTCTGTTTATGCTTAGATTAGTTCCAGGGTGTAGAGACCACGGACTTCACACCCAGACTAGGGAACTGTATTATCATCTGTGTTATACTCCAGACTAGTTCCAGGGTGCTGAGACCACGGACCTCGCACCCAAGATTAGGGAACTGTATTATCATCTGTGTTATACTCCAGACTAGTTCCAGGGTGTACAGACCAAGGACCTCACTCCCAGATTAGGCATTGTCTGATATCTGTTATGACTTTCTGCTTTCCTGACTATCCCTCTGATCACTGATTTGGTACCTCGCATATCTGATACTCAGTTGCCAAACCCTGCTTGCCTTGGATACCGAATCAGCCTTCTGTCTATGTACTTTATCTGACCGTGTGTTGCCGACCTGGCTTGCCCGACCTCAAGAGCTATCTCTCCCTTTAAGAGATAGACTCCAGATCAGACAGTGACATCCACCTTCAGGTGTCACTCACCTTCTGGTCTTTCCTACCTCCAGCCTGACTCCACCCCTTGGAGAGTCTCAGGCTGCTGGAAGGTTTCTGTGCAGTATCATTATACTGCCTTTGATCACCTGCGCTGCAAGTGCAGCACTCAAAGTATTACTGTTACACCAAACACTCACATACCATAGGTGTCCAGAGGTTAGCAATATATCAGTATTATTGGTGATTCTGCAGATCATCAATAATCAGGTATATATCTGCATTCTTGGTGATACTGCAGATCACCAATAATCAGATTCTCTCTGCGTGCTGACACCAATCGTTACAAAAACTGTCAAATTGACCATGGATTTCAGAAGGCACTCATCCACACTCAATACAGTCTCCATCAATAGCACAGTGGTCTCCAGGTTAAATAGCGTTTGGTTCCTAGATACTACCATCACCCATGATTTGAGATGGGGCATAAACACCACCATAACAAAAAAAGAAAGTTTAGCAGAGGCTGTCAATCTAGAGGCTAGTGGGGTGGAGCCACTGGGTGAGTAAACAAATTAGGAGATGAGGCAGTGAACTTTGCAAAATCCAAAGGCCAATTTACTGTACTAATACTCTTTGACCTTTCCTCTGCCTGTGTAATTGTGGATGATTCTCTGCTTCTCCAGACACTATCACTGGGTGTCATGGGCCTAGCACATTCTTGGATTAGCTCCTACCTGTCTGGATGATCTTTCACTCTCCAATGCCAACACTGACTCCTCTACAAGCATACTATCTGTTGGTGTACCACAAGACTTTGGTTGGTGTACCACAAGACAAAACTAGGACCTTTTCTTTTCTCCATCAATACTCATGGCCTGGGACAATTAATACACTGTTTTGGTTTCCAGTATCACCTCTAGGCTGATGACACTCAAATCTATTGCTCAGCTCTGACCTCTTTACACTATTATCTTAAGTCCCTGACTGTCTGTCTGCTGTTTCTGCATTCATGTCATCACATTACCTCAAACTTAACATGAACAAAGCAGAAATTGTGGCTTTTTCTCCATCTATCTCTGCACAACCCCCCCCCCCATAGTTACAAGTAATGTGTTTTTAATATGTCTTAACCTCCTGTTAGCCCAGCATTTAGAACCACAGCACACTTGTTGGAAAGACGACTTCTCTAAGACTATCTGATAGCAACTGAATGAATGTTAAGATTTATTAATTAACTAGCTGCACGCCCGGCGTTGCCCGGGTATGTATTTGGCTGGTGTTGGCCCCGCCCCCTTTTCCTAACCCTAACACACAATTACTTAATTACTTAATGACCAAGTTTGTGAGCATTGCGGCCTTTGGCATCAATAATTTGCATTAAAATAAAATTAATCTGATTGGCTGTAGCTCCACCCCTTTTCTGAATTTGAACCCAAATCACCCAATGGCCAAGTGTACCAGGTACAAGTGATTAACAGTGCAAGAGGCTTGTGCCATTAACAGTGCAAGAATGGCAGCAATTAAATATTCCCCTTAAAAATCAATAGGTGAATTTTGATTGGCTTTTGTATGCTGCACCCACCTTTCTGAATATTAATCCCAGTCACCCAGTGACTGACTGTGCAAAGTTTGAGAACCCTACCATTAACAGTGTAAGAATGGCTGCAGTTTACATTTTCCCAATGAAATTTGTATTTTTCTCCACCCACTGATTTCCTGACATTGTTCGGGTATGTATTTCGCTAATTGGCTGGTGTTGGCTCTGTCTATTTTTTCTAACCCTAACACACAGTTACTCAATGACCAAGTTTGTGCGCTTTGCAGTCTTTGGCATCAATAATTTGCATTGAGATTAAACAAATCTGATTGGCTGTTTGTGGCTCCACCCCTTTGTCTGAATTTGAACCCCAGTCACCCAATGACCAACTGTACCAGGTTTAAGGCTTGTGCCATTAACAGTGCAAGAATGGTAGCAATTACATATTCCCCTTGAAAATCAATAGGTGAATTTTGATTGGCTTTTGTAGGCTCCACCCACTTCTCTGAATATTAATCCCAGTCACCCAGTGACCAATTGTGCAAGGTTTGAGAACCCTACCATTAACAGTGTAAGAATTGCTGCAGTTTACATTTTCTCAGTCAAATTTACATTTGTCTCCGCCTACTGATGACCAAGCATTGCCCGATTATGTATTTTGCAGGTTCTGGCTGTGCCCACTTTTCCTAACCCTAACACACAATTAATCAGAATCAGAATCAGAATCAGAATCAGAATCAGTTTTATTTCGCCAAGTACAGCAAGAGCTGTAATCGGAATTATTTGTGGTACACATGGCATAGGCAGTGTAAAGACAGACAGAGAAAGACAGATACAAAACGCATACAATATACAAATACAAAAATAGGAATGCAGTGGTCAAGGACCGTTCTGGCCATATCACTGCTGTGCAGGGCAGTCAGGTAATAATAAGGTGCACTAAAAACGGCCACAGTCTCTTTCTGGATAAAGAACCAGGGCAGGCAGAGGCAGGAGTCGGCTGACCGACCCGGCAGTTAGAGATTCAGGCCGGGCCGGGGAAGGTTAGAGTTCAGTAGACGAACAGCCTGGGGGAAGAAGGTGTTTTTCCGCCTAGTAGTTTTGGATGGTAAAGTCCTGTAGCGGCGGCCCAATGGGAGGAGCCTGAAGTAGTGGCTGCCTGGATGGGAGGGGTCGCGGGAGATCATGGTTGCCCTCTTTCTCATCCTAGAAGAGTGGAGGAGATCAAGAGGAGGAAGAGGAGAGCCGATGATCTTCTCTGCGTCAGTTATGACTCTCTGCAGCTTGTGTTTGTCGCTTGCCGCTGCGCCTGCATACCAGACAATTACAGAGGAGCAGAGGATAGATTCTGTGGTGGCGGTATAGAAGCTGGTCAGCAGCTCCCTGGGCATGCCAAATCTCTTCAGTTGGCGCAGGAAGAACAACCGCTGCTGGGATTTCTTCTGAATTTTGGTGGTGTTAAGCCCCCATTTCAGGTTGTTAGTGAGAGTCGTGCCGAGGAAACGAACCGATGATACCTTAGAGACTTCTGTCCCTCCAATGAGGACAGGTGGGAGGGGGGGAGGGTTTCTCCTGAAGTCAACGACTAGTTCAACAGTCTTTGCTGTGTTGAGGACCAGGTTGTTGTCGCTGCACCATTTGCATATTCTCTCGACTTCACTGCGGTACTCGTGCTCCCCGTTGCTACCAATAAGGCCGATGATGGTGGTGTCGTCTGCAAACTTGATGACCTTCACAGAGTCAGCGGATGAGATGCAGTTGTTGGTATAGAGGGAGAACAGCAGAGGTGACAAAACACAGCCTTGTGGGGCCCCTGTATTTGTGGTCCGGACGCTGGAGTAGTAGTTGCCAAGCTTCACCTGTTGCGTTCTGTTTGTCAGGAAGTCCTTGATCCAAGCTCGGAGAGAAGGATCAATTCCGAGCTGCGTCAGATTGGTGATCAGGATGTCTGGGCAGATCGTGTTGAACGCTGAGCTAAAGTCTAGGAACAGGATCCTAGCATAGGAGGCGGGGCTGTCCAGGTGCTCAGTGATGTGGGCCATGCTGACATTGATGGCGTCCTCCACGGATCGGTTAGTCCTATAAGCAAATTGGAGTGGGTCTAAAAGGGAGTCCGTGGACCTCTTCAGGTGGGCAAGGACCAGCCGCTCGAGGAGCTTCATGATATTTGAGGTTAGGGCCACTGGTCGGAAGTTATTTAGCTCAGTACTGCCTGTTTTCTTTGGGACCGGTACAATTTTAGACCTCTTAAAACAGGAGGGGACTGTACCACCAGATAATGACTGCTTAAATAAGGAGGTGAGCACAGGGGCTAGCTGATCGGCACAGGTACGCAAGCAGATGGACGACACACCGTCAGGGCCGGAAGATTTCCTGGGGTTCAGCTTGCGGAGGTGCCGGAGTACCTCTGATTCCTGAACAGCACCCGGTGCCAGGGCGACAAGTTCACCCGAGGGGGGGGTCGGAGATGTTTGGCTCGCGGGCTGGTTGGGAGGTTTCTCGAACCTGCAGTAGAACTCGTTGAGCTCCTCCACCAGTCGGGGGCTAGGGGTCACCGTTTGGGGAGCCGGTTTGAAGTTCGTGGCTGCTCTCAGGCCCTTCCATACCTCCCGTGTGTTGGTCGACTGGAGGCAGAGCCCCAGCTTTTCGGCGTAGGCCCTTTTTGCCAGACGCAGTTCTCTTTTCAGGGCGTGCCTGGCCTCTCTGAATTCCTCTGAAGAGCCCGACCTGTGCGCTTCCTCTTTGCGTTTCCGAAGCCGGCGGAGCCTGTCGTTGAACCAGGGCTTGTCGTTGGGATAGACTCTGAAAGACTTCGACGGAATACACGCTTCTTCGCAGAAGCTAATGTAGGAGGTGACATTCTCGGCCCATTCGTCAAGGGTGGGTGCCTCCAGGGCCGACCAGTCGGTGGTTTCAAAGCAAGCTTGGAGCTCCAGTTTGGCGTCCTCTGTCCATTTCTTTGAGGTTTTGACGATGGACGATGGGATCAATTACTCAATGACCAAGTTTGTGAGCTTTGCGGTCTTTGGCATCAATAACTTTCATTAAAGTGAAACAAATCATATTGGCTGTTTGTTGCTCCACCCCCTTTTATAAAGTTAAACCCCAGTCACCCAATGATCAACTGTACCAGGTTTGAGGCTTGTGCCATTAACAGTGAAAGAATGGCAGCAATGAAATACTCCCCTGAAAAATCAATAGGTAATTTTTGATTGCCTTTTGTAGGCTCCACCCATTTTTCTGAATATTAACCCCAGTCACCCAGTAACCAACTGTGCAAAGTTTGAGAACCCTAACATTAACAGTGTAAGAATGGCTGCTGTTTACATTTTCCCAGTAAAATGTGTATTTGTCTCCACCCACTTATGACCCGGCATTGCCCGCTTATGTATTTTGCCGGTGTTGGCTGTGCCCACTTTTCTAACCCTAACGCACAATTAATCAATTACTCAATTACCAAGTTTGTGAGCTTTGCGGTGTTTGGCATCAATAATTTGCATTGGAATGAAACAAATCTAATTGGCTGTTTTTGGCTCCACCCCCTTTCTGAAATTGAACCCCAGTCACCCAATGATCTTCTGTACCAGGTGTGAGGCTTGTGCCATTACAGTGCAAGAATGGCAGCAATGTAAATATTCCCCTTGAAAATCAATAGGTTAATTTTGATTGGCTTTTATAGACTCCACCCACTTTTCTGAATATTAATCCCAGTCACCCAGTAACCAACTGTGCAAAGTTTGAGAACCCTACCATTAACAGTGTAATAATGGCTGCTGTTTACATTTTACAGTGACATTTGTATTTGTCTCCGCCCCCTTTTTGGTTATGGGAATAAAAAGTATCCTATATTTTATTCCAGGTAATGTACTATGTGTGTGCTAAATTTCATTCAAATCCGTTCAGCCATTTTTGCGTGATCGAGTAACAAACATCCAAACATCCAAACATCCAAATATCCAAACATCCAAACATCCAAACATCCAAACTTTCCCCTTTATTATATTAGTAGGATGTATTCACTGTATCTTGACACATTGGCATGGACACATTTTGTCCCAGTAAAAAAAAAAAAAAGTCAAACTTGGCGGGCTCACAAACAAATGCCTACCTAAAGGAAGAGACACCTCTGGATCCTAATGAGATTTCCCACGGCGTTCACTAGTCCCCCGTTGCTGCACATGGACTCTCCAACTGATCAGGGCTTTGCACCTCTTTTGGCATGAGTGCGGCCAAGTTGCAGCTGCGAAAGCATGGCCACTCCTGCACAGTAGCATGGAGATCCTCATACACGAGTAGCTTCGGCTTATTGCACAGGCGAGGCCATGTTCACACAGGCGCAGCATGGTCATGCTTGTGCCAGAAGAAGAGTGCAGCCCTGATTAGATTGCCAACAAGCCCTTGTCGGTAAACTTTGGATGATCCATAAGTGGCAATGGTGGACTGAAGGACACCATGAGACACATCATTAGGATCCAGAGACTTTCCTCTCCTCTGGTATATTTGTGATTTTGTTCCCGAGCTTCGACTCTCGTGTCGAATGTCGAATGCATGCCACTAAAACTTCCTATGTTTACTCTTCCCAACAACCTCAGTACTATAGAACTATTTTCCCAGCTGTCAAGTAATGTTTTAGATGGGGGGCGTGGCCATGACGGAGACCAGGGAGGACGTGTGAACCCTGAGCTCCAGCTTCGGTGGAGAAATAGCAGCTCAAATCATCACAGATCAGCACAACACAAGCATGACAGAGGAGATGGAGCTTGAGACAGACCCCTCCAAGAAGCGTAAATCATACAAGCCAAAGAAGCTCACAGACTTCTTCACAGAAAAGACACAGAGGGCAGCACGAGGTTATCAAGATGACGCTGGGAGACAGACACACGCAGCAGAGCACAGCCAATATGAAGGAGAGGAGAACCAGAGAAACAACATTCCACAGTCTGGTGAGTGCTCTCCCCCGATGACCTCCCTCCCTGCAGAGATCAATCAAGCTCAGTCCCCCTCTAATAGCCCAGCAAGACAGCGTCCACGCATTGAGAGCTCCGAGGAGCGTGCACAGGAGATAGGCCTAGTGCATCCAAATACATCACCCCCTACTGACATCCTGGCCTTCTCTGCATCAGAACAAGCAGCCTCCCAGACATTTATTAAGGAGATCTTGCTATCCTTCAGAGCAGACTTACTCTCCAGCTTCTCTAGCATGCAGGCTTCCTTACAACAAGAGATTGCTTCACTAGGCACAAGAGTGGATGCATCTGAATACAAAATATCTGACATAGTTAAAGAGCACAATGCTATGGTAGATGTAACTGAGCAGCACACTAAAGATATTGCCTGGCTTAAAACCAAATCATCTGATATGGAGGATCGCTCCAGGCGAAACAACATAAAACTGAGAGGCATACCAGAATCAGTTACCACTGGGGAGTTAAGAGGCTATGGCTTCAATTCATCAAGCATTACCGCATTCGGTAATGCTGAAAACAGCTGACTTAACGAAGCACTTTAGAAAATGTTAATTCATCAAAGCTGTTACCGAATGAGAAGCTGAAATGACACAGCAATGAGATAAATTACCGACATGTGCTCAACAAATGTTAATTCATCAAGGTTCCCACATTCGCTAACACATTTGGTGTTTATCTCAAGCTCTCCCCTGTCGTTACAGGCTTCGAAAGCCTTCTGTGTGAATGTTTTCATGATTAGCAGGAGCAGGCAGCCAATAGAAACAGCCCCTGTTCTCCTGCAAGTGCCGCTGATAGGTCACACAGGCTTCTCCACACAAGCTTTTCAGACCCCCCAAGCAGTGAGCAGAGAGAACGGGTCAAAATATATCCCCAGATTCCCTTCGGTGGTGTAACCCTTTCAGGCCCTGTTTGATAATGCAAAGATGCTGGTGGTGAAATCACCAAGCATGGCATTTGTAATGTCTCCAGGAAGTTCATCTACGTTGTGGCAAATAAATAAAATGTTAAGAAAGACTGATCGACAGATTCAGAGCAGCAGAGGCAGTATAAATAACAGTAACTATAACACCTTTACATCTAAAGGGATGTCTGGATGCCTTCTATTGTTATCAGCTTGTAACAACACACGGACATTCCAAGCTGCTCTGCACCACTCTGCAGTTATCGAACAGCCTTTGATGAATTGAAGCCTAGTAGTTCGGTAACTTAACGAACCTCTACCACACATGGGAAAATATTGATGAATTAGCACAGTGAAGTGTAAAATACCGAATGCGGTATTTTAAGGACTGGGGTTTTGTTATCGAACACCCTTTGATGAATTGAAGCCTATGTCACAAAATTTGCTAAGACTGTACTGCCTGATGTGTCACCTATAGAACTGACAATCGACAGAGTACATCGCCTGCCAAAACCCTCTCACCTCCCGGATCATATTCCCAGGGATGTAATAGCTAGATTCCTCTTCTTTCAAACCAAAGATGAACTTTTAGCAGCTCTCAGGAAACCTGACCAACTCCCAGAACCCTACTCTAAGATCCAGCTGTTTAACGACCTCTCCCAGGCCACACTACAGCAGAGGAGAAGTCTGCAACCGTTCTCCAAAGCTCTGAGAGATGCACAAATACCATACAAGTGGGGATTCCCAACTAAACTTATATTTTCCTACCTCAATAAACAACATGTGATTATCTCTCACACAGAAGGTACAGCTCTCCTTAAGAAACTGCAAATCCGCATCCCGGAAACCAGCAAGTGACTTATCGCTAAATTTCACAACTCCATCTCCTACTTAAAACAGCAATAGATCTGTATACCACGGATATTCACCACCGAGCACGGCCATTTTGATGACACCCATTCCTGATATAGGGAACATTATCTTTCTTGCAATATACGCTATTGCACTACACCCCAAGATGAAGTGTAGAATCGTGGACTCATATTCCACACTACCTAGTTTGTTTTGTTTTATATTTATGTGGTTATTGTTAAGTTTTTGTTCATGTATGACTCACTCTCCCATCCTCAAGAATGTAACGATTAATGCACTACTTTACTTATCTATATACTCTATAAGGGTGATTTGCAAAGTGAATCTCTACACACTAATTATTATCTATGGCTAACCCAGTTAATACTATTAAACTAACTTCACTCAACGCTCGAGGTTTAAACTCCCCCTTTAAAAGAAAACTTCTCTGCTCGGATGCCCGCTCCAAACGATCTGACATTCTCTTAGTGCAAGAGACACATTTATTAAATAGTGACACAAAGTACTGCACAAACCCTAACTTTCCCCTGATTTACCACAGCACCTTTACCAAAAGGAAAAGAGGAGTCCTATTAGCATTCCACAAAAATCTCAAACTAACAACTACCTCTATGGAAATAGACAACGGAGGTAGATTCATCATTTTTGTAGGTCACATTAACAACCATCCACTAACCATTGTGGCCTTATATGCCCCCAATATAGCACAACTCCAGAAATTGATGACAAAGGTAAACAAAATCAAATCTGGCCACCTCATACTAGGAGGCGACTTTAATGCATGCGTTTCAAATATAGACTCCTCCTCCAGCAGGAAATCCCTTTTACCACTCTTAGAGAAAACCTAAAGATGGAATGATATTTTCGATCCCTGGCGAGTATCGCATACCACTGATAAAGAGTATACACATTTCTCTATTGTGCACAAATCACACTCCCGAATAGACTACTTTCTGACAGATAGATTCCTACTACAGGAAGTGATAACCACATCCATAGATTGCATTACCTGGTCAGATCATGCCCCTATACATATGGTTATTAAAGACACCCTAAACCCACCTAGACCTAAAACCTGGAAAATGAATCAAGCGATCTTAACAGATCCCAATCTTATTCCCACATACTCAAAATCAATTCAAAACTTCTTTGATATAAATTCCACTCCTGACGTCGGTGAACAAATGATATGGTCAGCTCACAAAGCTTATATGCGCGGTCTCTGTATTAAATTCAGTGCAAGACAAAAAAAAGAGAGAGACAAAAAATATAATGACCTCATACAACGTATACATGACCTTGAGAGACTCCACAGGCAGAATAATGACAGTGCTACTTATAAACAACTATTTCTATTACGACAAGAACTCTGCGATCTACTATTGTACAAATATGAGTATAATTTGCAAAGAGCTAAAACTAACTACTACTCACAAAGTAACAAAGCAGGGAAATTTCTTGTGAATATGATAAAAGCAAGACAGATTAAATCCGCAATACATGCAATTACTCACCCTAAAACCAAAGAAAAAATCATAAATCCTAAAGATATTGCAAACGCCTTTAAAGACTACTACACACAATTGTACAACCTACAAACAGACTCACAAACGGCCCAACCATCACCTATCTCCATTGACAATTATCTATCCTCTATTGACCTACCCACCCTCTCACAATCCCAACTAACAGACCTCAACAGACCCTTTACAGAAGGAGAAGACCAGACAAAGACCACACATGTACAACCAACTACAGACCGATATCTTTGCTCAACACTGATATTAAATTATACGCAAAAATAATAGCAAGACGCCTTATGGAAATCACCCCTATACTACTAAAAACAGACCAAGTAGGCTTCACTAGGGGAAGACAAGCGCCTGATGGCACCAGGCGGATGATGAATATTTTACGTCACATTGAGCTCTGTCGAACGCCTTCTCTGCTCCTTACATTGGATGCCGAGAAGGCGTTCGACAGAGTCCACTGGGGTTTTTTAAGGGCAACTCTAGTTAAATTTGGCCTACAAGGCCCCATACTGACAGCTATAATGGCGCTATACAATAACCCATCGGCTAGAGTTAATGCCACAGGCTTCCTATCTGACTACTTTAGTATAACCAACGGTACAAGACAAGGCTGCCCGCTCTCACCAATAATATTTGTACTACTCATGGAAACCCTAGCACAAAGAATTAGACAGTCACCAAACATTCAAGGTATTACAATTGGCAAGGATCAACACATTATCAGCCTATTTGCAGATGATGTGGCTTTAGTACTTACAAACCCCTTACATTCCCTGACACACCTTACCAAAGAACTACAAGAATTTTCCAATGCTTCCTACTACAAGCTCAACCAGCATAAATCCTATGTTCTTGGCCTCAACTTGCCCCCAAATATTAAAACTGCCATCCAAAAAAAGTTTACATTTCCATGGGCAGACTTGGCTGTACAGTACCTGGGTATACAATTGACAACAAGAGCATCTGACTTATTCCAATACAACTTTATACCTCTATTGGAAAAGGTCAAAAAAGAGTGTTCGACTTTGAAAAAATTCTACCTCTCATGGTCAGGCAAGTTATCAGCCTTTAAGATGTTTTTATTACCAAATATCCTTTACCTATTTCGCACAATCGCAATACCTATCAAAAATACGTACTTTAAAGACCTCCAAAAAACTATCAATCACTTTATTTGGAATGGGAAGAAATCTCGTATATCACATTCCATCTTAATCCTGCCAAAGAAAATGGGTGGGATTGGCCTCCCTGATATAAAAGCCTATTATTATGCATGCAATTTAGAACCTGTTAACTCCTGGTGGACGAACTCTGAAGGGAAAAAATGGGTATCTATGGAAGGTAAACTGCTTAAAAATGAACTGAGAGATGTGCTCTCTAGCATAATCCTAGGACATGGACCACCTAAAACAAACTTTCTAACGATTCAATCCACATTACTAGCATGGGAGTATTACCTCAAACACCCACCGCATGATGAGATCTGTGTAAAACCCAAAATTTACATATCCACAATGCAAATCCTAATTCAAGGCATTAATATTGCTGAGGTAGAAGATTCTGGGATCTCGACCTTAAATGAGCTCTATTCAAATTCATTATCAAAACCTTCTCTGAAATACTAACTGAATACAATATTTCTACCAAGGCAAGATTCACATGCTATAAACTAATCAGCTTCTTAAGATCTAAGCAAATCTCTATACCAGAGTTGAATAGTGGAATTGTAACTATGCTAAACACAAAAAAAGCAATACAAGGCTCCATAACAATTTGGTACAACGATCTAATCGCACCTTCTGTTTCTCCTCTTAATAAATATGCACAAGTTTGGTCATACGACCTATCCTCACAAATTGACAGTGCACAAATAGTCTCTGCTATCAGATCAGTTACTAAGCTTTCTAAATGCAATACCCACTGGGAACTATTTATTAAGATAATTACCAGATGGCACCTAACACCCAGGAAAATAGCGCAATTCAACCCCACCCTATCCCCAAAATGCTGGAAATGCGCTACACAGGTAGGCACATTAGTCCACATGTTTTGGGATTGTCCCTCAAGTAAAATGCTATGGTGTGCCGTAGAATCATATATTAAGCAAACCATTGCCCCTAATTTTCTACTTACACCACGTATGGCACTCCTACATTTAGACTACAAAGAAATAGACCCCATACACAAATCCCAGATATGTCATCTGATATTAACTGCACAATCTATGATTACTAAAAACTGGAAATCTGCTGAGCCTCTCTTATTTTCCAATCTCCTTAGCACATACAAGCAAAATATGAGGATGGAAACACGCTTAAGGTCGAGATTACTAGAATTTAACAGAACACCCAGTAAAAATGCCTTTAATTAAGATAAATCAATGTAGCCATATACATGTAATCGGATGTACAGCTAAGTGTTCTCTAATCATAAAATGAGTGAGTCACCTGTTCACCTGTTTATATGTTACCTAGTTTTTGTTGCTATAATCTACTAGTATGATTAGTTATAAGGTTGAAAACAACTCAAATCACCTTTAAATATCACTTCAGCCTCATTAGATTGTAAACATCGGCCTGCTAAAACTTGTCCATCATAACAATTGGTAGATCGCCTGATCACCGCTCCAATTGTCCAGTTCAGCTGGGCGCCTGGTCTAATCAACCAGCCTTATAGGTTTGTGGTTGCTCTGAGATAAGGTAAACCCGGCAATAAGCCGATATTACACCTACTCCATCTACTCCAAATTTGCTTACTCTAGGAACGCATGTTAACTATCTCACTGCAATGTAGAATTATCCTCAACTGTATGCTGTATGTTAACAAATGTTTTCAATTCCATTCTCTGTATTATTTCTTCTGAAAATATAATAAAAATACATTGTTGGAAAAAAAAAAGTAATGTTTTAGATAATCTTACCTTCACTTTGCTAGCTGTGTCGTAGTTACAAACACTGAGACAATGCTGGGTTAATAATACAAATAGAGATAGAAAAAAAAAGAAAAAAAAAAAACTTGAAGAGCAGTAAGTAGCAGTGGGGATGCAATATGAAGTCAGAGTGATCATCAGAGCATTTGGCCATGAGAAGAAGACCTAAAGTCTTTACTTTTTCTAGGAGTCCAGTGGGGAGACCAACAGCTCTCAGCTTGCAAAGACATATGAGATCTTTTCAAATTCAAATTACTTTTTGTTTTGTTTAGAAAGAACAAAAATAACAATGACTTACGTAGAACACAGATTGGTGGGCTTACATATATCTTTTTCATGAGTGGTGGTCTTATGATTGACTCTAATGATACTACTGTGAGCAGAGATCAATCCTGCTATAAGGACATCTCCTTCTTTATGATATTCATACTCAAACAAAGGCTTTAGGGCTTCTATTCTGCAAGAAAAGGGCGAAGTCAGGCTTCTCACTGCTCCAAAGTATGTGGCAGGGAGAGAAAGAGTCAGCAGAGTAACTGCAGAGTGTAGAGGAATCCAGCTCATGTCACCCAGTAGATACTGTCACACCACTTGTCACTGGCAGCTCTGCACATCCTCAGCACAGGATGGGGACACACAGTCACCAGCACCTTATATACATTATCTCTCACTGATTTACATCTACAGGCTCAGCTGCAGAACAAAGTACCGATATAATAATACTAGAAATTTTGAAAAAAAAAAAAATCTCAATATACAGAGACTAATTTAACATCATGTTTTCTCTCAGATTCTGCAACTAGCTCAATTCTAATTATTTTAAAAAATCTTAATAATGTTAAATAATCATACTCAATGCCAAGCCACTGCAGCTAAAGCGAACAAAATTTTGGGATGCATTAAAAGGGAAATAAAAACTCGAGATGCTAGCATAACATTGCCCCTGTTTAACTCTCTAGTAAGGCCACATCTGGAATATGGAATTCAGTTCTGGGCACCACATTACAAAAAAGATATTGCAGTTTTAGAGCAGGTGCAGAGACGAGCTACAAAATTGATACATGGGATGGAAGGTCTCGCTTACCAAGAAAGGTTAGATAAACTGGGTTATTTTAGTCTAGAGAAAAGACGCCTTAGAGGAGATCTAATTAACATGTATAAATACATCAGAGGGCAATATAATAGCTTGGCGGATGAGCTTTTTGTCCCTAGGCCTTCTCAAAGGACTAGAGGACATGATCTGCGCATGGAGGAAAAACGTTTTAGCCATTTATTTAGGAAAGGGTTCTTTACAGTAAGAGTGATTAAGATGTGGAATGCATTGCCACAGGAAGTCGTTATGACAAACTCTATACCTGCATTTAAAGGGGGCTTAGATGCTTTCCTTGCGTTGAAAGACATCCATGGCTACAATTACTAGGTAATGCCTAATGATGTTGATCCAGGGATTTTATCTGATTGCCATCTGGAGTCAGAAAGGAATTTTTCCCCTTAGGGGCTAATTGGACCATGTCTTGTGGGGTTTTTTTCGCCTTCCTCTGGATCAACAGGGGTATGTGGGGGACGGGCTGGAGTTGTACTTTGTACTGGTTGAACTCGATGGACGTATGTCTTTTTTCAACCAAAATAACTATGTAACTATGTAAATGTCATTCTTACATATTGCATAAAAAGGAACTTATCACTTTTTCCACCGGTGAATAAGTATTTCACTTTTGTGATTGATATGGGTCTAAGCTCAATTATCCCTGAAGTAGGGTTAAAAATAATAACCAAAGCCCACGGTGGGCTAGATTACCAAACCACTTAACGACCGTCTAACGCCGATAGGCGGCGGCTGGTCGTAGGTGGGTTTCTATGGAAACGTTTCCTGTCAGTTCATTGTAAACACCCGGGGAAGAAATCCACGGTGTTTACAGCGTACGGCGCTGCTGTCGCAGAAGCGCCGTAAAGGAGATCGGCGATCCCCGGCCTCTGATTGGCCGGGGATCACCAGCATCTGATAGGCTGAAGCCTATCAGAGGCGGTACAGGACGGATTGCTGACCTGTACCGCCTGTAGAGAGTAGGGGAGGGAGGGAAGGAGAGGGAGGGCGGAATAGCGCTGCGAAGGGGGGCTTTGAGGAGCCCCCCCCGCAAGGCACAAACAGGCAGCGGCGATCAGACCCCCCCCCTAGTGGGGAAAAAAGGGGGGGAAGACTGATCGCCCTGCCTGCAACGTGATCTGTGCTGGGGGCTGAAGAGCCCACCCAGTACAGCGCATATGCAAATCCCCTGGTCGTTAAGTGGTGGTTAAGAAGTATTCTGGCAGTGCTCATTTCATCTCTCTGGTTGTCTTCAAAATCAACAGAATCCTTGAGTCAAATATGCATGGCCTAGGCCTAAATCTGTGTTACTTTACGGAGAGGACTTTATTTTTGCAAAAAAGACAATTTTGTGGTACAAAAACTTTTTTAGAAAAACTTTATTAACACATATAGCAAAAATAGCAAAAAACTTTAAAACGGTTTCTTCAATTCCACATTATCAGTCTTCATACAATCAGCAGTATATCAAAACAGCAATAGCTAGGACTGCCAAGTACTATATTCTGACTTGGCTTGATGATTAGTTGGGACCTTTAATAGGTGTGTGTTTTAGAGGCAACGAAACATGTTCGTTTCAGGCTTTTTTACATGATATATATGCCCTTCATCAGGCCGTAATACACAGTTCTAAAAAAATAAACACTCAAAAATATACATTAAAATCACAGTTCTGTTCAAACATCCCACATGGATTCTACAGATATAAAGAAAAATATATCATAAACCACACTGGGACATATCAGAAATGCATGCATACATAGATGCATAATGTAAATTGCTAATTGAGAGCACCATACAAAAAGAGTAGTGGCACTACATAGGAACGTGCACAAATTCACACATTGGCTATATTCCAATAAGTATATAATGATTGAGTCAAATTAATACAACAGGACCCATAGGGGTAATATTGGATCCACCTGGCACAACAGAGAGGTGCATATCCCCAGGCACTACACACTAAGGCACTGTCAGAAAGAAGGATTGCCGTATATTAAGCCACACAGTTGTACAGATGCATCTCCACATAGATGATTCAATTCCCTAGAAGAAACAAAAAAACAAAAAACAGATGATCAATGGTAGTACAACACTTCAAAAAACACCTATTGGGGTCTATAGTTAATGTTTAGTCCAGCCGGAATCAGCGTTGGTACAAATCTGATCCAACGGGCCTCCTTATATAGCAGAATGGATTCTCTATCACCTCCCCGTCTGGGGGGGAGGGGGGTACTATATCCAGGACACAGAATCTCAGCTGATTTGCCGAGTGACCCATTTCCACAAAATGTTGGGCCACAGGGGAGTCAATTTGGGAGGGGTCAAGGCCCCGTCTAATTGCTATATTGATCTTAGACTTATGTTCAACAATCCGCTCCTTGACTGTCCTAGTGGTCTCCCCGATATACATTTTGCCACAAGGGCCCTTAATACCATACACAACAAAATCCATGTCGCATGTGGCATAGTGTGAACGTTTTATCGGGAACCCCTTCATGGGGTGATTAATACTTTTCCCCTTTAATACTAACTGGCAGCGGGAGCAGTGCATAAAAAGGAACTTATCACTTTTTCCACTGGTGAATAAGTACTTTCACTTTTCTGATTGATATGGATCTAAGCTCAAGTATCCCTGAGGTAGGGTTAAAAATAATAACCAAAGCCCACGGTGGGCTAGATTACCATTTAAGAAGTATTCTGGCAGTGCTCATTTCATCTCTCTGGTTGTCTTCATATTCAGCAGAATCCTCCAGTCAAACATGTATGGCCTAGGCCTAAATCTGGCCGTGATGTACATAGAGATATTGAAGGCCGCACAAGCATCCAATAAGGCAGTGGAGGAGACATAGGTGCTGTATTACCTGTGCCTCCAGAGGTCAGAGGTATCTTGTACACAAAAGGATGTAAAAGGATCCGGGCACCAGTTGCAGTTTCAAAAAGTCACCAATTTATTCAGCTCCTCCAACCTTCCCTGTACATGCATATAAAAATAGCCTTACAGCTGTTTCACAGGTAAAACACCTGCTTCCTCAGAGGCAAAAATGGATACGTGTGTGCCCTTTGTGATGAGAAGCGGCACAACTCTTCTAGGACCATCTTAATTTTGGTATATGAGTGCAGCACTGGAAGATAACTCGCCTCCTTCCACGTTCCAGCATGCGTTTTACCGCTCATCACTTCCTGAAATGCCACCCACTGTACTGTACAGTGGATGGCATTGCAGGAAGTGACAAATGGTGGAACGCATGCTGGAATGCGGAAGGAGGTGAGTCTTTGCTTCGCCTACTACACTGTGGTAATAGCTGGAGAGGGAGAGCGGACGGGAGACCCAGGTGAGGGAGCGGGGTCTCACCTCCCCTCCCCAGCGACATGCCCACTGACCCCCTTCCTGGCTGCTACCCCCTCCAGGCTACCTATACTGGGACAATTATACTACCCACACATCTTCACAAGTTTGCAAAAAGTCTAGAATTGTCCCTGACAGCAATCACAGGTCCAGGAGCCAATTAAAATTCTGCTGTCATAGTGATGGGAGATCAAGTGAGCTTCAGCAATGAGAGAGTGGTGTGATTGTTGGTAATGGCGGGAGCGTATGGCACAGAAATTGAAATCTGTGCCCTGGCAGGATAACAGGTCCCAAACAGGATATATATTTCAATCATCAACGTCCGGAAATGGCTTTAATTATCACAACTTCAGCTGTAAAAAGAGAGAACACAATGTAACATTTTATTTAATTTAATATTAGAGTCTCAACAAACAATATCCACACCACCATGAGCTACTGTTTTTTACAGGTTTATTTCCTGCTACATATCTCTTTTTTGGTGTTCAGCTCCGGTTTGAGAAGCATAATATAACATTTTGGGAAAAATATACAGGCTAATATTCCAGCACTTGAGGTCAGGATGGCGAATACCTCCACAGCCACCATGTATTTCCCTCGGGTGCTCAGATAGGCCGGGATCATGGCAATCCAGACACTGCAGAACACCAGCATGCTGAATGTGATGTACTTGGCCTCATTAAAGCTGTCCGGTAATGTCCTCACCATGAAAGCCAGAAGAAAACTCACAGCTGCCAGAAACCCCATATAACCCAACACAGAGTAGAAGCCAATCACTGACCCCTCATTACACTGAACAATGATCTTACCAGGATAAGAGTGCATGTCATACTCCTGATAGGGAGGAGATACTGATAGCCAAATAACACAAATCAGAACTTGGCCAAAAGAACAAATCAAGACTAAAAAGTTGGAAACCTTGACTCCTGCCCATTTTCTCCAGTAGCTGCCAGGTTTGGTGGCTTTGAAGGCAATGCAGACGGTGACAGTCTTGGCTAGGACTGAAGCGACAGCAATGGAGAAGAAGACGCCAAAAGACACTTGTCTCAACATGCAGGTTATATCCACAGGACGTCCGAGGAACAAGAAGACACAGAGAAAGCTCAGAAAGTTGGAAGTCAGGAGAATGAAGCTCACTGTCCGGTTATTGGCTTTCACAATTGGAGTGTCCCAGTAATAAATAAAGTTTCCTAATACAAATAATGTTATGGCCAAAAGCATTACAGAGGCACACAAAAATATTAACGACAGAACATCATTGTCATAGGACAGATATTCATATATTTTGGAAACACAGTTCACTTTCTTCTCATCAGGCCACTCTTTTTCGGGACATTTGAAGCAGCTCTCACTATCTACAATGAAAATCAGAAATATGATCAACCATTTATATTGTGTATTGGTTTTATTAGGTGTCTGATAGAGCTATGGCTAGGGTCATCAAAAAATAATCAAAAATAGGTCCAGCAGCGCTAGTAAAATAAATACATATAATGGGTGGCACTAGAAAGGCACTGTCTCCCATGAATGACTTTATTTCCCATTCTGGAAGATAATATTCAGTTTATTCACTTATTATGAATATTAGAGAGATTTGTGCCTTGACTTTCTAAAACGAAGGCCCTGTTCACAGTGCTCACTTGCTCTGCAGAATATTTCTGCATGTCAACTCACTGTCCATACAACTTTATGGGCCTGTTCACAGTACTGCACTATAACTGATGACAGTATTTTCACTTGCTGCATGAAGGCTCTGTACTAAAGTGAACCTCCAGACTAAAACGCTACTCAGCAGCACTGAAAAGGCTTGGTGTTTCTTTAACAGTTTCACAGCATCAGAAGTTTGTTTTTCTTAACCAAGCCTGCACAGAAGAAAACTGCCCGGGCATTTTTCCCCTGATGCTGTGCAAAGCATGATGGGATTTCTGATGTTTTTATTCTCGTTTTGCTATTTTGGTGCAATTTTTTTTTATTTTTTGAATTTGAGATTTGAAGCCTAGCGTGCACAGTTGGGAGGGGTGATCAGGACACAGGACAGTTGGAACTGTGTCTCATGCTCCCTAACACCTCCTTACAACAAAAAAGATGGCTACCCCCATGAAAAAGATGGCTGCCCCCATGAAATCACAAGCATTTGCCTGTTCTTTTAAAACAGGGTGGGTAAGAGATTATATTACCTATCTATTTTAGTTAACATAACTAATGTAACTTAATGACAGTATGTTTGTTTAGGCTGAAGTTCCCCTTTAAAGTCTATGTCCAGCCTCCATTGCCGTTCACACTCATAAAACACATTATAACACATGTGTTATGCAACAGACCACTGTGAACCTAGCCTGAACAATGCTGAAAAAAAAGAGAAGATGCAAAATACAAAATCAAAATCAAAAATTAAGAAGGTGAAGGGAAGAAAATGGTAAGGAGGATGGCATACCTATATATTTTTGTTCAAATTCAGAAAAAAAAATTATACATATATATATATATATACTAGCTGATGACCCGGCATTTCCCGGGTATGTATTTGGCTAGTGTTGGCTCCGCCCACTTTTTCTAACCCTAACACACAATTACTCAATGACCTAGTTTGTGAGCTTTGCGGTATCTGGCATCAGTAATTTGCATTGAAATGAAAAAAATCTGATTGGCTGTGGCTCCACCCTCTTTTCTGAAATTGAACCCCAGTCACCCAATGCCCAACTGTACCAGGTTTGAGGCTTGTGTCCTTAACAGTGCAAGAATGGCAGCAATTAAATATTCCCCTTGAAAAGCAAAAAATAATTTGGATTGACTTTTTAGGCTCCACCCAGTTTTCTGAATATTAATGCCAGTCACCCAGTGACCAACTGTGCAAAGTTTGAGAACCCTGCCATTAACAGTGTAAGAATGGCTGCAGTTTACATTTTCCCAGTAAAATTTGTATTTGTCTCCGCCCACTTATGACCCGGCGTTGCCCGCTTATGTATTTGCCTGGTGTTGGCTGCACCTACTTTTTGTAACCCTAACAAACAACCAATTACTCAATGACCAAGTTTGTGAGCTCTGCGGTCTTTGACATCAATAATTTGCATTCGAATGAAACAAATCTGATTGGCTGTTTATTATTATTATTATTATTGACTAGCTGATTGCCCGGCATTGCCCGGGTATGTATCTGGCTGGTGTCGGCTCCACCCACTTTTTCTAACCCTAACACACAATTACTCAATGACCAAGTTTGTGAGCTTTGCCGTCTTTGGTATCAATAATTTGCATTGAAATGAAAAAATCTGATTGGCTGTTTTTGAACCCCAGTCATCCAATAACCAACTGTACCAGGTTTGAGGCCTGTGCCATTAACAGTGCAAAAATAGTAGCAATTAAATATTCCCCTTGAAAAGCAATAGGTGAAGTTTGATTCACTTTTGTAGGCTCCTCCCACTTTTCTGAATATTAATCCCAGTCACCCAGTGACCAACTGTGCAAAGTTTAAAAACCCTGCCATTAACACTGTAGGAATGGCTGCAGTTTACATTTTCCCAGTGAAATTTGTATTTGTCTCCACCCACTGATGACCCAGCATTGCCCGGGTATGTATTCGGCTGGTGTTGCCTCCACCCACTTTCTAACCCTAACGCATAAACACTCAATGACCAAGTTTGTGAGCTGTGGGGTCCTTGGCAACAATAATTTGTATATTCCCATAGAAATTAAACAAATCAGATTGGCTGTTTGTGGCTTCACCCCCTCTCCAGCATTTGAACCCCAGTCACCCAATGACCAACTGTAGCAGGTTTGAGGCATCTGCTATTAACAGTGTAAAAATAGCAGCAATTTAAATATTCCACTTGAAAATCAACAGGTGAATTGTGATTGGCTATTATAGGCTCCACCCACTTCCCTGAATATTAATCTTAGTCACTCAGTGACCATCTGGGCAAAGTTTGGGAACCCTGCCATAAACAGCGTAAGAAGGGCTGCAGTTTACACTTTCCCAGTGAAATTTGTTTTTGGCTCCGCCCACTTTTTGTAACCTGGACACAAAGTCACTACTCAATGACCAAGTTTGTGAGCTTTGGGGTCCTTGGCATCAATAATTTGTATTTTCCCATGAAATGAAACAAATCTGATTCACTGTTTGTGGCTCTGTCCCCTTTTCTGAATTTGAACCCCAGTGACCCAATGACCAACTGTACCAGGTTTGAGGCTTGTGCCATTAACAGGGCAAGAATGGCAGCAATTTTAATATTCTCCTTGAAAAGCTACATGTGATTTTTGATTGGCATTTTTAGGCTCCACCCACTTTTGTGAATATTTATCCCAGTCATTCAGAGAACCCTGTCATTAAAAGTGAAAAAGGTCTGCAGTTTACAATTTCCCAGAAAAATCTGTTTTAACTCCACCCAGTTTTTGTAACCTGGACACACAGTCACTACTCAATGACCAAGTTTGTGAGCTTTTGGGTTCCTGGCGTCAAAATTGTGCTAATGGAAGCAGTTTATCCAGCAAAGAAATCTGGCTGTTTTTAGCTCAGCCCCTTTACTAGTGGTGCTCAAATACCCCTTTTTAAAATTCGAGTTTGGTCGAATTCGAATAGTAAATTATTCGAGGTCAGTCGAATATTCGAGTCGAATAATTTTTACTATTCGATTCGACCTCGGACTTCGAGCTCACTATTCGAGTCGGTATTCGAGCTCACTATTCGAATTGGCCTTAAATAGCTTCCAACACTTGTTTTGAGGGTGAATGATGCAAGAAACATCTTTTTTTCCAAGTAACAACAGCAAGTGATTATGTGGGGATGTTCCTTTAAAAAAAAATGTGGAAAGAGAAGTTGTGTCCTTAATTTTGTTCAGTAGTGTTACTGTATATACTTGTTCTTCTTCTTCTTTATCTTTTTTCTTCTTCTTCTAGATCTTCTTCTTCTATATCTTCTTCTTCTTCTTCTATATTGTCTTCTTCTTCTTCTTCTTCTTCTTCATCATCATCTTCTTCTTCTTCTTCATCATCTTCTTCTTCTTCTTCTTCATCATCTTCTTCTTCTTCATCATCATCTTCTTCTTCATCTTCATCTTCTTTATCTTCTTCTTCTTCTTCATCTTCATCTTTTTCATCTTCTTCTTCTTCATCTTCTTCTTCTTCTTCATCTTCTTCTTCTTCTTCTTCATCTTCTTCTTCTTCTTCTTCTTCTTCTTCATCTTCTTCTTCTTCTTCTTCTTCTTCATCTTCTTCATCATCTTCTTCATCTTCTTCTTCTTCTTCTTCATCTTCTTCTTCTTCTTCATCTTCTTCTTCTTCTTCATCTTCTTCATCTTCTTCATCTTCTTCTTCTTTTTCATCTTCTTCTTCATCATCTTCTTCATCTTCTTCTTCATCTTCTTCTTTATCTTCATCTTCTCCTTCTCCTTCTTTTTCAATATCGTCTTCTTCTTCTTCACGTATTTCTCTTTTCAATTTTTTTTTTAAAGAAATGCAGCTATTTTTGAGCGTAACAAATAGCTGGTGGGCGCACGCATGTTGGAAGCGCCATTGTATGTGCTCCCTGGCAGTGGAAACACAAAGACAGCAGGAGGTAAATTCAGCAGCAGGAGGAGGAGGATGAGTGTGTGGCAGCAGGCAGTCAATGAGGCAGGCAGCTCGCCGTGACATAATAGCCCTGGTACCTAGCGGTGATACCAGGGCTGTAAATAAACACAACAGGAGGTCCCAGACAGCGGTCGTGCAGCCCACATTGTGTCCAATACACAACTGGGACAACACAGTTTTCAACCCGGGCACCTCAGAAAAATTAAACCTTTTTTTTTTTTTTAATGGTTTGTTTGGTTTTGGTTTTGCAACCAATATAGCTATTGTTTGACGTAATAGCTGGTGGCAGAGTGGCAGCAGAAGGTAATTCTGTGTACCCTGGCAGTGGGAAACACAGACAGACAGCAACAGCAGCAGGAGGAATGGAGGAGTAATGTGAGCAGCTATTGTTTGACGTAATAGCTGGTGGCAGAGTGGCAGCAGAAGGTAAATCATCTGTGTAGTGTACCCTGGCAGTGGGAAACACAGACAGACAGCAGCAGCAGCAGCAGGAGGAGGTATGGAGGAGTAGTGTGAGTGTGGCAGCAGGTAGGCAGCGTGACATAATAGCCCTGGTACCTAGCGGTGATACCAGGGCTGTAAATAAACACAACAGGAGGTCCCAGACAGCGGTCGTGCAGCCCACATTGTGTCCAATACACAACTGGGACAACACAGTTTTCAACCCGGGCACCTCAGAAAAATTAAACCTTTTTTTTTTTTTTAATGGTTTGTTTGGTTTTGGTTTTGCAACCAATATAGCTATTGTTTGACGTAATAGCTGGTGGCAGAGTGGCAGCAGAAGAAGGTAATTCTGTGTACCCTGGCAGTGGGAAACACAGACAGACAGCAGCAGCAGGAGGAGGAATGGAGGAGTAGGCGAGCAGCTATTGTTTGACGTAATAGCTGGTGGCAGAGTGGCAGCAGAAGGTAAATCATCTGTGTACCCTGGCAGTGGGAAACACAGACAGACAGCAGAAGGGCAGTACACAGCAGCCCACTGTAGGTGTAAAATGTGTGGCTGCAGGCGACGTAATAGTCAAAGTGAACCAGGCTGGCTTAGTGAGCAGGAGCCAGGAGGTGGTAAAGGGTGGTAAGGCACATTAACGATGGTTCCGGCAGCCAGTTCATGTCCCCCTCTCGCCGACAACAGGGGCCAGGAACTCGCCTTCCACCCACGCCTGGTTCATCTTGAGAAACGTCAGTCTGTCCACAGACTTGTGAGACAGACGTGAGCGTTTCTCGGTGACCACGCCACCAGCTGCACTGAAGCAGCGCTCGGACAGCACGCTGGAAGGGGGGCAGGACAGCACTTCCAGGGCGTACTGCGCCAGCTCGCTCCAGATCTCCATGCGCTTGACCCAATACTCCATGGGATCAACAGGGGCATCGCTGTCAAGCCCGCTGTACGACCCCATGTAGTCAGCCACCATGCGGGTCAGGCGCTGGCTGTGACCGGAGGATGATGCTGCTGCATGCATCTCCTCTCTAGTCACTGCTGCCGGAGCCTCTACAGTCCTGTAGAGCTCGTGGCTGAGAGACAGCAGGTCTGTGGGGCGCTTGCTGCTGCTGGATGCAGGCACCTGCTGCTGCCTCTGTGCTGGCTGCTGGACAGTGGGGGTGGAAGGCTGGGGGAAGGCTTCCTCCAAGCGCTCAACAAGGGCCTGCTGCAAGCTCCTTATTTGTTGCGCTGGGTCTCCTCCTGCAGGCGGCAGGAACTGGCTCAACTTCCCCTTGAGGCGTGGGTCCAACATCATGCTGATCCAGATCTCCTCCCTCTGCTTCATCTGGATCACCCTGGGGTCCCTGCGCAGGCACGTCAGCATGTGCGCTGCTATTGGGAAGAGGCGGGCCACGTCTGCTGGCACATCGACGTCAGTGCTGTCCTCATCCTCCTCCTCTGCCGCCTCATCCTCTCTCCACCCCCGCACCAACTCAGCTGCGCTGTGCTGATCCCCCTCATCAGCAGCCAGGTCAGGGACCTCCACCAAGTCCTCCTCCTCCTCCCCCTCAGAGGTGGACTGCGCAGCTGCATGACGCTCCTGCTGGTCCAAGGCTGCCGCTCCCTGTTCCAGCAAAGCATCGAGGGCCCTGTTCAGCAGAGAAACCAGGGGCACCCACTCGCAGACCATAGCATGGTCCCTGCTCACCATGTTTGTGGCCTGCAGGAAGGGAGCCAGCACAAAGCACACCTGCTGCATGTGCCTCCAGTCATCATCGGGGACGATGGACGGGATGTTGCTGGTCTTGTCCGTTCTCTGAGCGGCGGAAACAGTGGCCAGGGCAAGGTACTGTTTGACAGCGCGCTTCTGTTCAACCAGACGCTCCAACATCGCCAGGGTGGAGTTCCAGCGAGTCGGAACGTCAAGGATCAGCCGATGGCGTGGCAGATCCAGCTCCTTTTGCACGTCTTCCAGGCTCGCACAGGCTGCAGCCGAGCGCCGGAAGTGACGCACAACGTTCCTTGCCGTTTCCAGCAGTTCGCCCATCCCCTGGTAGGTGCGCAAGAACTTCTGCACCACCAGGTTCAGCACGTGGGCAAGACAGGGGATGTGGGTCAGGTTTCCCCTGTCTATTGCGGCAACCAGATTGGCCCCATTGTCGGCCACCACCTCTCCGACTCTGAGGCCTCTGGGGGTCAGCCAAATCCTCTCCTGCTCCTGGAGTTTGGCCAACACATGGGTTGCCGTCAGCTTGGTCTTCCCAAGGCTGACCAAGTGCAGCAGCGCTTGGCAGTGGCGGGCCTTCACGCTGCTGCTGAGGCGGGGGGTTTGGCCAGGTGTGCCGGAGGATGGCAGAGGATCGGAGGAACCTGCTGCAGTTCCCCTGACCCTGCGGGGTGGCACCACCCACTGTGTTGCTGCTGCTGCTGTGCCCGCTGCTGCTCTCCCATCCTCACCCCCTTCCACCAAGCTGACCCAGTGGACAGTGAAGGACAGGTAGCGGCCTGTCCCGAAGCGGCTGCTCCAGGAGTCCATGGTGACGTGGACCCTTTCACCAACCGCGTGCTCCAGCCCTCGCTCCACATTGGCCATCACAAAGCGGTGCAGTGCAGGAATGGCCTTGCGGGAGAAAAAGTGTCTGCTGGGGAGCTGCCAGTCTGGGGCTGCGCAAGCAAGCAGCGCACGAATGTCGCTCCCCTCCTGCACGAGCGTGTACGGCAGGAGTTGGGAGCACATGGCCCGTGCCAGCAAGCCGTTCAGCTGCCGCACGCGACGGCTGCTGGGAGGCAGAGCCCTAACCACCCCCTGGAAGGACTCGCTCAAAAGGCTCTGGTGTGGCCTTTTGCTGGCACGGGAATCAGCAGACACAGCGGAGGAGGCCACTGAGGACTGGCTGCCAGAACAGGCCTCAGTGTCGGCGGCAGGAGTTGCAGAGGGGGGAGGAGCAGTGCGTTTCCGCACTCCTGCTGGTGCTGCTGGAGGAGCAGGAGGGCGGGTGGCTGCTGTTGCTGCTGCTGCTGCTGAAGGCTGTGCAGTGATGGGTGTGGTGCCACTGCCAGCACCAGATGCCTTCAGCCTCTGGAACTCCTCATGCTGGTGGAAATGTTTAGCCGCAAGGTGGTTGATGAGCGAGCTGGTGCTGAACTTTAAGGGGTCTGCACCTCTGCTCAACTTCCGCTGACAGTGGTTGCAAGTGGCGTACTTGCTGTACACAGTGGGCATGGTGAAAAACCGCCAGATTGGTGACAGAAACATCCCACTACGGCATGGAAGCGCTGCTGCCTGTCTCCCTGTGGTGGTTGGGGGGGGGGGGCTTGGGTGCGGCTGGTGGTGGTACTGGCTGATGCTGCTGCTGCTGCTGCTGAGCCTGAGACACCAGCAGGCTGTGGGACGCTGCCAATGCTTGCAATGATGCGCCTCCTTGCAAGGCCCACAAGGGCATCATCCTCCTCCTCCTCAGAGCTGCTGAGGACGACATCCCCTGGAGGTGGTGGCACCCAGTCTCTGTCTGTCACCGGGTCATCATCATCATGCCCCTCCTGAAACATGTCCTGCTGGGATGATGACCCCCCAAACTCCTCTCCTGATGCATGGATGGGACGCTTGACTGTCGCCACAGTCTTGCTGTCCAATCCCTCCTCCCCCAAAGTGCCCATCAGCATCTCCTCCTCAAAATCGCCAACAACAGCACACAATACCCTGATGGTGCCTGGGGTAAAAAGACTGCTGAGTGACAGGTCGGCGACTGATGGTGAACTGGCCTCCTCCCCAGGCCCTGCTGGGCGGCTGCTGCGAACAGGGGTGGTGGTGGTGGTGGTGGTGAGGGTGGAGGCCTCGGATGCAGAGCTGATGGCGGGCTGCTCATCCTCCGTCATGAGTTGCACCACAGTGTCTGCATCCTTTTCCTCAATGGGACGTTTCCGACCCGGCTGGAGGAAAATGGGAGCAGGTGCTACACGCTGCTGCTGCTGTGTCTCTGCAGCGTGAGTTGCAGATGCTCCTGCTGGGCGGCGCCCAAGGCGTCCACGGCCAGTGGCTATGGGAGGAATGTTAGCCACTGACGCTGCTGCTGCTGCTGCGGAACTGTGCATGGTGGCGCGCCCGCGGCCGCGGCTTGCCACAATGCTGCTCCCTCTCCTCCTGATTCCCTTGCTGCCCTTGCCCTTGCCCAAACCGCGCTGGCTGCCACTTCCAGACATCTTCAATGTTTTGGGCGTATAGACAAAAGTTTTTTAAAAGGGCGGGTGAAAAGTGGGGTACTTTAATGGAGTGGGTTGGTTGGTGAGGTGACTGAGTGAGTGTCCCCTAGTACAGTAAGTAAGTAGTAACAGTCAGGAAGTACAACTAGCAGTTACAATAATCAGTAGTAATCACAAGTAAATTTAGTGTGTGTACACTCAGACAGTGAGTGCACGCACGCAGGAGCTAGTAGCCTATGAACACAGTGACTGAGTGTCCTAGACTCCTAGTACAGTAAGAGTAAGTAGTAACAGTAAGTAGAACTAACTAATTACAATAATCAATCAGCGATCAGAAGGAAATAGAGTGTGGGTGGTGTGTGTACACTCAGACAGTGAGTGCACGCACGCAGGAGCTAGTAGCCTATGAACACAGTGACTGAGTGTCCTAGACTCCTAGTACAGTAAGAGTAAGTAGTAACAGTAAGTAGAACTAACTAATTACAATAATCAATCAGCGATCAGAAGGAAATGGAGTGTGGGTGGTGTGTGTACACTCAGACAGTGAGTGCACGCACGCAGGAGCTAGTAGCCTATGAACACAGTGACTGAGTGTCCTAGACTCCTAGTACAGTAAGAGTAAGTAGTAACAGTAAGTAGAACTAACTAATTACAATAATCAATCAGCGATCAGAAGGAAATAGAGTGTGGGTGGTGTGTGTACACTCAGACAGTGAGTGCACGCACGCAGGAGCTAGTAGCCTATGGACAGTGACTGAGTGTCCTAGACTCCTAGTACAGTAAGAGTAAGTAGTAACAGTAAGTAGAACTAACTAATTACAATAATCAATCAGCGATCAGAAGGAAATAGAGTGTGGGTGGTGTGTGTACACTCAGATAGTGAGTGCACGCACGCAGGAGCTAGTAGCCTATGAACACAGTGACTGAGTGTCCTAGACTCCTAGTACAGTAAGAGTAAGTAGTAACAGTAAGTAGAACTAACTAATTACAATAATCAATCAGCGATCAGAAGGAAATGGAGTGTGGGTGTGTGTACACTCAGACAGTGAGTGCACGCACGCAGGAGCTAGTAGCCTATGAACACAGTGACTGAGTGTCCTAGACTCCTAGTGCAGTAAGAGTAAGTAGTAACAGTAAGTAGAACTAACTAATTACAATAATCAATCAGCGATCAGAAGGAAATAGAGTGTGGGTGGTGTGTGTACACTCAGACAGTGAGTGCACGCACGCAGGAGCTAGTAGCCTATGAACACAGTGACTGAGTGTCCTAGACTCCTAGTACAGTAAGAGTAAGTAGTAACAGTAAGTAAGTAGAACTAACTAATTACGATAATCAATCAGCGATCAGAAGGAAATAGAGTGTGTGTTGTGTGTGTACACTCAGACAGTGAGTGCACGCACGCAGGAGCTAGTAGCCTATGGACAGTGACTGAGTGTCCTAGACTCCTAGTACAGTAAGAGTAAGTAGTAACAGTAAGTAGAACTAACTAATTACAATAATCAATCAGCGATCAGAAGGAAATAGAGTGTGGGTGGTGTGTGTACACTCAGACAGTGAGTGCACGCACGCAGGAGCTAGTAGCCTATGAACACAGTGACTGAGTGTCCTAGACTCCTAGTACAGTAAGAGTAAGTAGTAACAGTAAGTAGAACTAACTAATTACAATAATCAATCAGCGATCAGAAGGAAATGGAGTGTGGGTGTGTGTACACTCAGACAGTGAGTGCACGCACGCAGGAGCTAGTAGCCTATGAACACAGTGACTGAGTGTCCTAGACTCCTAGTGCAGTAAGAGTAAGTAGTAACAGTAAGTAGAACTAACTAATTACAATAATCAATGAGCGATCAGAAGGAAATAGAGTGTGGGTGGTGTGTGTACACTCAGACAGTGAGTGCACGCACGCAGGAGCTAGTAGCCTATGAACACAGTGACTGAGTGTCCTAGACTCCTAGTACAGTAAGAGTAAGTAGTAACAGTAAGTAAGTAGAACTAACTAATTACGATAATCAATCAGCGATCAGAAGGAAATAGAGTGTGTGTTGTGTGTGTACACTCAGACAGTGAGTGCACGCACGCAGGAGCTAGTAGCCTATGGACAGTGACTGAGTGTCCTAGACTCCTAGTACAGTAAGAGTAAGTAGTAACAGTAAGTAGAACTAACTAATTACAATAATCAATCAGCGATCAGAAGGAAATAGAGTGTGGGTGGTGTGTGTACACTCAGACAGTGAGTGCACGCACGCAGGAGCTAGTAGCCTATGAACACAGTGACTGAGTGTCCTAGACTCCTAGTACAGTAAGAGTAAGTAGTAACAGTAAGTAGAACTAACTAATTACAATAATCAATCAGCGATCAGAAGGAAATAGAGTGTGGGTGGTGTGTGTACACTCAGACAGTGAGTGCACGCACGCAGGAGCTAGTAGCCTATGGACAGTGACTGAGTGTCCTAGACTCCTAGTACAGTAAGAGTAAGTAGTAACAGTAAGTACAACTAACTAATTACGATAATCAATCAGCGATCAGAAGGAAATAGAGTGTGTGTTGTGTGTGTACACTCAGACAGTGAGTGCACGCACGCAGGAGCTAGTAGCCTATGAACAGTGACTGAGTGTCTTAGACTCCTAGTACAGCAAGAGTAATTAGTAACAGTAAGTAGAACTAACTAATTACAATAATCAATCAGCGATCAGAAGGAAATAGAGTGTGTGTTGTGTGTGTACACTCAGACAGTGAGTGCACGCACGCAGGAGCTAGTAGCCTATGAACACAGTGACTGAGTGTCCTAGACTCCTAGTACAGTAAGAGTAAGTAGTAACAGTAAGTAAGTAGAACTAACTAATTACGATAATCAATCAGCGATCAGAAGGAAATAGAGTGTGTGTTGTGTGTGTACACTCAGACAGTGAGTGCACGCACGCAGGAGCTAGTAGCCTATGGACAGTGACTGAGTGTCCTAGACTCCTAGTACAGTAAGAGTAAGTAGTAACAGTAAGTACAACTAACTAATTACGATAATCAATCAGCGATCAGAAGGAAATAGAGTGTGTGTTGTGTGTGTACACTCAGACAGTGAGTGCAGTGCGCACACGCAGGAGCTAGTAGCCTATATGAACAGTGACAGTGAGTGTCCCTACGGGTACAGTAAGAGTAAGTAGTAAGTAAGTACAACTAACTAACAATAATCTATCAGTAATCAGAAGGAAATAGAGTGTGTGTACACACAGACAGTGAGTGAGTGCACACACGCAGGAGCTAGCTAGTAGCCTATAAACAGTGACAGTCAGTGAGTGTCCTACTCCTAGTACAGTATAACTACAATACTATTAGTAAAGGACAGCAGAAATACTGGTATAGATGAGAGAAATAAACAGAGGACAGCTGCCCACAGAGGCAAGGCCCCCCTGAGGCCTAAACCTGTAAGCTTGCAGCAGCTGCCTGTCTCTAATGTAACACACAAGCTACTAACTAAAATACAATGTCTAAATAACTAACAACAATATAGGTGTGTATAGGAGGTGTATGTGAGCAAAAACGTAAATGACCACAATAGAGCTCTTGCTAAGCCAAAGCACAAAGGAGCAACTCTCTCTCTGTACAAGTCTCAGGCAAGCACGGAGAAACGGAACATGGCGGCCGCTATTTATAGGGTAGGGGCTGGCCAGGGTCCCCCTCTGTGATTGGCTGCCGTCAGAGGGCCTGGGAGCCCTCTGATTGGCTCTAAGGACATCAATCTGGGCTATGACGCTATTCGAGCTCGGTACCGAGCTCGAATAGCGCCGGGTTGCTCGAATAGCTCGAATAGTGAATGGGCTATTCGAGTGTACTCGAATAGCCCATTCGAATAGCTACAGCTATTCGGAGCTCGAATACCGAGCTCGAATAGCTGAAAAAGAGCTCGAATATTCGAGCTACTCGAATATTCGAGCTCTGCTGAGCACCACTGCCCTTTACTGAATTTGAACCCCAGACACTTAACCTTCTTGGCGGTAACCCCAAACGTAGTTCGGGGTAAGCCGCCGGAGGGTGCCGCTCAGGCCCTTCTGGGCCGATTTGTTTAATTTTTTTTTTTTGCTGGACGCAGCTAGCACTTTGCTAGCTGCGCCAGCACCCTGATCGCCGCCGCCGCCGCGCGCCCGATCGCCGCTATACGGTGCGGCGCGCGCCCCCCCCCCCCCCAGACCCCGTGCGCTGCCTGGCCAATCAGTGCCAGGCAGCGCCGAGGGGTGGCCCGGGACTCCCAATGACGACCCGACGGGGGGATGGCGACGGGGGAAGCCCTCCAGGAAATCCCGTTCTTTGAACGGGATTTCCTGATCGGAGATCGCCGAAGGCGATCGAAGAGGGCGGGGGGATGCCGCTGAGCAGCGGCTATCATGTAGCGAGCCCTGGGCTCGCTACATGATATAGAAAAAAAAAATTAAAAAAAAAACTGCCGCCCTGCCTCATGGCGTATTTTTTTATACCGCCAGGAGGGTTAACGACCGACTGTAGCAGGTTTGAGCCTCTGCCGTTAACAGTGTAAGAATGGCTGCAGTTTCAATATTCCCCTTGAAAATCAATAGGTGAATTTTGATTGGCTCTTGTAGGCTCCACCCACTTTTCCTAATATTAATCCTAGTCACCCAGTGACCAACTGTGTGAAGTTTGAGAACCCTGCCATTAACAGTGTAAGAAAAGCTGCAGTTTTCCCATGTAAAAAGTTAGTTGTTTTTGGCTCCGCCCACTATTTCTAACCTTTACATACAGTCACTTAATGACCAAGTTTATGAGGTTTGGGGTCCTTGGCATCAATAAGTTGCATTTTACCATTGAAATTAAACAAATCTGATTGGCTGTTTTTGACCCGCTCCCTTCAGAATTTAAACCCCAGTCTCCCAGTGACTGACTGTAGCAGATTTTAGACCTCTGCCATTAAGAGTGTAAGAATGGCAGAAATGTAAATATTCCCCTTGAAAATTGAAAGGTGAATTTTGATTGGCTGCTGTAGGCTCCACCCACTTTCCTGAATATTAGTCCCAGTCACCCAGTGGCCAACTGTGTCATGTTTGAGAACCCTGCCAATAACAGAATGGCTGAAATCAATCTAACAAATCTGATTGGCTGTTTGTGGCTCTACCCCTTTAGTGAATTTGTACCCCAGTCACACAATGACTGACTGTATCAGGTTTGAGGCCTCTGCCATTAACAGTGTAAGAATGGTAGCAATGTGAATATGCCCCTTGAAAATCAATAGGTACATTTTGATTGGCTGTTGTAGGCTCCACCCACATTTCTGAATATTCATCCCAGTCACCCAGTGGCCAATTGTGTAAAGTTTGGGAACCCTGCAATGTAAAAAATGAAGTTGTTGGCACCGCCCACTTTTTCTACCTTTGACATGCAGTCACTCAATTATCAAGTTTATCAGCTTTGGGGTCCTTGGTATCAATACTTTGTATATTCCCATTGAAAAATAAACACATCTGGCTGTTGTGGCTCCGCCCCCTTCCTGAATTTGGACCCTAGTCTTCCAGTGACCAACTGTACCAGGTGAGGCATCTGCTTTTAACAGTATAAGAGAATGATAGCAGCTTAAATATTCGTTATCCAGCCGGGCCCTTTTTACCTGGCGCCCTTTTTCATGCACACTTTTTGCTGAATTGGTGTTGGCTGGCTTACTGAACAGGAAAAGCCAATGTTCGAACCCAAGTCTCCTGTGTCAAACCCCTGAAGACACTCTATTGAAAAAAATGCCCATGGGGGCTACTCACCTCAGGAGGGGGAAGCCTCTGGATCCAATCGAGGCTTTCCCCATCCTCCTCCATCACACGACGGTCTCGCTGCAGCCCACAGATTGCACAGCTGACAGTTTGTCAGGCTGTGCAATATTTACCTTTCCCTGTTCCAGTGGGGAGGTTTGGCAGCTCTACATTTGGAAATAGGCGGAAATAGACAATCTCAATTGGGTCCGCTCTACTGCGCAGGTGCAGGAGACTTGCGCCTGCTTAGCAGAGCGGACCTGACTGGGATTGGCTATTTCCACCTATTTCCAAGCTGCTACTGTTCCCGAGCTGCTACTGTGCCTGCACTGGTCCTGGGAAGGTAAATATTTACATCCCCGCCGTTCGGGGAGCTCTGTCACTACTGCCGTGGGACGGAGAAGGACGGGGGGGGGGATCCTCAATAGGATAAAGAAGGTTCCCCCTCCCGAGGTCAGTACCCCCCGGTGCCTTTTTTTCCAATACAGATCCTCTTTAACCAGTACACTACTCAGCCGCAGAAAGCTTGCAATTGAAAAGCGGAACATCTTTTGAGCTGTGAGGTCAACCTAAAGTGCCCAAGTGTGGTTAGTGATGCAGGTGCAGCGTGGTGATATCTAAAACTTTTTGATGTTCTTGAAACTGCAGTGTTTTTTAACAAATAGACCGCTGCAGCTTTAAGGCCTCGCTGCAGGACCGTCCAACTCAGCAACGCTTTTCTCCCCACCAACAGAGAGCTCTGTTGGTGGGGAGAAAAGGTTTGCTGACAGAGCTCTCTGTTGGTGGGGTCTGATCGCTCCCCCATTGTTTTTTTATCTATATATATAATAGAGTAAGTGCCTCAACCTTCAAGCAAGAAGAAGAAGTAGCGCCCTGCCCCCAGGGCCGGTCCAAGCAAGAAGAAGGGGCTGGTCCAAGCAAGAAGAAGTAGTGTCATATCAAACCAAGGGCAAAGAGGGATAATTTGCATATTCAATAGCATTGCATTGTGGGTAACCACAAATGTTTACTTATAGCTGAATGATTGCAGATTTGTTTCTGTTTTAAGAAGGCAAATTACACCAAGCTTTGCTTTTTTTTAGTAGGAGGGAATTTTGGTCCCTTTTATCCTCCTATACATTCTTAGTAGTTTGGGTCACCCTGAGCTGCTTGGTTACTCTGTTGTACTGGTCCAAGCCCTATCTCATACAGCCATAGTAATCCATGCCATGTACTGATGAGGACCAAAAGTCTGAAACAGGATGTCACATGTGGGGTTAATATAACTGTGTAAAATTTAAAGATATATGCTAAAGCCACTCATGGCAAACCGCTAGCAGTTTAGTAAAACTGCTACACATTGTTGCAAATGGCAGTGTTCTCACTGCCACATTTGCGGTTATCGATAACCGCAAACACGTTTCTTGCAGCAGTTTGCCGGCGATTTGCGTTTAGCGATTGTGATTAGCGTGCTAAGCACTCTAATCGCGATCGCTCTAAAACTGCCGCAGTGTCCAGTGATTTTTGCCGCATTAATTGCGGGAAAATCACTCCCGCATAGGTTTGCGATTATAGGTGTGGACTGGCCTGTAACAATATGTGTAATCTGCTACCCGAAAACGCTCCTAAAACCGCTAGGCATGTTTAGAAAACGTCTCTAAACATGCCCAGAATTGCTCTGAAAATCTGCTCCAAAAAACGCTAGCATTTTGCAGATCTGCTAGCGTTTTTGGTGTGCACATGCGGTAAAGTACATGCGGGAAGGAATTTTGCGACCAAAACACCGTCAAGTTGACATTCTCAAAATGTTCCGCATGTTTTTTCCGCATGCGGAAAAACTGCGGTAAAAGTGCAGGATTCATGCGGAAAAATGTCTGCAAAAGTCGGTATTTTCCGCAATAAAAAATCAATTCTCAAAAATGTTCAGGTGCATCATTTCGTCGTTATTTACCGATTTTTTATTACCTACAAGTAGTAGGTGATATATTCCGCCTCCCATTGACTTTAATGAAGTCTGGAGGCTTAAGGGCTGTGCTTGGTGGACTTTAATAATTTTTTTTTAAACACTTTTTCATGCGACCTTTTTACCGCATGATTCCCGCATGAATAATGGCTGTTTACGCACCTTTTTCCCCGCATGCGGAAAACATGCGGAAAATATTAGTGAATGTGGAAAAAATGCGGAGTTTACCGCTGGCGGAAATTTAGCGGTAAGATTTTGCGGTGTTTTTGCCTGTTAGTGAATAGAGCCCATTGCCAGCAATGATATTTCGTGTGTGAGTAGTAGTACACATTCCCAGCAGTGAAAATGGATAATTTGCATATTTAGTAGCAGTGCGTTGTGGGTAACCACAAATGTTCACTTATAGCTGAATTATTGCAGATTTCCTTCTGTTTTAAGAAGGCAAATTACAGCAAGTTTTTTTTTTTTTTTTAGGAGGTCTTTTTGGTCCCTTTTTTCCCCCTATACGTTCCGAGAGGTTTGGGTCACCCTGAGCTGCTTGGTTACTCTGTTGTACTGGTCCAAGCCCTATCTCATACAGCCATATCAATCTCTGCCAAGTACTGATGAGGGCTAAAAGTCTGAAACATGTGGAGTTAAAATGACTGTGTAAAATTTAAAGCTATATGCTTGCTAGAGTTGGGCTGAACCTCCGATTTTAGGTTCGCGAACCTGGTTCGCGAACTTCCGCGGAAGGTTCGGTTTGCGTTAAAGTTCGCGAACCGCAATAGACTTCAATGGGGATGCGAACTTTGAAAAAAAAAATAATTATGCTGGCCACAAAAGTGATGGAAAAGATGTTTCAAGGGGTCTAACACCTGGAGGGGGGCATGGCGGAGTGGGATACATGCCAAAAGTCCCGGGGAAAAATCTGGATTTGACGCAAAGCAGCGTTTTAAGGGCAGAAATCACATTGAATGCTAAATGACAGGCCTAAAGTGCTTTCAAACATCTTGCATGTGTATACATCAATCAGGTAGTGTAATTAAGGCACACTGACACACCAAACTCACCGTGTAACGCACCGCAAACAGCTGTTTGTGTAGTGACGGCCGTGCTGGACTGGTGCGCACCATGGCGAGAGTGCAGGTTTTGGTGGCTTTACAGCCCATATGGTCGCCTGGCTGATGTAGCTGAATGACAGAACAGTGACTGTCCACGCGCGTCCACTGAACAGAACAGGTATGCAGTGGCAGGTTCACTGAACAGGTATGCAGTGGTGGGTTCACAGCACAGGTATGCAGTGGTGGGTTCACAGAACAGGTATGCAGTGGTGGGTTCACAGCACAGGTATGCAGTGGCGGGTTCACTGAACAGGTATACAGTGGCGGGTCCACTGAACAGAACAGGTATGCAGTGGCGGGTTCACTGAACAGGTATGCAGTGGTGGGTTCACAGCACAGGTATGCAGTGGTGGGTTCAATGAACAGGTATACAGTGGCGCGTCCACTGAACAGAACAGGTATGCAGTGGCAGGTTCACTGAACAGGTATGCAGTGGTGGGTTCACAGCACAGGTATGCAGTGGTGGGTTCACAGCACAGGTATGCAGTGGTGGGTTCACAGAACAGGTATGCAGTGGTGGGTTCACAGCACAGGTATGCAGTGGTGGGTTCACAGCACAGGTATGCAGTGGTGGGTTCACAGCACAGGTATGCAGTGGTGGGTTCACAGCACAGGTATGCAGTGGTGGGTTCACAGAACAGGTATGCAGTGGTGGGTTCACAGCACAGGTATGCAGTGGTGGGTTCAATGAACAGGTATACAGTGGCGGGTCCACTGAACAGAACAGGTATGCAGTGGCAGGTTCACTGAACAGGTATGCAGTGGTGGGTTCACAGCACAGGTATGCAGTGGTGGGTTCACTGAACAGGTATGCAGTGGTGGGTTCACAGCACAGGTATGCAGTGGTGGGTTCACAGCACAGGTATGCAGTGGTGGGTTCACAGCACAGGTATGCAGTGGTGGGTTCACAGAACAGGTATGCAGCCAGACAGGAACAAGTTAAGCCTAACTAATCTTTCCCTGAGAGACAGTCTGCAGCAGCTCGCCCTACTCTCACTAACGCAGGCAGCACACGAGTGACCGTAATGGCCGCCGCTGCCTGCCTTATATAAGGGGGGGGTGGGGCTCCAGGGGCTAGTGTAGCCTAATTGGCTACACTGGGCCTGCTGACTGTGATGTAGAGGGTCAAAGTTGACCCTCCATGTGCATTATGGGGCGAACCGAACTTCCGCAAAGGTTCGCCTGCGGGACGCGAACGCGAACCACCGAAGTTCGCGTGGAACCGTTCGCAGGCGAACTGTTCGGCCCAACTCTAATGCTTGCTATACATCGGCAATTCTGGATGCTTGCTTGGCTTACCAAGGGTAAAAAGGGATAATTTGCATATTTAGTAGCAGTGCATTGTGGGTAACCACAAATGTTCACTTATAGCTGAATTATTGCAGATTTTCTTCTGTTTTAAGAAGGCAAATTACACCAAGCTTTGTTTTTTTTAGTAGGAGGTCTTTTTGATCCCATTTATCCCCCTACACATTCTGAGTGGTTTGGGTCACCCTGAGCTGCTTGGTTACTCTGGTGTACTGGTCCAAGCCCTATCTCATACAGCTATATTGATCCCTGCCAAGTATTGATGAGGAACAAAAGTCTGAAACAGGCTGTCACATGTGGGGTTGATATGACTGTTTAAAATTTAAAGCTATAGGCTTGCTATACACCAGCGGTTCTGGATGCTTGCTTGGCTTACCAAGGGTGAAAAGGGAAAATTTGCATATTTAGTAGCAGTGCATTGTGGGTAACCACAAATGTTCACTTATAGCTGAATTATTGCAGATTTTCTTCTGTTTTAAGAAGGCAAATTACTCCAATACAGTGTGAGGCAATGGCCTCGATTCATAAAAGTGCCTGCGAGCGGGGAAAGTGGAGTGGGGAAACACCGCTGTCGGTATTTCCGCCTTCAGGGTGGTAATTCATAAAAATGTTGCCTGTTATGACAGGCGTGCGGAGATACTCCGCTGTAGGCAGGCGTTAGGCTGTCGGGAGACATGCGGAAGCCGGAGAAGCAGGCGGAATCCCTCCGTGCGGTGTTCTCTCTGCAGCTGCTTGGGAGGTCTGTCCCATTCACTGCAACGGATTCCGCACGCTTCTCGCGACATCAGAGGTAGCGGTAATACCCGTCCGCATACCGCTACCTCTAATCTTTATGAATTGACATTTGTTACTTTTGTGATGATAATCACCGCGCAAGGCGGTGATTTATCACTCTGCTCGTGGATGTCGGCTTTTCATGCGGAAAAAGCCTTTATGAATACATATTTTGCTGTGTGGTCGGTAAAGCGAGCGGCTTTCTGCATTTCCTCATGCGGAAATGCTTTATGAATCGAGGCCATTGCAGGAAGTGACGACAGTGGAACGCACGATGGAACACGGAAGAGGTGAGTCATCCCCACCCGCTGCCTCTTACTAATAGTTGCGGCTGCTGCTGAGCTTAACCAGGAGGGGGAGGGGGGGTCCTGCTGAGTTTAAGCTGGAGGGGGAGCGCACATGGGGGACCTAGGTGAGGGAGGGGGGGTCCTGCTGAGCTTAAAGAGACACTGTAACATCAAAAAGATCCCCTGGGGGGTACTCACCTCGGGTGGGGGAAGCCTCCGGATCCTAATGAGGCTTCCCACGCCGTCCTCTGTCCCACGGGGGTCTCGCCGCAGCCCTCCGAACAGCCGGCGACTGTGCCGACTGTCAGTTCAATATTTACCTTTGCTGGCTCCAGCGGGGGCGCTGTGGCGACTTTCGGCACGGAAATAGACGGAAATACCCGATCTCCGTCGGGTCCGCTCTACTGCGCAGGCGCCGGAAACTTGCGCCTGCGCAGTAGAGCAGACCCGACGGCGATCGGGTATTTCCGCCTACTTCGGCGCCGACAGCCGTCAGAGCGCCTGCGCAGGAGCCAGGAAGGTAAATATTACGTCACAGCTGCACGGAGGGCTACAGCGAGACCCCCGAGGGATGCAGGACGGCGTGGGAAGCCTCATTAGGATCCGGAGGCTTCCCCCACCCGAGGTGAGTACCCCCCAGGGGCCGTTTTGTCGTTACAGTTCCTCTTTAAGCTGCAGGGGGATCGTACATGGGGGACCCAGGTGAGGGAGGGGGGGTCCTGCTGAGCTTAAGCTGCAGGGAGAATGCACATGGAGACCCAGGTGAGGGGGGTCCTGCTGAGCTTAAGCTGGAGGGGGAGCGCACATGGGGGACCCAGGTGAGGGGGGGTCCGACCCCCCTCCCCACCGCTGTGCCCAATACCCCCTTCCTGCCCTCTACCCCTTTATGTGGTGTATGCTACGCCGCGGGTCGGCTAGTAGTAAATATTTTTGTCTTTTATTTTTTAATAATTATTTTTTTTATCCCTCTCCTTCCCCCCATCTGGAGGGGACAGCCGAGTGACACGACTGTTCCCTGTACATCGCTGCCTTAGATCGCACCGCTGTACTAAGTAAATAGATGGCGGTTTCACTGTTTAACAGTCTCCTAGTGACAATGGCCACTGGGAGATTGATGGCGGAGCGGAGATGCGTGCGCATCTCTATCAATTGGCGTTAAACGACCTGGGGCTGCCACCTTGATTACGCCCATTGGCGTTAGGCGGTCGTTAAGTAGTTAAGCCTTTAATGCTTATAGAAGGATCTCTGAAATTAGTGCAGGTGGATTTCTAGTGGTCGCATGCTAATACACGTCAATTGCTATAGGTAATGTATGTTTAAAGTTATGTGCTAATTCATTTTTTTTCTCTATTTTGTTACAATCTTTAAGCAGCCGGTTAATTGATTGCATAGTAGATAAAGTTGAAATTGTACAACCAAGCGCTCCCCTATACCCTGGGTTTGGGGTAGGGTGGATTTAGGTAAAACATTGTTCACTGGAATAATTTTTTGGTTACATAATGAAATGGTACCTGTGACATTAGACACCTCCCCCTCTGAACACGGGATGCAGTCATAGCAGCAGATATGGATGCTTTCAGTCGGAACTTTTCTATACCCAGGAGGACATCTGGCATTGCACCGGAATTCTGGTACCTTGTAAGTGGGATACAGTATAATGATCAAACACAGCCAGTGATGAGCAAATCCGATCCGGATGCTACTCGGATAGTAGCTATCCGGATTTCTCCCAGTAATGCATTGCGGCCTGGGCGGGGGGTTTAATCCTTACCCATCATGACGTCTTCTTCGTCCGTCCTTCGGCGCCTCTCACGATGCGTTCCACTCCGGCGTCACGTGACTACACACTTCCTCCTTCTTCAACCCGGAAGAAGGAAGTGTTTTTTAGTCACGTGACGCCGGAGTGGAGCGCATCGTGGGAGGCGCCGAGGGACGGACGAAGAAGACATCATGATAGGTGAGGATTAAATCCCCCGCCCAGGCCGCAGTGCATTACTGGGAGAAATCCGGATAGCTACTATCCGAGTAGCATCCGGATCGGATTTGCTCATCATTGAACACAGCACATTAATACAGCAACTTTCCTGACTATAACTTCATGAATAAAATATTATAATATAATCACAGGTGTCAGCCCATTAACTGCTGGCAAGTGCATCACTGTGGAATGTTTGTTTGTTGTGAAGTGAGCAAAAGCAACACCTGGGCCCGTATGCAATTTACTTTTTCTCCTGAGTTTTCTCTTAGGTGATATTTTCACAAGTTTAAATAAAATATTGAACCACCAGCTTGTAAGAAAATACTCAAAATAATTCTGATAGTACCTTTTCACCAACTTGTAGGTACTTTTGCAGTTGCAGGGTGCTGCTGAAAAGTTATTTTAAAGAGAATATGAAAATGATCTCCTAGGTGAAAAAGTTAATTGCATATGGGCCCTGGTCTCCAAGAGTGAAATAGTTAATTTAGGCATTGATCATGTCCGATAATTTGGGCACTGCCATTGTCTGCTTGTCCGTGGCTTGGTGCCATTTTTAAAATTTAGGGGTGGGGAGATAATTTTGGTGCTGTTAAAATTGTGGCTATGGTGGGTGCCATTAAAGTGTGGCCAAAGAGGGTGCCAGAGTTCCCCTACACTTAGGCGTATTTCCAGGTTTCAAATGAAATGCAAGGAGCTAGAGCTGGTGAGGTATTTTTAGCATTGGTGAATTTGCGGCTTTGGCAAGTTTCAATAAATTTCCGTTATAGTGGCAAAGGTTAGTGGTTAGGTCTAGGTGAGGGTCAGTGTTAGGCGGGGGTTATATTAGGCATAGCTGAGGGTGGTCATAGGTAGGGGAAGGGTAATGTGAGAGTTAGGTTAGGGTGAAGTGATCGTATAATATGTAAATGTACCAATATTCTACTAACTGTAAGGCTACTAACACCCCAGGACTAACACATAACCACATGACCAGCACATAATGTGCCCCTAACGCAACGCCTGGTTGTGTTGGAGCAGGACGCTACCAAGAGCCGCGTTGCAAGCAGCTCTTGGTGCGCCTGCTCTGTCGGAGGCGCTGCGGAGACCACGTGAGCGGAGCTCTCCGCAAAACGTGGTCCCGCCAGCCAATCAGCGGCCGCTCCAAAGAGTAAACACTGCAAGTGCAGTAAATGCCAAGTAGCCATGTGCCTGGCTACATAGCAGCCTCTCCCCGCCTCCTCTCCGCCCACAAAATAAAAAAACACCCGTACTGAGCATGTGCAAACAGTCTAACGCGGCTTAGCCACGTATAAAGTACTGCATGCAGTACGTTGTCTTGACGTGAAGCGTTACTGTGTAACGCAACGTGGGCACTGTGAACAGCCCATTGATTTTTCATTACTGTGCGGTGGGCTGCGTTACAGGCTGCTCTAACGTGCGCCTGTAACGTCCCACTGTGAAAGCAGCCTTAAATTAGATAGTATATTTACCCATAAAAGTTGAAATTTTGAAGCCACTAAATTCTGATACATGAACTTTATGCAAAATTACGTTCATGTAACTCACAATCATTTTCTCATGCATATTTATAAATGTCTGCTGAGCATCCTCAAGGGACATGAATGTGGAAATTCTATGCAAAAAAAGTGAAAATTGTAAGTAAAAAAAAGCATTTTAAGTGAAATGATATCCTATTGTGGACATATTTATACAAATTTACACTAACCATGATTCATTTGGTTAGTGCCAAATATATTCTCAATAAATTACTATTTTTGTGATACCACAATGCAAACTTAGAATTTGCTAAATTTGGAATTCCAGTTGAAATTTTAGAATTTTGTTGGTTTTGGAATTTAGTAATTCTGACATAATACAAGTAAAATATATAGAGTCCGATCCATTTCACTTTTTTTGTGAAATCACTTTTTCAGTTTTCTCCTGGGTGATATTTTCACAGCTTATCAATAAAGTTACTTCTAAGCCACCAGCAAGCAAGACACGGAATAATTCTGACAGTACTTTCCCTATTTTTAGTACTTTTTCATTGTCAGAGTGCTGAAAGCTATTTTAAACAAAAAAATAAAAATTATCACTGCAAAAAAACAAACAAACAAAAAAATAAATTAAAAAAAAATGAATTGGATTGAGCCCATAAATGGATTTCAGAATATATCTCACTCTCTTACCTTGCCTTCCTTCCAGGTGATATTTTCTGGCCTAAAATTGATTGCGTCCTCGATGTCTCCGTTGTCACTAAAGCTGGTCAGTAAAGTCATGTTATGAAAAATACGGGTTCCACGTTTGTGAAATACCCAGTTTGCTATAAAC